>NC_139515.1:70889571-71489571 GCF_947247035.1 Vipera ursinii
AATCATAAATGGCTGTATAGTTTGAAACTAGCACTTATTTAGCTTCATACACACAACAGCTGCATCTTCACATCTGTGAAAGACAGCAACTGTGCAGAATATTAATTATGATTCTAATTAAGGTGGGGTATGACTTGCTTCATATCAAACTATGTTGCTGTGAATTTTGTTTCAGCACTGGTCTGGTGATAAGAAACTGAAAACTATTGAGTCCTTAGTGCTCTCTGATCTTGATGGTTTTCTTGCAGACATTTCATTACCAAACTAGGTAACATCCACACTGCACAGTCTCTCTTATGGTCCTTTTGACAAAGTTATCTGTGTATAGAGGAGGAAAGTTCAATTGGTCAAGGATCATGATCACTTTTTGGAAGCCTCTACTGAATTATTGATTATACTGACTATACTAAGATTTTCTGCCAAAATGTCTTGTTCCCTGGGCAAACTGCTTCTTCTCTTAGTCCTGGAACTTCTCTTATTAGTTTTGCAACTTATATGAAATCATATTATGAGATAATACTATAATATTAGTTTTATGATTTCCCTCTTTCTGTTTTTCACATTTCTTTTTCCCATATGCTTCTGAATCTTGTAAATCTGAAATTCAGTGTGACTGTGTTTTTATATCTCAGAATAACTTAAAATAGATGTGCTCCCGTGAATTAATAATATATAATTTACAGACTAGTTAATGGGGTAACAACTATCTGCACACATTCTTTCAAAATAATGCTTCTATTTTTTCCCCAAACATTGGCATTGTACATTATTAGATTTTATTTTTATCATGATTTACATGTAAAATATAGATTCAGTCTTTACTGGATTTGTATTCAGTCTCTTTCTCTTTAAATATGTATGGAATATGACACTAATTGACTGGGATTTCTTCTTTTCCATAATCTGTTCCAGTTTTGAGAATACTTTTCACCCAAAGCACAAAAAATGCCAAAATGCCAACTATTGCCAATAAAAATTGACAATAATTTAGCTGAGAATGATGACAAAGCTCCAATAATCCACTGCCAAAGAAGCATTTTGAGAATTAACAGATTGCTAATGGCTCACAATTGCAAATAGGTTTAACTAGTGGTAGTTCTGGATTTCAGTAAGAAAGTATTGATAATAGAATAATAGAAGGGATTTTAGAGGTCTTCTAGTTCAACCGTATACAATTTCAGACAAATGACAGTCCAGCCTCTTCTTAAAAACTTACAGTGTTGGAGCACTCAAAACTTCTGAAGGCAAGTTGTTCCACTGATTAATTGTTCTAATTGTCTGGAAATTCCTCCTTAGTTCTAGGCTGGTTCTCTCCTTGATTAGTTTCCATCCATTGCTTCTTGTCCTGCCTTTGAGGGGCTTTGGATAATAGGTTGAGCCCCTCTTCTTTCTGGCAGCCTATTAGATATTGCAACACTGCTATCATGTCACCTCTAGGCAATAATGGATTACCCCTGGTATAACATTCTTAGCTCTTTCACAATTTGTTCCTACATATGGTAGGCATCATTTCTTGACCTGATTATTGGCAGGTTCTTTCTGGCATATCAGAGTCGTTGTTGTTATTGTTTTATAGAGCTGTTATTTATATTTCCTGTCAGAAAATCTTTTCTCTGCAGTTGTTTTCTTGTGATACGGTCTATTCTATAAATGGCCTTCCTTTATGTTTCCATAGTCCAATAGATGTAACAATCTCTATTAAATGGTAAATTCCCATATGATGGACACATTTGTGTCTAACAAAATGAGTACAGCAACATAGATATTTTGTTAATTAGCAGCTCAGATATGCTTTTTGCCTAGAATTGTACTAAGAAAGATTTTTACAGAAATACAGCAGAATCAGTCAGGTTTGCACAGGATAATTTTTTGGTACATATTCTTTGCTACCAGGAATTACACATAGTGTTAGGAACATAGACAGCTAATATACTTGAGCTGTGATTATTTGTCTCTCCAGTCCACTATTTATTTATTTATTTATTAGACTATGACTCAGGGCGGTTCACAATGTTTTTTTAAAAACAATACAGCAAATTACAAAAATTAAAAACAATTAAAATGATTACATTAACCTTGAAATAAAACCCCAATTAGAATACAATTGAAACCCCAGTTAATACTCTCAGTCCAGGCCAGAAAGCTCAAAGAGCCAGGTCTTCAGGTCCCGGCGGAATGAGTGAAGGTCAGGGGCAGTCCTAAGCTCTACAGGCAGCTGGTTCCAAAGGGCAGGCGCACCCACAGAGAAGGCCCTCCCCCTGGGTATTGTCCTCCGGCAATATGGTCTATTCATAGTGTTAGCAGCTTCTTACACAAACATTAATGATTAGTCAAGCTATGTTCTGAGAATCATCTACCTCAACAAGACTGAGTGTCCATCTGGAAACCTCAAATTGCTGAAGAATGAAACTCTTGTCACTGAATTTTGTTTCAAATGAGAGTTTCTTGGTCAGGAAAGTTTACCATGTTGTTCAAGGAGACCTAGCCTGCCTGTAGATGTCATCCAACTAGTATTCTTTGCCCGCTCAACTCAAAATACTGTCAGAGATAAGACGTATCAAATCAATACTTGGGAATCTGGTTTTAAGCAGTAGTGTGGAACAGGAGATAAGAAGACATAATACAGAAATACTGAGATAGATGCAGTGATACAAGGGTAATAATCCCACCCTGGAGACAGCATATGTGCTATTATTGAGGCCAACTTGATGCCTACAAATATCTATTCATCCAAAAAGCTCCGTAAAAAGGGACAGTTTTGCATTTCTGTTCTAAGATTGTTTTCTACTCTCCTTATATTTAGGAGGGAGGGAGGGAGGGAGGGAGAGAGAGAGAGAGAGAGAGAGAGAGAGAGAGAGAGAGAGAGAAAGAAAGAAAGAAAGAAAGAAAGAAAGAAAGAAAGAAAGAAAGAAAGAAAGAAAGAAGCAAGGGAAAAGAAAGTCTAAAGGCTATTATAATATTAATATACTAGGAGTCAATTTTTCTTTATCAAAAATTTTACAATATATCTCCCATGATGAAACTAAGACACATTTTAGAGAAGAAATGTATTTTTTTTTGAGGTGATCTTTGAGATACCTTACAGAAATATTAAGAAAAAGGCCATGGTTCAGGAGACAGAACATATTCTTTTTATACAGAACTTCCCAAATTCAGCCTTGATATTTTTTTAAGCTGTCATTCACAGTAATCCATAGTGGGGTCAGTTGACCAGATTTTCTTCCTATTCATCTTCTAGGGAGAATCTTATATGTTTGGGTTTAGAAATGTAAACCTCAAGGGCAGAAAAAACCAGAAAAAAATGGTACCACATGAGAGAGGAAGAAAGAAAAAACCCACAAGCACAACTCTCAAGGTTTTTATACAAAGACTAGGAAAATGACACTTTCCTATGCTTTTTGTAAACCCCATGTTCTATTTGGCCAAAATTGAAGCTCTCCAAGGATCTTCTCCATCACTGCAGTCTCACAGAATTCCAAGGTAACCTGACTAAAGCAGGACTAAAAGAATGCATAGAATCGATTATAGGAATTGTTATATTACCAGTCTTTCAATGATTAATATATTGATATTCTTTTTTACTATTCTTTTTTGAAAAGACAAAGCAATGAACATTTATGCTCCATTCTCTTTCTTCATTTCTGTAGGTGACTCATGTTAGTTTTAATTAACATTTAGGGCTTTCAAAAAACTGTCATTTCTTCCTTCATCTTCTTGTGTTTTCATATCACGTGGATTACTGGGAATTCAATCACAACTGGGGAATGGGGATGATAACAGGGAAGGTCCACCACTCACTATCCTGCTGTGGGTTCTTGGGTATCGTCATTATTGGATTTTGCATATACTTGCTTCCTGAGAATCTAGGGATACCACTATATAACTGGATCAGAAGCTGGTGGACTATTCTTTTTAAATACTTTAGTTTTTTGAAGAGAGAATCCAAGTACTGCAGAGTTGTAATCACTAGGTTTGATGTTGCCTAGTGGCCAGACAAATGAATAACACTATCCATGTCAGCAAGGCCAGAGGAGTGAACTTGCAACCAATTAGCAAAGCATTCTGTATCTATTGGAGAGCAACCATCCCAGTTAGGAGGAAGGCTCAAGTTGGGAACTAGTCTGGACTCTACATAAACAAGTGAGATCTGACCACCCCCTTCCCCAGAATACTTTTCAGTTTATCTAATCTTTCCCAGGGAAAAGCTGCCAGTCTGAGGGAATTCCTGTAAAATAGGCATAGGACAATAAAGTACCTAGTTTGAACTTTACATGTATGGGTTTGGTTGTTTGTACCTGATAATATCTTAAATGTTCTGCAGATCCACATTTATCAAGAAATAAAGAGAAATTGTTATTATTCCATGGGGCATTCCACAGCTCTGGGATTTTCAGGCAGCATTGAATTTTGGGAGTTCAAGATATTTTGGAGGCACTAGACTGGGAGACATTGTCCAAAGGAGCTTTCTGTGATTATATTCATGAAACATTTGACTATTGCTGTAACTATTTCATACAAAGCCTTCCTTACTTGTACCAAGCAAATATTCCCCCCCCCTCAGTGATAGCACTTTGAAGTCCTAGCTAGCTAGACATTGAACATCTTCAGGACTAAGACATTTAAGTTGCATGGGGGAAAAAAAACCAAGTGCCATTTCTCACTTCCAGAAAGACCTTATGTTAATCAAACATTTTTATCAGTATTTCACCAGAAGCAATTGCATTGTAGGAATGCATCCCAAAGTACAGTAATTTGAATAGTCACTATTTAACTTCAGTATGGTGGTTTGTTTAGCAACTTTGAAAGCCATGGATAGGGAATGATGGGAGAAATAATCATCAGAGTTCTTTATTTCTTTATTCTTTCAAACGCCCATTGTTCATAAGCCAGCCTGACTGACTCATAAAGTGATAAAGTATCTGCTTTCCTGTGAGTTCAAATTCAGTTGGTGGTTTAAATGTTTTGGTAAAAGTGTTCTCTTTCAAAGTAATACAGAAAAAAAAGAGGAGAGGGGGGAACCAAATCTTCTGTATGCCCTGCTCTTATCAGTCTAAAACATACTGCCAGAGACTCAAATATTTTCAACAGCTCTTTGTACACAGGAAGCAACACATAATAAATTGAAAGTCTGATTTTGCAGAAATGTTGCATCCACAAGGAGGTCTTTACTTCATATGAAATGGGAGGTATACTTTGAATCATCTAATCTTTCGTTTCTGAACTTCTCCTCCCTACTCATTGCCTTTTGCCTATAATTCTGCTTCGGGCAATTTTTTTTAAAATGAAAAGAGCTTTTCTACCTCAGCCAACAGAATAAGAAGCCTTGTCTGCTTGTATATTTTTAGCACAAAATGCTGCTCAGTCTTTGGATGGATCCAGAATGAAATTTGCAGAAGGAAAGCATTGAATTAGCCTTTGAATCTGAACCTGAAATCAGCCTGTATCTGAACTGGCCTTTTTTATGCCAATATCAGTACATTTCGTATTGCAGTCATGCTGCTGTGGCTATATTGACAATCTTTGTTTGACTTATTTGAAACCCCAACATCCCAGATAATCTGATCAATTAACTTGCTGTTTCTCTTTCTCTGAAGAAAGATTAAAAATTTAACTGCTCTTGAACTTTGCATTAATGACAATTAACAGCAAAGATATATTCATACTTGGCTTTCTTTCCCTGTGACTGAATGCATTCTTGACACTGGCTAAGTTGTTTTATTTTAATAGTCTAATAAAAAATAGTAGCCCTTATCAAAGTAATTCTGCCTCATATGTAATGTATTCCTGAAGGAATCTATGTTGGAATGATCTTTTGTAGACTTTTCACACATGATATAAAAGACTGATAAAGATTCAGGAGACAGTTAAGTAAACAACCAGTTGCAAGCTTCTCCATTATCAGTGAGGAGACTTACCAGAATAACAGGAGTTGGAAGGGGCCTTGGGTGGGGGGGGGTTTTCTAGTCCAACCCCCTACTTGGGCAGGAAACCCTATATCATTTCAGGCAAATAGCTGCCCAATCTCTTCTTAGAAACCTCCAGTGTTGGGAGCACCAACAATCTCTGGAGATAAGCCTTTCCACTGATTAATTGTACTAAATGTCAGGAAATTTCTCCTTAGTTCTAGGTTGCTTCTCTCCTTGATTAGTTTCCATCCGTTGCTTCTTGTCCTTCCTTGAAGGGCTTTGGAGAATAGATTGACTCTCTCTTCGTTGTGGCAGCCCTTTAGCTGTTGGAACACTGCTATCATGTCACTCCTAGTCTTTCTCTTCATTAAACTAGACATACCCAATTCCTGCAACTTACTCCCTTGCTGCATCATAGGAAGGCTTTTAGAAAGAAAATCACAAAGTTTCTACACTAATATGCATAGGGATGTATTAGTTTTAAACTGAAGATAGTTCAGATGCTAGAATTCTTGTATCATCCCTTTCATCTCAGTAAAGAGAACTCTGAGAATCATGCTTGGACAAGGATCACTTTTAGCTTAAGGTAGTTTCTATACAGGTGACACAATGCATGAAGTTCTCTTATGCTGCCACCAACCATTGTAACTGATCATATGTAGGAAGGAACAAACTTATAAAATTTTAGTTTTTTTTAAAAAAAAACATGCTAATGGTAACTGGGGTAAGCAACTTTTCATGAATGGCCATCATGTTTAATTTTTTGGCAGGGACCACACTGTACAAAATGATGAGATTTGTGGCTCTAATAGTAGATAACATATGTAGTGTATCTTGAGATCAAACTGTTAGGTTCTTGGTTGTCTCTTAATTTGGTTGTTCTTCTGCAGAGGTTTCTTATCTAGACTAGATAGCATCATTGGTGCATGGGAGAGAGGAACTTGTTGGTTATTTATATAGAGAGGCTTGCCCTGCCAATCTTGTTTGAAGTGTGGTTTCTTTCTTAATGTTTTTTTTAAAATTAGGGTATTATTTCTTCCCCAATGGTTTATCTCCTTGATTAGTTTCTGCTTTTGGTGTGGTTTTCTTCTTGTGTGCCTAGCATGACTGTTTATTTGGTTTTTTGGTTGTAATTTTTAAAATGACTTTTGGTTATATTCTTAAATTGATATATAAATGGTGCTTATATCTATGTTCAGTTGATGGCTGACTTGTCAGAATCCCAAGCTTGTGGGAATTCCCTAGCATTTTTCGTTTTCAGTTTAGTCTCAATTTTCAAAAGTTTCCAAGCTGAAATTGTGATTGAACTACATATTTATTTATTTTAATTCCATTTATATCCCACCCTTCTCCAAAGACTCAGGCCGGCTTACAATCTAAGAAGCACAAATCAATGTGCTTAGCAATAGCCTTCATTCTATGTATATGCCTGCTTATTAGGGCTTTCACACACACCCCAAGCGGCATTATTACAAAGTCAGCTTAATTGCCCCCAACAATCTGGGTCCTCATTTTACCTACCTCAGAAGGATGGAAGGCTGAGTCAACCTTGAGCCTGGTGGGATGCGAACCTGCACTAATTGCAGGCAGCTGGTGTTACTTAAGGAGGCATTAGCCCACTGCTCCACCAAGGCAAGTTATGGGTTGATAAAAACAACACATAGACAAAATCAAGGGCTGAAGCTGGGTTTTAGGGTACCATAGAATCAATAAAATACTAAAACAGTTAAACATAACTTAAAATGGTAGCAAGTACACCACAAAGCCCTAAAAGGTTTAATGATTAGCTTCAGTTGTTCATGAAGGAGTCAATCACAGCATAAGGCTACAAAGTCTTAAATAGTTTTGAGTGTTAGAAGAATACACAGAGGATTTTAATACAGTTCAAATGTCATTAATGATAAGTCTGTATTATCTTTGGTATTAATGATGGTAAGTACCTTGTAAATGGAAAGCACAGGTATAAAGATGAAAGTGTCTTTATGTTCTACTTACAGGATTCCCATAACAGTTGTGGAAGCAGAATGTTAAAAGGGGATGAGCCTTTAGTTTGATTCCTATGGAGGGTTTTTTCAACTTTCATGGGATGTTCAGATCAGCTTCCACTGGCAAACAATACAGCAGTAATATAGAACTCATTTTTCTAAATGACAAGTAAATACTTTCAGAAGGGTGGAGTCTGATTATATAAATCTTGAATTCATTTTTTACTGTCACAACACAAGAAAAAGAATGTTTGTGGAGTATTTTCCTGACAAAACTTAAAATACTCTTCATTCTCACCGTTCCCATTTTTTCCTTTGCCTATCTTACTCTACATTTGTACACTTATCAAAATCTCTCACCCAAATTGATTTAATGGCTATGATCCATGAAAGCTTGTGTAATGATAAAATTGGTTTGCATTAAAAACACCCTGTTTTCTTTTGCTTAGAATAAATGCCTACAGAAATCCATTTCCTCCAGACACTGTGGGATGACTGTCACAACAGTCGTATAAGTAGTGAACATGTTCAGGGGTGTAGAATAATGACTATTATAATGAAATATTAGTGCAGGACATGCAATGGGGTGGCTAAAATTTTGAATGGAGGACCCAAAGGTGCTTTTTCAAAAGGAAACTGGACTTTTTTCCCCCCTTGAAGATGTTCTGCTTCTCATCCAAAAAGCTTATCCAGAACTGAAGAAACTTCTTGGATGAGAAGTGAAATGTCTTCAAGGAAAAACAAAGACAATTCAGTTGCCTTATGAAAAAAAAACCCTTTGGGACAACCATGAGCTGGATGACTGAGAATCTCCGTAGACATGTGAATGGAGGACTTTGCACCACATGCATTTTTCTTTGTTATTCGAGTCATCTCTTCAGTGACCCATCTCTTCATGCTTTTCATGATCTGCCTGGGATACAAGTATCATCACTGATTCGCTTATGGCCTCATTGCTAGCACTTAGTGAGCAATTCCTGTTCTGAGTTATTCTGCTCCGTATTTCTCTGTTTCTTTCTCACTGAATTGGCAAGTTTTCTTCTGGGATACTTAATTCTGTGACAGCAACATCACCATTTGTGCCAATGTTAATCCAACCTTTTGAAGACTAAAATATTTTTAAAATATGGAACATCACTGACATCATGATCATCATCTACTTTCATAAGGTGGTACTTACAAAGGATCCTTTGTATTTCCTACATCTGTGCAGTGACATCACACAAATCAATCTACATGTTCAAATGTTAATAAATTCATGTTATTAGAAAGACCATATTTAAATTTTCTTGCACAGCAAGCCATGCATTGTTAGTAGCAAACCCAAATGCCACTTTTCCATGGCAAAATTTCATAAACTATCACTGACAATTTTTGAATGACAAAACCACACATTATTCCTTGGCTTGGTGACTTTTAGTCTTGGATTTAATCTCTCTCGTTCAAAAAGCTGCTACAAGAAGGCAATCTGCATTGCATAAATTCTAGGCAGAATTATGTTTCCCTCTTTTTCCATCTGCCAGCTCTCTGCTGAAATATCTACCAACATTCCTCCAGCAATTCTTAATTCATATCAAAGGAATGAGAAAAGAAACATTGGACAGTGAAATGGTTAACTACTTTTGATCCACCCAAAGTTCTCTAATATGAATGAATCTCTCTGTGCATAGATTCATGTAAATAATATTGAAAAATTGCCTTGTAAAATAAAATTTAGATGGAAATTCAACTGATCTACATTAGGGCTAATGCGCTAAAAATTATACATTTCTATTGCAAACAGGGAAAAGTAAAATTATAACCTAAATTAAGCAGACTTATCCATTCTTATAAAAGTCATCTTGGTCCTTAAACAACCTTTAAAGAACAGCAGGAGGAGAAAAAAAATCCCAGCCAAATCATATAGCCCAGGTTCAAATCAACAGATTGAGAAAGAATGCCTTAGTGGGCAGGAAGAAACCCCCACTCATTTCCCATATTGATTCCTGTCAAAAGTAAGTAAAATGATGAATGATTTCATTCTAAGGAGACTCCAAGAAATATGCAGACAGGATTCCAATATGTGGAGTAATCAAAATATATTAATTATGCATCCTGACAACAGTTTCACTGAGTCAGGTGTTTGGAAGTGCAAAATAAATGTTTCCTTAAATAGGGGGAGGAAATTTCTTGATGCTTATTACCACTAGGAATAAGATACAGGTTTGGGAAAAATATTTCACAATATTCTAGATTATTCTTTGCTGTTGATGCAGCTGTCTGATTAATATATACCCTAATTCAGACCAAGAAAAAAGTTTGTGTAAATGTGTGTGTGTGTGTGTGTGTCTCTCTCTCTGTGTCTGTAAACTTACTGTATAGATCAAGGAGTGTGTATGTGTGTGTACACACACTCCTAGATCTATACAGTAAGTTTATTTGTATGCAGTTGCAGGCAAAACCTTTGGCATCCCTTGTCAAATTTTACATAACCATACATATTTAGGTGAATAGAAGTTTACACAATTTGTTGGTGAAACTTTTCTGCAAATTTTGACTGCATACTGCACTTACTGTCTGCAATTGTTTACAAATTCAAAATCAGAAAGCAGCAAAAATGGCAGATGCACAAGTTTAAATGTCATTTTGTCTGGTATTTTTTTAATCACTTCCTTGGACAAAAGCTTCCTTGGTTATAGCTTAAAACCTTTCCTATAGTCAGCTAAGGTCTTTCAATTATTGTTTTTGGAATTTTTCTCACTCTTAATCTGGGAAAAATCGTGGAATGCCCTTCCAAGACCTTTAACTTTATTTTCTCCAAATTCTTTAGATTTGGTTGATTTGGAGGTATGTTTGAATTGTTATCTTGCTGAAATAGCTAAAGCTATTTTCAGCTTCAACTTCTTCAATATGGGACATTAGTCTTTAGGATATGTTGATATTTAGTTAAATCCATTTTCCTTTCACCCACACAATATTTTCTGTGCCTTTGCCTTTACATAATTTCACATCATAATGCCACCCCCATGTTTAATGTTTGGCCAGATGTTCTTTTCTCCAAATCCAAACATTTCACTTTTTTCCCTCCAAATATATTCTATGTGGTTATGGGTTTGGGTTCTGCTTCATCTGTCCAAAGCACTTTATTCCAAAACATTTCAAGCTTACTGTTGTGTACTGGGTTCTTTGCAAGCAGGAGACGAGGCGAGAGAGTTCAGGCAGGAACATGCTTTATTGAATAACAGGAACTGAACTGGTAACCAAGGCTTCTACGCAGCTATTTATACTGCTGGCCACTAGGCGGCGGCCAATAGGTTTGAAGGAGCCTATTGCTGCCCTAGAGCCAACCAATGGTCATCCTGGAGACTGCCTGTCTGAGAAGCCAGCGACCGTTACACAGACTCCCTGATTAAGCAATCTCAAACAACATTCAAAGACAGTGGTACAGTTCAAGTGAAACAGGCCCAATACATTACGCTTACCAAGTTTTCTTTTCCATACTTTAGACAGTGAGAAGTTACTTTTCTGATGATTCCTTCTGCCAACTTTCCTTGCAGATTATTTTTGTGGAAGTAACATTGTACTAATTAATACAGACTAACTGAACTTTACAGGAGGTCTTTTGCAAAGATCTATGAATTTTTGCAGATCTTATGAGTTTTATCAAATATGTTTCTTGGCCTTTCAAATCAATTCCATGTACATTTTATTAACTATGTATCTCATACGTGAAATTGCCAATTAGAAACATTAAGTTTTTTTAAAAAACGAACAAAAAACCCTCATATTATTTTCTTCATTTTCCAATGTTTCCAAAGCTCTTTAGATGAATCCATAGTAATTGGAAGTTGACAGAACAACAAGCACAATCAGAGACGATAGAAGAGTCAAAGTCTTCCCTAACATCTGTAGAGTTATCTGCTCCTAACTAATTGTAGTCCTAATAAGTCAGTCACAATTTTGGGCCTTACTAACAATTTTATAGTATAAAAGGGAACCCCCCCCCCACACACACAAAGAATAGCTGTGAATCAAATGCCTAAACTTTTGCATTTTCCATATTCTTTTAACTAGTTTAGAATATATAAATATCATCACTGCAAAAAGATTTATTATAAAGAGTTTGAGTCAGCTTCTTTTCACCTAGGGCAAGGGTAGGCAACCTCAGCTCTTTTATGACTCATGGACTTCAACTCCCAGAATTCCTGAGCCAGCTTGGCTGGCTCAGGAATTCTGGGAGTTGAAGTCCATGAGTCATAAAAGAGCCGAGGTTGCCTACCCCTGACCTAGGGATTCAGTGATCCATGTTGACTAGGAGCTTCTAAAGTTTTGGAAGCATCTGAATATATGGCTAATTCTTCTTCAATTGAAGCTCAGTTACTGTTGATTTTGTGGATACATTCCTGTGGAACTATAGAAGTTGTTTTCATTTATCTACTTCTGAGGTATTTTTTTCATTTTCTCATTTTAGCATAAAGTCCTGGTCTCCTCTGGAAATCTTGCATCCAAATACTAACCAGGTTTAAGAGTGCTGAGGTTCTCAACTTAGATAAAGTCAGTCAAGTACTGCCACTAGATGACATAGATCAGTGGTAGGCAACCTTGGCTCTTTTTTGACTCGTGGACTTCAACTCCCAGAATTCCTGATCCAGCATGGCTCAGCTTGGAAACTCTCCCTTTCCCCTCAGCATGGCTGACTCAGGAATTCTCGGAGTTGAAGTCCACAAGTCAAAAAAGAGCCAAGGTTGCCTCCCCCTGATGGATAGTAAGGAGGGGGAGGGAGAGAGAGAGAGAGAGAGAGAGAGAGAGAGAGAGAAACCCCTAGTCAGTTTCTGAGTAATTTTCCAAACAATTTCACTTTCAAGTCCTCCCTAATGGAGAGAAAGCAGTAGCTGCATCTGATAGCTAATTTGTTTTTTAAATGTTTCTGATGTTGTATTTCTCCCTCGTTGCTTCTTTGTGGCTTTGTAATTTCTGTGAAACATCTCAATTAGTCTTATCCTTACTGAAACTTTTCCCACATTGAAAGTTTTGATTAAATAATATCCAACTTTGAATGTATGAGGTGATGTACCCTTTAGTTAATGTCTCTACCTGGGGAAAGCAGAGAAGGTTAGGTCATTCAAATCAGTATGTAAAATTCAACTCTCTTTCACTCTCTCCAAGGATAGTTGGGTTTCAGTGACAAAAGAAGATAAAAAGAGACAGAATTCCTCATCGAGATTAAATTAGATGTAATTTTGGATGTCTTTGAACAAAAAATATCTCTCTATATGTGTATACGTGCACATATGCACACGACACGTGCATATTTACTCTACATCACTAGGTAAGAAAGGATTTCTTTTTCTTCTTGTTGTGCCATATCTGTTATCGGATGTTGGCGATCCTATTTTTATCAGCAGCTACACAAAAATGTGCTGCTGAGTTTTGTCCAAACTGGTCCCTTAGATTTTGAAACCATGATGTTCTTCTTCTGCCTGGACCTCATTTGCCTTCAATCTTTCCCTGGAGGATTAAATGGAGTATGCTGTATTTTTCTGGGTGTCGCATCACATGTCTGAAATATTCTAAGTTTCATTTTTTAATTGTTTTGATGATTTCCCTTGGCTTTCCCAGGCGGCTTATCGCCTCCTCATTTCTGATCTTGTCAACCCAGTTTATACGTAAATCCACATTTCAAATGCTTCTAGTCTCTTCAGGTGGCCTTCTGTCAGAGACCAACTCTCTACTCCATAGAGCAGGATAAAAAAAATATCCTGATTTTCAATCTTGGGCTTATGTCGTGACTGCAGACGACCATTTTCATTTTGAAGAATGCTGTTTGAGCTTTCTCTATCCTTGTCTTAACTTCAATGGTCATGTCTCAGCTTTCATGTAAAGGATTTAGACAGCAAAGTTATGTGAGTGGAAAAATAGATAACCTTTTAACCAGTGATAGGTTTGGATGACTGTCAGCAGGTTCCTAGGATGGAGGCTTTGACCTCAGTGTAGATGTACCAGTCTTCTGAAAGCCTGCTTATCTATCTATCTATCTATCTATCTATCTATCTATCTATCTATCTATCTATCTATCTATCTATCTATCTATCTCCAGCAGGCAGGTCAGTGAGCTAGAGGACAATAGGGTGAGCATCCTTTAGTTCACTACAACAATATCTCAAACTGCTAGGTGTTACCAAGAAATCATGGCAGCAAGTGGCAGAAGCATCTGAAAGTATCCTATGCAGTACACAGAATACATTGTAAATTAATACAATGCACGTGCCTTGATACATATTTCTATGTAGGGACAAGCAGTGGAAAACAGCTACCACACTAGGTGCTCACACCAGCTGAAATTCTTGAGCTATAATGCGCTGGTCCTCACCATACAGGAACCAGTGTTTTCAGGGATATAAAGAGCCAGCATAAGACCTGCAATGTGCCTGACAGATTTTATCGGGGAGGTTTCTTCTGAAAAGAAGCAGGCAATTCCCAATCCAAAGTGAAATAGGTATGGATGTAGTTATGATAGCTACAGGGGAAGATATGCCTGCAATTGCAGACAGTATTGGAGGAGAGGTGCTGCACCATGAGTGCCACCAGACTTCAAAAAATAGCACTTTTGACACATAGCAAGAAAAGCCTGGTGGAGGCTGTCCTTGCAGTGGACCAGAGACAGGTTGAGGACAACACTGTGTATTGTGTCCTTGACAGTCAGCTTTAGATGCCCTACATTTACATCAAAATCAGAGAAAAAATTGAACTGTGTACATTCAAGGAAAATTCTTTATATGCAGACAATTTGCCTTGTAGCTCAGTTTCTCTACTCTGGCTGGCATAGATTCTTCATCTCCTGATGGTTGTATACCATCACATTCGTATAGACTCTTAGCGAGTCCCCAACCTAGTCAGTCTACCTGCTTTTCCAAGATCCAATTTTTGCTCCAATGTTACAAGGAAAATCATTGCCTGCACAATTCTGATCTTTTTAGGTGTAGATACATTCCAGCATCTGAATATCTTTTCCAAAGTCTTCATTGCTACTCATCTAAGTGTTAGTTGGCGGTGTATTTTTTTTTAAAAAAATACTTGTTATTAAAGATTATAGTATGTATATTGTATTAATTTTATTTGGCAGTGTATTCCTTGACTGCCTGGTTCCTTTACTTGGTAGTCAATCCTAAAAGACAGAAGCTATTCTAACTCCAGTACCTTCATTTTCAGTTCTAAGGCGGATTGCTGTATCTGTTGTCATTAATTTGGTCTTCTTTATATTTAATTTTAGTTACATTTTTTCACTGTACTCTTTGACTTTCATTACTAGAGCTTGCAGTTGATTTACATTTTCAGTTGTCAGAGTTGTGTAATCAGTGTGGTGTAAGTTATGGATGATTCTTCCTCTAATTTTAAAACTACACTCATTTTACAATCCATCTTTCCACAATATGTGTTCAGCATATAGGTTAAAAAATAGGGGAGAATATATAGCCTTCTCTGACTCCTTTGCTGACCTGGAATAAGTCTGTTTTTCTAGTATAGGGAATATTGGTTTCCATTGTGTTATTCTCCAGATGTGAGGACATAGTTAGATTCCTACATAGCCTATAAGTTTCTATAACCTTCTGACTTAAAAATGAATAGAATGCTGATGTAACTTCATATTCTAGTACTAGAGGTTCTTACAGAGAATGTCTTCTAAGGCATCTTGAATACCAACATCTCTAATGTACAAAAATTCAGTATACTTCTTCCATCTTTGAATTAATTCCTATGTGTCATGTGTCATTGTTTCATGTAGCATACCAGTTCAAGACTGCAACATTCTTCTTTTGTTTTTGAATGTTTGTTTCTCTCTTTGATGGCCTTACAGATGTTGCAATGCTGCTTCTTGTCTCTTTTAACAGCACTCTGAAATTCTTTATTAAGTTCCTTCTTTAACTCTGGCTTCTCAACTATTCTTGGCAATTTCCACCATCTGTTCTGACACACACTTTCCTCTTTCTAGGTCTTTGGCAGTCTGTTTTCACATTCATTCTTAGCAATGTCTTTGATTTCAGTTCACAGTTCTTCTGGTTTCTTCTCAATGACTTCTCAAGTGATTGCTCATGTTCTCCTTGAAATGATGGTATATGTTCAGGATTGTATTGTGATAACTAGTTGGCTTCCTTCTTCTGTTTTTGCTTCACTTGTAACTTGTCCATGAGCAATTCATGATCTGTTCTACAGTCAAATCCTGGCCATGCCTTTGTCGTTATAACTGAACTGTCCCACCTGGGGATATTGACATATATTGACAATAATATAGTCAATTTTATTTCTACACACTCCATTTGATGATGCCCAAGTATATAAGTATTATTTTGGTTGTTGGAAGATTAGCAATGAAGAAATAATTGGATTTTCAGAAATTTGTAAGTTGTTCTCCTGCTTCATTTCTGTTTTCTAGGCCATATTAACTGTGTTTTACTTATTAATATTCTTGTCTCCAACTAGAAACAGTACATCTTGCTTGCAAATTCTGTTGACTTGAGATTGAATTTGACCATTAAACTCAACTCCCTCTTCAGCATCAGTTGTTGAAGTGTAAATTTGGATAATTGTCATATTAAAGGATTCTATGCAAAGTCTAATTAACATTATTTGGGTATTGATTACACTGTATTCTATTGTCCTTGTTATATCCTTCCTGACTATGAAAACAGCACCAATCATTCTTTAGTTTTTATGCCCTGAGTAGTAAACAGTATGATCTTCTGAATGAAATTATCCAATTCCAGTTCATTTCGAATCACTGATACTAAGTTGTCAAATCAACCCAGTCATTTCACTGTATTGAGCTTTCTCTGTTCATGCTTCTTACATTCTATGTTCCCGCTCTCATTTTGCCTTTGCTACTCTGGATTTTCTTTTCCTGCATCACATCAGCAACTAGACATCTCAAAAGCTTTAATCTAGCCGTGCCATAAACACCATTACTACTCTGAATGACCTAATCCAGAGGTCCCCAACCTTTTGGCCACCAGGGATCTGTTCCATGGAGAAAGGTTTTTCTGCGGACCGGAGGGTGCATGGTTTTGTATGCTGCCTGCATCCCACAGATGGGGCTTTGCTTGTCTGTGTGGATTGGTTGCTGGCATGCCGCGACCCAGTACCAGTCCATGAACCGGGGGTTGGGGACCCCAGTCCTAATCAACATGTTGAATGGCATCTGATTTGAGGAACCATCATAATGTAAGTAATTTTATTTTGTCTATCCATGTGGTTTTCTTGGTAAAATATGCTAATTGTTTACCATTATCTTTTCTGTGTGCCATACACAATGATTCATTTGCTGTTGTCACTAAAGCGATCATTTATCTCCAGCATCTTCCTATATCACTGCTGCCCAGTATAAATCCTTGCTTGTTTTAGCTGAGCATTGGGGTGATGTACATGCCTTTGGCTGATCAAGCTGGGATGATATGGTTTTGGTATACTTTCCCAGTGTTACTCTTTATTCCCTCTCAAGAACAAGCTCCTCACCATAATGAGGCAGCACTGCAGGAATTTATGAAGGTCCTGTGATGCCATGAATCTCTGAACTTCTATTTGCAAAATCCATGTTTTGGATTAAACATTTGGTTGCTGTTTTTTCATTACTATTTGCAACACCAATAGAGTTTCCATTCCTTGTGCCATCAGTCCCATCATATCAAGACAGCATTATCTATTTTTCCCCAACCTGGTGCCCTCTGGACATGTTGGCTGGCAATTCACAACATTCCCCAGCTGGTATATCTGTGCAAGTCTAATGCATCTTGAGGGTCTCAGGTCCGAGAAGATCAGTATGTGGTTCACAGATGGAGATTAAACCATAGTAGCTGTCTCTGTCTCTCCTTCCCCACCCTCAATTAAAGTTAGAGTCCAAACTCTGTAGTGGCTGCATAATGAGTATAAATGAGTTTTCTCTTAGCTATTTGCTTTTATAGTTAAGTTCTAAAAGAAAAATGCAACCAATTATTCTATTCTTTTGGGAAGAAAACAATGTTATGGGAAAAATTAAAGGCAGGAAATAAAAATAAAAGGAAACATAGCTAAACTTAGAGTACATTATCTTCATTCATGCTTCCCCATATTTACCTGTCTTTGAAAACATCCTGGGTTCTACCATGTCCATACAATGCTTCATACATCTCTTGCTGTTAAAAGCCTCGCCTCTTCCTTTCTGAGGATCTCATCAACTCAACCAGAATTTTCTCAGTACATATTCATCGGTAGTCTGTTCATTCTTGATCTTATATTTCTTGTTTTATCATGAACACTTCTTAAGTGTTTGGTTAAGTAGTAACCATTGAATGCAACTTATTTTTATATTTTACCTAACATATCCAACTCTCACTTGCATGTAATTATGTGGGCAGAGGCATTTTCTGTTAGATACCTATTTTCAATTCTTTCAATAAGCATTCATCACAACATTCCACATACTACAACCACATTTCTGCCAGCATTTTCACATCTTAAATTTCCTCCATCCGTTTCTCCATCTTTAGTATACATTTCATTACTGTCCCAACTTTAATAAACATTCAATCAAATACGCAAATTTATCAATTTTGTGTTTCCCTGTCAGATATGTTTTCTTTATTCTTAGACAAAATATGTTGAGATTTATTCTGCTTAGTGCATAATTTGTCTAAAATGTGTTGCAAATTATTTTGCTTTTCAGCAATGAGATCACAAATTGTCTTCATACAAAAATACATGTATGATTAAATGCTATACCTGTAATGTCAGAAGCATCCCTAATGCATTTTTCCATAAGTTCATTGAACAACCAAGGACACATCTCACATCCTAATCTTGTTGAACCATTCATTAACCATTCTTTTTTATTTTCATACATAATTATTTACATCATATACTTTGCATTTAATAAGCAACCTTCATCTCCATATTAATGCAAGTGTTCCTTAATTCAAGTCTATCCACTATTATCATACAGTTTGTCCAAAACAACAAAGATACAATAAACCTTTTTTTCCTCACATTCATAGCTTTGTGAAAAGCAAAATTGTTGTCTACACACCCTCTGCCTGGAACAAACCTGCACTGTGCTTCCCAAATTTGGTTTATTGTTACTGCCTTTATCCTTTGATTCAGAATTCATGCACACACCATCCTAAGCTTGCTAATCACACTCATGCCCCAGTAAGTTTTACATTCATTGTTGCTTCCTTTCTGTTTCTATTAGGATACAACAACAATATTTTCCCAGTAATGTCCATTTTTGTAATTACATCCACAGATGCCTTACTGTTTTCCACAGTACTCATATACTTAGAAGTTCCTTTTCATTCATTTCCCCCCCTGGGGAACTAAAGAAGTATTTACTGTACTTCAGTTCACCTGTTTGACATGTCACTATCATTCCCAAACAGAATTCTAAATTGCACGAACTCCCAGAGTTCATTCATTCCATTCATCCGAAATAATTTCATCAATTTTATTTTAAATTTTATTCATTCTGTTGGAGGCTCCTTTTAAATCCTTTTATTCATTTCCAGAACAAAGTTCTGGAATTCTAATTGTTCAGTGATTTTTTCTGTTTCTTTTATTCTTAACCATTCATCATCATGTTCTTTTGGAATATCTTTTTTTCTAGACATACATTATATACTATGTTTTCCCCAAAATAAGACCCAACTAGAAAATATGCCCTAGCATGATTTTTCAGGATGGTCATAATATAAGCCCCCACCCCAAATATAAGCCCCAGTTAAGAGTCCTAATGCATCTTTTGGAGCAAAAGTTAATCTAAGACCCAGTCTTATTTTGGGGGAAACAGAGTAATATATTTCGTACTTTCTTTGATTTTTTTATCTTATATATATTGTTTCCTCACTTTCTTTATGTCCAATTTCCATTCATTATATTGGAAGATTCATCTGAATTCTAATAATTGTATCTTCTCTTATTTCGTTCACTTCATTCCTTTTCCTCCGTGTCACTTTCATCAAGGAATGTGATGTGCTACTAATTGTCTCCCTCTTCCATCATGATCAGTCAGTCAGTTGGACAGTCAGTCATATTTTAAAATATATATTCATTCTTTTGCATACATATCTATGAGTAGCCATAAACCTTACATTGGAATGAACCTGTTTCTAAGTAGATGGTTACTCATCATCCTCACTCACTTTGTGTCTGTAAATAGCTGAGTCACAATTTTCTTGTTTCATTTCCACCCAGCTATTCATGTCATCCACCAGAATATTTCCCCTCCCCCTTAGGATCTCATTCATTTAGAATGTTGCACAGTTTTGCCCAAAGCTTATATTGGGTTCTTCCACTACTATCAATCACTAGAACATAAGAAACAAATATTAATAATCTATGGATTCCTACTTCCACACCCAGACTCACAATTTATATAACACCCATTTATATTTCATGACATACATTTTCGCTCTTTTATTCATAAATATAGGGGAGGGGGTGTACAGTGGCTCAGTGGTTAGGATGGTGGCCTTGTCCATTGGAAAGCCGGCATCTCAAGTTCGAGACCCAAGCTCCATACTATGAGGTGAGTTCCTGTCCTTGCCCCAGCTCCTGCCCATCTAACAGTTCAAAAGCATACAAACGCAAGTAGATAAATAGGTACCAATTCTGTGGGAAGGTAACAGTGCTCCATGATGTCATGCTGGCCACATGACAAAGAATTGTCTTCAGACAATGCTGGCTCAATGGCCTTGAAACGGAGATGAGCACTGCCCCCTATAGTTGGCAATGGCTAGTGGAGTAATTATCTTTTTTAATCCATAAATATAGCTATATTTTCAACTTTCTTGTGAAAATATGAGATGAGATCACATCACTTTTATTCAGATCAATTACATTCTTCCCCTTTTTATTATTATAACTGGAACACAGTATATTTTCTTTCATTTCATTTTCATGTGCATTCAGTTCCAAGTTGCAAATCTCCCATATGGCCTGGTTTTCACCAGATGGACCCTTAGATATTGACCTTTGCCACTCATCATGGATTTAGTTAATCATTATGTGTAACTTTCAGTAGGAAAATGATCACTTTTATATGATATACTGTGTCTTACAGAAAAAATGCTAACTGTAAATCAAGTAGGAAAACTAAGATTCTAGTTTTCAGCAAAGATATGGTGCTGAGATACTAAGCGGAAGAATAATGTCCCAAGGGATCAAAATCTGATTATTTTCTGTCTAATTCTTCTGAAAATCATACATAATCAATGTTGTCTTTAAAATACTGACTTATTTGCCCAATTTCTCTTCTAGTGTTATATTGGTGAACATGTATTACTTCCTTTAGCTCTTATTTTCTTGTTTAGAAAAAACAGTGAGATTATATCCAAATCCTAAAAGTCTGAATGAAAGCAATATGAAAGATATTAATTTGACATAAGTTTATTTTTAGTGCTGTCTTTAGTATCTGTTTAAGGGTGTGGGGAGCCCTCCCCTGAAATTAACACCAGGACCAGATATGAAAAACATATTTTCCTTGGAAACTTTCTTATTCTTCAGTGCATAGTAAGATAATCATTTCAGGTCCAAGAAACCTAGCTCATGAAGTAGCTTCCAGAGAGTCACCTTGGACAGGAGGGGACAGTCAATATCAGAAATCCTACATCAAGAATAACAACTCTTTTGTTGAGAACCAGGGGTGGGTAGGAATCAGGCCTTTTCCAATTTTGTGGTTTGCCCTTTCTTCCAGAAAAAAATTGAACTGCCTTAAAGAGTACAGTCTGGTGAATACTTTAGCATCTTACTAAATCATAATGTAGTTTGCTTGGTTGTTTTTTTTAACCATAGCTACTGTGTTAGTAAATCATGTTTTACGATCAAAGTATTACATGACCCAGACAACTTTATTTATTTGTTCAGTGAACCAAGCCAGAGAGAATGCCTATACTTTTATTTATCTGTTTGTCTATGAGGCTTTGTAAATCCTTTGAAAAGGATGCCTCATGAAGTGAGGAAGCATTTCCCTTCAACTCATTAAGGCAGCTGCATCTTTTTCCAGGCTCAAGTAGCAAGAAACGTGGACATTGCTAACTTAAGTAGTCTCTTAGGATGAGTACTAAAATAGTTTTAATCATCTATTCTGGAAAGCAAGAAGAAAACAATATCTACCAAAAAAAGTAGATTACAGTTAGCTGGTTAAGCAGCACTAAATCTTTTGTTTTTGCAAAGGTAACATTAGTCTGTTAAAGCCTTAGAAGAAACTTGTGGCATATTTTGTGGCAAGAAACTTGGTTTACATATTTTTAGGCATACGGGCATTGCAAACGTCATACCAATTTTATAACAGGTTCATTACCACAGCTTTCTCCCAAAGAATACTGAGAATTGTAGCAAACTTCTAAAGAGTTATTAAGGGTTTCTAGTCCTCAGTTCCCAGAAGAGAAGGAATGATTCCAATTACCTCTGGTGTATACATATTTCAAGGACAAGTTTCTCAGCTTGATCAAAACACAAAATACATTGATTCAAATGTGAAAGAGCAGAGCATTCTGTTTTCAATAGAGCTGAGCTTAATTTAGATTACATTTATAGGTAGTCCTTTTTTTTTTAAATCCCATTTATATCCCGCCCTTCTCCAAAGACTCAGGGCAGCTTACAATCTAAGCACAAATCAATGTGCTTAGCAATATTCCTTGCTTAACAACCTTAATTGGGATTGGAATTTCCATTGCTAAGCAATGAGGTTGTTAGATGAAGCATCACATGACCACATTGCTTTGCAATGACAGTCCCAGCACTGACCATTAGGCAAAAATGATTCCACCATTCCCGCTGCAATGTTCTCTGCCAGTCCTGCCACCTCTCAATTGACCTTCTCCATCTTCTTCTTCCTGCTGCTGCTGAGGAGGTGTGCCTCGTCTGTCCCTTTGCAAGGCAACTGCTGACCATGCAAGTCCTATCCAATACTTTCAAAATTTCATTAAACTGCTGCTATTTGTTATTTCATAAATGTTTCAAACATTTGTCCTTGATTGCTAGAGATACCCTTGGATCTTGATCTATATCATTTTGAATTGAGGTCTTTCCTACCCCCAAAGCCCTCTTCTCTCCCGTGAAGCCCATCCATTTAATAATAATAATAATAATAATAATAATAATAATAATAATAATAATAATAATAATAATAATAATAATAATAATAAACAACCCCTTATTTTATAGGCATTTTGGTTCCCAAGCCCAGTTGAAATCATGAGAAATATCTTCACCCATGAGGGATACAACATAATTTCTCACTAACTAATTAAGATACTTCAAAGCAACATTGCCAGCATTGGAAACAGTTGGGCAGAGTGGCTGGCCAATAAAGATAATTGTAGACCTCTTGCAAAAGGACTTGGACCTCACAGCAGGAATTGCAACAGTTATTGTGCTCAGCCTGAAACGGGGGGGCAGAAGAAGGGTGATCTTCCTTTTCGATATCTTAAAGCAAGCACTAATCTCTGGTGACAATCTTGTTACTGGTTAAAATATCAAGACTACTATAAAAATCTGTCTCTGACAAATTCATCATTTTATTTTTCTTTGAGCTATTGGATTATCAGCTCACCATATTATTTAAACTTGATTGATTATGTGACATTAAGTTGGTGTCAATTGCTGGTAACCACCACATAGATGGATTTTTACCATGAGAAATTTAAACTTAGTGTGAAACACATAAAATTTTGCTTTGTGAACTTTTGAAATACTACATTAGGCTTATGGATGTATCATGTATGAATGTTAATGTACCACTAAGTGTTCGTTGAAAAATGAAAGTTAATTATACTGTATGTTATTTTTGTCATTTTAGTTCCTTTTTCTAAAGAAAATTTCCATGAAAATAAGCTTTCACAAATTCTTTTAAAACTGAATTCCTTTATGAATATACAGTTGTTGTGGTGGTTACAATGATGTCACAAGTAAAAGATTATTACCTACATCCAGTTATCCAATGCCTTCCCTTCTTCTTCTGCTACTTCTGCATCTATGCCAAGTATAGATATATTATATATAATTAATTATAATTAATTAATTATAATTAATTATAATTATATAGAATTAAGTATATTAATTCTATAACATTTTTATATTGTATTTTATGCTGCCCTGTAAACTGCCCTGAGTCCTTCGGGAATAGGGCGGTATAGAAATTGAAATTTAAATAAATAAATAAATAAATAAATAAATAAATAGTCCATGCCCAAAATATGTACATGTTTGCTTGGATCCCTTTAGGGGAGCAGTCATCCCTTGTTTCATCTAGGACTAGTTAATTATCTATAATTAATTAGAATGTTCCAAAGCATCATATCAAGTACTGGAAATAGCTGGCAGTCCTTGGTATTCTTAGTAACATCTCAAAATCCATAATTCAAAGTATCTTTCTCCTCTCTCTTATGTTTTCCCAGTGACTAATTTTCATAGCAATGTGTTGCCACTGAAAACAACCAGTTGTCAAAAAATATTTTTTATTCTTTGGGAACTTATCTAAATTTGACATTGCCTTCCTGCCTAGAATTAATTATCTCTTTATTTTTCCAGCATACCGTCCCATGTTGTCTATACATGAGCCCAAACAAAACTATCTACCTCTTTTAGTTATTTGCCATTCACTGGCTGACAATGCCCTTTTCTTAATATTTAATATTAGCCCAGATATTTCATTTTCTATTTTTACTTTTACGAGCTTTAAATTTTGACTGTTCCTTGACATTTCCTCTCCGTGTATGGTTCTACTGCATTTTGTAAGATCTTTAAACTTTTCATAATGTACATTCTCTTACATTTTCTTGTCTTCAGGGTAGGCATGAAAGCCTAACTTTTACACATTCATAATTCAGCCTTGGGTTGGACCAATTATGGAAGTCATGGGGATCAACATTTACTGAATTAGGTTTGCTAGCCACTGCCTCTGAAGGCCATCTGCTAAGAGCCTTGGTAGACTTCCTTGTGGAGCTGACTGATAGTTGTAAGAATAAATTGGTGGACTAGATGAACCAGTGACTCTTCCAGCAGGGTACTGTTTATGTTTGTGCAAAACATAAACCCCACTGGATTTCTAGGCCATACATACAAACCAGTTCCATGTTGGTTGGATGTACCATTTCTTTCTTCTACAACTTTAAACAGTCATATTGATATTGCATCTCACTTGGGGCTTTCCTATTTGACAGCTGTCCATTGTCTCTTGTAACTCAGTTTCTGGTGGCATTTGTTTATAAATATATTTTCTTTCTACAAATGTTTCTGTCATAGTCATTCCATCTTCTTTTAAGCTTATTAGCCTCTTAACATTTGTTCCACTGTCTCCAGTACTTTATCTTCAGTGACTTACTGATTCAAAGAAATATCTTTACCTAGTGGGCTTGACCTTTTGCAGTTCAACTTTGACCAGATAAGACTAGTAGCAGTCAGGCTGAAATGTACCGGCATTAATGGACTGCAGATTACTTCCACAGGCCATTTTTCTTCTGTTCCCTTGTTTCCCAAAGGGTTTTTCTCAAGTCTTTTATTTTCCATTTCAGTGTGAAATGGTAGGTCATTAAATGCTTGAATTACCACTTCGGAGAATGATCTCAGTCTCTAAAACCATAACATTAAATAAATCAAGAAAGCAGTCATTTATAGATTTAAGATCGAAACAGGATAAAATCTATACAGTATCAAATCTGCAACTAAACACACATAAACACGTGCATATGTACAACATTTTACACTTTGTGTTTCTTTATGGTCTTATTTAGTAGGGTAATACTAGTTAAAGACTTCTAATTTCCTAAGTGCTTACAAGAAATCTTGTTCATTGTTTTTTCATCATTTATAGGGTTCAGAAATGTTCCTGCAAATAGCAAGATGTCTAATTAAGAAGCTTTGAAGAAAAGATGACAAAGCACTGGTTGCCATAGAAATGGAACTCGATAGATGCCCCAGATAGCAGCCCCAGATAGACATACTGAAAGATTTGTAGCTGTTCATGGAAGCTAATAAGAGTAAATAAATGGTAATAGGAAACAGTGGAGTGAAGAGTGGAGGGAATCTGCAAAATATTCCACATGTTCTGGCCAGCAATGAAAAAGATGTAGACCTAGATTACTGAAGACATACTGCCAAGGGCTCTCTAACATTTGAAGGTTGAGTGTTCGTACTTCAGATGTCATTGTGATACATTTATTATCTATCTATCTATCTATCTATCTATCTATCTATCTATCTATCTATCTATTTATCTGTCTGTCTGTCTATCATCTATCTATCTATCTATCTATCTATCTATCTATCTATCTATCTATCTATCTATCTATCTATCTATCCTATCTCAATTGCATGAATCTGGAGTGACTATGCAACAGGTAAAGGCATCCATGTGATATGTTTGCACGGTGTACAAATGGCAAGCCATATATCATGATACTGTCCCACAAATTATGCAAAAATACATACAAACATTGTTTTGCATCATGTAATCGGTATCCTTTATGTAATACTTAATTTTATATAAAGTTCATTGTGCCAGGTGATATCTATGCAATAAAAGCTATTCTAATAATTTGTGACAGCTGAATAGTGAACTATCTTAGTGATGATTTCAGCACCCAGGAAATGTCCAGTAATTAGCTTGTACCAACAAAGTCTTGAGCAGACCAAAATGTTTTGAAGTCTTGACCTGAGAACTTCCTGGTTTCAACTCAGGGACTGCAGTTAAGTACTGTCTTCAACGACACAGAGGTAACATAAACAAGAAATAAGGCACTAGCAGATAAGACTTCACAATAGTTTGGTGAATGAACATAAAGTTTTTCTTTCCATTTATAAAGCAAATGCTCCACAAGATTCCAATCATCTCTTTCCAGTATTACAGGAATTAGTTATAATAACCTTTAGTACATTGTTAGCACTCTTGGCAACGTATGTCCAATATTTTTTGTTGAAATAGGGCTACTCGAGCCAGGTAATTAAATGGGTCAGCTCTTTAACAAGGAGAGTATGATATTAAATTACGTACAGTAAATAATTTTGGAAGGTAAAACTCCTAAAGAGAACTTATTGATTTATGGAAAACTACCAGGTTGTTGTTTGTGATTGGGATTCGGAATTTAGAATAAACTTAGATAAAATATATTAACTCAAGGCAGCAGACAGGCTATTAAGGAAAGGTCCCATAATTCTGCAGTCACCATACTCATTTGCAGTTGTGCACACCATAGAAAAAAAATTGATCACATGCCACTAAGCTGATCACATGCCACGAGTTTCTCATGCAGCTGTCATACTGATATTGGGCTTTGTAGAAAAGATTACTTAGCAAGTCATTTTTGGAAGGCTTTGTCATTGGCAGTAACAACAAGACTGTTGAGTCATAGCTGATAAAACTGATGATGAAGTCAAGATGGACAAATGTATCACTAATATAAATAGCCAGCAGTACTGCCAAAACCTGAAATCATTAGTGGAAAATTAAAAGCCTCGCTGCAGTTCTGCAAGGAGAAAGGCAGTATGAAGTTTGATGCTGCTCTTAATTTGAGAGGAAAGGCATGCTTAGGAGATGAAAGAGATAGCCAGATGTTAATTTCTAGTTAACAAATATGGCATTTGATTGAATGTCACAGTCCATGATTTTCAAAAATAAAAGTAGGAAACCATATGGTGAGCAAAGGCAGCTTAAGTCAGAGGCTTCCCTAGGTAGCAGAGTAACTCAGATTCAGGTCATCTAGGAAACGAAAATCAAAACTGGGGGCTTTGTTTGAACAGAAATGTATCCATTGTTTGTAACTTGTTTTGTGGCTCTGAAGTTGATGCTTCTTTGCTGTTGGGAAAGAGGAACATACATATATCACTTTAGATCTCCTGAAGATAGCAATAGCAATAGCACTTAGACTTATATATTGCTTCACAGTGCTTTACAGCCCTCTCTAAGTGGTTTACAGAGTCAGCATGTTGCCTCCAAAAATCTGGCTCCTTATTTTACCGACCTTGGAAGGATGGAAAGCTGAGAGTCAATCTTGAGCCACTCAAAATCAAACTCAGAACTGAACTCCTGAAGTGAGCAGTGAGTTAGCCTGCAGTACTGCATTCTAACCACTGTGCCACCATGCCACCAAGATGGGTACAGAATAAATGTAATTGGCATATTATCCTCACAACAAGGGTGCTTTCCTTGGTCATCCATTACCTAAAATCAGCGATACTAACTAAGGGTGATGGTGGTTATCATCAACTGAAGAAATAGGTTTGGGGAAGCCAGTCTTAGATAATATTAGAAGAAAGAAGTAGATACTTTCAGAGAGAGAGAGAGAGAGAGAGAGAGAGAGAGAGAGAGAGGGAGGGAGGGAGGGAGGGAGGGAGGGAGGGAGGGAGAGAGAGATGGAGATGGAGGTAGAGTTTGGAACCTAGAAAATGCTGATGTCCTTATGAAAAGACTAAGGGCTCAATTAAACTTGATAATAATAGTGTAATTTTCTGACAATTTTCAAGCATGGTTTGGTTGTTTAGTGAATAGCAGTCATTGGAAAGTGGGAATTTAATCCTTTGTTAAAACATAATCAAAATCAAAATCCTCCCTATGTGGAAACAAAGTATCTTTAGTTTCATAGTTGCAAAATAAAGAAGTAAATGTTAGCTTTTTGCTTAATGTCCATAAGGCACACTTCTAGGAAATAGTGCATTATGATATAGATACGCTGCCTATATAATTATACAAATGCCATATCCATTTGGGATATTTTCAACTATGGGGAAAGGCTGTAATTTATTATTCTTATTGTTCATCACATAGTCAGCCATTTAGCATTTTTGTCCACCTATAGAGTCCTTCCAAAGGATCTGGGATAGGAAGATGTGGATGTTTAATGATCTTAAAGGTACCATCACAAGATGTAAGCTGTTCTGAGCAAAGCTGACTTTTGCAATTGACGGATGGTGATTTTGTCAATGCCGATGATGTTTAGATGGTGCTCCAGTTGTTTTGAGATTCAATCCAAGGTGCCTATTATTATTGGTATTACCTTTGCTTTCTTTTGCCACTGTCATTCTATTTCTATTTGCAATTCTTTGTATTTTATTACCTTCTCCAGTTCTTTCTCTTCTCTTCTGCTGTCTCCAAGTACTGTCACATCTATCATCCAGATTCTTTGCCTTTCTTGTTGACAGTTGTTAAGTCTGGAGTATTATGTGACTATTTGCTTGAATTCTAAAATCCCAGAGCACTTTAGTTTCATTTCCTACTAGTTTCTCTATTATATGGTCCCACCAGTTCTTGTTTGCAGGCAATGGTATTTCCTGAAGATCTTCCAATGTACCATTTTTGCTACTTTGTCACGCTGTGTAATCTTCTTGCAGCAGTTAATCAGGTGAACCACTGTTTCTTCAGCTTCATTGAAGAGGTGGTACTTTCTATCTGTTGCTGTCTTCTCAATTCTGACTTTGTATGCATTTGTTTTTGGTCTTGTGCAGCCAGAATTAGCCCCTCTTGTCTTTTTCTTCAACTTTCCTGCTCTTAGCCACTGCTAGGTCTTGTTTTTATATGTTTTCCTTGCTTTTAATATACTGGACATGTAATGTTTTGTCTTTTCTGTTCTTCAATTGGTCTTTCTTGTTGGCCAGTTTGGTCTTTCCAGTACTCAGTAGGCCTTCTTGATATACTAGGTACAGTATATCAAGCTACAGTATTCTTCACTACCCTTCGGATAATTTTCCAATGTCCTTTTTTCTTCTTCAACCATCTAATATACTTGCAACATTCCACACCCACCTATTTTTCTTGGTAAGTAGAACCTGTCAACATTGCTGCATAAGTGAAGGGCATGATTCAGTGTCATTATTTGTCGGGTCTTCCTATCCAGGGCCTTCAGTTCACCTTGACTCAAGTCCACTATTCCAGCTGTGAAGTGCTCAGGTATTAATTGCCTTCATTACATTTCCTCCAATGTCTTTGGACTTTAAGATCTTCTTCACTCTCTTTATGTATTCATTTCTAACCTTTTCTTTGACTTCAGTCTCTTTGTTGGATACTCAGATATTTGTAGTGATTGTCTTTATCCAGGCTCTTGATGTTATTTCCATAGGGAATCTTAATTCCTTCAGTTTTCACTATTTTCCCCCTGTTTGATGGTGAGCATGGTACATTTGTCCAGTTCAAACTCCACTGCAATATCTTGGCTATACAAATGGACAATGTTGAGAGCAGCAATTCTATTTCAAATAATGCTTTTCCATTCAGCTTCAAATTATCCATCTAAAGGAGTTGGGATAGCTAAAACGTGTTTTTAATGTTTTATAGCCATAGCCTGAATTATTCAGTATTGCTGTAAAATGAAATAGTACAATAACAAACAGTAGTGGCAAAGTGAGTCTCCTTGGAAGATTCCTCTCCCATTCCTCTCCCATTCTATCATCTTTGCACAAAGCTTCTAGTGTTTCCACTGACTCGTGTTATTTCTAGTCACTTGATTGTCCAATCATGTGGCAGGGAATTGAATGCCTTCTTGTAATCAATCCATGTTACATTCAAATTGATCTTCCTTCTCTTCCAATTTTCCAGAATCATCTTGTCAACTAGGAGTTGATCTTTTGTTCCCCATTTGGGCAGTTTCCTTTCTGCTTGGGTAGAAAGAGTTTGTTTTTAACTAGATGCTGTTGGACTGCATCAGCTACCACACCAGTTAGTAACTTGGAAGTTGTCGTAAGCAGGTGTTGGTCTGTAGTTATCTGGTGCTGCTCCCTTTGATGGATCTTTCATTATTAGGTAGGTTTTGCCAGATGTTAGCCACTCTTCAATTTCACCTCCTTGGAGTATGTTGCTAAACTACTTGGTGGGTTTGGAGCAGTCAGATGTTTGGAGCAGTAAGTTCATACTGTTCATCTTCACCTGGAATTGACCAGTTCTTGATCTTCCTTGCCCTTTTTGCCTCTATTTCTGCTGTTATTACAAGTTCTCTCATTTCAGCCTCTTTTTTATTCTTGTCCACTTCCTTTAACCAAGCTGCATTCTTGTTGTATTCTTGTTGTAAACCACACTGTTTCTTCCTTGTCAGTGTTGACTGATTCACTGTACTCTGTCCATTGATGAATTGATAGAAATGTTTCTGATTGGATTAAAATTGGGTATTCTGTCTATAATTTGCAATTCAAGCTTTATATCTGCTGGTCTTCTTAGCTATAGCTGTTAATTGCTGCTTTGTTATTTCCAGTGCTCCCTTGATCTTCCTTGTTTCTAAGTGGTATTTCTTGTTTAGGTATTAATTGGTCTTCTTGTTCTTCAGCTTCTTTTCTTTCAATTCTATAGTGTGCTGCCTTCCTGTATTGCCAACTCTCCCTGATTTGCCTCTATAGTTTGAGTTACTTTTGGCAAAGGTTTGATTTGTTTGCCCTCGGGAGGCCTTTGTGTTTCTTCCAGTTCTGCTTCTGTGAATACTTTATTTCATATTATAAATTGATGTTGATCTGCTAGCCTCTGTTCTGATATATCTGATTCTGGATGTTGTTCTTTCCACTGTCCATTTGTTTCAAGTATCATCTTCTTGTTGGACATGATCTGTAATAACAGTTAATTATTTCTTTGTTTCCAATCTCTGTATATTTGTCACTGTTGAACATCTTTTCTTCCAGTAGTTCTGCAGCTGCTGGCCCTAGCTGCTCAGTCAACAGTACTGAGTCCTGTAGCTCATTTTCCACCAAATATCCAGGAACTCCAACATCTAGCACGGTCCTTGTGGACCTGAGCAAAAACTGAGCTGTATGGGTTTTTGTAATTTACATCTCAACATGTTATTTTATGGAAGAGATACTCTTTGTCTGACCCCTGATGAAGCTTGTCCAGTATGGGTGAACCTCTGGCATATCTGGTCAGCTTTCTCAGAGTACACAAGCTCCACAACCCTATCAGGGTTAATCTCTGACAGGCATGACTGCAATGAAGTAGCTCATAAGATAGTTTCAATTGATCTGGATTCTATTCAATAATTTAAGGCAATATTCTTTTTCCTCCGTTTCTTTGCTCTTGTAAAGAGTATTCTTTGTTATTATTGAGTTAATCATTTCATTGAGGCCTTCTCAATGGAAAAGTCAAAATTCTCACCTGGTGCAGCATGTGGTGCTATATACTCTGTAGAGCAGGGGTGTCAAACTCAATTTCATTGAGGGCCGCATCAGCTTTGCGGTTGCCCTCAGGGGGCCGGGTGGGTATGGCCAGGGTGGGCATGGCCTACTGGGTGGGCGTGGCTAGAGTGTGTATGGCCTACTGGGTGGGCATGGCCAGCTCTACATCGTTCGCATCAAGGGTGCCTATGGGGGCCTGGGCAGGAGTGGGACAGATCTGAGGGTCTCTGGCAGAAGGAGGGTCTCTGGGCCAGGGCCAAGGCAGTGGGGGCCGTTCCCTCACTGTTTCCAGGATGGCTTCGTGGGCCACATGAAACTACTTCGCGGGCCGGATCCGGCCCCCGGGCCTTGTGTTTGACATGTCTGCTGTAGAGAATTATCACTTTGTTATTCAAAGACCAGCTCTTAATTTTGCAGTGTAAGATTATTTCTTGTCTGAATCATGAAATACTATCTGTTATGAACAAAGATTTAATTTTAAAAAAGCTCATCACATCTCATTTGTAACTGGAAAAAATTCTTCTTATCTTAACTAACAATTACTGCAGCCAAAAAAGGAACAAAAATATCTACACTGTGTACAGATGATAGTTTTTCATACATACAAAAGAAATATAATCGCATTGTCACCAGCAAGAACATAAATTTTTATTTCCCATCTTTCCCTTTGTACTTTCTGGTCATTTCCAAAGTCTTCATTTTCAGCAGTTTGGGAGAAACACCAAACAGCTATGTAGAGAATTAAACTAATATATTATTTTTGTCAATTTAGAGCAGGTATGCACAATGTATATCAGCTTGAGTGCTATTTCAGATTATGTGGGATATGTTGACGGCACACCTTGAATGGGACAAGGCTAGGATTCATTTTAAGTGGGGTTATTTTTAAGAAGGGGAATGTATTCTTTAACTTATCCCATATTTCATAATGCAGATCTTCTCCTTAGTGGGAATGGAACAGAACAGATTACGGAATTATATTTCTGTTTGGTAGCACTTGTTTAAATACTCCTGTATAAATCTTTACAATAGTCCTGTAAGATAGACTGTAGACTCAAAGTCACTTAGTGCACTTACAGCTGAGTGAACATTAGAACTTCTCCATGTTCATATTAGTTATATGATAACTACAGTGTTTTGAATTTCAGCTCCCATGTGCCCCAGCCAACATAGGGGATAGTGAGGCATTTTGAGAACTTTAGTGCCAGCAACTGAAGGAGTCCAGTTTCTGATTACTGTTCTTCTTATTACATCATACAGGTCTCTGGCTACGTGTTTAATCCTTCCTTTCCAGAGATATCCAAACTAGAAGGATATTATATCAATCTTCAGAAGGTGCTCAAGGACATTAGAAATTTGCCCAGTAGAAAAATATAAAGTTTGGAAAAATGACTTGAAATGCATCATGTTGTAATTCTGTGATCTGTTTATATTGTTCAAGAAAGAGATAATCTGTTGCCTCTCAAGGACTCAGAGAAGGTTATTATCCTTCCAGTTGATTATCAACCCAGTTGAGCAAGCATCTTTATAGCTATTATGATATGTAAACCGTGAGAGAGTCGGCACAACCGTAACATATATATCATTGCTGTGTCCTTATTTTAGCCCTTGAGATACTCACAGCAGTGGCTATAAATCATTCACTTGTACATTTCTCCTGTCCTGCTATGAAGAAGCATGGCTAAATGTTCATGGTTCTGCCATTCATAGCATGGCAGATATGAAATTTAAGAAGAATCTGTGCTTTTAATCTGTCTCAAAAAAGAGCTGGATAATCAGTTCTTGGTATAATATTTCCATTTGTATGTACTTACATTATTATCTCAAAAAAATGAACCATTAATGTTTCACCCCTTGGTTATGGTTAAAAAGAGAACAAAAAGGTAATAATCAACCACATATAGCAAACAAGAATTTAAATAGAACAATTATAAAATCACTTAGGATTTTCACAGTAGGGAATGAAAATATCATCAATATTGGCAACAATATTTAGAAGACCTCGAATGGTGAAAATATATTCTAAAATTGGTGTAGTACTGAATAAGATTGAAGATACAAGAGCTTTGTTTCACTTCAGTTTCTGTTTATTGTGTACTGTTTTATGCCCTGCTGGTTTAAAAACGGATAGACCAGTAATATTGGATTAGGAGCAGTACCTTCCTCTTTACCTCCCCCCTTCCCCTTTACACTTTTGATGAATCTCTTCATGCAGAGGTTCGACAAACATTTATCAGCTATGTTGTAATTTGGATTCCTGACTTGACTATGGGTTTCGATTTGGTGGCCTAAATGAGTCTTCCACTGTAATGATTCTACTGTAGGGGGAGTGTGCCTTGTATCTTAGGTATAAGAAGAGGAAAAAAGGAAGGAAAGAAACTTAATGAAAGCATCAGATACATGCAAAGAGGCATCTTTAGTCCAATTTGTTTCCAGACGTCAACATTGCCTCCCTGTACTGTATAATGTAGGACATTTAGTGCGCTACAAAGAGTATTCATGTATAGTGTGCAGTTTAAATTACTTATCTCCTTATGTATAGAGGTAGGTATGATGGGGGGGCGCGAGATAGAATGCAGGAAGAAGAGTGACATATCCTTTCCTTTCTACCATACCTTCATGCAGACATGAAGTATGCATGCAGACGGGCTGTTTGTTCTGTTAGGAACATTATTAGAGCATCTGTACAACTGGAACTTTGCTTTACTAGCTGTCCCAGTGTTGGGCTGGGGAACGAGGATTAAGCCCCTATAGGCTGTGTGTGTTCCCTTTCCAAACACTCCCTGAAACGGATGAAAACAACTTGGAAGACATGTAATGCGAGCAAAGTTCATTTTCTCAATCCTTCTAGATAGAAGGTCTGCAGTACAGCCAATCAAAAGGCACAGTGCAGGCTCTCTGCATTCTTACCTTCTTCAACATTTTTTATTTTTCTCTGAGAAGAACAGTAATGGGAGAAACGATGGGAAAAGATGGAAGGACTATTGTCAGATGGTTAAATCCATCACCTTCATCAAATTATTTCCTACATGGTGCAGAGTAGAGGTGGGATCACCTGGCGTCCCACTTTTGATCTCTATTCTGCTATTGTTATTTACATTGAAGGGTTAAGTCTAGAATAAGCAAAGGCCATTTCTTTTGGAACTCTGTGCTAATTACTCACAATATTGTTTCCAATGCTTCTAGAAAGTTCTATTGCTTTTCAATGTATAGATATCGATGATATAAATTGTGGTTATATCTCTTTTTACCTCCTGCCTAGTGTTCATTTCTTCCTCTGCCTGCTTTGACCTAAGTTGTGTCTTATTATCTGATTTTGATGCTTGATGATGTTTAATACATAATCATTTTTTTCTGGCTGAACTGAGCATTCTGTTTGCTTGCCCTAATCTGGATATCAGGATTGACTGGAAGAAGATGGACATCAACAAAATCAGAAGATGTTATCATCTGAGTCGCTTGCAAACATTGCAAGACAATTGCAATAGAATTCGTTGTCTTGGACGCAAGCCCGTCTCTCTTTGTCTTTAATATTAAAAATGAACATTTTTCACAGAAACCACATTTAGCTCTTTAGTTTTGGATGTGAAAAAAAGTACTTGCTCTATTGAAATCTCTGCCAAGCATTAGTTCCCATAAAGAAAGCATCACTTTCCATCTTGAACACACGCCTCATTATCTGCTTAAATTTCAGCGTTCATCATTTGTTGACATTTTTGGAAAGAAAGAAGGAAGGAAGGAAGGAAGAAAAGGAAAGGAAAGGAAGGAAGGAAGGAAGGAAGAAAAAGGAAGGAAGAAAAGAGAAAGAAAGAGAGAAAGAAAGAAAGAAAGAAAGAAAGAAAGAAAGAAAGAAAGAAAGAAAGACCACAAAGAGGATCCCCAACATTAACCAGTATATACATCAGGTATATGGAGAGTCAGTTTGGGGTAATGGTTAAAGTACTGACAAGAAACCAGGAGACTGTGAGTTCTAGTCCTGCCTTAGGTATGAAAGCCAGCTAAGTGTGTTTGGGCCAATTATTCTCTCTGCCCAACCCTTCTCACAGGTTTGTTTTGTAGGGAAAATAGGAGGAAGAAGGAGAATTAGGTATGTTCTCTGCCCTGAGTTATTTACACAGTAATAAAGGTGGGATAAAGATCTAATAAATAAATATTGTGACATGAAGACACATGTAACCTAATCTTCCAGATGCTCTAATAATTCTCTTTCTTTTTTTTCCAAAACAAACAACAAATAATTAACCAACTTACCCCCTCAGGAAGTTATTACAATCCTTCTTCTGATTTTAATGAACTTCAGTATTGTTTCAGCTTTTTATATCAGGAGTTTAAAAGAAAAGTGTCATACCAAAATCTGCTTTTTTCCAGAATGATTTGTTGATTTATTATTTGTTTTCATCGTTAGACTACTCAGTTTGGGCAGGCTACCTGATCAATACAGGTATTCCTTATCAATACAGGTAGACTATAGGTGGTTAAATGAAATCATGACTGTGCTTATGATCTTAATTTAGCTTTCCTTGGCTTTACAGACCTGCGAAAATCACAAATGTGAGGGCGATCATAGTGACTTTCTTATCACTATTGTTAACTGGTCCTGTATGAGGCAGTCTTTAAATAAGGACTACTGCAATACTGCAGAGGAGTACTTTAAACTTTGAGCAAAGGTACCAGGTATGGTCCAGGAATGCTTTGACTGGGAAGGCAAACTTTGCATAGTGTACATAAATATGGGCATGTGGATGAAAAAGGAATTCCAAGCAAGAAATGCATGTGGCAAAGTACAACCTGAACTACCAGAGGCTGGATGGAAAGAAAATGTTTTTCTTCCAATGTGCCAAACTCATAAACCAGAGCAACTCCTTTGACCCTTTGCTGAATTATCTATACTGAAAGCAGAAAAAGAATTTGGGAGCAAGAAGAGGCAGGCTGGCAGCTTGCTAGCTGCTGTTGCTATGGCTACCAGAGCAGAGATGGAAGGAGGCCTAAGACATATAGATATAAATGTCAAAATAAAGACAAAAAATGTGTCTGCTTTCTCCCCTTTTTGGATGCCATGTATATTTTAGGGTCTAAGTCTCCATTTAAGACTGGTAGCAACAAAGCTTTCCTTGTGTTTTGTTATTTATTTTCTGTTTTCTTTTAAGCTTTACCTCATTTGCATCCACAGAACAGAAATCTGTCCCACATTTGGTCAAGGAGAGAGAAAAAATAGACTCCATTTGCTTTCTGGGTTTTGTGTTTTCTTTCCCCTCCCCCACTATTTGTCAACATCACTTCCCTTGATGAGCAGAAAGAAAAGGTGATCTGTGTTTAATTTGAACTCTCATTTTCAATCCCCAGGGTTGCCAGTGCAGGTGAGATGGGAGATGGATTTTGGACTTCTGGCCTTTGGAGGTATAGAGAAAGGGGTGGGAGTGAAATTGCAGATTCCAAACAGACTGCTTTCTCTTCTGCTTATTTTTTGTTTTCTTATACAGTTAGTCCTCAACTTATGACCATACTTTTAACAACCATTTGAATGATGCTGAAAAAAGTGACTTATAGCCAGTCTTCAAACTTCAAACTATTGCATAATTCCTACAGACCTGTGACAAAAATTATAGCACTTGCCACCAGCAGGTATTTATATCGGTTGTCGTGTCTCAGGATCATGTGATTGTTACTTGTGATGTTCCCAGGGGTCATTCAACAAACAGAGTCAATGGGGGAAGCCAGGTTCGTTTAACAACCATGAAAATAAAGATCATAAAATTAGTCTCAACTCATTAAACAAAAATATCACTTAGAACAGAACTTCTAGTTCCAATTGTGGTTGTAAGGTGAGGATTAACTGTAGCAGACACACAGCTCTGAAAGAAGAATCATTAGAAAAGATCTATGGCAGACATGTCAAACACACGACATCATGTGATATCACGTGATGTATCGGAGCTTTTTCCCCATTATCGGCAATGGGGTGGGTGCAGTTTTGTTGTGACGCATCCAGACTACAGGCCGGCAGTTTCATACCCCTGGTCTATGGGTATAAAAAGAAATATTCTCAGAATATGGTTTTCAGAAGAAAGGAAGGGAATGTGTTTTAAAGATCAGTACATGTTTAAGTTAAAAGAGATCTTTGTGAGATTTTAATCAATTCTTGAATGGATATTTGGTCAAGTATAAGGAAGCAATTTTTTGAATATTTTGCAGATGAACATGCAGCATACTTTGTATACTTGTTCATTTACACCCAGTCTCCCATTATAAACCTGCACCTTGAGGCTCTTTTACCTTTCACTCCACCTACATCCCTGGCAAAAACTTTATGCATATATTACTGTCACATCTGTACATGGCCTAATTACCCCTCTAAAACTGCTTGTATTTAATGTGTCAAGGAAGATTCAGTCATCTCAGTCATCCAGTTAAGAGTTGTCTGGAAGTTCTGTCATGACAACTGAACTTTCCTTTCTGGTTTGAAATGTTTCACTGTTTATCCAAGTAGCTTCTTCAGTCTAAGCAGATACCATCCTTGGAAGACATATATGGGGGCCCCCTAACCACAATTTGCTCAAACCAAAAAAGAAAAGAAATCCAATTGCCATGACTCAACTTCTAGATGACATTTGTATTCAGTAAAACAGAGTTTTTCCAACTGTGTTGCATGGAACCTTGAGATTCTTTGAGAAACTAAGGACCAAAACAAAATCTATAGCAATTTTTCTAAGGTCCAGCCGAAACCACCATGGCTACTGTTTTGTAGATCAGGAGTTTGGGGATTTTTATTATTTTTAACTAATAGGTTCCACAGTCTGCAAAAATTTGAAAATAATACCTCAGAAGTGAGAGAGAATTCTCACCTGTATAATCACGTTGCAAAATTGGGATTCCCAATTTGTAAGATTTCAGACAGAAGTGTGCAAAAAGTTGTTTTCAGATCATCCAGAATTTGAACCAAAATTTGAATTCAAAACTATATTGAATGTGAATTAGCAGTTTACATTTGAAAAAAAATCAAACTATTTTTTGCATATCATTAGTTTCAGACCATAACTTTCAGGTATTACATAACCACATCACAGGGTTTTGTGGCTTCATGAACCAATCTGCCTCATTTTGCTCAGAAGTGTGAAAAGAGGTACTGGTTGCCTCAAGCTTATTATTAATAATAATAACACTGGTTGCCTTAAGCTTATTATTAATAACACTGACACCTATGACTTCACATTATTGCAATCAGATAATAATAAGGAATTATATCCTGGGCTGGTGGGAACTTATAGTTGAAAAAGTGATCAAAAATGAGTCAATTAAAAATTATTTTCTGATTTTCTGATTTCTGAATAAAAACTGGTAAAGATTTGGCTCATGACATTTTTTATTTTATATTGGCTCTCCAGAGACATTTAGGTGAGTTAGATAGATAAATTGAATAGATAAATCAACCAACCATAGAAGACAACAAATATTCAACAAGGAATTCCAGGAAGTAGCAAAATTCTAATTCTGTGGTTTGTAAGAGACCGTTTCTTTTAAATTCTTCTTTTGTGTCAGAATACAAAAACTCCCTCAGCCTGTTAATATATTACTGTTCCAAGTTGGTCTATAATCCACCTTGAATTCCTTCTTTGAGAAAGAGTATAATGTGACTCATGGTGGAGAGTTGTAATTAGATGCATCTACAAATCTGTTGCTAGCAATTATCTCATTAACAGTAGTCTCATTTTAGGAAGAGTTTATAATAAGGTTCCTAGTCTTTGAGGTAGTGCCTTTTCTCCTGCTAAGTGCTACCTTACAGTCCTGCTAAGAATTTTCTTTTGCGTTCTCAGATTTTCCAGTCTCTTCCACATACCACCTGCAAATTACTTGATCAGGAACTCTGAAGACTAAAGTTACTACCTAAAGGTAGCCTTGGGAAAACCTGCTTTATGACCATTGGAGAGGATTCAATTGATACTGTAAGCTTTTCATAGATTGAAGGAAACATTTCTTCCTGTTAACATCTGTAAAACATACCTACCTACAAACAACAGGTGAAAAGTCATCGTTACTCCTTCAACATTAGTTATGGAAGCTGGAACCATGGCTATAGGATGAAATAATATAAGACAGAGAGATCAACTAGAGTCTTCTGGGGAAGATTCATCTCTTGTTTTATCTTCATGGACCAAAATTATGAAAGCCTTGTCCTTACTATCCAATGGAGTATGAAATTAATTTTTAAAAGCTGCATATATGACAATGAAGCAGAATTGTAGCTGTAGCTGATAGTAAAAACATAAAGGTAGTGTGATAGAATTATAAAGAAGAAAATGAATTAGAAATGCTGTTAAGTATAAAAATAAAAATAAACCACATTTTGGAAAAGGACAGTAGGAAACTATTCCCCTATTCTTGTCAAGGAAACTTCTTGGCTTTGATTTTTCCCCAATTTTCTCTCCTGATTCTGACTATAGTGGCTGCTGAGATTCTGAAGAATTTGAGATACAGAATACAGTACAGAATAACAGAGTAGGACTGGACCTTGAAAGTCTTCTAGTGCAACCTTCTCCTTAAGCAGGAGACTCTATACCATTCTGGACAATTGGCTGTGCAATCTCTTCTTAAAAACTTCCAGTAATGGAGCACCCACCATTTCTGAAGGCAAGCTGTTCCACTGATTAATTGTTATCACTGATAGGAAATTTCTCCTTAATTCTAAGTTGGATCTCTCTTTCTTAAGCTTCCATCTATTACATCTTGTCTTGCCCTCAGGTGCTTTGGAGACTATTCAACTTATTCATCCTTGACTATAACATCTAGAGACTATCCCTCTGTTGATACAGCCTAGAACTATATTGGCTTTTTTGGCAGCTGCAGCACACTGCTGGCTCATACTTCAATGATTGCCAATAGGACTCCGAGATCTCTCTCACAGTTACTGCTGTTGAGCCAGGTACCAGCTTTATTATACCTGTGCATTTGGTTTTTCTTGCCTAAGTGTAAAACCTTGCTTTTCTCACCACTGAATTGCATTTTATTTAAAGTCACTTATAATCTGTTGTTTGGTCCTGTTATTCCAGATGAACCTTTGAAGTACTCACCTTAGAGAGCAATGGAAACAGCTTAGAGTTCTTTTCTAACATTAAATGAGGAAAAATCACAGATATTCCATATATAGAAACCATCCAGTGTGTATTTAAATATTATGTCAGCCTTTCTAATAGTAGAGCTGTCACTCCATAAGCTAGAAATCCATTTACAATCCAAGCAGAACATCTATCAAACATCCAGTGAGGGGTTGGAGTTTATTTTAACAGTGAGGATATTTAGGCATGCACTCTGTCTAAATTGTGTAAGTCCCAATTGCTTTCATTGCAAATGGCAGACCTTTGTAGGATCAGCATTCATACATATTTTGAAGTGTTTTTGCAGCATTTTTGAGCATTTCAAATGTGTTTTTGCATAACAACCAACTAATCAAAAATGATTTGGAAAACAGCCATGCCACACATCAAGCATACCCACTGAGCATGAGCAAGTTTTCCCATAAGAATTTGAAAACCAAGTGCTAGGACTCTAGGATGAATATATGGGAAAGGGTTTCTTTCCTCACCTTATTATGAGGAACAGTTCCATATCTGCATGGGGAAAAAAAGATTTTCAGCTCCTGCTTGCCTTTCAGCTGAGCCCCTTATTTTAAAGTGGCCTTTCCACTGAGTCTTAGTCATCATCTGTAGTCACTTCCTTTCTGACATCTCTTTAGTAACAAGTGAGACATGAAGGCAGGACCATACTGCAAAGTGCTATGCACCTTCCAGGAAAGATATTAGCATGTAAATTTAAATGGGAGTCAGTGACATTCTCTGTCTGATCTGATCATCAGACTGTATCAGAAGTGTATTGTTCATGCTATTAGAAGATATACCTTCCGTATAGGTAGTTTTCCACCTTTTTTTAATTAGTGGAAAGACAGAGAAGCATCAGAAAAAAAACAGGAGCAAGTGAGAGACAAAATACATTGTCCTCTGAATGAAATCCATTTAAAAGTTTTTCAAGAGGCAGTATTTGACTCTTTCTTTTTTAAAAACAAAATATTTACAAACCAGCACCCTGAAAGGAACAATGATTGCCCATCCTCCCTTTTCCTTCCACCTATTTTTTGTTCGGGTAAGCCTCTCAAAAGAAATAGGCTGTTTTCTTCTTCTGTCATAACTATAATTACCCCCAACTTGGTTCTTTCATTTCTCTGAAGTAAAAGTCTCTTAATGGCTTCAAGGAGATTTTTGGATAACCGTTTCTTTATCTGTAATAAAACAAACAATTGCTTGGGAGAGGGCATGACTGATATAGTAATTCAATCACTGGCATTTGATGATCTATTAAATTACTCCTTGATGGCTCCAGATCTACCTCTAACTGAAAAGGGACTCTGCAGCTCTGAGTAATCACTCTTTCCATTAGCCTACAAATAACCCATACATTGGAAGTCGGCAAGTAGCATTACCAAGTGGTCAGGTAGGGGAAAAAGCAGCTTAGCTAACTCTTATGACTAACTGTACTTTGTTTATGTGGGAACTGGAGGATGAGTTTTTCATACAATATCAACTGTAGGTGTCTACAAATTAGGCTTCTGTCAAAGACATAAAATAGAAACTGGCAACCAAAGTTAGCCAGCCTATCCACTGAGCAGTGAAAATAGTTTTGTACTCCAGTGGCAGAATTATATCTTATTATTTTCATCCGTATCATTGGAAACTAGAGAGAGGAGTATATTTTTGATGAACTGAAATGCCTGCATTTTCAAAGGAGTCAATTCTTTCTGCTCCAGTAATTAAGATCTCTCCAGATATCCATACTAAGAAGAGCTATGGCAGGCATTTTCAAACTTTTCCACACAGTAGAATCTGCTATTTGGGTGGGGGTGGGGGAATCTCAGACCCCCTAATGAAGAGGCAAAACTCTGGTGATAGGGGGAAAAATGGCTGCATTTGAGTTAACTTTTTTTTTGTCCTGCCATTAATCTGTCACAAAACTCCATCAAATTCTTGGAGATCTTTGGAATTTCACAGAAGAGTTTGGCTGGTGGATGTGATGAAGCAAAAATACCTTAATGATAAACAGAGGTCCTTGTAGTGAAATAATGTCTATGTTTTCTTCATTTACTGTAAACTTTCTAGATCACCTTGGCTTCTCTGAGTTCTACATTGCAGATAATTCTGGATCATCATTTTCATTCTGCCCTTAGAAAATGGGTCATTCATCCCCTGGTTTCCTAAAATATATTTATCCTTTCTCAAAAGAAATGGTGGGCAAACTATTTTTCACAGAACAATGTTGATATAATCAGTTAAGAATCATATGTTTCCAAGCAGCTCCATATTTGACTGGAACACAGCTTGAAATCCAGTATATAATTGGTAAAAATCAATAAGAATCTCAACAGCATGAAATAGGCAGAGCTATAAGGGGCACACATAAACAAAACAGCTAGTTCCTACAAGTTCCTACAAGAGAACAAGGGTAAATGTTTTAGGACTGATTGGAAATGCAGAAGGTATACTTGGAGCACTATCTAGAACAGGGGTCTAGATGTAGACTTGTTGACTACATGGCTGAGTGAGGGATTCTGGGAGTTGAAGTTCACAAATCTTAAAGTTGTCAAGTTTGGAGATCCCAAATCTAGAAAAATCTTTTTAGATTAAGAAATCCAGGGAATTTGATAATTCAGTCTGAAATTTCTACATGTATCCTTATTTCTAGAGGTAGCATAACAATGTATTCTACTTTACACAAAGCAGTCCAGTATATTCAAATATGTTGTAGGTTTAGTCCAAAAAGAAGAAGGGAGAACAAAGATTTGAAAAGTCCATTATAGTACAAATAGTTTGGATTGAACAGAGACTGATTAGGCACAGAGATCACAGATTATTTCACCACTATGGGCATTTTACAGTATCCTGGTGCTGTGATGTGTAGTTCAATCTGCTTCAATCTACTTTATAATCCATTTTCCTGGCACTATTTCTTCATCAATATCCTGTCCCAACTCTCATTTACTTTTAGATGGGTTTTTTGATTGTTATTTCCTTATGTTATTGAAGTATATGTGTTCGAAATCTAGTGGCATCTAGCAACTGTCTAATTCTTGCCAGTAAAGTTTTTTTAAAGTACTGTATATTTAAGTCTATTGTGCAGTGTTTTCTTCTAGCTTCACTTGATTTTTTGATGGAAATGATGACTAGCACACAAGAAACCCATGGTTGCTTCTCCCACAGGTTTTTTTTTCATTGCATGTTGTTGTTCAGCTTTGAATATGTTACCTTTATTTGTTTAAATGTGTATTCTTTTGCAGTTGTAGAAATGCACGTGCAGTTAATATGCTTGAAATCTCTTTTTATCCAGTATGAGACAAGTTTATTTGGGATGCATACATATGTATATAATAATATGGAGCTACAACCCATACAGGTTTGGTAGCCTGCATAGTTTTTCCAAAGCCAGGGAAGAAAATGTCATTTACATTGTGCACTAGTTTTTTTGGTGGGCGGGGGGGGGGGGGGAGGGAGTATTCTTCTAAGATTTTAAGTATACATTTTTATTGACATAATCTTACATATTCAGAATGCCACTTTAGGTGCCTAAATATTAAACCAAACTAGTTCTGGCAGGGGGGAAAAAGGTGAGGACTTTCTGAAATTGCTCAGTTCATGGTTTAAATTGGTAGTGAAATAAGTTAAATGTCAAGTAAATAAGCTGCACTAAATGGTAACTTGTTTCATGTAGTTAGCTGATTATTCTGTGTCATGCAAAATAATTTATTTGGTAGAAGCAATTTCCCTGAAAGCGGGGCAACAAAACCCCTTCCAGTTCTATTGTAGGAAATGAAAAATCATTTCACTGAAAATGAGAAAGTGGGACTTATAAAATGACCTTTCATATAAAGGAATATTGTTCTGTAATGTTTAGTGTCTTAGATGTGGTGGCCCATAGATCTAAATAAATGATAGATAACTAATAATAAAAAATTTCAAACTTAGTATTGTTAGATACCGTTGGTAGAATTCTAATAACTATAAAAATAAAAGGGTTTTTTTTCCAGATGCACATTAAAGGCAACTGTAAATTCTTACTAGCCTTATGAACTTTTCCATTCCAGTTATTATTATAAGCTTTATAGTTGCTGCTGATTTGATCTAAGCCTTACTATATATAATTATTTTCCTATTGGTTGGATAATTTTAATAAAGCCACAAGACTAGAAAATTGAAATGCTGCAGCTGCTATTTAAATCCCTATCCATGGAGTCCATGGTTGGTTGGAGCTTGGTTGTTTTCTTGCAAATATTTTTTTACCTAACCAGGTAACATCTTCAGTGCTAGAAGGGAGTGGGGTTTGCTCTGTGTTCATATATAGTAACTTGCCCTACACAGATGGTGGAGATATATTCTTCTTGGTAGTCTCTTGATTAGGCTATCATTAACTGCTTCATTGTTTGGCTGAATTAGTTCCTTGATTAGATATTGTTTACTGCTTGATTGTTTGTCTAGTGTTAATCCTGGTTTAATTCCTGTTTATCTGAGTGCTGATTGCTAGCTTTTAGTCTTTTTGCTTCCTTTTTTGCTTTTTTTGGTCTCATTTGAATGGTATGTATATATTATATATACCTATGGATTTGTTGATTGCTGATTTGTCTGAGTGCCAAGCTTCCAGGAATTCCTAGCATTTTTGGACATAGTCTAGGGACAATGCAGGCAACAGTTTCTCCAGTTAAGTTATTAACATGAGATAGAGAAGGAGTAAGGTTAGATCCATCCATAGTAACTGCTTTTCTATGGAAAATAGTAAACCCTAAACCCTGTTTCTTATAGGGGACGCGAAGGCTCAGTGGGTTAGGATGCTGAGCTTGTCGATCAGAAGGTCAGCAGTTTGGCGGGTCGAATCCCGAATGCCGCATAGCAGAGTGAGTGCCTGTTACTCGTCTCAGCTTCTGCCAACCTAACAGTTCGAAAGCACGTAAAAATGCAAGTAGAAAAATAGGACCACTACGGTGGGAAGGTAACAGCATTCCGTGCGCCTTTGGTGTCTAGTCATGCCGGCCACATGACCACGGAGACGTCCTCGGACAAACGCTGGCTCTTCGGCTTTGAAACGGAGATGAGCACCAGCCCCTAGAGTCGGAAACGACTAGCACGCATGTGCGGGAGAACCTTTACCTTTACCTTTTAAACCCTGTTTCTATCTGTCCCAGTAGATCTTTTCAGAGAGTAATGCTTTTGAAACTGTCAATTGGGGATAATCAGAGGGACCCAGGAAACATGACCTTTCAGTAGCTATGCTTGCCTTTTGGAATACCATCCTGCTTGAGGTTCAGCTGTCCCCACTCTACTCACTTTTTGGAACCCTTGAAGACCTGGTTGTTTTTCCAAGGAATGGGGGCCAGGAAAGGAATTAAGACCATAACTGACATATTGTGTTTCCAGGAGCCATTTTGTGTTTCAATTGGTTGGGAAATGCATTTCTAATATATTCATATTGTACTTTTTGATCCTGTCAGCTGCCCAGAGTTGCATTGTGGGCAACCATACAAATTGATTTAAAGAAATTAATAAAATTCTATTACAATATGAATGAATAGGTGAAATAATTTGGTAAATTTCATGTCTGTTGTGTCTGTAAATAGTTGCAAACAAGGAAAATAGTAGATTGCAATAAAGCAGGGTTTAGAGCGGGAGATTCCGGTGCAATCATTGCTCACAATAAGCAAGAAGCGGGAAAAGAGACTCTGATGATTGGTTACAGTTCAAACAGTTCCACTATAAAAGCTTGCAACATTTGACAGTTGACAGTTGACTTATGTGTATTCAATAAACTCGTTCATTGTAAAACCACTCTGAGTCCTCGTCTATCAGAACCAAACAATTGGCGACGAAGGTGGGATAGACAGAAGACCAGAGAATTGGCGAATTGTTGCGCAAAGGCGGCAATTTCGAAAGCGTGTCACAGTCAACCGAGCGGCCGCGGCGGAATAAAGAAAAATTCTCCGAATGGCGCAAATAGGGTCATTGAAAGAATTCGACCCAAACTTTCCAGAAGATTGGGAAGAATACATCGGTCAAGTCGAAGGGTTCATGCTAGTGAACGGAATCACAGACGACCGGAAAAAAGTGGCAGCTTTATTGACAATCTGCGGCACACCGGTTTATCGAATCGCTGTCGGACTGTGTCAACCGCAGCCGGTCTCGAGTGTGCCTTATGCTGATCTCCTAGCCAAACTAAAGGTTCACTTCACACCTAGAAGATCTGAACTCTTCTGGCGGCGCATCTTTGAGAAAAGGAACCAGAGACCGGGCAAATCCATACAAAAGTTCGTCGCTGCCGCCAGGGAAGCCGCAGTACGATGTAAATATGACAATTTAGAAATAAGAATTCGGGACCGAGTAGTACTGGGCTTGCGAGACGAGCAGCTGCAAAACAGAATAATCGCCAAACCGACCGGCGATCTACAGGAAGTGCTGGATGAACTTTTAACGTACGAATCCACCGGGTATCGCGACCCCCCCCCGCAGTAGCATGGCAATGTCGGCCGAGATCAACCAAGAAGGCTATGTGGACTGCGGGGAGGTGGACCAGCAGTGGGAAGAAGACATCGCTGAAGTCTCCAGACGATTCGGAAAATTGGCGCCAAAAACATCCCAAAGTGAGGGGCCTGAACCTAACCGCCGTCACCAATCCGCAACACTGCAAAGACAAGTGACAGGGGCCCAACGACCATGGAGGGACACCACAACCAGACCGCGCGACAACGATAATCAAAACCGGTGTGGCAGCTGCGGAGGCAACCATCCCCGCGCCTCTTGCCGATTCCGTACCGCAAAGTGTAGAGCGTGTGGGAAGACCGGCCACATCCAGGCCATCTGTAGGAGCCGTGCTCGCGACAACCGCCTTCACGAAGTCGATGTGTGGCCCGAAGGTAAGGTAACCCCTTACTTTAGTGGCAAAGAGACCCCTAGACCCAAGGTTAAAATTCCAAACCAAGGGGAGGTGGCGCGTGTCAATCGCAGTAGAAAGGGAAAAAATAGCAATTTTCCAGAAGGAAAATTAAAAATCATAGTCCATCTGCAAGGGGTTCCTTGCAGAATGGAAATAGACTCAGGGGCTTCAGTGTCAATAATATCCAGTGAAACCCTTGAGAGAATTGAACAAATAAGTGGAAGGAAAATTCCACTTAGTTCAACAAAAATTCAATTAACCGATTTTCAAAAAACCCCAATAAAAATAAAAGGAAAGATTAGCCTCAGTGTTAAATTTAAGGGATTTAAAGGGGTTTTAGATTTAATAGTCACTGAGGGACAAAGAACTAGCTTAATTGGCCTTAACTGGTTTCCAGCCCTGGGCATTTGGATAGGGGGAATAAACTCAGTGATTAAAAATAAGACCCTCGAATCAGTCTGCAATGAATTTGCAGACGTATTCGATGGATCTCTAGGTAAGTACAAGGGGCCCCCAATTAAATTTAATCTAGACCCCTCCGTTAAACCTATCAGGCTTAAGGCCCGAAGGGTGCCTTTCGCCCTGAAGGAAAAAATCGAGGCCGAGCTCGACAAGCTTGTAGGCCAAGGCGTCTTAGAACCTGTTGAGGGTGGTTTGTGGGAAACGCCGATTGTCACACCCCTCAAACCCAACGGGGATGTGAGAATCTGCGCTGACTACAAGGCCACCCTGAACATTGGAATGAAAAAACATGCTTACCTGGTCCCGACGGTGAAGCAGGTCCTCGCCATGATCCAGGACGGCGCCATGTTTGCCAAGCTAGACTTGGCGCATGCGTACTTACAATTGACTGTTTCTGAAGAGGCTGCTGAAGCACAAACGATTGTTACCCACAAGGGGGCGTTCCGAGTCCACAGACTGCAATTTGGTATTGCAGCAGCTCCAGGCATCTTTCAAGAAGTGATGGAGAGGACCTTAAAGGGCATACCTGGTGTATGCCCTTACTTTGATGATGTCTTGATTGCTGGAAAAAATGAGGAAATGTTAGTGGAGCGGCTTGAACAGGTACTGGGAAGATTTAGGAGGGCTGGATTGAAACTAAAAAGGGAAAAATGTTGCATTGGGGTTAAGTCCACTGATTTCATGGGGTTCAGGATAGACAAAAATGGAATCCATCCTACCCCTGATAAAATTAATGCAATCAAATTAGCTCCTGAACCAAGGAACAAGGCTGAACTACAAGCCTTCCTTGGCTTAGTAAACTTCTACCATACATTTGTGCCACACAAGGCTGCCATTGCAGAACCCCTCCATAGACTCTTAGATAAAAAGACTCCTTGGCAGTGGCTGAATAAACATAGAGTTAGCTTCCAAACTTTAAAGGACATTCTGTCCAGCCAATCAACAGTAACCCATTTTATCGAAAATAAACCAATTTATCTAGCATGTGATGCTTCACCTTATGGTGTGGGGGCTGTTATCAGCCACTTAGACAACCAAGGTATACAAAGACCAATCGCATATTATTCCCGGACGCTAACCAAAGCAGAGCGGAATTATGCTCAGATAGACAGGGAAGCATTAGCAATCGTGGCAAGAGTAAAAAAAGTTCCATGACTACCTTTATGGTAGGAACTTTACCATACTGACTGACCACAAACCCCTATTGGGACTGTTTACCATGGATAAACAGACTCCCCAAATCATGTCACCCAGAATGCTGAGGTGGTCCATTTTCCTCTCAGCATATTCATTTTCTCTCCAATACAGACCGGGCAAGGACATGGGACATGCAGACGCCCTCAGCAGACTGCCATTAAATATAACCGAGGAAGACCCTGCCCCTGTGGGACAAATAATGTCCATCCTGGACATTCAGGAATGGCCTTTAACCTCTAAAGATATAGCTGTGGCAACAAACAATGACCATACTCTAAAAAGAATAATGGCCTGGGTCCTGAGTGGGTGGCCAAATGCCAACCCTGATGCCAAGTACATTCCTTATTTTAGAAGGAAAGATGAACTGTCAGTTCATTTGGGTTGCTTACTGTGGGGAAACCGTGTGGTCATTCCCGAAATCCACAGACCAGCTATTTTATTAGAGTTACATGAAGGGCACCCAGGAATAGTACGTATGAAGGTGTTGGCTAGGAGCCACTTGTGGTGGCCAAGACTAGACAATGACATTGAGGAATGTGTTGCCAACTGCTATTTGTGCCAACGTTCCAGGCCGGAACAACAACACACTCGGACGCATAAGTGGGAATTAGCCAGGAATCCTTGGTCCAGGATTCATATAGACTTCGCTGGACCTTTCCAAGGGTTAACCTTCTTGGTAGTAGTGGACAGCTTCTCTAGATGGCTAGAGGTAGTACCAGTCAGTTCATTAACCTCAGGTAAAACAATACAGGTATTAAGGGGCCTCTTTGCCACTCATGGGTTACCTGATGTAATTGTGTCTGATAACGGGCCCCAATTCACCTCTGTTGAATTCCAGGATTTCCTCAGGGCCAACTCGATTAAACACAAGACATCAGCACCCTTCCACCCATCCACCAACGGCTTGGCTGAACGAAATGTGAGGACCACCAAAGACGCTTTAAAAAGAATCATCCGGGGCGACTGGCATCAAAGACTGGCTGAATTTTTGCTGACCCAACATACGACCCCTTGTACAGCTACCGGCAAAAGCCCTGCAGAAATGAGGTGGGGAAAGAGACTAACCACCAAATTGGACAGATTACACCCTGACAGACTGCTTCCAAGTGCTGAACAGGACATTCCAAATAGAACATTCAAAGTGGGGGATTTAATCTGGGCTAGGAACTATGCACAAGGAGACAAATGGATTCCTGGGGTGGTTACGGAAATATTGGGCCCCCTGTCTTACACTATTGAGGGGGAAGGGAATAGGATCAGCAAAAGACACATAGATCAGCTGAGAAAGAGAACTATAGGCTGTTTGCCAGCAGATGGGGATCAAAGCATATTCGGGGGGATCAGTACATTTAGGTCCAGTGATAACAACACGCCAGATAGTGGGGTAGCAGAAACACAAAATAACTCATTCCCTGGTAACCAACAACAACAATTTAGTCAAATTGATTGGGAAATACCCCTTCGGAGTAGGCCAGCGACAGCTAATCTTCAAACACAACCAAATCCACAAAACAGCAACAGGGAAGCGTCAGAATCAGGTAGCCAAGAGTCCAGGCCCAACAGAGGCAATCAGCCAAGCAAACAACCAGAAAGAAGTGTCCCTAGCAGCCAGAGCAATAGATACCCTTCAAGAGTCCATAGGCCACCAAAATATTTAATGGATTTTGTACATAAATAACAACAACTGGGGGGTAAGGGGTGTTGTGTCTGTAAATAGTTGCAAACAAGGAAAATAGTAGATTGCAATAAAGCAGGGTTTAGAGCGGGAGATTCTGGTGCAATCATTGGTCACAATAAGCAAGAAGCGGGAAAAGAGACTCTGATGATTGGTTACAGTTCAAACAGTTCCACTATAAAAGCTTGCAACATTTGACAGTTGACAGTTGACTTATGTGTATTCAATAAACTCGTTCATTGTAAAACCACTCTGAGTCCTCGTCTATCAGAACCAAACAATGTCTGTTTGAAAACATCATGTTAGCTATTACAAATAAATCTCTCAAATATAATCTCTCTCTCTCATATTTTAGTGAGGTAGAAATATTTATTTCGCAGCCATAATGAATAGGAGAATAAGAGAACTTTTCCTAGCTTCATATTATTTGGTTACAGGTCTTTACTACATTCATAATTCCCATAGGGACAAGTTCATTGTGAAATAACAAATATCCTTTCTCAAAGGTTAGGGCATATGTAGCAAGGCTGACATGGAATGGTTTCAATTTTGGAACTTTTTGTGCAATTTGATTCATGATCCCGTTATGTGAAGTGCTATAATTCTACAGGAGAGAATGCCAGCTAAGAAACATCGCTGTTGAAAGAATGGTCATTATAATCATTGTTGCTTCTGTGAAGGTGTGGTTTCCTTCAGTTCCACACACATGCATCAAAACCAGTAGAACACAGAGTCAAAAAAAGATCTCTGATAATTAATTTGAGATAAACAACATAATTGGTACTCAGACACTTAGATGACTGCAAACAATAGAATTACTAGGTTTTAAAAATGTCCCTTAACTGGAACTTTCCAACATTATTGCTTTGGGAAATATAACCAAAGTGACTATGTACTTGTATTATATTTTATCTAAACAGAACACAGTGGGGTAAAATCAACAACTCTTTAAAGAAAACATTTACAGGCATATAGCCATGTCCCTTAAGACTTATTTTGTGATGCAGTTAAAAGCATTGGTTTTAATGTACAGTACTCGGAATGAGTTATACCATCATGTGTCAGTTTGTTAAAACAGGGTCTCTGTAATATATGATTATGTTACTAGAGACCAAACTACAATTTACAATAACACATTTAGAGGATCTGCAAGAAGAAGATCAATGAAAAATAATTTTTTTACAAAAATTCCATTTATATCCCGCCCTTCTCCGAAGACTCAGGGCGGCTTACAAGCTTAGCAGTAGCCTTCATTCTATGTATATGCCTGCTTATTAGGGCTTTCACACACCCCTTGAGCGGCATTATTACAAAGTCAGCTTAATTGCCCCCAACAATCTGGGTCCTCATTTTACCTACCTTGGAAGGATGGAAGACTGAGTCAACCTTGAGCCTGGTGGGATGCGAACCTGCACTAATTGCAGGCAGCTGGTGTTACTTAAGGAGGCATTAGCCCACTGTTCCACCAAGGCTCATTGCAGAATGATCATAGCATTCTAGAATTCCAACAAAGTTGCTTAATATTTCTTCTTCCAGTGGAACAACCTGCCTCCAGAAGTGGTGAATGCTCCAACACTGGAAGTTTTTAAGAAGAGATTGGACAGCCATTTGTCTGAAATGGTATAGGCCAGGGTTTCCTGCCTGGGCAGGGGGGTTGTACTAGATGACCTCCAAGGTCCCTTCCAACATTATTATTATTATTATTATTATTATTATTATTATTATTATTATTATTATTATTATTATTATTATTACTATTACTACTACTACTACTCTACCATCATTCTTAAGGATAGTGAGATTTTGATATTCAGCATTAGTGTTCAACAGCCAAATGTTTTTAATCTCAGTCAACATCTGATGATGTCTGACAGCTGGTGAGCATTAGCAATCAGTATTTGACAGTACCTGATTACTGACTTGCAATTATTTTCATAATTTTTATGCTCAATTCATTCATTGAACCAATCAGGAATTCACATCTTTGTATAACATTGAAAACAGCAACAAGCTATCTGAACTACAGCATCATAAACAAATCCTGGGCATCAAGAGCACAATTTTCAAATTTCATTTAAGTATAAGAAATCTCACTCAAAAAAACCTGTGGATTTTTAAAAGTGTTTGTTAATGGACTAGGTACCCGTATTCACTAAAAAGCAAGAATTTACTGTATCTCTTTGCTTCTGTCTAGGATTTATGCAGTACAGGCTTGGTAACCCTACTTCATAGCACTTTTAACTGTTCATTCTAAATGTGGACCCTGCTTCTTTATATTCTCTTCCCCTATCTGGTATAATAGAGCAATTTGTCTTAGCATTATGCATGCCTATTATTAAGTGGTGGAGGCTTATTCATCAGTAATCTTATTGTCTTTAATTCTACTCTTAGAAACAATGAGAAATGCATTAGAAGTAAGGGTGAAGCCTTGCTAAGTTAAAAGAATGCCTGATAGTTGACAACAGTTACCCTCCTGAAGAAGGTCCAGAAGCCACAGGCCAGAATTAAGCAAAGCTCCAATAATTACTGAGCAATTGGCAGATGTTTGACTGTTAAGGTTAAGTGAGGTGAAATGTTCCATTGCCAAATTTGAGGCAATTTCTGTGTTTGAATATGAATGTTAACTTTTGCTGGGTGGATGAAAGCTGCTTCCAGTTCTAAAGAGATTCTTCAAATTGAGCTTGACTCCTGGTGACTTCACAGATACTTTTGTGTAGGTTTCTTGGCAATGGTACAAAAATGGTTTGCCATTCTCTGATTCTGAGATTTCCTGTTCTAAATCTGCTTAGTTTTTCAAGATCAGTCAAGATCAGCTAGAGAGTTGGGCATCAGTGTATAGTTGGGCATTTCTGCTGTTGCTTTTATTAAAACATATTAAACACGTGACTCAGAATGCCTAGAGATACACAGGATAATGCTGTGTACTTAATATTTTGCAGCCAGGGCTTAAATCAGCTAAGGCTAAGAGTGGTTTATTTTTTTATGTATTCATCACATTTCTGTATCATCCATCTCATCTATGTTCTGAAAGTATGGGGGTTGCTGCCAGATTTTGAAAGATGGTTAGATGAGATTATTGATTTTGAGCTCTGCTGCCACATTTGTGGGGGAAAGTCTCTTATAGGTCTGGAAAAGTGTGACTCTACTTCCTTTGTCTTGGAATTTCACTTGTATGGGTATTTACCAAATATCAGACAGGGATATATCTCCAACTTTGCCCAGCCAGGTTTTGGTAATACACACCAGATCTGATTGTTCATGTATGACCTAGTTGCATATGAAATGCAGTCCTATTCACAATGAACCTGACATTTACCAAGAGCAACCTAAAGTAACAACTATCAGCAATTTAACCTCCTAGGGTTGAGGAATAAGATTAATGGGCAAAATTGGGGACCAACACTAACATACGCATTCCCTGTCTCATGGAACAGCTAACCTAATGCTTCCTATCATACTCTTCCTTACTTGTCATAATTCAAATTTGCCCATACATATGTTTTCTAACCCTGCAACCTGTATAACCTAAAAGGTAAAGGTAAGGTTCCCCCGCACATGCTTGCTAGTCGTTTCCAACTCTAGAGGCCGGTGCTCATCTCCGTTTCAAAGCCGAAGAGCCAGCACTTGTCCAAGGACGTATCCGTGGTCATGTGGCCGGCATGACTAGACGCCAAAGGCGCACGGAACACTGTTACCTTCCCACCGTAGTGGTCCCTATTTTTCTACTTGCATTTTTACATGCTTTCGTACTGCTAGGTTGGCAGAAGCTGGGACGAGTAACAGGCGCTCACTCTGTTACGCAGCACTTGGGATTCGACCTGCCAAACTGCCGACCTTCTGATCGACAAGCTCAGCGTCCGAACCCACTGAGCAACCGCATCCCCTTGTATAACCTAACAGATCCCTAAAATGAAACCAAAGCAATGAAGCTTGAAATCCTTCCACAAACCACGCAACCCCAAAGGTGGAACAGCTATATGGTTAAAATAGTTAAGTCCCTTCCTATTTTCATCTGCCCTCATCCTTTACTTTCCACAACACACCCACTTAGAACCCTCTGTGCATCTCACCCCTACTCTAATTGGGAAAATGTTCTCTTGGGGTATAACCCCCTTACCTCACTCCAGAGGACTTACCTCTGTTGATGCCGATCTCTTATCCGGATAAAGTTCCCTGCTGCTGTGCTGCTTTCCTAACCCTTCTGATCTAACACCTTTGTGTAATAGTGCAATCTCTGAGGACACATATTTACAGCCCATTTCATCCACACTCATTCCTAAAGCGCTCTGTCTAACACCTAATCCTGAATTTAATCTGTTTAGTCCTTCTGCCAAGACAACTTCAAATTTCCTGCTAAAAATGTTCTAACACTCCCTCTCCTCCATTTTAAAAATAACCAAGCATTACGGTAAAGCTTTAAGGTAAGGTGACAGTGGAATCCAATAGGGTTGACTGTAGACCTGTGTGGAAATGCTGTCTTTGGGGTTCCAGATGTTTCTGTTACAATTTGTGTGAGTTTTATGTTCTGATTGTTGTTCTGTGAGTTACCAAAGGTTCTGTACATAAGATGGGTGGCTATATAAATCTTTTAAACAAGCAAACATGTTTCCTGTATGCTAATTTGAAAAAAAACACCTTCAAAATGATTATTTTGTGTCTAAAAATTAATTTAGCTGGTTCTGATGAATAATATGTTCAGGACAATGGAAGGTCATCTCATACTTCTCTCTAGTCCAACTTTCTTGATCATTGCTAACGATATAGCAACCAGATTCATCAGCTGAAATATTTTGGTAGTTATTAATGTAGTAAGGTAAAGGTAAAGGTTCCCCTGCACATGTGTGCTAGTCGTTTCCAACTCTAGGGGCCGGTGCTCATCTCCGTTTCAAAGCCGAAGAGCCAGCGCTTGTCCAAGGATGTCTCCGTGCTTATGTGGCAGGCATGACTAGATGCCAAAGACACACGGAACACTGTTACCTTCCCACCGTAGTGGTCCCTATTTTTCTACTTGCATTTTTATGTGCTTTTGAACTGCTAGGTTGGCAGAAGCTGGGACAAGTAACAGGCGCTCACTCTGCTACACGGCACTCGGGATTCGACCCGCCAAACTGCCGATCTTCTGATCGACAAGCTCAGTGTCCTAACCCACTGAGCCACCACATCCCTATTAATGTAGTAGAGACATCCATTTAAAATGTATTTTTATTTATTTAAAATTTTGTATGAACGGACTTTGGTCAAATCCATTAGGGTTCTTTTTTTCTTTACATTATTGCCCTCTATTTTTCTGCTAAAAGCTTATAAAATGTTTAATCCCTAACAATTTTGAAAAAGCATGAGTAGCCCAGCAACCACCTCTTTTGGTGAAGTATCATGAGTCCCATTTCGCTTGGAATTTGCCGTCAAAATTTAGTAACAAATCACTTGAAAAGAAGCTAACAAGTGAAAAAATATTCAGGATCCAATGTAGTTAAGATGTAAGGATGAACATTCTATAGATTGAAATGTGAAATTAATCTGTTATTTAAATTGCATATATTTTTCGTGATGACAAAAATGAGACTAGTATGCTTCTTTAAATACATGTAATTGGTTCAAAGCCTTTTGTCTTTAAATTTAAAAGAGAAAAGATTCAACAATGGTAGGGAAAATATGATTTTTTTAATTTTTATTTTAATTCCATTTATATCCCGCCCTTCTCCGAAGACTCAGGGCGGCTTACAAGCTTAGCAGTAGCCTTCATTCTATGTATATGCCTGCTTATTAGGGCTTTCACACACACACCCAAGCAGCATTATTACAAAGTCAGCTTAATTGCCCCCAACAATCTGGGTCCTCATTTTACCTACCTCGGAAGGATGGAAGGCTGAGTCAACCTTGAGCCTGGTGGGATAGCATGTTAGCTAAGATTTTCATGCCTTTTCTTTCAAAACTCTTGAACACATTTTTGTGACCAACACAAGAGGCAAATATTTACCGGTATTTTTTTTATCCAAGAGTACATTAAATATTTATTTTGAGAGGTTTTTTTATTCATTTATGCTTGTTTTCTGCCCACTCTTTTGACTCTTTTCTTTTTTCCTATTTTTAAAAAAAACTTTTTAATTACAAGTTTGAGGAAAAAAGTATATAAAAGTACAAAAAAAACCCTTAAACTGACTGCAAAAAAGTACAAAAACAAACTATGAAAGAAAAATGGAAAAGAAAAGAGCACAATTACTAATAAAAATATAAAAAATATAAGCAAAAAGGGTATCATATACTTATTATGTTCAATAATAATTGAAAATTTCAACTATAAGAGAATAAAATGTTGTTATATAAGATATCATGAAATCTCTCCCAAAGGGAAACATATTGTATTATTTATTTTGATTAGTAGAAAAGATTGCTTGTTCAAAAAAAAGATAAATTAATATATGTCCTGAATCTAGTTCTTCATGTACAGAATACTTTTCCAATTCCTCAACATAACTCTTTTGTCAATTCTCCATGCCTGATAAAGCCAAAAGCAATCAGATTCAATATTCTTGAAACATTGATAACATCGACATGTTTGAAACTAAAAGATTTTTCCATCTCTCTATCTCTATTAAAATAATCTTCCAAAAAAATGTTCATAGCTCACAAGACTGAATCATATAAGTCAGACATGTCAAACTGCAGGCCCACAGGCCAGATATGTCACGCCGAAACCACGCCCACCCCATTGCTGGCAATGGGGAAAAAGTCGCGATACGTCGCGCAACATCACCTGACATCACGAGTTTGACATGCCTGATATAAGACAATAATTCCTCAATTTTTGATATCATTTTTTTCCTGCCTGTGTACATTATTTGAGTGCATCCAGGTTGGCCATCTGTTGATTAAAATAAAGCATGAATATTACAGGTAATCCTCAACTTACAGCAGTTCGCTTAGTGACTATTCGAAGTTACAGTGGCACTGGAAAAAGTTACTTATGACCGTTTTTCACACTTATGATCATTGCAACATCTGCATGGTCACGTGTTTTACATTTGGATACTTGACAACTGACTCACATTTATGACGGTTACAGTGTCCCGGGGTCATGTGATCCCCTTTTTCGACCTTCTGACAAGCAAAGTCAGTGGGGAAGCCAGATTCACTTAACAACGGTGTTACCAATTTAACAACTGCAGTGATCCACTTAACAAATGTCTTAAGTCGTAAAATGGGGCAAAACTCACTTTAACAAATTTCTCACTTAGCAGCATAAATTTTGGGCTCAGTTGTGGTCGTAAGTTGATGACTACCTGTATTATCCAGTGAAAATGATTAAACCTAATACAACCAGCAAAATCATATTATAGGGGTAAATTTATCTTAAATTTAACTTAAAGCATAACAAAATAAAATGGCTGCAATATTGGCACAAGTAAAGAAAATATCTGGGGTGGATGAATTCCTGGGGTAAGAATGTCCAGAGTACAAGTGCACATGTTCTTTGAAGAAAATTTGTCAGTAAATATATCTATCTTTCCACTTTGACATTAACTGCACAAGTACAATTGACTGAAGAATTCTGGATCTTTCGGCTGCATGGATTTTTTTAAAAGTAGCAGAAGAATCTCTGATTGCCAAAAACGGTTTGAGATATTAGCATAAACCATAAAAGGTTTAAGTTTACAAAATACAGCATGTTTATTCTAAGCCTTCCATTTTGTGAGCCTCACTTCACTTAAGGCATTGTTATTCTTGTGATTTTTGGAGCACAGAAATTAGCTTCCAACTCCACTGAATTCATGTTATTTTGATGTGCAGTAAGAGACCAGTTATTGGAGTGCAGTTTTAAAGCTAAATGCCACAAGAATACTTAAATGTTTGTATTCCCAGTCCCTGCATTCAGTTTTAAAACCTACATTGGATAGATTATTTGTTTAAAATAGCACTCTACTGTTTTCTTTCTATCCCACACTAATTATGTACAGAAAAGCATACTCTAAAATGAAGGTAGCAGAGCCTTTGGAAGATGCTTTCACTAGGCTTGCTAAAAACAAAGATACAATTTCCTGTATTTTTAAAGTGAGAAAGACAGTTAAAAAGACTATATGAACAAAGAGTTGTTTTTAGTGAGGTGGACAGCTATATTAAATACATACATACATACATACATACATACATACATACATACATACATACATAGTTCCCTTCCAAGTCCAAAAAGTCCTATTCCCACAGAAAAAGAATATTTCTTCCTACCAAGAATATGTGGTGCCAGTCCTAGTAAGGACATATCCACCCAGGTCATAATAGCTGGGCAAAATAGAATTGCATTCCAACATATTTTGGAAAACACCAAGTCAGCAAATGTGTTTCTAAATAATCAACATTGAAAGCAAGGTGTGTTTCTGAATTTGTTGTTGTTGTTGTTAGCTGCGAAGTCGTGTCCGACCCATCGCGACCCTATGGACAACATTCCTCCAGGCCTTCCTGTCCTCTACCATCTTCTGGAGTCCATTTAAGCTCGTGCCTACTGCTTCAGTGACTCCATCCAGCCACCTCATTCTCTGTCGTCCCCTTCTTCTATTGCCCTCGATCTTTCCCAGCATTAGGCTCTTCTCCAGTGAGTCCTTCCTTCTCATTAGGTGGCCAAAGTACTTGAGTTTTAGCTTCAGAATCTGGCCTTCTAAAGAGCAGTCAGGATTGATCTCCTCTAGGACTGACCGGTTTGATCGCCTTGCAGTCCAAGGGACTCGCAGGAGTCTTCTCCAGCACCACAGTTCAAAGGCCTCAATTCTTTGGCGCTCAGCCTTTCTTGTGGTCCAGCTTTCACTGCCATACATTGCAACTGGGAAGACCATAGCCTTGACTATACGCACTTTTGTTGACAGGGTGATGTCTCTGCTTTTTAGTGTGCTGTCTAGATTTGCCATGGCTTTCCTCCCCAGGAGCAAGCGTCTTTTAATTTCTTGGCTACAGTCCCCATCTGCAGTGATCTTGGAGCCCAGGAAAATAAAATCTGTCACTACCTCCATTTCTTCCCCATCTATTTGCCAGGAATTGAGAGGGCCAGATGCCATGATCTTGGTTTTCTTAATGTTAAGTTTCAACCCAAGTTTTGCACTCTCCTTCTTCACCTGCAACAAGAGGCTCTTTAGTTCTTCTTCACTTTCTGCCATTAGAGTGGTATCATCTGCGTATCTTAGGTTGTTGATATTTCTTCCGGCAATCTTAATTCCAACTTTTGATTCATCTAGCCCTGCCTTTCTCATGATGTGCTCTGCATATAAGTTAAATAGGCAGGGCGACAGTATACAGCCTTGCCGGACTCCTTTCCCAATTTTGAACCAATCAGTGGTTCCGTGTCCAGTTCTCACTGTTGCTTCTTGACCCGCATATAGGTTTCTCAAGAGACAAATAAGATGGTCTGGTACTCCCATCTCTTTAAGAACTTGCCACAGTTTGTTATGATCCACACAATCAAAGGCTTTAGCATAGTCAATGAAGCAGAAGTAGATGTTTTTCTGGAACTCCCTAGCTTTCTCCATGATCCAGCATATGTTGGCAATTTGATCTCTAGTTCCTCTGCCTCTTCGAAATCCTGCCTGTACTTCTGGTGGTTCTCGATCCACATATTGCTGAAGTCTAGCTTGTAGGATTTTAAGCATGACTTTACTAGCATGAGAAATGAGTGCAATGGTGCGATAGTTTGAACATTCTTTGGCACTGCCTTTCTTTGGAATTGGAATGTAAACTGATCTTTTCCAATCCTGTGGCCGCTGTTGAGTTTTCCAAATTTGCTGGCAAATTGAGTGTAGCACTTTTACTGCATTGTCTTTTAAGATTTTGAATAGCTCAGCTGGAATACTGTCACTTCCACTAGCTTTGTTGTTGCTCAGCTTTTCTAAGGCCCACTTCACTTCACATTCTAGGATGTCTGACTCGAGGTCAGTGACCACCTCATTGTGATTATCAGGGACGTTAAGCTCATTCTTGTATAGTTCTTCTGTGTAATTTTGCCACCTCTTCTTAATCTCTTCTGCCTCTGTTAGGTCCCTGTCATTTTGGTCCTTTATCATGCCCATTTTTGCATTAAACGTTCCCTTCATTTCTCCAATTTTCTTGAAAAGATCTCTGGTCCTCCCTATTCTATTGTTTTCTTCTATTTCTTTGCACTGTTCATTTAAGAAGGCATTCCTATCTCTTCTAGCTATTCTCTGGAATTCTGCATTCAATTGGGCGTATCTTTCTTTTTCTCCCTTGCCTTTCGCTTCCCTCCTTTCCTCAGCTATTTGCAAAGCTTCCTCAGACAGCCATTTTGCTTTCTTGCATTTCTTTTTCTTTGGGATGGTTTTGGTTGCTACCTGTTGTACAATGTCGCGAACCTCTGTCCATAGTTCTTCAGGCACTCTGTCTATCAGATCTAATTCCTTAAATCTATTTGTCACCTCTACTGTATATTCAACAGGGATATGATTTAATTCATACCTGAGTGGCCTAGTGCTTTTCCCTACTTTCTTCAGTTTAAGCCTAAACTTTGCAAGGAGAAGCTCATGGTCTGAGCCACAGTCAGCTCCTGGTCTTGTTTTGACTGACTGTATAGAGCCTCTCCATCTTTGGCTGCAGAGCATATAGTCAATCTGATTTCTGTGTTGACCATCTGGTGAAGTCCATGTGTAGAGCCGTCTCTTGGGCTGTTGGAAAAGAATGTTTGCTATGACCATCACATTCTCTTGACAGAATTCTATCAGCCTGTGCCCTGCTTCATTTTGTACTCCAAGGCCAAACTTGCCTGTTATTCCAGTTATCTTTTGGCTTCCTACTTTAGCATTCCAATCCCCCATGATGATAAGAACATCATTTTTTGGTGTTAGTTCTATAAGGTGCTGTAGTGCTTCATAGAACTGGTCAATTTCATCCTCTTCAGCACCAGTGGTTGGGGCATAGACTTGGACTACTGTGATATTGAATGGTTTGCCTTGGATTCGAACTGAGATCATTCTGTCATTTTGAGGATTGTATCCCAGTATTGCTTTTCCTACTCTTTTATTGACTATGAAGGCTACTCCATTTCTTCTGAAGGATTCTTGCCCACAGTAGTATACCTGATGGTCATCTGAATTAAATTCACCCATTCCTGTCCATTTTAGTTTGCTGATACCTAAGATGTCAATGTTCAGTCTTGTCATCTCTTGTTTGACCACGTCCAGCTTTCCTTGATTCATGGATCTTACATTCCAGGTTCCTATGGAGAAAAAATCTTTACAGCATCGGACTTTCCTTTCACCACCAGACACATCCACAGCTGAGCGTCCTTTCGGCTTTGGCCCAGTCGCTTCATTCTTTCTGGCGCTACTAGTACTAGCCCTCTGCTCTTCCCCAGTAGCATATTGGACGCCTTCCGACCTGAGGGTCTCATCTTCCAGCGTCATATCGTTTTGCCTTTTGGTACTGTCCATAGGGTTTTCATGGCAAAGATACTGGAGTGGGTTGCCATTTCCTTCTCCAGTGGATCACGTTTTGTCAGAACTCTCTACTATGACCTGTCCGTCTTGGGTGGCCCTGCACGGCATAGCTCATAGCTTCATTGAATTACGCAAGCCCCTTCGCCACGACAAGGCAGTAATCCATGAAGGCGGTTTCTGAATTTACAAGAAGGCAAACTGACAAGGTTGTCTGTCCTCTGTCATCTTCTCTAGTCCCTCACCCCAGAAAACTTAAAAATTCACTTCAGATTATCCATATCTCTCCCTCCCCACCCCGCCTTTTGGAGAGATAGAGACACGTTCAAACAAAAATCTGAGCTGAGCATCTACAACTTTTGTTTTCTAAAAATGCCATATGGGACCTCATCATTCTGTAAAGATTTTGCTAAAAGCTCATGCGTTTTTCCTCACAATGCCATTTCCCAATTTTTGTTGTTTTTTTTTGAAAATTCCCTAATAAAGGGAGGTGAGGCAGGCCACCAAGGGAGGTCTCCGCAGGCACAGTGGTGCTCAATGGACCATGTGGCCTGCCTCCCTTATGTTGCCATGACTCATACGTTTTCATTTGCTGCTGCATATGAGGAAAACTCATGCCTTATTTAACAAAGATCTTTGGCTGATGTGTTGTGTGTAAGCTGGTAGATGGAAATAGCTTTGTATAAAGTAGAACAACTTTATAAGATGGAACAGAATTATAATTAATTATAATTATGTCATTATAAGAACTTATAATGGTGGTTTGAACAGCCTCTTTTTTGGCTTGGCTCTCCTCCCCCCCCAGCTGCCTCCTGCTTTACCAAAATAACACCTAAGTAATTTCCTCCTGTCTAATTTAAGTCAAGGAAATTTGCATTTCAGATTTATGTTTATTCTTTGCCTTGATTACCTTTTGCCCCAAAGTCAGATGGGGGGGGTGTTTTTATGTGTGTATTTGTGAGGATTTTTTTAGTTAACTCTTACAGTTAACAATATCATGACTAGCTTTCTCAAGTTCTGTTTCCATTAATTTGTGATCTTGTATTCTCTATACACTTGACATTTCATATTGCCTTATTTTTCAGTGATATTCAGAGGACTTTCTCTGGGGTTTACCGTATTTTCATTTTGAATCCTGCTTTAGGAACTTTATCTCACCATATAGTGCTTTGCTCCTTAGTGACTGTTTATAATCTGCTTTATTGTTTTTAATGCCATTATCTTCATTTTTGTCTTCCCCAAAGACATATATTGAAGTAAGTTATATGCAGAGTCATAATTGGGGTTTACTGTATCCTGCTTTTTTATGGGAAAGGTGTTATATTTAGTTTTGATCCAATTACATGAACATAGGAGCTGCCTTATGGGCAATATTAATCTAGTATGATTATTATTTATTAAAATATAGAAAAATATGGAAAGCAACATTATAAAATACCCATTTTATTTTTATATCTTGTATGCATACAAAGATAAACACTGTACAATACCCAAAGTATTAAATCCATTTTATGTCATATAAAATCTTTTGCATCTATCACTATAGAATTTCTCTTTCCTTTTAACATATTACAAACAGGATAGATAAAATTTAAAGCTAATGATTAATTTTTACATGACTACAGATTTTCGTTCATAATTCTTTTAGCACTAAGAGTCCATATCACTTCAAGGTGAATATTTGAAGGGTTTGGGGCCTTATATGTATAATTTTCTTCATAATGGTTGAAGCATGATACTCATAGTATTCTTTGCGAATGGCCACCATTCACCAGAACCACAAAAAAAATATTTTACTGGTTTAAATTGATTGTGTTTATTCTGAGCAGCAATGTACTGCAATATAGAAAAATATTGTCCTGGCCATATGGGCTACAATCTATATTAGATGGATAACATACATACAATATTTTAGTGGGAGAACATTAACTGGCAACAAACATTAATGGTTGTCTGCCAGGACACATAGATTCTTCTTCACAAAAATACTACTGAACCAGATTCCCTTTGTCTTGTACATCTGATTTTTTCCTGCCTAAGTGTGCAGAAACCTATATTTCTTGCTATTAAACATCCTTCTCCTCCTTTTCCTCCCAAATGTTCAAGTCTTCAAACAATGTTTGGAACTTTGAGCCTGTTTTCTGAGGTGTTATTCCTTCTCTTACTAAAAGAGATACTATAGGCATAGTTCAGGCATCCAAAATGTTCTTAATAGTGCCATCTGTTGAATCAGGAATTCACCTCCAGAATTCTCTGTTCCTTCCTTGGGCCATGACCTTCAATTGTAAGTATGGACAAAAAAACCCCAACGGTGTTCCAATCTCTCTTGCCTTCCTTCCCATCTCCTCATAGAAGAAGAAGAAGTTAACCTTTATTGTCATTTTTTTTTACTGTGGGCACACTGGCTGTTGCCTGCTCTCAAAAGTGGACACATATATAACACACATATAAACATGCTATATACAACGTATGTAAATACGTACACCCTTACATATAAATACATGTAAATATTAATCACTGTCCATCTTGAATATATAGTGGAAAGAGGAATCTTGAGAGTTCACAAGGTTAATACTGTATGGAACAAAACTTTGACTGACGTCCTCCCAGTGTTGTGATTCAGGGTCAGCCTGTGGGTTCGGCAGTTGGATCGGACGACTCAGAGGAGGAGGGGGGTGTTGAAGAGCTTGCTGAGGGGGTTGAAGATCTTGCTGATGAGAGCCCTCAGCCAGGCCCCTCCCACCTGGTCACGACGGAGACCCAGCTGTGTGAGCCTGACAGCGTGGATGAAGATGACCCACAGCTGGCCCTGTTCAAGGACGCCCGACGCAGGAGGCAGTCAATCAGGAGTAAACAGAGGAAGGCAATGGGGCACCTCGGAAGGAGGCAGAGAGAAGCCACGCCCTGAATTGTATGAAAGGGGAATGCGTGGGAGGGCTGGTTTGCTGAAGGCAACCGCTTGAAAAGCTCCTGTTTCTTGGTTCGTGTCTTGTTCCGTTTGTTTTTGTATCAATAAATTTGGCAGGCTTAATTCCAGCCTCTTGCCTTCTTGTAAAAGGGGTTGTCCCTGCCTTTTCTGCAGGGCCGGTAGCAGGCTGGTACAGAACACCCAGAAGGTAACAAGGAAAACAGGTTGTGAAGAGGATGTGTAGTGTCCCAGACAATCCCACAGCCCTGCTCAAGCAACGCTTATATGCTATGTCATGGATGGAAGGGAGTGCACTGCCAATTATCTTTTCTGCCATCCTCACCACTCTTTGCACCACCTTCCTGTCTGAAGCAGTGATGCTTCTAAACCAGACAGTAATGCAATATGACAAGTTGCTCTCAATTGTCCCTCTATAGAAAGTGGTAAGGATAGGGCGGGGTAGGCAACCTCGGCTCTTTTATGACTCATGGACCTCAACTCCCAGAATTCCTGAGCCAGCCATGCTGAGGAGAAAGGGAGAGGTTTCCATACTGAGCCATGCTGCCTCAGGAATTCTGGGAGTTGAAGTCCATAAGTCATAAAAGAGCCAAGGTTGCCTACCCCTGGTTTAAGAGATCCAATAGTGAAAGGTAAGTAATTTACTGCTGGAAATATATAATTCATATACATGCAAAAAATCTTCCAGATGCAAAGCATAGCTGGCTCAGGAATCCTGGGAGTTGAAGTCCATGAGTCATAAAAGAGCCGAGGTTGCCTACCCCTGGGATAGGGGAAGGAAGATGTACTTTTAGTATTCTTTTTAGACTCTTTCTGGTAGTGTTATTTGTCTCTTTAATAAACAGAAGAAAAAGATAGTGATCAACAGGTTTGATTAGTTGGGCCTGCCTCTCCATCACATCTTAGTGCTCTACAACTGGGAAACAATACCTGTCCCTTGAAATCATATGCAATTTTGCAAATAGCTGATTCCATTCCTCTCAGAATTGCCATTACACACTTTCTCCTCTTTGGGTGGCCATCAGATTCATCATCTCTGAGGAAGCCCAAGCTTCTATCCAGCTTGTTCCTGCAATAGTGAGCAAACCCCCTTCCTCTGAAGTCAGTGAGTTCTCCTCCAGGGAGAAGATCTGAAAATGTGCAACTGCAATGGTAATCTCTTGGCCCTCCAAATTATATGCTAGCAGCTCTCCTGCCCCTTCAGGTTTTGGGGGATCCATTCTTTTCCTTCCTATGTTCGTTTTGTAGACATCCTTCTGCCTTGACCAGAATTTCCTTATTTTCCCTAATGAGTCTCAGTGACATTTATAAAAAAAAAACACTGTGGTCTTTCAGTTTTAAAAGAAAAGTTTGTCATATGTAATTGATGCAATTCTCTAGCCTGTGGAATTGCCCTTCTTTATTCAGATATGCTGATCTTTAATCACAATAATAAATTTAATTTGATACCAGCTTCAGTCAGAAAATGAGCTGACTGGTAAACTAGTTTAAATTTATAGTATGGAAACTCATGTCATGAGAACTTCATCTTCTTTCGTTCTATGCAATATAAAAGCAATATAAATTCTCTAGTCTCTCTCAGAGGATAGTAAGAGAATGTGCTTTTCATGCGCAATGCATTTAAATTAAGCAAGTGCAAATGTTTTTAAGTCCACTTTAGGCCAATAACCCAGCTGGAATGAAAAAGACCCACCCACCCCCCCTGCACTAAATTCACAGCTTCCCGAATTCAGATCCTCCTCTGTCTCTTGCTTAGCTCTCTTAGGCTATATTAGTTTTCATGTCAGTTCACATCTTGCCAAAAAACCCATCTGCTCATCATCAGTGGCATTCTACAGCAGGAGGTCCTTCAGGCATCTGAGACTGTTTAATGGCCTCAGCATTCCTCCTGAAACTTCATGAAGAAAGAGAACAAGGAGGGGAGAATTTGAGGATTAAGAGTGTAAGGTCAAGAAAGCTCTTCTCAAGGGGCCATTGCTATTGCTGAAAGATCAGCTTGCCAACAGCAATCATTCTACATGCTATCAGCAGTTTGCAGGCATGGACAGAAGTGTTTACAGAACAAACATTATTATTCTTTTGAATATTCATAGTTTTTTAGGTCCCTGAATCACATGGAAGAGCTCTATCAAATTAGCTACTTAACAAGAAAAGCATAATACAGTAATTGCTTTTGAAGAACTTATAAGGCAAGGATCCATTTTAAAAGCAATTAGTAAAAGCCAAGCTGGAGGTTTCTGTGATGACCAAGAAGACTTCCTGGCAATCTGTTTTCAGACATGTTGAATCAGTCTGGTGGGTTAGAGACAAGTGACTTAATCTAGAACAGGGGTGTCAAACTGTTGGCCCGCAGGCCGGATGCATCACAACAAAACTGTGCCTACCCCATTGTCGGCAATGGGGGAAAAGCTCCGATATGTTGCACGAAGTCACATCACATCGCGAGTTTGACATGTCTGATCTGGAACCATTGTCTGTTAAGTTTTTTAAACAGGCTGGAAGACATCAACAGAAGAAGGCAGAAGACAAGTTCTCAAAGATAACAAGTATTTGAGAGCCTATCACAAAGAGGGGGGCAACCTGTACTCCAAAGCACCTGAGGGCAGGACATGAAATAACAGATGGAAGATCATTAAAGAAAGGTCCAAACTAAAATTAAGAGGAAATTTCCTGATTGTGAGAACAATCAGTGGAACAACTTGTCTTCAGAAGTTGTAGGTGCTCCAACACTGGAGGTTTTTAAGAAAAGATTGGATTGTTGTTTGTCCAGAATGTCAGGGGGTTGGATTAGATCTTCAAGGTTCCTTCCAAGTCTGTTATTCTGTATTCTGCATAAGGCACAATGGCCAGAGATAATCAAGTTCCAAAATGACAGCAGTGCAGGGTAAACTGCTTTTTGTCTGGCTGCCTTGATAACCTAAAACCTGTCTAGATTAAGTAGCAGTACCTTTTTTTTTTATTTGATTAGATTAGTGTTGGATACAACAAGGATCAGTCCTGTAGTTTCTTCTACCAATAAACTGCCCGGGTGAATTTCTTGAATACGCTGTCAAGTTTCTCAGTTTGAATATGTGTTTCCAACTAAAGCGAAGGAATGTTTTAAACTTATTTATTTTCCTTAGAATTTCTCAGGTGTTTCAGATAGGAACCTTTGTCCTGAAATCAAATCTTAACATTACGTTAATTTGGTAAAATTAAGAGATAGTTAACACTCATAGATAAGCAAAAAGCTTTTAATAATGATAACAGTAAAACGTACAGCATCCTCTGTCCTTCTCCCTCTTATACAACTTTCTCCTGGATGAAATGAAATGAGTGGGTTATTTTAATCAAAAAAGCAAGACAATGATTCATCCAGAATTTTATGGCTGATGGTATTCACTGACTTCAGAACCAAAGATGTCATAGGGAATAATAATGTCATAGACATCTGGTAAAAATATGTGTGAAAACTATCACTCTTATTTTATCATTTCAGTAAACAAACCTTCTTCCTTTCTAAATTATTATGTAATTGTCCCCCACATCTCCAAAAGCCTTCGCTGAAAACTGTAATGGCAATTTCTTCAGTCTAAAGCTGAAAATACAAAAGTTTTTAAAAATCTAGAGAAAGGCAATGACAAATAAATCCCTTATGATACCAAGGAAACTAAATAATTGGGTCTATGTAAATTATCAAGAATGGAACTCAACTGGAAGCTAAAAACAGAGGAGAAATTACTCTTTTGTGAAAACATTGATACTTTCCATTGATACTTTTCTATTTACCTTAGCTATAGTATTTCATCACAGTGGCTTCTATCAAGACTGAGGGGTATACAGATGAAACTCGAAAAATTAGAATATCGTGCAAAAGTTCATTTATTTCAGTAATGCAACTTAAAAGGAGAAACTAATATATGAGATAGACTCATTACATGCAAAACAAGATAGTTCAAGCCGTGATTTGTCATAATTGTGATGATTATGGCGTACAGCTCATGAAAACCCCAAATCTATAATCTCAGTAAATTAGAATATTACATGCAATCAATAAAACAAGGAGTGTTTTACAGTAGAACAATATCGGACCTCTGAAAAGTATAAGCATGCATATGTACTCAGTACTTGGTTTGGGCCCCTTTTGCAGCAATTACTGCCTCAATGCGGCGTGGCATGGAAGCTATCAGCCTGTGGCACTGCTGAGGTGTCATGGAAGACCAGGATGCTTCAATAGCGGCCTTCAGCTCTTCTGCATTGTTCGGTCTCATGTCTCTCATCTTTCTCTTGGCAATGCCCCATAGATTCTCTATGGGGTTCAGGTCAGGCGAGTTTGCTGGCCAATCAAGCACAGTAATCCCACGGTCATTGAACCAGGTTTTGGTGCTTTTGGCAGTGTGGGCAGGTGCCAAGTCCTGCTGGAAAATGAAGTCAGCATCCCCATAAAGCTTGTCTGCGGAAGGAAGCATGAAGTGCTCCAAAATCTCCTGGTAGACGGCTGCGTTGACCCTGGACTTAATGAAGCACATTGGACCAACACCAGCAGATGACACGGCTCCCCAAATTAACACAGACTGTGGAAACTTCACACTGGACTTCAAGCATCTTGCAGTGTGTGCCTCTCCATTCTTCCTCCAGACTCTGGGTCCTTGGTTTCCAAATGAGATGCAAAAGTTGCTCTCATCAGAAAAGAGGACTTTGGACCACTGAGCAACAGACCAGGTCTGTTTTACTTTAGCCCAGGTAAGATGCTTCTGACGTTGTTTGTTGTTCAGGAGCAGCTTGACAAGAGGAATAAGACATTTGAAGCCCATGTCCAGGATCCGTCTCTGTGTGGTGGCTCTTCATGCACTGACTCCAGCCTCAGTCCACTCCTTGTGAAAGTCCCCAACACTTTTGAATGGCCTTTTCCTGACAATCCTCTCCAGACTGCGGTCATCCCTGCTTTTTGTGCACCTTTTTTTCCACACTTTTCCCTTCCACATAACTTTCTATTGATGTGCTTTGATACAGCACTTTGGGAACATCCAACTTCTTTTGCAATTACCTTTTGAGGCTTTCCCTCCTTATGGAGGGTGTCAATGATGGTTTTTTGCACAACTGTCAGGTCAGCAGTCTTCCCCATGATTGTGATTCCTACTGAACCAGACTGAGGGACCATTTAAAGGCTCAGGAACCCTTTGCAGGTGTTATGGCTTAATTAGCTGATTAGAGTGGGACACTTTGAGCCTAGAATATTGCACCTTTTCACAATATTCTAATTTTCTGAGATTGTAGATTTGGGTTTTTCATGAGCTATAAGCCATAATCATCACAATTATGACAAATCAGGGCTTGAACTATCTTGCTTTGCATGTAATGAGTCTATCTCATATATTAGTTTTGCCTTTTAAGTTGTATTACTGAAATAAATGAACTTTTGCATGATATTCTAATTTTTCGAGTTTCACCTGTACATGGTGGATCCAAAAGGGACATCCTAATAATTCTGAGGTCTAGCAGACCTTGAATTCATTTTGGCTATTAGCAATCCTGGTTATATTGTCATGACAACAGGGAGATCGTCACTGGCCTTCGTGGTTGTTGGGTGGTTGTTGTTGTTGTTGTTTTTTTTTGTAGAAGCAGCAAGAGAACACAGCAGAGGCAAATATGGCCGATGAACAGGAACGAGATGGCAGAATTGCTGAGGAACATTTGCCAATTTAGCTCTCCCCATCTTTTTGGCAACTCTTTTGCCAAAAATTATACATTTCACCCCTCCCCCTGCCACCATGCTTGTGGCCTGGCTGCCAGATTTGCTCCTAGAGAAAGAAAAAAGAGGAAAGGAGGAGCAAATGGTTATAGGAAAAAATGCAGAGTAGTTGACAAAAATCACTTCCTTTTATTCAGTTTTCTCTAATTCTCCAAAAAGCGTAGTTCTAAACACCTGCAAGAGATTAATTATTGTTATAACAGCTTCAGAGTGCAGATAACCAGTCCTTTCTGCAATCATGGCATAAATTCCTGAAGAACCTGTAAATTGACTCAAAAATGGAACTCTGACCAATAGCTGGAAATTTGATACATCCATGTATTTAATATGATGCTGCTAACTGCTTCAGTTCCTGATGGGGGGGAATGTCATGCATCAGTGGTTCTCAACCTTTTCTTTACCATGGACCCCCTTTATATATCTTTTGTGACCACGGACCACGGCCACAGACCACCAAGACTTAACTCAAGATTAAAATCATAACATTTCTTCAAAGCCTTTGTGGACCCCCAGTGATGACATCATGCCCTCCCTCCCCAGGGGTCCACTGACCACAAGTTGAGAACCACTGTCATATATTTTCATTGATGGCAATGTGCCAACACATTGTTAGCATTAGAGGCTGAGAATATACTGTCACAATATGGTTTATGTCATATTTAACTATTTACAGATAGTTTACAGATTCTATTATTTAACATAATAGAAAAAATGTACAGCTAACAAGGAAGGTTTCTTCATAAATGTGGTGCATTTATCATTAAAACTCAACTACATGCTATATTAATTGCATGTATTTAAAATTGAATTGTGGCCCTTTTCTAATGTGCTTCTTATCTTTATCTTATTTGCTTTAAAATGGGGGGAGGGGGAGAAGAGAAAAGCATTATTGTCAAAAATTAACTCCTTTGTTTTTTAGGTGAAAATTATTATTAAAATAAATCACCCTTTAAGAAGCATTGTGTCATTTGGGCACAATGTTTGCACATTAATATGACATTTTGTATAAACTGCTGAATTCTTACTCCTGGGGGATATTTCACAGTGAAAATCAATTCTGGTTTGTGAGAGTATTAATCTTTGTCTGCTTCTCTTTTACTGCCTTGAATTCAATCAAGATTGAGTAATATAGAAAGAAAGTACAGTGGTAACTTTGTACTCAGCTGCTTGAAACTCATTGAATTTGGTACTCAACGCATTTTGACGTGAAAATTTTGTCCCAGTAGTCATCATTCATTTGCTACTCAGTGCATTAGTTAGAACTTGTTGATGTTGGCTGCCTTGTGACTCACTGCATTATTCCTTATGAGAAAAGGTTTTGGGATATTCATCATTTTTTGTACTAATTGCACCTTCTGGAACCAATAAATGATGAGTATTGAGGTACCACTACATAGTGATAGGTCAAGTGTGGTCACATTACCAAAAGTATAGTGTGGCTTGTGAAAAAAACCCATCAATGCATGATTAATATAATGTAGGCCTGACCTTACCTGTTTCTAGTGACTTCTCACAAAGGATTTCAGATTAAATTTACCATTTTAGGATCTGAAACTTTGCTATTTTAATAGTAAATTAAACTATTTGTCTGATACATTTACTATTCTGTAAGAAACATCTGAAAAGCCTCTGAAACATTCTAGAATTTTTCAGAACTTGGTTTATAAAACCTCTAGATAAGGACATGGAGATACAGTATGAACGAAAACATTCCCTGAGGAAAATAGGAGGAAGAAAGAGTATTAAATATGTTTGCTGCCTTGAGTTATTTATGTAAATGATAAAGGTAGGGTGCAAAGAGAGAGAGAGAGAGAGAGAGAGAGAGAGAGAGAGAGAGAGAGAGAGAGAGGGATAACACTGGAATTCTTATAAACATCTATAACTACATGTCAAATCTGAGCAGGTAACCACATGGAAATGACTGTGGATAAAAGTAGTTTGTGCAGCAACCACATAATAATTACATTGTCACTCTAGTGGAAAAATCCATAGCATCCAGATCTATAAACTGATGAAAGGAAGAAGCAAAAAAAGGGCGATCAAAAGAATGATAGAGGAAGGACAAGGAAGATGTTGTGGGAGGCCTGGTAACACTTAAACACCTAACAACAGGGAGATGAGAAGCAACTCCATATGAACAAAAGCAAAACTGCGTAACACACAAAATCAATCCTTAATCAAGGGACAGCTGATTTTTAAAAAAAATATCAAGAAGAAGACTTTGATTTTGTCAAAATTATTTTCATTGCTAAATGATGCTATCCCATTATCAGTGTTCCTCAGTGGCATTAGAGACTATAAAATTCATGTTTATCCCCACATGGCATATCCTTATACAGTATATGACTGTACATATCTCCTCTAACAGTCATAAGGGAGAAAACAATCTACATCTCACAACGCAGAAGAGTATACTGAATTCTATTTCTTTTTCTTTTCTCCAAGTTACATTAGAAATTAGTAACTGGAGGAACTTCACCTCCTTTCTTCTCAATAAAGAACTCAGAAACACTTGCAGTGAGTATCATGTGCACGGTGATGGCATCATGCAAATGTTGCAACTGACATGTTTGTGATGATATCACATGCATGTCACAATTTTGACATGTTATGAATTGGTACGATTTACCAGCAGGTTTCATTGGGTCATAACATGGTCATTTGAGCAAACAGCATTGGTAGGAGGATCCTTCAGATTAATACACTATAAAGTAATTTGTTGTTTTTGATGGTGACCAATATGAATATAAATTAATATAATTGCATTGTTTAGTGCCATCATTTGATGGTTATTAATTTTTTAAATTTTAAAATGGTTTATGGTATTAATAGTAACATTTGTAATATTAACCATCATGAAACTTGTACAAGTTCGCTTGCATCTTGTCTTCCACCATTCTACTTCTCTTACGGTTCCCCCCCTCCTTGAATGACTCATTTGGGTGGCTTGTGGCTTTCAGGTAGTTGCTGTCTTTGACAGGTAAAATAATTGAAATAATTTCATACGCAATGTGTTTTGAGGGGAGAGGAGGAGACTGTTTTCATCACTTTGGGCATACATATGTGACCACTTGAGAAAGAAAGAGAGATGTTGTGACAGTGAAATTTCATTAGAATTTTTTGGTGGGTTTCAAGAAAAAAGTAGAAAGGGAAAACAAAACATGGAGAAATAAATACATAAAACCCTCATGGCATTCATTTAACCTTCAGCAGGATTGAAAATTCACTAGCAGATGAGCAGAATTATTGATGTTTGAAGTAATTACTTCAGCAGGCTCTGCTATCAAAATTCATAGTGATTGATTTCCCACTAGTCAGCTTATCTCTTCCAGAACAAGTGTGCTGGAAAGCAGCTTGTAACCCCTTCCTAATAAGTTCTGGCACGTTATTGAACAAAACAGCTTTGGGCTCATTGTTCCCTGCTTTGTTTTACTTTGGATTTACTCTCATGGTAAGAAGCTGCATTGCTTATAATGCTTCTTTTGCAGGACTGCCTTCCAGAACCATTGTGAGAAATTCATATTAAGAAAGTATGCTTATTAGACTACTATAGTAAGACCAAATCATGCAGATGTTCAAGGTCTCCTTGTACACATTTTGTATTACTTTTTTTTTTTTGGCTCTCCAACTTTTTAACTAAAAAGTTCAGAACTTGAGCCAGGAAACTTCTACTCACAAAGAATATTCTTCATCATTGCAGTCAATGCAGTTGGGTTCAAATAGTGTGAAAAATATTGCTAAATGTCTGGGAAGAGACTGGAACAACTGCACCTTGATGATCAATGGAAGATATGTGTTGTTGTTAGTTGCGAAGCCGTGTCCGACCCATCGCGACCCTATGGACAATGTTCCTCCAGGCCTTCCTATCCTCTACCATTTTCTGGAGTCCATTTAAGATATGTGTTAGGAAGCAACAAATGCAGTGGAAGCAAGCAATCAGAATCAAATCAAATAATACCATGAAAACAATAGCAATTGCTTCAGGAAACTTCAGTGGGATCCTTTTTATACCAGGCAGAGTCTGACCAAACATATTTGACCTGAAATGAAAATGCAAGGAGACACTGAATAATCTCAGTTTGTTCTCTCAGGATTTTTCAGCAAAGATAATCAGTGGCCTCAGATCACTAGTAGACTAGAGCATCAAATCTTGAACTGTCACTTTTGGTCTCAGAATATAATATACTTCTATTCCAGAGTGATCAATTATGATTCCTCTTCTCTAATTTTTTATTTGTTTTTTATCTGGCTCAGAAGTAGTAACTGTTTTGTTTCTAATGCAGGGCTTTTCCTTTACATATAGATGCCAGGTTGGTTATCATAGTTTGGTTTCTTAAATATTTTAAATACTTTATTTTTGAACCTATAATGAATGCTTTAATACTTTATTTCAATTGAGTGTTGCTATCATGGGTTTTTTTTTATTGTTCCTTACTGAAGATGTTTTATGTCTTTCTTGTAAATTGCCATAGATCATTTAGTTGAAACTGGCAGTATACTAGTTCAATAAATAAATATTTCATAAATATTAATAAATGAAAGAACTGTATGATTGATGGCTGATAAGATGGCACTTATTTTTTTACTCTTTTTTTCTGGAAAAATCATTAAGATAAAAAACCTTTAGGCAAAAACCATTTCAGTATTTTGGAAGCCCATTTATTATAGCAGAAATTGAACATTTTCTTATTCAACTGCATACATCTTTTGATGTCATTATTTTAAATGACAGACTTGACTATTTAAAGCTGCAACTGATCATTAATATCTGCTATGTAATGATTGTATTACCAACTAATGCCTGTGAAATGTGAATGGTTCATTCCTACCTGCAACACAATGGACAGAATTTTGGTAATATTTCAACTACATAATTGTTTTTAACCAAGCCAATTTTCATACTCAGATATCAATTTATCAGGAATGAATAAAAAAATGTGATGTATAAGTAAGATGGAATGGGTTTGTATAGTCCAGTGATGGCGAACCTTTTAGAGACCAAGTGCCCAAACTGCAACCAAAACCCACTTATGTATCATCGGGTGCTGGGTGGGCATGGCCCATTGGGTGGGCTGTGGTGGTAATGGCAGACTGGGTGGGACTAAAAGTTCAATCAATTCCAACTTTGCGAGATCTTTTTTTTCCTGTGAGAATTTGCAATTGATTGATTGATTGAACCTTTTTTTTTGCACACAGCAGCGGAGGCCTAAAGTGAAAAGATTTTATAAAACCCAGCTGAAGGCCTAGGACTGGGATGATGGTGGCGTGCCCACAGAGAGGGCTCTGCGTGTCACCTGTGGCACGTGTGCCATAGGTTCGCCACCACGGGTATAGTCCTATACAATAGGGCAATGCAGATAAAGGAGTGAGAGAAGGGGATAGAGGTAAAAAAAAATAGTCCCGGTTGGACTATTGCAGTGTGCTCTGCATGGAGCTGCCATTAGAGACTATCTGGAAAATGAAGTGGTTCAGGAAGTTATTTGTGTTTATTGTAAAATACATATTATAGCTCTACTTCATAAGCTCTATTAGTGGCCAGATTCTTTCCAGAATTCTAGGTGCTGTTTTTGCTCTTTAAAGCTCTATATGGCATGAGACTGGGAACTCGTCTCCCCAATTACCTCTTCTATCCTACTAGATGTAGGAGAGAGGTCATGCTATGGATTTTATCATTTAGGGAGCAACATTTGATGAACCTTATGTAGAGAGCTTTGTTGGCTGTGGTGCTGTCATTGTGGCCTATCCTCCACCCTGAGGTTAGGTTGGCACCATTATTCCTGACTTTTCAAAGGTTCCTCGTCAAGACCATCAGGCCTAGGGACCCCAGGGACCTGAAGAACCAGTGAGGTGGTTCCATTACTATTGATATCTTCTCTTCTCTTCTCTTCTCTTCTCTTCTCTTCTCTTCTCTTCTCTTCTCTTCTCTCCTCTCCTCTCCTCTCCTCTCCTCTCCTCTCCTCTCCTCTCCTCCAGTGGCGTAGCGTGGGGGGTGCAGGGGGGGCCGGCCACACCGGGCGCAACATCTGGGGGGGTGCGCTCGCACTGAGCTGCTCAGGGAGCCCCAAGGGCTGCACAGAGTTGGCTTGGCTCCGCTCTCGAGCTGCTCTTTCTTGCAAAGCGAAATGAGTCCGGCAGGTGAGATGGGCGGCCACATAAACTGAATAAAATAAATAGAAGTGGCCAACTCTCCGCCCAGGCTCAGGCCAACCGCAAGCGCCCCGCAGGCGCCCTGGCAGGTTTGGCCGAGCGAAGACGGACCCGCTGGCCGGCCGGCCTAGTTTCGTGCGCATGTGTGGCTTTATTTAGCGGGGCTCACGTGCGAGCTTGAATGCAGCGGCTCTTGCAGGTCGGAGCCCCGCCCAGCCGCCCTCGAGAGGGACCCGGAAGCATCCCGCATGCGCGCGACTCTTCTTGGAAAGTCTACGCCGCTGCGGGGCGCGTCTTTTCAGCAGTGCCGTGACGTCACCGCCCGCCCGCCCCTCTATTTCCGCTTCCGGTTGCCTTGCCCCGGGTGCTGACAACCCACGCTACGCCACTGCTCTCCTCTCCTCTCCTCACCTCACCTCACCTCACCTCACCTATTTATTTATTATTTTAGCTGCACTTTTATATTTTTAATGCTTTTAATAATGATAATTGTATTTGTGTATTATTGTTTTTAACTTTGTTATACACAGCCCAGAGTCACTTGTTTTGTGAGATGGATGGTTTTATAAATTAGATAGATAGATAGATAGATAGATGATAGATAGATAGATGATAGAAAGATAGATAGATAGATAGATAGATAGATAGATAGATAGATAGATAGATAGATAGATAGATAGAGATACATAGATAGAATTGTAAAGCTTCACAACCTTGCTCTTCCCTGTCTGCAATATAAAGGACAACAGATTTATCACCTCATGCTTATACATATCTAAATCTATATTCATAAAGAGACCAAATGCACTTGCTATATGGGAGCTGGTCCTAAACCACTGAAAATGGCAGAACATGGCCAAGCAAACCTCAGATGACCAGGAAATAAGGGTACATATTCTATGGTGTCAAAGCCTGAAGGAAGCTTGAAAGGAGGATGATCTGGAGTTGGCGGCCCTGACTATCTCCCTCTACTGTGGACAAGCATCATTTGAAATTATTTTCTCCCCTTTCTACTTGCTTCTTTCATGTGGAGAAAGTGGTAATGCTCTCTTATATTCAGGAAATGGTGTTTTTACCATGCCATCTGCCGTGAGTGCAGGAAGCAAATTATACTGTTTAGCAGGAAGCAAAAAGATAATTTGCTTGAAACGGTTTAGTGAAAAGAAGGCATGAAATCTGCTGAATGAGAGCATTTAACACTGCAAAGGCAAAATCTTAACATTTGCAAGCACAGCTATGAAGTTGTTTCTTTAATGCCTGTGCACTGACCAAAAGGCTTATTGTAATTTTTATGACTCCAACTGTTGACCCACTAAGAAAAATTACTTGAAATCCTAGACCAGCCATATTATATTTCTGTATGCATCTTATACCTTAATACAAGAGGAAAAAGCAGATGGAGGAATGGCATTAAAAAACCCAATATTATAAACTGGTTATCTTGGTTTTGGTTTGCTGCAGTGGGGGATAAGAGGCCAGCTTGGTAGATCCTGATTTATGGATGATACCCAATTATATTTTGCCACCTTACCTGTATGGGGGATACTGTGGACATCTTATCCCAATCCCTGGAGGCTGTAAAGTCTGAATGGAAGAGAGAATTCACTGGTGTTGGGTGGTAATAAATTTAAATAAACAACAAATAAACAGATTGAAGCTACCATCCAGCAAGAAGGAGTTACTGTTTGTTCATCCAGTTTCTTTGTTAACCTCAGTGTTAACAGAGTTAAGAGTTAATAGTGTTAATGATGGGTGGACAGGCACAGGCCCTTCGAATTGGGCTTCTTCTGTCTGTTCAAGCAGCAAGTGATAACAGTGATTAGAGGGGGCTTTGTCCAGCTTTTGATAGTATGCCAATTGCAGGAGGTCAAAGAGGATCTGATTATACTTATAGTAACTTTATACAGGGCTATCTTCAAACCCAATTTTTTTAAAGGAAGTTCCAGTGCTGTTCAGTACTAGTCCATCTTTTATATTTATCTTTTATATTTATTTTTGTTATCTTTAGGCATTGTCTGATTTTATGATTTAGCGACTGCATTGCAATTTTAAAATATATCATGGATGTTTTAATATTTTCCTTATGGTTTGTGAGCTGCTAAGAGTCAAAAGATTGCAGCAGGATATAAATGGAATAAATAAAGTATAAAGGGTGGAGAGAAAGGGAAAATAAGGCAAAACTATAAATTACTAACTCAATATTGAAAGAGAAATCTTGGTGGTGAGACTGGTCCACAATGTGTCTAACACAGATGTAATAGCAGATACCTCTTGAGTTCCAGGGAGATCATTCCAAAGGATAAGTAAAGAAAGTGAATGCCAAATGAATTCAGATAGCATGCAAGGGAATGCAGGGAACTGGAAGTAAGAGTTGAGCTATCTTAGTAGTGCCACTGACAAGAATGACTATCAGAGGACAGGGATCTATTGTCAGAATGCTAGTGATAACAATTGGTTACACATTGCCACTTTGAGCTGAGCAAGAAATGCTGCTAAAATCCTAAACAGATAGGTGGTACAGTATGTATGTATGTATGTATGTATGTATGTATGTATGTATGTATGTATGAAATTTATATGGTCACCTATTCACTCTAGTCAGCTTACAGGGAATAACCTTGGGAGACAGGGAAAAGAGACGCTACCAAAGAAATGGTCAGATACTAAAAGGCATCTTAGGAGAATGGTGGACATTTGTGGATGGTGCAAGCAGCCCAGAAGGGACCCTCCCCAGTTTCCAAGACAGTGGATATAGTTGATTTAGAAGAAGCCATTAAATCCTAAGAAGATAGACTTCATGGAAATCCAGTAATATCAGTTCTGATATTTACTTTGGATAGGGTCATGTTCCCCAACTAAGGAATCAATTCCTTTGAGACTCTTGGTTCCTACTTAAAGCATGGAAGCTGTAACCTGGGGAGTTTTGGCCCAGTTATGATCCACCTTAATGCTATAGCAATGATAACTAATATCTTGATTATAGCATTATTATAGTAGTATTAAACTACTATAATAATCCCTATGTGGAGTTACCTTGGTAAGATACAAGATGTGTTAGCAAGGTTTCTGATAAGATAGCTCTAGAAGACCAAAACAACATCTACTCTACTGCATTACTTGCCAGTAGATTGTCTGGCCCATTTCAAACTGCCAGTTAGTGCTCTTAAAATCCTTTATAGTGCAGCAACAAGATACATCAGGCAATACCTTGACAGAAGTAAGAACCTAATACACCTAGTCATCAAGTCTATTGAAGCGCCGCCCCCCCCCAAGAGTGCAAGGCATATGGAGGATGGACCAGATAATGGGCCTTTTCAGTTCTATTGCATATCGAGATTTGGCATTTCATAAGCTAGCCAAAACAATGTTGTTCCATTCCATTGCATGGGCACTTGTTAAGCTTTTGATTGTTTATTAGTGGTTTTAATTAATGGTATTATTTTTGTTTATAACCTTATTGTACTCTTCCAATTTATTCAGATTGGTGAAATTATTGATAGTATTAAACAAATGAATGCATACATAATTTTTGAAAGGCAAAATAATAAGAACAAGACATGTTTCTAGCTTCTATTTACAACTACTGCAGCAACAACTGATTGGGTACAGTAAGAAACAGAATGTTGGGTAATTATAGCCCTTAGTCTGATCTAGAAGGGCTGTTCTTATCCCATGATGTGGTTTTAAAAAGGTAAAGGTAAAGGTTCCCCCGCACATGCATGCTAGTCGTTTCCAACTCTAGGGGCCAGTGCTCATCTCTGTTTCAAAGCCGAAGAGACAGCGCTTGTCCGAGGACATCTCCGGGGTCATGTGGCCTGCATGACTAGATGCCAAAGGCGCATGGAATGCTGTTACCTTCCCACCGTAGTGGTCCCTATTTTTCTACTTGCATTTTTTACGTGCTTTCAAACTGCTAGGTTGGAAGAAGCTGGGATGAGTAACAGGCGCTCACTCTGCTACGTGGCACTTGGGATTCGACCCACCAAACTGCCGACCATCTGATTGACAAGCTCAGCATCCTAACCCACTGAGCCACCACGTCCCTGATCTGGTTTTAGGCATATGCAATAGGATCTTTATCAATAATATTAAAGATGAACTAAGTATGTAACAGTATGGTTACATGCCTTCATCGGTCCATCAGATACAGATATGTAGAACAGGTCTGAGATTTTTTTTTCCAAACTTCCTTCATCACCTTTGGTAAAGAAGTTCATTTTGAACAAGAAACTTCATATTCACCTTGAAATTCATATTGGACAATTTTATAATTTACGCACTCATACACACAGAGAAACTCTTTCATAGCCATAATTTTCTCCAAATGGAGCGGCTGGATGTGAGATAATAATTCTTAAAAATTTATCCACAAGAGGAGAGATGGTTCTTTGAATGAAGATTATGTTTTACTACAACCTGAAAGCATTTACTACTGTTTTCCTCCAGGCACATGATGTTTCAATCTCCCTTTGTACATTCACAGTCCAGAACAGTTTCACTTGCGAGACATTTTGCAGATGTAATAACAACAGCAAATTAAATTTTGTTTATCACCTCTAGAGAAGTCTGTTTAAGAAATTGAATTGTGCTGAGTTTACAAGCCAAGGCAAGTTGCCAAGTTGTGTGTGGTAGTTTGCACAGAATGCAGTCATTCACATCTGCTATTTCTCTGACTAGGTGTTAAGAACAAATGTAGTCAAATTCACATAGCTAATAATGTTCATGGAACAAAAGGGTTTGTAATGCCCCCTTGGTTCTGCACCTACAAAGCTTAGGGGAGATAATATGAAATATGTCTGTCTGAGTCCTTGAACTGAAAAGCTCCTATTAGAAAGCATACTGCAACTTTGTACCAGGCAGATTTCTGAGTAACAATTCTGTTCTTCCAAAAGAGGTGAAATATTCTTTTTCTGATACCAGTGTTGTGAAACTTGTTTTTGTATGGAATAATATATCCAAAAAATATCCAAATATATAAAGGTACATTGATATATCCAAAATATTTAAATATTTGCAAGATGAATCTAAGTAGGTTACACATTGCTTGAAGTCCAATCTGTGTTTAGGAAATAGTGAGAAAAGGTTTTTCAACTATGATAAAAAAAATCAAAATATATCCCTCTTTGTTTTGAAAGTTTTTCCAAACTGAATCTACCATCTTCATTATCAATTTCTTCTGTAGGTTTTCTGTCAACATCAGAAGTGATAGGAGTCATGTATGTATCCAAATCAACCACCTACTGTAAGTGTTGGAGATGTGGTAGTGAAGAGGCAACTTATTATCATATATGGTGGACATGTAAAAATGTTAAAGCCTTTTGGATAAAAAATATGGTGGATTTTTCAGAAAGTTTTTAAGAAAAAATTAAGATTTACTCCGCAGCTATTCTTATTGGGGATTATTTCAGATTGTACTGTTATAGAAACTAAATTAATGTTACACTTAATAACGGCAACATTGGAAGAAAGAAGATTTACCTACAATAAATTCAAATGGGGTGGCTAAAAATGAACAACTTGGATTGAGTAGAATTCTTCAGAAATCCCAATCTTTCTTTAAAGATGTGGCAACAAAGGGCATTCTGAGGTAAAAGAGGAGGAGGGTTGTCCATTTCTATTATTTGGGAAGAATTTTGTATCACAAGTGTATCGAGTGGCTGCTGATAGCAGCCAGGTCACATAAAACAGAATTTTATTTTTCTTTAAAAAAGTCCCTAATCACCTCATTTTAAAGGCAAGATCAGAAGTTTATAAGGTTATAATATCCTCCTAAGAGATCATTATTAATGATCATAATAACCTAAAACGTATGTTTAAACACTGGTCAGATGGGAGCAGTGACAATTAGAAGTTGTGATCTCTATCAGATTTTTTTAAAGGATAAGGTAAATAAATGTCTTCTGGGATTGCCGGTAGAGCCAAAAGCAAAGGAGTATATGGCTCCAGGACTACACTGAAACTTCCTCACAAGATCATATGATGTGAAGAGGAATATTTATGCATATCCTTGATGGGATGGCAGAAGTTATTGTACCTAGCTTGGTCAAAAGGAATCAGAATCAAGCTGGAAGCAACCTTGGAGGTCTTCTAGTGAAGTCCAACTCCTTCCCAAGCAGGAGACTCTGTATCATTTCAGATGGGTGACTGTCCTGTCTTTTCTTAATAATCTCCAGTGATGGAAGTATCTACAGCTTCTGAAGGCAACCTGTTCTACTGGTTGATTGTTCTCATTGTTAGGAAGTTTCTCCTTAATTCCAGATTGCTTCTCTCCTTGATTATTTCCGTCCATTGTTTCTTGTCTTGCCTGCTGGTGCTTTGGAACATAGGAAGGTCCAGGAGAGTTTCTGGACTGTGATACATGAGAAGCAAAAGGCTGTCATTTATCCATTTGAAAAGTCCTCTATGGGCAATATTCAAAACCAAACTTAGGTAACAAAGCAGATAAATATGGACTCTATGTCCAATGTTAAGGCTGAAGTATATGTAGATGCTAGTGGGTCTCAAGCTATTTAAAATTTGAAGATATTTTTGTTAAAAAGAAGAATCTTTTACATATTTTAAAGGTAAATAAAGCCTGGCTGTAAAAATATTTGAATTCTACCACACTGCTGAATATTCTCCATCGCCTGATTTGACTTTTTCTCCAAATGGGCTATTAGAACAAGTCAAGAAGAAATATTTTGGAAAGCAGGTCTTTGTGGACCTATACATGTCACCTTTGCATATGTAGTTCCATCTCTGAAGTGACCTTGGCAGTAAAATCAAACTAGTTATTACTAATAAATAATGACTGTGATTTACAAGTGATTTCTGCAAAGATCGGAAGATATTTGTCTTGGACAGCTGGAAATATCCACTCATCCCAATTTGAGTTTACAATTTACATATGCTGATTGTTGATAAAACTATTCATTCATGTGGAAAAGTCTAAGGTTTCAGTTTAAATGTCAGCTAAATTTAACATTGTAGCGGTCTGGAAGTAAGCAAACAATGTCCAGACAAGGTCACCAAGTTGGATAGCATGGAGGAAATCAAGGAAATGGGTAGCTATGTCATGTAGATGAAAAGGCTCAAATTAGTCATCAGACTTGACAAGTTATTCTGAGACTGAAAAACCAGGACAATGTCAGAAGTTCAGGGGAACCATCCCAAGCATTAACATGCAATACAACTAATGTTATGAAATCATTATATCATGTAAGATTTTGATGATTTGCCCCAATATATTATACAAGAATACAAAAATCTTAAAAACATTTACAGAATTATGGCATTTTACTTAAATCTCTGAGAACTCATATCTGGTCATCAAAATCTTTCCAGATTTGGAAGTCTCATGAGATTTCAAGTTTTTCAAATTTTATTTATTTATTTATAGAATGTATTGGCCACCCATCTTGCCTCAGGGTAACTTTAGGCAGCTTACAATCATATTTCAAATTTAAATTTGAAATCTTTCCCCTTAGTTTGGTAGTCTAAGAGTATTGTGGGCCCCAGTGATATTCACAGTTTCCATTTCTGCTTGAGACGTCCATTGTGCCATTGAAAATCTACGCTATAGAAAACCTGCTCTCTTTTGGAATGGTGCATATTAATAAAAATGTTCTTTAAGGGTGGCAGGAACTAGTTTGGCAGAATACATCTCCTTCCATCAAATCTCATTTAACTGAAACATTTTTTAAAAAAATCCAGTACATTTCTTACTCTAAATACAGGCTTTAAAGGAGGGGCAAGGTCCATTGGGAGAAAGAGAAAATTACGTTTAGAGTCTAAGCTATACTTACAGCATTAATTCACTGTACTTGAATTCAGCAAACTGATTCCTACTGGAATGTAACTTCAGTAAAACCCTCTGGGCATTTTTGGTGGTGTCATGGAAGTGCAGCAGTGATTACAAGTCACCTTCTTTGGCAGGCTAGCAAGCAGGTGAGAGAGCCCAATCAATGGCAGAGCCTCTGGCTTGGAACCTTTGATATCTTACACAGGATCACAGGAAATTACAAGTGTCAGAAGGATGTTAACTTGAAATGTGCACTTGGGCATGCTGGGAGATTATGTGAAAAGGAGTGGGAAGAAGTATGAATTTAGCTGATTGGGGCACTGAAGGGGGGACTGACAGATGAGGAAGTGAAAGTTGACAATAAAATGAAGTGGAAAAAGATCAGTTTAGCATTTATTGTGATTTTGGGGAGGGGGTTGGCATCACAAGTGTCAATGAATACCTATATTTTTATAGCTGCCATTTCTGCTACTGAGTCAGTCCCTCAAAGTTTATCTGATTTTTGAAATGGCTTTTCCAGAACAATTTACCTGGTTCTTAAACCTGTTAAGCCTCTGGCAATTTTTTTAAAAATTATCTAGATATATTGAAACTATGATCAAATTCTGCTGTGATTTTATGATTGATGATCCAGTTATTTTCATTCTGTGATGTGATTGGATTGCACTGTTTTAATCATTAGATGCCCAGAAGCAGCTCTGTTTTGCCATTAAAACTTAATTTCTTTTTTTAAAAAAATTGGTGAGATGGCTGTGCCTCAGTCATTAGTTAACAAGTGATATTTCAGTAATATGGTACTAACTGAAGCTTATCAAGTTATGGACTTGTTACCTGGACTTTCAAGCTTTATTATTACTGTTCTAATAAAGGTTATATTAGCATTTTAGCATGGCATCCATACCTCCTTTTGAAGTCTAAGAAATCTTTCCTGTGAGCCAAAACCATTTCCTCTGATGTGCAAAAACTTTCAGCAACCATCAGTCAAACTATAAGGCTGTATTCTGAAGTCCTTGAGTGTTGCTAGTGTTAAAGAAACAAGCTCAGGTGGCAAAGGAGGAGAATGCAACATATTTTAAGAGTGTCTGTCTTTTCTCACATCTAATCAATGTCCTCATTGTTTGATTTGTTGCTTTCTGACATACCAGATACAGTAAAGACTTAACAGACACACCTTTAATAAAATGCTTCTTGCTTTGCCTGAAGTACTTTTGATTTGTATTGTTGCAATGGGTGGAAAAGCCTCTTTGCAAAGGTATATTGAGTGTTTGTCTCTCAAATTTCAGACTGATTATAAGAAGATGTGATTTAATAGATGTTGTTGCCTTTGAAACTCAAGCACCTGAGTGGCTTGGAGCTGAAAAAACCTACTCCCTAAATCTGAGAGAGAATACTCAATATCTTTGCAAAGTGGCTTTTTTGCCACAATCATTCACCCCCACGAACCACAAGTACTTCTTCCTTAACACTTGCAAGTGTATTCAGGGCCTTCAGAATACACTCCTATTGCTTACTTTCTAAAAAAGACTAGCTCTTTGTACTTCAAAGAAAATGGTCTTGACTCAGAAGAAATTTTTTTTTCCTAAACATAAAAAGAACCCTAAACTGCCATGCTAAAATGCTAATAATGAAGCCTAAAATTCCAGGTAACAATGTCACATTTGAATGCTTTTCCTTCAGGAGAGGGATTAGGTAACTTTATATCATTTAGGAACCATAACTTGTTGTCTCAGTAGATAAAAGGATGCATGTAATATCATTGGAAGAGAGAGAGCTAATTTCTGGCCCTTTTCTACATTTTTAAGCCTAAGAGTGGGAATGAAAGCCTTTGGGAAGCAACCTGTTTCCATTTTCACCCTAAAAAGCCCTTGAGAATAAATGTCCTAGAATGGCTTGAAGTTGAACCAGGGAAATTTGCAAAGAAAAATTTAGCCCCATCCTAGATCATCTGGAGATATTGGAGGTGCATATTGGGGAGAAATTGGAGTAGTTAGTCTTCTAGAGTCATTCTGTTCCAACTTTTATTCCTATATTAAAGGGGGAAGAAGGATAATCCTGAAAATTGGCTAAATTGCATTTCCAGGAGGGCTGGTGATTTTGTACTGCCTGTAGGCCCAGATTGTTCACCCTTGTTTCAAGTAAAAAAGAAACAACACCTCAGGACAACATTCTTTATTAGTTCATCCTGTATAAGTTGGTATTAGTTTTGTACTTGATAGGAGATAGATTATGTTGAGAAAGAGTGTGACTCCTCTTAGCAACCTGAACAGGAACAGTCTATTTTACCAGCTCAGATTTTACCATTCGATTCGGGTGTACTCACTGATCAGACTGATGTGGTAGCTACTCAAATGGCAAAATGGATGTCCATTGCTAGTGGCAGCTTTGTTTGTTGGATGGTATACCAGCCATCACTTTAAGCCACCATAATTATTTCAGTCATCATTAACCACACACATTTTTCATCGGCTGCTGCCTTAGGCGCACAGAAGAACTGCCAGAGGCAGTTCAGAAAACAAACTCAAGCTAAAGAAAACCTTTTTGGTACTGAGAAGTAAGAGGCACAACACAGCCTAGTGCTGTTTGAGAGGCATTTTAAGTCATGCTGTGTGAACCTGATAAGACAGTTTGGCTAGAAAGGTTTGAGAAGCGATCTCAGTAAGTGATCACCCTCACAAATCACCCTCAGGCGAGACCACCAATGGAAGTTTTATGCTCTGTTTAAGTTATTTGCCTCAAGGTAAGTAAAAGAAGCTCTCTGAAATGATTATTCAATATGAATTGACCAGTATGACACACAAGTTCCAGCCAATGTTGGCTCCTGCCAGTTGTTACAATCCCAAAACTGTGTTCATATGTGGAAGTGGGTTTTCCAAATCTATTTGCTATGCTGTTTTGACCTTTTCTTGTGTCCTAATGAATAGGAATGAGTTAATATTTAGCTGAAATAGAGATTTATATCTTTCTTAATAAAACTAGAAAGCATTGTAGTCCTTTTGGACTACAAAAATATAAAAAGAGATACACAAAAGTAGGTAATTGCTCATTTTAGAGAACAAATGAACAAAATTTATCTTACCGTCAACATTAAATATGGCACACCAAAATAAAGGACACATAGAAATATTTTAAAGAAACTGTTCTAAACCATTCTCATTGGGTTAAAATAAGCCTGTTTTTCCTTATACTGTAGCTGTCAAACCAGTGAGCAGTGCTGATTTATCATAATCACAGAAGATTAGGGGAAGATTTTTATTTGAGTCTGATGGAATAATGTTATAATTCCTTATTCACTACTCATGGAGGGTGTTTGTGTGTTAAATGCCACAAAGGAATGATGGGGATGTGGCTAAGAAAACCTTGAAGGATTTCTTTTACAGTTTGACCTCATCAAAAATTCTTCTCAGAGTTTTGAACAACCAATCTGAATAATACATAGAAATATGTTTACTGAAAAATATGAACAAGTGGTGCTATGAGTTTATTTCATCCTTGTAAAGAGTTGATGGAATCTTGGGAACTTGGAAAAGGAGCAAAACCATTACAGCAGAAAGTTGAACCATTGCAAAAAACTTCTTACTCCAGAGGAAGGGGAAAATATGAAGAAGGGAGTTGGAGTTACTTCACCTAAATTACAGTAGGTATAAGTTTATCTAGAGAAGCATTTTAAGAAGCTTTCAAGATTTTGTTCTGTTATCCTACCAACAAAAAATATTTTCCCAGAAAGCCAAATTGTTCTTGTTCCTTCCTACGTTTTCTTCCTCTTGAGACCTCCCAAGAGTGGAGGTAATGATCTTTTGTTCAACTAGAAATATAAGTAGTCCTCGACTTACAACAGTTCATTTAGTGACCATTTGAAATTACAATGGGAGTGAAAAAGTGACTTATGACAATTTTTCACACTTATGATCATTGCAGCATCCTTGATTTACATTTGGATGCTTGACAACTGACTCACATTTATGATGATTGCAGTGTCCTGCAGTCATGTTGTTGTTAGTTGTGAAGTCGTGTCCGACCCATCGCGACCTTATGGACAACGTTCCTCCAGGCCTTCCCATCCTCTACCATCTTCTGGAGTCCATTTAGGCTCATGCCTACTGCTTCAGTGACTCCATCCAGCCACCTCATTCTCTGTCGTCCCCTTCTTCTCTTGCCCTCGATCTTTCCCAGCATTAGGCTCTTCTCCAGTGAGTCCTTCCTTCTCATTAGGTGGCCAAAGTATTTGAGTTTCAACTTCAGGATCCGGCCTTCTAAAGAGCAGTCCCATGGACAGTACCTGCAGTCATATGATCCCCTTTTGCGATCTTCTGACAAAGTCAATGGGGAAACCATATCCATTTAACAACCAAGTTACTAATTTAAGAAGTGAAGTGATTCACTTAACAAATTACATGAGAAAAATCGTAAAATGGGGCAAAACTCACTTAACAAATTTCTCACTTAGCAACATAAATTTGGGGCTCAATTGTGGTTGTAAATTGAGGACTATCTGTAGCTGGGGAATTAGGGCCCCTATTGCATTACATTCTTCAAATTGTTCTTTTGACCAGCTGAAAGGGAAAAAACAGGTGAGCATTTATTGATTCATTGTGTTTTCTCTGTGCTTTCTGAATTTTGGAATTGGCAGAAATAAAGATAATTGTGGGTTAGCTTCAAATGGCTTTTTGAAAATTTGGGGAAAGAAATAGAAATGTGTGGAAATGCTCAGAGCTGGTACAATATCTACAGCAGTATTTTATTTTTGAAATGTTCATTTGGCAACTATGCATAGATGCAATTTTCTGATCTCATTTGAAAACTGATTCTAGCATATCAATGGAGAACATAATTAGAAATAGGCCTTTTATGAATCTAACAGCTCTATTGTGGAGCCAAATTGTGAGCTAAAATTCAAGTGCAGCTTTTCTAAGAAATATAAGCTTGTCAAACTGCAAAAATAAACCCTGAGAGTAATAGTGAAGGAAATAATATATATGGTTCCAGAAACATTAACATATTATAAGTGAACTGTAAAGGGTTGAGATAATGAAATGGACCAGGTTTTAAGTAACAATAGCTAACATTCTCCATTTCAAAAATTCTTAATTTGAAGGAAAGTAACATACAAAAAATGTACAGGTGAAACTTGAAAAATTAGAATATCGTGCAAAAGTTCATTTATTTCAGTAATGCAACTTAAAAGGGGAAACTAATATATGAGATAGACTCATTACATGCAAAGCAAGATAGTTCAAGCCCTGATTTGTCATAATTGTGATGATTATAGCATACAGCTCATGAAAACCCCAAATCCACAATCTCAGAAAATTAGAATATTGTAAAAAGGTGCAATATTCTAGGCTCAAAGTGTCCCACTCTAATCAGCTAATTAAGCCATAACACCTGCAAAGGGTTCCTGAGCCTTTAAATGGTCTCTCAGTCTGCTTCAGTAGGAATCACAATCATGGGGAAGACTGCTGACCTGACAGTTGTGCAGAAAACCACGATTGACACCCTCCATAAGGAGGGAAAGCCTCAAAAGCTAATTGCAAAAGAAGGTGGATGTTCCCAAAGTGCTGTATCAAAGCACATCAATAGAAAGTTATGTGGAAGGGAAAAATGTGGAAGAAAAAGGTGCACAAGCAGCAGGGATGACCGCAGCCTGGAGAGGATTGTCAGGAAAAGGCCATTCAAAAGTGTTGGGGACTTTCACAAGGAGTGGACTGAGGCTGGAGTCAGTGCATCAAGAGCCACCACACACAGATGGATCCTGGACATGGGCTTCAAATGTCGTATTCCTCTTGTCAAGCCACTCCTGGAAAACAAAGGTCAGAAGCGTCTTACCTGGGCTAAAGAAAAACAGACCTGGTCTGTTGCTCAGTGGTCCAAAGTCCTCTTTTCTGATGAGAGCAACTTTTGCATCTCATTTGGAAACCAGGGACCCAGAGTCTGGAGGAAGAATGGAAAGGCACACACTGCAAGATGCTTGAAGTCCAGTGTGAAGTTTCCACAGTCTGTGTTGATTTGGGGAGCTGTGTCATCTGCTGGTGTTGGTCCACTGTGCTTCATTAAGTCCAGGGTCAATGCAGCCATCTACCAGGAGATTTTGGAGCACTTCATGCTTCCTTCTGCAGATGAGCTTTATGGGGATGCTGACTTCATTTTCCAGCAGGACTTGGCACCTGCCTACAGTGCCAAAAGCACCAAAACCTGGTTCAATGACAGTGGGATTACTGTGCTTGATTGGCCAGCAAACTCGCCTGACCTGAACCCCATAGAGAATCTATTGGGCATTGCCAAGAGAAAGATGAGAGACATGAGACCGAACAATGCAGAAGAGCTGAAGGCCGCTATTGAAGCATCCTGGTCTTCCATGACACCTCAGCAGTGCCACAGGCTGATAGCTTCCATACCACGCCGCATTGAGGCAGTAATTGCTGCAAAAGGGGCCCAAACCAAGTACTGAGTACATATGCATGCTTATACTTTTCAGAGGTCCGATATTGTTCTACTGTATGTACACTCCTTGTTTTATTGATTGCATGTAATATTCTAATTTTCTGAGATTATGGATTTGGGGTTTTCATGAGCTGTATGCTATAATCATCACAATTATGACAAATCACAGCTTGAACTATCTTGCTTTGCATGTAATGAGTCTATCTCATATATTAGTTTCCCCTTTTAAGTTGCATTACTGAAATAAATGAACTTTTGCATGATATTCTAATTTTTCGAGTTTCACCTGTATAGCAAGCAAATGTCAATTATCAGCTTGCATAGACATTGTTCATGTTTTTCCTCCCAAACTGTTACATAATAAAGCATTCAGTCTTAAGCTAAATTACTTGATATTGAAATCCCTACTGCATTGTTACTTGGAGTGTGTGTGCGCATACAGTAAGTACCGGTATGTGTATAATAGCCCTTCAAGTCAGTTTTTAAGTAATTTCCGATTTTCTTTAGTGCAGGTACAAGTTACTTCTATACTCATAAACAGATTATAATTGTCAAATTCGAGTTAAAAAGTTTTCAAGCAAATGTCCAAAAGTGGTTTCCAAGTAGAAACAAAGCTAGACAAAGTCTTTAACCAATGCAGTGAATTTTGCCATCTCTGCCAACTCCATTAACTTCATCTTCCATTCTTCCATTGGGAATTTGTGAATCTTTTCTCTTGCTACTGTTATATATATAAAAACAAATACACAAAATTAACCAAGCAAGTTTAGTAAAATTAAAATACTAAAACATAAATAAAAATGGAAGTAAAGAAAATAGAGTAATCACACTTGGCCAATAAAGAACTATTCTATTCTATTCTATTCTATTCTATTCTATTCTATTCTATTCTATTCTATTCTATTCTATTCTATTCTATTCTATTCTATTCTACGCTATGCTACGCTACTCTACTCTACTCCTACTCTATTCTACTCCTACTCTATAAATGTCTATGGAGATTCTCAATCATCCAAGTCAAAAAAGATGCTTTTTCATAAGGCAACTAGACTTTCTTGTTTTTTCTTTGAAGACATTTCGCTTCTCATCCAAGAAGCTTCTTCAGCTCTGACTGGTTGGTGGGGAATGAAAGGATTTCTATTCCGTGCAGACAGCTGTTCATTTACATTCTTTTAGCGAGGCTTGACTCCTTAAAGTCAGGTTTGCAATTTCCTAGATAAGTACATGTAGTTTTCTTGACAGCAGTGGAGAAGTGGTTTGTGTTTACCTCCTTCCAGTGTTTGGGGTGGTTAGTATTTTGTTTCCTTTTTTAAAATTAATTTTTATTGAGATTTTTTACAGAGTGAAATCCTTGTGAATTGAAAGAAAGAAAAATAGAAAAGTGCTAAGTAAATAAGTAAGAAATAGGAGAGGATAAACATAAAAAGAAAAAATATATAAAAATCAGCATCTGATTTATTTTACAGCAGTTATAAATTGCATTTATATTTTACCCTCTATATAGTTATATTGTGATTCCCTTCTTCTATATTCTGCCCTTTCTAATCACCAAACTCATAAATCACAAGTTCATTGTTGCCTGTTTTCAGCAAAAAGTTCATAAAGGGTTTCCACTCACTTTGTTGTTGTTTTCAACCTTGAAGTCTAATCTTCAGCACTGATATTTAATTTCCTGATGGCTTTCCCCATTCAAATAATCCAACTTGATTTTGCATTTCAAGATCAGTGAAGGTTAGCTAGATATTGTTACATAGTGAAGCTGATGAGATTTTGGGGAGTGTTTTTCTGTCGGCGCCTTCAAGTCAGTCTTGACTCCTGGGATAGTCCCTGCAGTTCTCTTGGCAAGATATTTTGGAAATGGTTTGCCATTGCCTGTTTCCTAGGGTTAAGAGAGACTGACTGGGCCAAGGTCACCTACTGACTTTGTTCCTAAGGTAAACCTAAAATCTTCTGTTTTCTAGCCTGATGCCTTAACCATTACACCAAACTGACTCTGATGAGACACACTTAAATTCAAAACCCTATACAAACATAAAGCTTTACGATAAAGATTTGGATCCCCCCCCAGACTACTTCCTGTGCAGTTTTTTCTTGCCTAAGCTAGAAAGGGCGATTGTGAGAATGAATTGTGCCAGAAGGAAGACAACCAGCCACACCGTTCTAAATCTTTTAGAAGAACAATCCAACTAAAAATATAATTAGTATACAACTGGGGGCACAGGAAAAACATACAGATTTTTTCTCTGATTGTTGAATTATGAACTAATTCTTTGTGGAGTGCTGATGGTAATGGGAAATGGAATAGCTTTGTTTACATTTATGGGAATAATAGAAAGAGGCCACTTCTCCGTCACTATATACCAAAGACAAGACTTTATTGAGAAGTCTAGGAGTTCCTTAAGTAGGGCCTGGCTTGTTATATGAAAAAGAGGAAGGAGTGAGAGTGCAAATTATGACAGGTTTCTTCTTATGTCTGACTTTATATGCTTTATTAAAAATACAAGTCTGAAAATTGTTCAGTTCTACTACATGATAATCTGCTACAAGATAATTGACAATGTGACAAGACCATTTTTCTTTTCTCTGATTCATGTGCAGCCTGGACCTTATTTCCAAATAAGCACAGATAAGCTTGCTACCTTAGTTACTTCCTTCCCAGTTCCTTTCAAGGACAGTCTTAAAGATGCTCCATATTCATGAAGCAAGAGGTTGATTATTTCTTTCTCAGCTTCACTGACTCTAGTGAGTCCTCTCATTCAGCCTTGCCCTCATTGCAGTTGTATTCCTTCAAGACATGCTTTACCTCTCCCTTGTTGTACTGTGTGTTCTTTCTTTCTGATTTTTTTTTGGAGGGGGGGGTGTTGAAAAGCAATTTCATGGCTCGTGGACTTTAAGATCCCATCAGAAAGTTGAGCCTTTGATCAGGCAGAGAGATGCCTTGCTGTGCTTTCACTGGCAAATCTCAGATTCCTTAATTAACAGTCTGCATCTTTATGAGGCTAAACTGGGCCTTGGCTCACTTTACATCTATAGATTTATCCAGGTTGCATAGACTTAATCCCTAAAGGACTTTTAGGTGATATCAGTCTCTAAGGAGCTCTTTCATACAACTGTCATTTCCTCCTTGTCCTCCAGGTTTTTCAGAGTACATAGGAGGATGTGCCATGCAAATTCATCCCTTTTGCTGAGTTAAAGCTATAGAAACTCAATCAAATCTCTGGATTGCAAAGGAAAAAAAACCCAACCCTTAAATTTCTCCATTTTTTAGGAAACTTAACTGGAGGTATTTAAGAGAGTTACAAATGATAGACAGAATGAAAAAAGGATGGCAACTATATATATATATATATATATATATATATATATATATATATATATATATATATATATATATATATATATATATATATATATATATATATGAATATGGGCAATGTGTTAAACACAAAACTGGGAGTACTTTAAATGGAAATAAAATACATCTCGGTATCATAAGGAGACCTGTGACGAGACTTTCTGCTCAGTTTGCTGTCCAATTGCTGTTGCTGGCAAAAATCAGGGATGAGCTTGCACTCCAAAGCTTTCTTTGGGGTGAAATTTCTCCTCTTCAGTGTCCTGGCTTCCTTCTTTTTAAGTGCTATTTGTTGGCAGCTATGCCATTTGGCATCCAATATCCCAAACTTAGCTCTGCAATTTCAGACACTGTCAGAGAAAAATAAACAGCCATCTCCCTCTCAAATTGGCCTTCCTATCCAGAAAGGGAAAAGAAAAAAAAGGAAATTTACAGTAATATTCACAGGAAAATACCTTTCATGAGATTACCACAGAATTATAGCCAAATTGCTACAGCATGGCACACAGAGACAAACTAAGGACTTCCTCCAAGTGAATGTTTAATTGGGAATTGCCAAACAAATATATATGTGCCATACTCATATGTAACATTCATTTTATGTATATCCTATTTTTAGTTCATTGATGGCAGCATCTGAAGAGGGTCTCCTTATGGTCTCTTATTGAGATACTGACATGATGCACATTTAGCTTTGATAATTTTGATGCATCACTTACTTTTAAATTATATAGAAAATAGTTATGGTCTAATTACTAAAAACTAAATTTATGAAGTGGCTTTGCATGTGGGCTCATAGTGCATGAAAGGAAAATGATGTCCCTCGGCTTGGAATCTGAAATAATATGTGACTCAGCCAAAAGCCAAGAATTATGTGATTTGGGATAAGATCCCAAATCCATCCAGCTCCATATTGTCTACTTTGCCTGGCAAGTTACCAATAACTTGAATCAAGGTCATTTTCAGTCCACTCCTTAAATAGGCATACAAAGATCTGAATCAACACCTTTTGCTGTGTAAAATACACAAGGAAAATTTTATGCTGTCTCATTGTGCACGGTAGCTTTATACCTTCTCTGACTTTTGTTTCTAAAATGGGTGATTCAGGATATCTCTGGTGGTTGCTTATCTAACTGTATGTAAGCTGACAAAGGTTCTTATTTTGTCTGTAAAAAATAAATAATTTTAATTTGCAGTGGAGCTACATTTAATCATTTTTTTTCTAAGCTAAAAGTGATTAATCCTGTGTGAATAAATCAAATTGCCTGCGATTTGTTTGTTTACTGAGGTTGCAGGTTCTTAATATGGATGCAAGTAAATTTTGAAATAGCCTTTATCCTTCTTCCAAGCAGTATCTACTCTGAGATCTCCTTCCCTGAAAGATCTTAAAGTCTGCTGATCTCTCTCATATTTAAGAATAACATTCCTTAGTCCCTCTGGGTATGTGCTAGAGCTCTCCTCATCCAGTTGGATATTTACATTCAACAGGGGTCTTGTGAGAAGATTTGCTACTGAATTTAGCTAAGTGTAGAAAGAATATTGAATAATTAAATGAGAGAATGTCTCATTAGAAAGACAATGCTCATAGTATAGTTGTCTTAGCTGAAATGTATAGGCTTAGCCCAGATATCATTAAGTGCTGGCAGACATTCATTATATATGATTTATTAAGAAATACACAAGGAGAGAAAAATCTTCTGCTTAAATTACATCTTGAAGAGAGGGGGATTGGCAGGAAGTGAGTTGTCTCTTGAGCACCAAGATTATTTGAGTAGGTGAGAAACAGAGAAAAGGACAGTTTGTGAAGACCTTTCTCTTGCCTTTTTTTTTTTGCTGTTTGTTCTATGATCCAAAAATGCAAAGACATACCAAGGAGGTATCAGACTGAGATCTTTAAAAAAACAGTCTGATTAAATTAGATCAAGGTCCACATTGATTACTATTCTTTTTCTATCCAGAGTCCATCAATACCTTAGGAGTTATAAGGTATCTATCCACAAACTCAGTTTTGGACTGCCATTGTTGGTGCTGCGGTATAAACCTATGGAAATATCCAAATTGGAAACCTTGCCAAAAAGGCATGTAGTTATGCTGTGTTGTTTACCTCCAGCTTCTGCTAGGTGGAGACGTAGTGTCTTTGGATGTGGATTCTTTAGTGATCATGTTTAACAGAAATCAATTTCTTTGCCCTGCCATCCATTGTGCTTAAGGAAGGACTGCACTCTACCTTCTTCTCAACTTCATTCTGATTCTTTTGGAGAAAACTCAAGGGCTTTGAATTTTGGCATGGCAAAAATGGGAGTGCTTTCTGACAAAGAGATAAGGAATGTCTCTGTCAATAAATAAAATGATTTAAGGAACTGTGAGTTGCTCAGAACTGAAAAACAGGTGATAGAGTCACTAATAGTGCTGGAATTGGAAGCCTTTTTCATCCTTGTGCCCTTTCAAGGAACTGGGATTACAGCTTTCAGAACTGAGCTGTGTAGAGTTCTTGTTTCCCTGTTTCTGATACAATAGAGCAGACATGTCAAACACAAGGCCTGGGGGCCGGATCCATGTGGTTTCATGTGGCCCGCGAAGCCATCCTGGAAACAGTGAGGGAACGGCCCCCACTGCCTTGGCCCTGGCCCCGAGACCCTCCTTCTGCCAGAGACCCTCAGATCTGTCCCACTCCTGCCCAGGCCCCCATAGGCACCCTTGATGCAAACAACGTAGAGCTGGCCATGCCCACCCAGTAGGCCATATGCACTCTAGCTACACCCAACCCAGTAGGCCATGCCCACCCTGGCCATACCCACCCAGCCCCTTGAGGACAACCGCAATGCTGATGCGGCCCTCAATGAAATTGAGTTTGACACCCCTGCAATAGAGGAAGTAAAATTCATTGAACCAAAGTGAAAATAGTTGTTTTCAATCCAAAGTACAGTATCGGCTTAGCTTAGCCATCATTAGGATTTCAAAAGACATTATCTTTAGAATCTCCCCAATTACTCAATTCACAGAGATCCTGAGTCAAGAATTAAAAGTTCAGAAGAGATCCTGAAAAATAACCCTCTTAGTCAGCTCTAGAACTCATATGTCTGTTGGAACTTTATTAAGTTTCATTTAGATATGGTATAAATATACTGCTCAAAAAAATAAAGGGAACACTTAAACAACACAATGTACTGTATTTAATAGAAGGATGTCTTATCTTGTGTTCCCTTTATTTTTTTGAGCAGTATATATTGGTTCTGTATTGCTCCTGGGACACAACAGATTAGTAACCACAACCATTAGATTTGGCTTCATCCCTGACTCATATTCCAGTTCACAAATAAGTTTGGCTGTTACAATTGGTGGTGTTTATGCTTCTGGCAATGACTGAGTGAGCTGCCTCAGAGAGATGGTCAGGAAGAGGGGTCTAATTCTGAGCTGCTTGATTCCTAGAAAATGGCAAGTCAAGTATGGGCAGATAGAAATAGATGTGATTAGGGAAGCCCAAGTTGTGGGAACACCTATTCCTTTTCTTTTTATCCTGGACCACTAATCATTCTACAACAAAACTGGACTGAAGACCATCCTTGAATTTCCAGGACTGAAAGATTGAGTCAGGATAATAACTAAATTTAATTCACATTCATTTACATTTGCATTTTATTGCAATTCAGTGTAGTTAGTATCATGATTCTCATGTAAAAATTACTTTTTAAAAATCTTAGGACCCAAGATTGTCATGGAGTGTAGATAGTTCTGGTTCTTCTCTATGGTACAATTAATGATATGGAGAAGGTATTTCCACATTCCACTTTCCAAGTCTGCGTTTGCTGAAGCTCACCCAGCTATGGTAATAGAGGTATTCTTTTTCATTGTTTGCATATGGAACATTTAGATTTTTTAAAAAAAATACCACATATCATTGTTTTAAAATAGCTGAGGCTTTTCTTTTCCTTCCCCCCCTCCTCTTTCCTTGGAAATACTTTGCTGTTGGCTCAGCATTGACAAGTTAAAGCCTTGTATCTTTCTTCATATATTAAGCCTATATTTGAGAAAATTAAAATATCAGTGGATTAATCATAAAAAGGTATTGGTTCATAATAAAGTTTGGCCTCAGCCATGGATGTTCACAAAGTGATTTTGAGCTTGCTATTCTCATTCAGTCTAGACTCTAGCCTATTCCCCAGGGTTAATTGTTGTGGGGAGAAATAGAGGAGGGCGGTCTATATGCTACCTTGATCTCCTGGAGGATAAGCAAGATATAAACAACAAACTCAAACTTATTTCTCTCTTGTCTGTTTCTTACAAAGCATTCTTGATTAGGAAAAAGCTGTGTTTTTCATAGAAACTAACTCGGAAAGCAGGGCTAGCATCTTGAACTAATGCATTCAGAAATAAAGATGAGAATCTTCATCGGGCTATTTGAAGAAAGGTAATTTTGATAGTGGTGCTTTTCTTTATACCTTAAAGGGAGGAAAGGGTAGACAGTAGGTTTTTCACTCTTTGTGTGCAGGCTCAGAAATAGCAAGTGTCTTTCACAGCTGTTGGCAATTAAGGCACTATTGAAAAGAGAACTATAAGGGGCCCAAACCTTTTCACATATCAAAGCTTAGAGAGATGAAGAGGCTTTTTTTTTACTGGGAACTTTCAGGCTTTCACAGGTGAAGTAGGAATGTATCCCTGAATGCAGCAGTCAGCATGTGTGCCTGAAGCATATTGGTTATCTGTGCTGCAGCTATAGAGAGTTCTACCAGTGATGATCCAATATCTTTAGAAAGCATTAGATAACCCATGCCCCATTGGGTCATTGTTTCTGAGATAGTTGCTTGCCTAAACAGAGGAATAGAATGACCAAAGGCAGGCAGAAAAGCAGTGAGAGCAGGAGCCACTTTCAACTTCTTGCTGGTTTCCCTCTGGAGTTTCCTTGTGAGAATCTGGCAGGCAGCATCAGAAATCTTCCTTCTCTTCCCTTTGTGCAGTTAAATGACTGCTGCTGGGCGAGGGAGAGAGTGAAGGATTGTGTGATTGGCTGGGAAACTGTCACAGAATGTTGAAAATGAAGATCATATGACCACAGCAGCAGCCTTGTAGCACAGCAGTAACCAGTAGCACTAAAATAGCTGCTACTTCCCCAAATTTCATACTTTTGGGAATCATGAGTTCTGGATTTTGAATACATTCTGGGCAACTTACCCCATTTAAGGTACTTTTTTCAAAACATGTTGCCCTATGATGCACTATTTTGCCCAAACAGGATTTTAGTAGTACATAGATTTATTTTTTAATTTATTTTTATTTTAATTGGATTTGTATACCGCCCTTTCCCGAAGGACTCAGGGCGGCTTACAGGGTAATTAAAACAAAAAATACAAAAATTAAAAACAATTTCCCAGATATGAAGTGGACAAGTGACATCTCTCTTGAGTAACTAAACTCTTTCCTATTTGTATCTAGAAATGTGAGAGAAGCAGGTCTGGACTGGGGGATATGAGAGCAAAAAATAGCTATTCCATGGAGTTGAGTTGTAATATGTCACAAATACAAGTACTTAATGTGTTGTGATTTTGTGTTTTATTAACACAACTACTAGAGAAGATTTATTGTACAAGCAGTGGTACAGTCACAGAATGGCAAGTCTGTATTTTTGCTATGGTCAGTCTGCTGTGAATTGTGCTTCTATTGATGTGTTACCATTCTGACTGCTGTGCCATTTGTGGGATTGGGATCGATAGATTATATCTCCTTTGTGTGGACTACCTAGAAAATTTAGGCAACAGTGTTTGTTGAATTACAGTGAAGGCCAACCCATTCAACATGTCCAATTTAAAACTGAATGCAAACTTTCCCAGCCATCCTGGGAATATTCAAGCTGCTCATCAATTCCACCAGACTCCCATTAACAACAATTAATTTCATCTGACAATTCACATCTTACCCTTCAATGAATTACCCAACTGATTTACAAAAGTAGACTATAAAACAAGAATTCCAGTACAGGAAGCTTTTACCTACTTAGCAACAAGAGATCTTATACCAGCTGGGCAAAATCCCTTAGATGAGTTAAATATCAGATGGTGTCACATTGTGGCTAATTTGTTCACTTTAATTTGCAGAAATTACTACTGCACAATTTCTGCACATAGAGGCTGTCCAAATAGTGCCATATGTTTATTAAGCACTCAACAGTAAGCATGCCAGAGGGCAAGGCCATAGAATATGTTACTTCGGCTAACAGCATTCTTTCTGACCTATATTCTCTCCCTCACCTTGAGTGAAAAACAGCAGCGTCTATTCCTCTTTTCCCCAGGGCCTCTCATTTCCCTTCCTTTTATTTTCTTAAATGGCACTCCAGGCCCTTTAAAGGCTTGGTTAATTCATTGCCAGAAGATGAGATGTATGTTGTTCCACAAAATAATGTTGAAAATAAGGAGGAGGAGGAGGAGAGAGTGGTGATGTATCTAGTAGAGGTGGAATCTAGTGTGTGATGGAATTAGATTAAGCCTATACAAAGCCTTAGTGAATGCCATGAGTTTCAGGATCGATGTGCTAGCCTACAATTTTTGGCAGAGAAATATATGTACATGTAGACGTGCTCCCTGTATGTTGCCTTTATTGATATAAAGCCAGCATTTGATTCAGAGAAAAGCTCTGAGAGAAGCTATTGCAGTCACCTATAGATCAAAGGTTATTCTTCCTGATTAGGATGCTGCATGATAACACTATTTGGCAAGTTCGATAGGGCAGCGATGGTCAGTTTTCTGCAGTTATTTCCATCTAGATAGGAGTAAAACAGGAATGTATTCTGTCTCCCCTTCTTTTTAATATATATGTCAATTTCCATCTCCTTCTACTTAACAATAGGCAGTTGTATATGTTCCTGCACACAAATGACACAGCCATTTTCTCTCTCAGTGTATGGGCTCTAGCAAATTACTTTAGAGAAGAATTGCTTACAATTAACTTCTCCAAAATTAAAATTATGGTCTTTTCAAAGGGATGAAATTCCGAAAACATTAATGGCACATAAACAATAACAATATTGACCAAGTTTTGCCTTTTAAACAGTGCTTTTTTTGTAAGAAAAAAGATGCCGGAACTCATATCTTGTTAATCTTTTATTTTAAAAATTATATATTCACTTCTTAGCAGGACCAGTGGTTGAGATGTAATTAGTAATTTTTTTTTTCATTTTAAAATTTGGGATGTTTACACTAAAAATTTAAAAAAGATTTTCAATTCACCAACGATTTTTTAAAATAAAGAAATTATTTACCTTTTGCACGTAGGCAATCACTGTACACACACCCACATGCCAGTTGTGTAATGAAACATAATGGTTGCCGCCTGCAGTAAGGACTCAGCGCGTGACCACATGACCAATGACGAGGCACAAGCCAAGCAGCGCCCTCACAACCAGTGCGAAGTGCGCATGCATCGGACTTGACATACAAGCAGCCCGCATGCACCATTTTAATGATTTTGCCACTGACCTGCTACTCTCGATGATTCAAGTCCACGTGGACCAAACATCAAATTTTCAAAAGTTACTTTTAAAACTTGGAAAATCCGTCAAAAAAAAGGTGCCAGAACTCTGTTCCGGTGTGTTCAATGACAAAAAAAGCACTGCTTTTAAATATTTTGACATACTGCTACAACAGTTGGACATCTGGCAGGAACAAATTAAATTTATCTCAGATTAGGCCAATAATAGTGCTAACTTGTACTCACTTCTTTGATACCAGAAGAGAAGAAAATAAACCCACTGCCACAAGACTTTTCAGAGCTAAATCTATCTCCCCAACGTTGTATGGCTCACAGATATGTGCAAAAAACCCCAAACCCAGATACAATGCAGTCCATATTCTTACCCTCTGTGTTCCAAACACAGCCCTTCAGTCAGAAAGTAGAATGATTCCCTTGGATTTTAGGCCCCACGTATATTGGTGATATTTTTGTCTTAAGTTTCACTTTTCCAGTAATTCTCTGGCTGTCATAATTCTTTTTTATAATTTCTCCCTTTCTTAGAAAGCTGGGGTCCAAATAAACTTCTAGAAGCTTGTGTGGTTTGGTCAAAACACATCATGCTAGACAAAGCTTATTGCCTTCTTTGACAAAGTGATTAAATTAATGGATAAGGAAAATGCTGTGCACATAGTATACTTGGACTTCAATAAGGCATTTGACAAAGTAGACCACAGCCTACCTCTTGGTAAGATAGAACAATGTGGGATACAGTAGGGTACCTCAAGATTCTGTCTTAGCTCCAGTACTCTTCAACATCTTCATAAATGATTTAGATGAGGGGATAGAAGGGGAACTCATCAAATTTGCAGACAACACTAAGCTTGGAGGGGAGGGGAAGAGGAATAGCCACCACTCTAGAAGATAAACTCAAGATTCAGAAGTACCTTGATAGAGTTGATCACAGGTTCACAAATGGAAATGCAATTCAGTGGTGAGAAAAGTAAGGTCCTCTATATGGGCAAGAAAAAACAAATGCACAGGTAAAGAATAGATGTACTTGGCTCAACAGTAGCAACTGTGAGAGGGATCTAGATGTCTAGCAGATCACTATTTGAGTATGAGCCAGCAGTGTGCTACAGTTGCTTAAAAAGCAATGCATCAAGAGAGGGATAATTAGAAGATCACCGGTAAGACCACACTTGGAATGCTGCATCCAATTCTGGTCATCACAATACAAAAAAGATGTTGAGACCCTAGAAAGAGTGCAGTGAAGAGCAACAAAGATAATAAGGGATCTGAAGACTGAACCATTGAGGGAATTAGGCATGTCTAGACTAGTGAAGAAAAGGACTAGGGGTAATATGATAAGAGTCTTCCAGTATTTGAGGGGCTATCACAGAGAAGGAGTTAACCTAGTCTCCAAACCGTTTGAGGGTAGGACAAGAAGTAACCCGTTAGAATATCATTAAGGAGAGAGCCAACCTAGAATTAAGGAGAAATTTCCTGACTGAGAACAACAGAAGTTGGGGGTGTTCCTCCACTGGAGGTTTTCAAGAAGAGACTGCCAGCCTCTGTCTGGAACAGGTCTCCTGCTTGAGCAGGGGCTGGGCTAGAAAACCTCCAAGTTCTCTTTTAACCCTGTGCTCTGTTGTGTTTCCTCCTATAATGACCTCCTGGCCCTGGAGCTTCCAAAAACAGGCATTTAAGAAAGTTCTTCAGTGTGGCTGGCAGTATATAAACATGAGACCTTTTCAGCCAGCAAATTAGTTATTTATTTAACATTACCTGCTCATCACCCTGCAGAAGTTTCTCTCTAGCCTACCTTAGTGTCCTGATATCTGCATTCAATGGGCATTGAATTCCACTCATTTTAAAGTTGCCAAGGTTGAGACACACTGCTGTAGCCCATGTGGTACTTCAGAGCCCTTTTTATAATAAGTTCTGTTTCACCCTTATATTTTCCTCTGCCAACAGAAATGCCTTCTCTCTTGAGGACCATCTTATTTGTTCCATGCTATCACACTAGAGAACCAACACCACCTGAAAGTTGCATTTTCTTTCAGCTGTCATTTCCCTACATGGGAAACTAATTTCTTAGTTTTCTGATTTATTAATGTACAATTTTACTTTGTTCTCCTGTGTTTCTTACATTACACCTAGGTGCTATCTCCTGTCATATCTTATTTGTCATTGGCCAATATAAGATTTAGTTATACACACTTAAATATACACAAACTCATATCCCTGTGCATTGACTTAATAGTATCATACTCAATAGGTAGAATTCTAGTATTTCATGAAATACTTTTATTACTTTAATCTTTGTTTTTAGCATTACGTTCTCCTTTTAATTTCCTGCTATCTATACTTATTGCATTGCAGCAAGTGGCACATTCAGTTCTGTTGACATCTTAGAAATGTTGCAGGCTCTAAAGCATTTATTGTTCTTTCTAGATAATATCCTTCTTTCTTTCCTATGTCATGGCTTCCCATACTTTTAAAAATTTATTTGTGATGTCAACTGTCCAATTTGTTGGTCAATGACTATAATAAAAACCATCCTATTAGTTTTCCATTGAAAAGTTTAAATTGGCTCTTTGGAATAAAAGTCAAGAAGGAATTATTAGGCATACGCTAAAAAACTAAGTACAAAATGACCACCTCCCTCAAACTCAGCCCTTTTAAGTCCCATGTGAAATATAGCATGACTATCTCTAAGCAACCAGTCTAGTTCTGATGCTTGAATCTTGCAATTTCAGCAGTTTTCAATGCCATTACAAATATCTAGATGACCTCTAGACGGCAGCTAAGAGAGTTTTCTGCATTGCTTTGCTTCCATCTAGCAGTCACTCAAGCCAACACAGTCCTTGCAGCCTACTTCTACACACCTACCCTCCACACCAATGCATAATTTCCTTTGTAAGTATATATCAGCCCAACAGCAGACCACAAGGAGGTTCAGCTTTTCAAAAGGTTTAATGCAGAGGTGGAACTCTTGTATCTTTGGGCTCCAAGGCATTCTTCATCCCTCCCTTGACTAAATTTATGCCACTGAAATAGTCTGATGACTGGAAAAAATGGGAGCTCCTATCATATCATATCTGGAATATGCTAGATTGGTGAAAGATCTGTATGTGAGTTTTATATGTGGTTAATAAGATCAAGAACATTAACATACAGTCATCATTTCTACTCTGGATGAAGATCTCTTTTAAGAGAAAGGATTTCTTATTTGGACAGCCATGTCTAGGCAGAAACATTCACATTGGGTCAGGAGGTCAATGACAGCATGAGTTTTATGCCATCAAGATACTGCCCTAATCTTGTGGCCTTCAAGATACTGCCCCTCTGTGTCCACTTATTGGACTACAAAGGGGACATAATATTTTTTATTGTTAGGCAGGCTGAAATTATAGGAAGAAAAAAAGTATTCAAAGAATGAAAGTCACAACCATGTCAATGTTTGTAAAACTGTTGTATATGTGTACAGTCACCAGGAATTGAGCTTGACTACAGGGTAATTGAGCTTGACTAGAGGAATTGAGCTTGACTAGAGATATGTTGGAGTTTTTCTATCTTTCTGTAATGGATTTCTGGAGATGAAACACAAGGGGAAACCAACAGAAATAGATAGAAGATTACAAATGCAAGATGATGTCACTTTAACCTTCTGTATGACTGTGTGAATAGGTTGGTACATTAGCACAATAAAAGCCTTTTATGAAAACATCCTGAATCTATTTGTCCATCAAGATCTGTATCTTTAGGCAGCTGTTCTCCAGCTGTTTCAGTCAGAAGCCTCCTGGCCACTTCACCTTTGAACAGAAAATTCTAGAACACTCAATCATTGAGCTGTAGACTCTTTGTCAACATGCAGTCCTAACATTTGGATAAGAGCATATTAAGGAAATCATTTGAATTAATGTACATATAATCTACTTAATTCCATGATCTATCTACAACAAAGAGAGTGCCTATTTATGAAGGATGAGAAGAAAAATACCCATCCTTGATTTTAGTCTTCTTCAGAGCAATATCATCTGCCATATGAGAAGCTCAAAGTTAACAGCTGTGGATAGTTCTAAAACCAGAAGTGCAGAAGTGAACAAGGAGATGCATTTGTTCTCATGCTGTTTATTTGGAATGTTTGCATGTACTTCTTTTAAAGGAAATTTGTTCTCATTTAAGTGACTGGGAGATGATTAATTAACAAACTCCTAATTTTGTTTATATTCCTATTTAGGAAAATATTAGGCAGTAGAAGGAACTTAGATCCACTAAAGAATTTCCTTCTTCAATCATGATTTCCAATGTTGGAAAAATTAGCTTTGGAAACATTAATATTGGGACAAAGGAGTGCTCTAAAGTTGGAGAATTCTGGTTGATATTGGCAGGAGAAAGGCTTTACTGAAGTTTATTATAATAAAGCAACACTATTTCTAGCTTCAGTCTCAAAAGAATCCAACCCAAAGAGATCCTAAGAAATAATTGCCTATATCCCTCTTTTTAAAAATGACGTTGTAATATACTTCTAATTCTGTCTTTTTAAAAATGAGAGCGGAAAAAAAATCAATTGTTTGTGGGACAAAACCAATGGAGATGCAATTCACATAGTTATATATAGTTATACATTTCTTCTCACTTTTAAATGGTATTGATTTAAATGTAGATTTCACATGTGGAGCTTGGAAGAAAGGGCTTTTCATTTAAATGTTAATAGAAGAATAAACCAAAATTATAAAAAAGCTTAAGAAAAAAAATCTCTTCTATTCTGTAATTAATATCTTTCTATGCTGCTTCCTTTTTTTCCTTTGTACTCCTGCTGGTGACGTGTCCTATATTAAAAAAAGCAGCTTTTTTTTTAAGAGAGAATGTGACTTTGAAAATGCCTAAATTAAAGTGCTTAAAGCTATAGTCGGCAGGAGAGTTTGAGCAGAGGCAGAGGTGCTGATAACAGAAATCTCAGCCTTCCATCTTGAAGTCAATCCTTAGCAGCCCATTCATCAAAGTAACTCCTGAAATGTTCAGTGTGATTATTTTCTGGTTGATGCGGAATAAATGTTCTTTTGGGAGGTAGGATAGCTAGACAATATCTTTTTAAAGTGGCCTTAAAATTTTCCTCCGGATTTAAGATGAGCAATAAGGTTTGTGTGAAACATGGAATGACCTGCAAATAGGTTGCATTCCATTATGAAATTAGTGAAATTATTTCTGTCAACTGGCAGGCATTTCTGACAATTGCAACAACCAATGACATTCTCTTCTCCACCCATAGAAGACTATGTTTAGAATTTCTCATCTATCATAAATCAGACAAAGACTTGTGCTGGTATAGTACAGAATGTAGATTTGATTGGTTCTTGTCTGTTATTTGTTTAACTGGGAATTCTGGCCATGAATTGCTGTACTGTGCTACAGTACTGTCCAGCTGTAAACTGAGTCCAATGCTCTTTAAATTACACATGAACTACTGGTCGTCCTTGACTTACAACCCTTCATTTAGTGACCATTTGAAATTACAAGAGTACTGAAAGAAGTGAATTGTGAACTTAACAACTGTTGCAGTGTCTCCATAGTCAGGTGATCAAAATTCAGACGCTTGGCAACTGGCTCATGTTTATGATGGTTGCAGTGTCTCGGGGTCATGTGATCATCTTTTGCAACCTTATAACAAGCAAAGTCGCTGGGGAAACCAGATTCACTTAACAACCGCGTAACAACTGCAGTAGTTCAATTAACAGTTGTGGCAAGAAAAGTCATAAAATGAGGCAATTTTCACTTAACAATTGTCTTGCTAAGCAGCAAAAACTTTAGGCTCAATTGTGATCATAAGTTGAGGACTACCTGTGCTATGTACCTCCATTTCCTTAATGTCTGATATTGCCTCAGATACCTGTATGCACTCCAGCTCATGTTTATTAATTAATTAAAACTATATAGATTGAGTTCCTTCCTCTCATATTAAGTCACACTAATCAGGTACTATTATAGGGAACAGTGAGTAAATACAAGTTAGTAGTTGGTAAAAATGCAATATGTCTATCCAATTTTGTCTGATGTAAAATATAGGTAATGTCTGGTTATTCTTCTTACAGAGAATAGATAGATGTTAAAAGAATTTCATTGAGCTTGGTGAACAATTCTTGAGTGAAAGTCTCTGCTGCGCATTAACAAATTAACTCCCAACTTCAGGATTGTCTGACTAAAATCTCTTCATATACCTAAAGTATTGTCATGACCTTGCTTTCAGTTTCTTTAGCTTCTATTGGCTTTCTTCCATCTCATTAGAAAATTTCAATTTCCAAAGATCAGATTTTCCACTTGGTCTCCCATGCTTCTGCTCAAGTTGGCAATATTATGAAAATGTTTTGTAGAGCCTTGGGACTGTAACTTTCTTAGTTATTGTGCAGGACTATTGCATGTTATACTATGCGTTGTTGACTTGCCTTCCTTTAGAAGATAGATATCAACCCATGGCTATGAGATAGTAGTAAATATCTGTTAAACATATTCAGTAAAGTTCCAAGGACCACAATATAGAATTCTTTATATTTAATTCTTTGTTTAATTAGCCAGATTTCTCTAATAATCAGCATAGCTATTATTAATCCTCTAAATGACTGAATTTCATGCAAATATTAAGCAGCAAAAGAAGCAAATAGAACAATATAGATGTAGTCCTACAGCATCGTCTTCTAGGCACCTCCAAAAAAGACTGGAATTATCTCGTTTTAACTTGGCACAACTAAAACTCTCTCCAGAATCTTATAGAATCCCACATTAGCTGTTATTCAGGAATATGATAAAAGTTTAAGACAGGGGTAGGCAATCTTGGCTCTTTTATGACTCGTGGACTTCAACTCCCAGAATTCCTGAGCCAGCCAGGCTGAGGAGAAAGGGAGAGGTTTCCATACTGAGCCATGCTGCCTCAGGAATTCTGGGAGTTGAAGTCCATAAGTCATAAAAGAGCCAAGGTTGCCTACCCCTGGTTTAAGAGATCCAATAGTGAAAGGTAAGTAATTTACTGCTGGAAATATATAATTCATATACATGCAAAAAATCTTCCAGATGCAGAGTACAAGATCAAAATTTGCGACCATAGTATTTTCCTAGTGCTTCATCCTTTTTCTTTCAACGTTTCCCATTTTTCCATTTACCTGCTTGGCTCACATGTGCATGGAAGTATATGGAATCAAAATCTCATGCTGTTTTATGGAAAGACTTAGCAATTCATTTTTTATTATAAATTAAGAAATGAAATATACTAAAATATTATATCAGATATATACGGTAATTGAAAGTGTTTAAGCATTCTTATTAGTCCCATTGACTTCTACAATTTTCCATTCCATTCTCAATTCTCTTTTGAAAATGCCGAGTCCTTATTAGGCTATTTGGTGGGGTTCCTGCACCCCTAGTATTTTTCCTGAATACTTTTGGCATATCTACAGATCACCTTTTGCTAAATGGTAAAGAACTTCCTCTACAGGTCATTGGGAAATGGAGCTATGTTCAACTTACTCTTTTTCTTAAAACTAATGAGAACTTCCTGTATAGTTCATCTCCACACAGAACCATGCTCAGAGAACAGCTAGCTAAATCTAAGTATAGGATATTTACAGGTCAAGTAAATGCCAAGATTCACTTGACATTTCTATTAATTATTTAAGTTTGTCCTTTTCACAGAACATGTCAGCATTCAGGGCAACACATCTTGTCTTTTGCTTCCATTAATAGCGAACCCAGGAAAACCATTTTTTAAAAATTACAGAAAATATTAAAACAAGAAGCCTGTTTCCTCCTTTTTTCATATCAAGCTGCAAATGGATCTAGATGATGGTCCTCTCAAACATTAAATAAAATATCTTCAGAATGGATCTCCTTCCAAATTCCTGAAAGCACCTTTATCTGCTCATAACTAAGAAGAATTGAAGCAAGCAATGTTCCCTCAGGGCCAAGCTAAATGATATATAAAGTGCTTCATGCTGTACCACATACAATTTCTTTTTATTCTAGTGTAAGCATGTGGTATTAAGGAGCACTTAGCTGATGTTGGCTGATCTAAAAAGCTAAACAGGATTAGTACTTGGATTCTCATCTTCTTTACCATGAAATCCCAGAGTTGTAGGCTTAGACAGGGAAATGGAGAAAACATTTTTTGAAGAAGACAGTGCTAAATCATTTCCATACAGGTAGTCCTCATTTAGTGACCATAATGGAGACCAGTAACTCCATTACTAAGTGCTGTAGTTGCTAAGCAGAAAATCATATGATCACAATGGGCTTACAACATTTCTTATTTGATCATAAAGTAAGACATCCCATGACCACAACTTCTGTGTTCTCCGTTAACACTGGTTATTGCAAATCAATTACCAGAAACACACAAATGACAATCACATGACCATGAAATGCTGCAATGGCCATAAATGCATGTTGTTGTGTTGTTGTTAGCTGTGAAGTCATGTCCGACCCATCGCGACCCTATGGACAATGTTCCTCCAGGCCTTCCCTGTCCTCTACCATCTTCTGGAGTCCATTTAAGATCACGCCTACTGCTTCAGTGACTCCATCCAGCCACCTCATTCTCTGTCATCCCCTTCTTCTCTTGCCTTCAACCTTTCCCAACATTAGGCTCTTCTCCAGTGAGTCCTTCCTTCTCATTAGGTGACCAAAGTATTTGAGTTTCCACTTCAAGATCTGGACTTCTAAAGAGCAGTCAGGGTTGATCTTCTCTAGGACTGACCGGTTTGACTTTTTTAAAAATCCCATTTATATCTACTATAATAAACCTTTATTGTCAAAGTACATTGTGTACATTGAGATTAGCTGAGCCTCCCCCCGTGCTCTCTCCCCCCAACACACAGTGACAACAAACCCTCCATCCTACCACATCATGTGAACCAACTACACCACACACCGGCCTCCCAAGTCAATTCTGCATAAGATTATGTCCCATTTAAAATCCTAACAGCCCAAGGATAAAAGCTATTTTTCAGCCTGTTGGTACGGCTGGCTATATTCCTATATCTCCTACCGGATGGTAGGAGAGTAAAGAGATACCGTCCAGGGTGTGAGTCATCCCTGAGAATCTTCCTCACTCTTCCAAGGCAACGAGCCCTGGCGATGTCATCCAGTGGTGTCAGGGAACAGCCCACAATGTCTACTCTACCATCTTCTGGAGTCCATTTAAGCTCACGCCTACTGCTCCAGCCTTCATTCTATGTATATGCCTGCTTATTATTAGGGCTTTCGGGGCCCCTCAAGCGGCATTTTACAAAGTCAGCTTATTGCCCCAAACAATCTGGGTCCTCTAGCCTGCCCTCTCTATTTTCCCTGTAAAATACATGGGAAAATCGCATTGGAGGAAAATTCCACTTAGGGCAATGATGGCGAACCTTTTAGAGACCGAGTACCCAAACTGCAACCCAAAACCCACTTATGTATCATCGGGTGCCAGTGGGCATCGCCAATTGGGTGGGCATGGCTGCGCTGGTAACAGCAGACTGGGTGGGACTAAAAAGTTCAATCAATCAATGCCAACTTTGAGAGATCTTTTTTTTTCTCATGAGAAGTTGATATTGATTTATTGATTGAACCTTTTTTTTTGCACACGGCAGCGGAGGCCTAAACCAAAAAGGTTTTATAAAACCCAGCTGAAGGCCTAGGACTGGGGAGATGGCGCGCGTGCCCACAGAGAGGGCTCTTCATGCCACCTGTGGCACGCATGCCATAGGTTCGACACTGTGGTGATAGACAGACAGATTCTATTACTACAGGTATTATTGATTTAAGCTCATACACGCATTCTTCTTTCAGCTATGTAATTATCATTATGTTCCTATAATCATTCCTGCAGTAGTTTTCCTGACTTGATGTGCGTCAGATGTATTTGACCAGGGAAATGTGACTAGGTGAAGGTTGAGGATGATGGCAGTTGCAGTCCCACAAACATTTAGGACTTAACTGAAGAAAGCTAATGGCCTATACTTTGTCTAATTCTGGAGCAAAGAATAAATAGAATAGTTCATTCAAAATTTCTTTACATTACTAACTCCACATTTTACTCCATTCCCATAAAAAGCAACAACAAAAGAGTTTGTGCCCATAATTTCCTACAACAGAACAACAAGAAGAATCCATAACCTTGGTTACTGCTCCTTGCGTGCTGACAAAACCATGCTCCAGAATGCTCCCCATTTATCATATTGGGGGTCCATGGCAAGACATGTGAGAAGCATTCGAAGAACACCATGAAAACTACTTAATTGTTGAGTGATTAGTAGATCCTTTTTACATGGGGAGAAAAGCCAAAGAAAAATAAAAGTGTGTGAAAGAGGAGGGGTCCCCAAGCCCCAGGTCATGGCCCACTACCAGGCCACAGCCTGTTTGAAACCGGGCCACAAGAGAAATGGGCAAATGCGCGCAAAGCTCCCCTTGTGCAAATGGAGAGTGCTTGCACTCATGTGCGAAGCACGGTTCACATGAATGGACCTTCGCCTGCAAGCACAAGTTCCTGCCATTCGTGCTAGTGGAGCTTTGTGCTCGAACACAAGCACCTTCCGCTTGCATGCAAAGCTCCATTTGCACAAGGAGAGGGTATGCACATGTGCTGCTCGCACAAATGGAGTTGTGCACATGCACACCTACCACTCACTCACCCGCTCCACCCCCATGCTGGAAAGGTTGGGGACCACTGTGGTAGAATGTCCTGTTGCAGAAGTCAGGAGTAATACATACTGCTTATTTCACGTTTCTGTTGTGAAACTCATCCTGGATAACAGGAGGATATTACTAGCAGAGTTCTCCAGCTATACATCTCTGCAGGACAGCACCTTGTTTTTATTGATATTAGACCTATTCAGTTGCTTCAAATTTTGATATGGTGCATGCTGAAACATGTCTCTCTTCTCTGACCTCTTTTTTTAAAAATTGATGTAGTGGCTGATTCAGCACATTCATGTGTTCATTTCTCACTGAAAGAACCGCTCTGAATAGACTTGTCTGCAGCCTTGACATTTTGTACACCACATTGTGACAGGGAAGGAATGCCAACCAGATAACTTTGGACAACACCGAGCAATTCCAATAACCATTTTACTATTTTCCTTTCACACCACACTGCCTTCTGAGTGTGGCAACCTTGGCAACAGTTGTATCAAGGCAGATAAAGATTGAAAATAAAAAAATACAATTCTTCCTGATATATCTGCTATTAAAAATATTTGCAAACAAAGTAATTGAGATGGGAATAATTTCCATAGAATTAGACATGGTAGTCTTTTGCAGCAAAATCACCTTAAAGACAAACTGAGGTACTTTGGCAAATAGGTTTGGCAGCATATCATTCTTGCACCATAATACCTTTGCTTGCTTGGAAGATGCCACTAACATCATCCAAATATTCTTGTACATGTGCAATTTAATGTGGCAGATTATTTCTGAATGTAATTTCTAGCCTGGTGTAAATACAAAAATGTGTAACTACAAAATATTTAACCACTGGTGAGCTGAAAGCAAACTAATTGTGTGCTGGTGATGGTGATGGTGATAGGTATGTCAGCATCAGTTCTTATATAAGGAATAGAGTTGTTTGAATGGTCTTCTGGTAATAATGTTGGGGTCGTATCCATTGCACTGTCTGAATTTATGTTTCAGTTGGCTTAACATGCGTGAACCACTGTGATTTAGTTTTACAGGGTAAACAGAAAATATTACCCAAACGAATTATACCTTATGTAACAAGCACTGATAGTTTATTATAGTGTATGGCTTGATTAATGCAACTTAATGAGCTTGACCAAAATGGTGGCCATGTTTGAATATGTTTCAACATATTATGGCAATGCAGAAATTGTCTCATCTTGTTGTACTAATATAATCAGCTAGCCACAAGACTGTCTATGGCAATTCATTCTGTTACGCCAGTGGTCCCCAACTCCCAGTCCTTGGACCAAAACCGGGCTGCGGCATGCCGGAAACCAGTCCACGCAAACAAGCGAAACACCATCCATGGGATGCAGACAGCATGCAAAACCACACACCCCTCTGGTCCGCAGAAGAACTTTCCTCCATAGACCCAGTCCCTGGTGCCCAAAAGGTTGGGGGCCACTGTGTTACGCTGCTCCTCTAATCTCTGTTTTAAAATATATAGTCTCAACTCTATTGCTATCCATAGTATCAAATATACTAAAATATAAGAGACAGGCAGTACTCCCATGAGCCTGGAGACGTTCTGTCTATTCGAAGCAGAGTCTTGTTTACATTTTTTCTTTTCTGAAAACATGCCTGTTTCTCAGCTTTCATAAGATAAAGGGGATTTGCATTTTAAAGAAGATCACAGAAAGTGGAAGAGCAAAGTTGACAGAAACCACAACCAAATATCTCCTACTGTCTAGGTCTTGGGGTTATGCTTTCCTATTTGTTAATTCAGACTTGTTCTTGTGCAATTTCTGGATAATTATGTTGCAGTTCATCCCTAACAAGGGCCAGAATGGAAAGTGTGGGGAAGAAGCAAATGGGAATAAAATTAAAACCCATGATTTTAAGGGGGAAAATGTCAAACTGAGTTTTTAGTTTTTAAATCCCTAATAGTCTTTTGCTAGTGAAAAGAAAACTTTATTTTGCTCAAATAAGATTTGCAGAAGAAACCAGCTTTGTAACTGTCATTTTTTTTCTATCTGATGACAAGCAGGATCACTTGAAATTTGAGAGAACAGATGAGTTTGTATTTCTTATTCTTTAAAATCAATGAAACAACACATCTCTTTGCAAACATTAACATGATGTTCATGAGAGGAATTCTACTCTAGCAGGTCACCAAATGTTCAGTGTAAGGCTTAGACTTTTAAATCATCAAGTAAAAAAATGAGTAATGTTAACTGGACCTTTATTTCCCATTGCAGATTTACGCCGAATGACAGCTGGTTTTATGGGCATGGCGGTGGCCATCATCCTATTTGGATGGATTATCGGGGTGCTGGGCTGCTGCTGGGATCGAGGCCTTATGCAGTATGTGGCAGGACTTCTCTTCCTCATGGGAGGTAAGGAGAAAACAAGTTGAAAATACATGCCCTCTTTATCTGCAACAAATGTAATTGCAAGATCCTAGAAAATGATCCCCTATTCGGTTATTATAGAAATCAGCAACAATGTGCTTAAAGTTTTCTATAACAACTGGTTCTTATAATTAGATATAGGTAGTCCTTACTTAACAACTGGCCTGTTTTAGCAACTGTTTGAAATCATGATGATGCTCAAAAACTAACTTTGCAATGAGTCCTTGCATTTATGACTACCACAGTGTCCCAGTCACACGTTCAAGGTTCAGGTGCTTCACAACAGGTTGATGACCATCACAGCATTCTGCAGTTGTGTGATTGCTCTATGCGTGCTTCACAGCCAGCTTCTGACAAGCCAACCGAGAAGCCAGCAGTAAAATCACAAGAGATCATGGAATCTCTGGCTTAATGACTGTAGCTGACTTGCTTAACAATTGCAACAGCAATGAGGTTATACATTTGTTGTGATCACATGATGTCCAGTTTAATTATCACACTTAGTGACACAGTTTCTGGTCCCAAATTGGTCATTAAGTGAGTACTTTCTTGTATACTGCTTAATTTAACTGCCTTTTTTAAAACTTATTTTATTTTCCCACTTTTTGAAATGCTGCCTACTGGTGCTTTTATATAGTTAGTTAGTTAGTTAGTTAGTTAGTTAGCTAGCTAGCTAGCTAGTTAGTTAGTTAGTTAGTTAGTTAGTTAGTTAGTTAGTTAGTTAGTTACTAAATTTATCCCTATATAGCACTGAAATTGAGCTTGCAACCTGAATCTGAGACTGGCTCTACCAATTCATAAAAAATGTACCTATTTTACAAGCTTCTACCTCTGTCCTGATTATAGGTATCTCAGTTTGTTCCCCTATCTCTAGGCCTCACAGGGGATAGGGAAAATCCCATGCTCTTGTTGTTATCCTACCCTACTATGCCATAGCATGTAGATCAGCCTCAGTTTAGTTTCTTTTCTGGGGTGGTGCACTGCTAAAGCAGCCATAAGCCTTCCTTTAGATCAGGGGTCTTCAAACTTGGCCCTTTGATGACTTGTGGACTTCAACTCCCAGAATTCCTCAGCCAGCTTTGCTGGCTGAGGAATTCTGGGAGTTGAAGTCCACAAGTCATCAAAGGGCCAAGTTTGAAGACCCCTGCTTTAGATCTTCTGGTAACAATTGGCCTGTTTGGATAATCAAATCCCGAACTTCCTTTTTATATCAGATTTCTGAGTGGATGAGGAAGATCCCCAATGTCTTGCTATTGTTTTTGCAGTTCCACATTTTCTTCAGACACTTTGGATATTCTTCCTCCTTCCATGGAAGTCAAGTTTGCCCAAATTGTAAAGATTCCCAGTTGATGGTGCTGGGTCTTTTAAAGCAGGAGTCTTCAACCTTTTCACCCATTGTACCACTTTTAGGATATGGCAACATCCGAGTACCACCAGTCGCCTAGCAAGGTGTCAAAAGCTTGATGACCAAAAAAAAAAAAGGAAAAAAGTGATGAAATACAGGTAGTCCTCGACTTACAACAGTTTGCTTCGTGACTGTTCAAAGTTACAATGGCACTGAAAAAAGTGCCCCCCAAGCCACAGCCGGCGGCACTCTTCCTCCTGTCTGAGGTTTTCATTGCTGTGAGCATTTCTGTTGAGGATTGGCAGCGGGGGTGGGGTGGGGGTGTTTGGTTTTTATTCCCCCCCATCTGCTGGGTGGTTGCAGCAGGTTTTGGTCACTTCACATGACTCTGGGACACTGTGACCGTCATAAATATGAATCTGTTGCCAAGCATCTGAATGTAAATCACAAGACCCTGGAGATGCTGCAACATTCCAGCTGATCGGCACTTCTTCAAGGCTCAGCAGAAGCGCCGGAATCAGCGCCGAGCTCCAGCTGGAGCCTGGCACTGATCCTGGGGCTTCCGCTGAGCCATGACAGCCCTGCAGCTCCAGCCGTCTCTCGCTCAGGCCTGTGCGGTGCTGCCACCGGTTCAGCTCATTCCCCTCCCCCGCTACCACTTTTCTAGGATGGTTGCGTACGACCTGCCAGGTGCCAATGTACCACAGGTGGTACCCATACCACTGGTTGAAAAGCCCTGTTTTAAAGTTCTGCTAGGGCTGATATGATCTGTGAACTGACTTTCCAATGTCAAATGTAACCAATCCATAGACAGAGAATGTCTATCATTAAGGGCTAGTTTGTTCCTGGAGGATGCCCAGGAGTGATTTCTTATCATTGTGTTCCTTACTGACTTATCCTTGTCATGATGGCTTACTTATTTAGACTCAGCTGTCAATTAAAACAAAACAACAACAAAAAAAAAGGAGTTAAATTCTAGCTGGTCCAGAACCAACCCAGATTGGATCCTGCAACGTTATCCTGGGACATGTACTGTATATTTGCCTTCATTCACATTATGTTTTCAACATAAATAATGTACTGTCATTCACTGTTTTCTCAGCATTAATCATGGAGATACAATTAATCATGGACATAACAATAAGCATTCTAATAATATCCTATTGTTAATAAGTCAAAAGCTGTATGCTCCAAAATATCTCTGTTTGACTTTATGAATCTGTGTGGACTCCAGTCCAAAACCAAACTATGAAATCCCTAATATTATTCCCACTAACGAGGAACTAGCACCAATGCTAACATAGTCCTATCATTCTGATGTTGGAAAAAGCATCTGGCTACTGTCTTATGCCATTGTATATAATTGCATGCTCTACATAGAGCATATCTTATGTTCAGGACAAAAACCAAGAATAACATCATTTTTTTATGAAACTTGTCCGTCTTTAATCAGTGTAACCAGATAATTGCATTTCCTTAAGGTTGCATGCTTTAGTGTGTTTCAGAAATGTATGTTCTCCATTGCCATTTGACTATTGCCCATCACTGAAGCTGCCTTAAGTTCTCTGCCATTGTGTTAGTTATGAGAATATTGCTAAGTGAGGGGGATTTTTATAGCCTATAGGGGCTATAAACAAATGAGGGCACCACATTGATTACCTTTTAAGACTTGATCCAACTTGATTCCTTTTGGCCTGCTTGCCTGACTTGGGTTGATAGGACAGAATCCACTGCAGTGTTAGATAACAATGAAGATGGTTGATGTTTATGAGATTCGCAGTCATCCAAGTCATGGTTGTCCCAAAGGTGCTTTTTGAAAAGGCAGCTGGACTTTTCTTTGTTTTTGCTTGAAGTTATTTTGCTTCTCATCCAAGAAGCTTCTCCAGTTCTTCAGTTTCAGAACTGAAAAAGCTTCTTGGATGAGAAGCAAAATGTCTTCAAGCAAAGACAAGGAAAAGTCTAGCTGCCTTTTGAAAAAGCACCCTTGGGACATGACGTTGGCCACAGTTTTGAGATGAATGTAATGGTAACAGGAAACATCTAATTTTTAATAGTCAGAATAATATTCTTTTTTATTGTGTTTGTTTAAAAGAACAGTGAAAGGTTTCAGTGAAGTATTTGATTTTGCACTTTTGTCTATCAGTCGATGGGAGGAACCTGGAACTATACAAATGAATAAGAATGTAAATAAAATGCACTGAATAGTAATTGTTAATAGGAAAATTATTATTAAATAGAAGCATTGCATAGATTTCAATTATAGACCCAATGCTATTCAATATCTTTGCCAATCATCTGAAAAAAATAAAATAAAAACAAAACATTGCTGACAAGGAAGGACCTCTGAAATGTCAAACAAAAGCAAACAAGCAAATACAAATCTTTCGCCGTGCTTCTAAAAGTTTAGATTTGACAATCAGGTATTTTTTTAACTGCATTTTTAGTTACAGTTGAAGAATGGTACTAAAAAGAGTCAAAAAATAAAATGGCTATCTGCCGACTCTCACTTCTCCCCTGAGTCACTAGCCTGATGTATTTTTTTCAGAAGCCATATTTAATCTGTGGCTAAGGAATAGCCTGAGATATCACAGGGTGCAACAGCCCAGAAAGAGGAATATCCAAAAGCAACAAGCTTTGAGCTCCTAGGTTCCACACACACATACCTATACTTTTACACTAACATTTATTTGTATTAATATTTAAACTATTAACTATCACCATCTGAGTAGCTTTGGTTTTGTCCAGAAGTTATTTCTCATTGTAACTGTCCTGTCTAATTTTTGCGGTCCATTGTAGTGCTGGAATTAAAAGATATTCAGTATTAAAATACAGATGGTGCTTTGGATCAGCTTTGCCAGGCTGATGTCCCAGGTGTCCCTGCACTTTGAAGGCCATTTAACAAATTTTAGCTGGTCCAGCATGCACCTGCCCAAGTAATTATGGACAATTATTGCATATTGAAGGAGGTGTCTTGGCTTACAACCAGACTCTTAGCGACCATTTGAAGTTATGATAGACTTTCCCAGGGCTACTTACAACCTGGATTTGCAGTTGTATTTATGGTAGTTGTCTTTGGATGATGCTGGCTTTCTTGAAATGGAGATAAGCTCCGCCCCCCTAGAGTCAGACACGACTGGATAGGGGAAACCTTTACCTGTGACCATGATTTATGACAGGTTTTTTTTTGCTTGAAATTGACATTGATAGGTAATCTTTGATATATGACCACAGCTGAAACCAAAATTTCCATTGCTAAGAAAGGTAGTTGTTAAGTGACTTTTGCCCCATCTTATGACCTTTTTGCCACAGTTATTAAGTGAATTATTGCAGTTATTAAGTGAATCATGAGGTCATTAATATGGCTTCCACCATTCATTTGGCTTGTCAAAAACTAGTCAGGAAAGTTACAAACGATGATCACATGACCCTTGGACAATGCAACTGTCATAAATAAATGCCAGTTGTCAAGCACCCAAATTTTGATCATGTGACCATGGGGATTCTGCAACAATTGTAAGTGTGAAAACTAATCAAAAATCACTTTTTAAAATGCCATTGTAATGTTGAACAGTCACTCAACAAATGGTTGTAAGTTGAGGACTACCTGTATTTTCAGTTTCTGACAAAAAAGCACCCATTGCAGATCATGGAATAGCTTAATGATACCACAGAAAAGATCATTAAAAAATCATAGTGACCCTCTTAATGACCAGTAGAAGTGATGACCATAATTCCAAGCTCAATTACAGTCTTAAGTCAAGGACTACCTGTAGCTTCTAGACAGATTGTCACCTTTAAAACTCAGGATCTGTACATCTCCAAGATTGCTTTTTTTAAATTGACTTTATCCACCCAGAAAGGTTTGTGAGAGTCATCACACCCAAGGGGATGCCAACCCAGAGAGAATCTACATCAGGGGTCCCCAACCCCCAGTCCATGGACCGGCACTGGGCCATGGCATGCCAGAAACCAGTCCATGCAAACAAGCAAATCCCCATCCACAGGATGCAAGCAGCACACGAAACCACGCCCCCTCCAGTCCGCAGAAAAATCTCTCTCCATGGAACCGGTCCCTGGTGCTCAGAAGGTTGGGGACCTCTGGTCTACATGACAGCCTTTTCAGGGATGGACCAGATAGCCAGGCAATTCTCTCCCTATTTCAGACATGTCAAACGGGATGTCATGTGATGTTGCACAACGTATCGGGATGGTTTTGCCATTGCCGGCAGTCGGGTGGGCGCAGCTTCTCTGTGATGCATCCATCCCGCGGGCCAGTAGTTTGACACCCCTGCCCTATTTCATTTTCAAAGAGCTCTAGAAGTATGATTCTTCAGAAAAGCATTTAGGCACGTTTCAAATTGACCCCTGCTTCTCTCAGCCCATCTACGGTAAATCTATAACAAAAAGTGGGATAAGTGTTCACTAAACCAGAACTTAGCACTGAAAGTTTGACTCGGTGCACAGATTGTATTAAATCTCTGTTTCTGTAATACTGAACATATATACCGGTAGTTAAACCACATTTAAATCTAGCATGCCGTGCCAGCTGGGATTGTAGGGTTACGTTTAGAGTTCACTGTGTCATATGATTGAAGTAAATTGGATTTACTTGTTAGTATTGGATTAGCATTTTGTGACCTCAAGCATTGTGACTGGTAAACCAGGGCTTGTAGCCTAATGCAGTCTGCAAACTCACCAATAATGGGAGAGCCAGGCTGGTGTTAATCATTTCCTAAAAATATCCAAAAATCAAGAAAGAATTGGCAGACAATGTGAGAAAATCACTTTTCAGCTTCTGCCATGTAATTATAACAGGAAGTAAATGAGATCTTTCTGAACTTTAGGATCAGTTGCAAATTGAAACAGATTACTCTGGTTTACATTAACTAGAGAAACTTATCTATAGACAGCATTAGTTGAAGATTGTAGTCCAAAACTGAAATGTGCCAGGTTTAGAATACCGGTATATTGAAGGGTGTTATTTTTTCATTACTCGACCAATCCAAAGTTTGCACCATGAAGGTTAAAGGCTTGTTGCATCTGTCAAAAGCAAACATCTGTGCTAGGGGAGCTTTCTAGTTATGCAGCTGTTGTTTTGTTTTCAGTCAGTGTTCTAGCACAAGACTCCCCATGTGAGTTGATTTTAGTCTCATTGACTTTAAAGCTCCATGCAGCCAGCTTTAAAATATTGATGGCTTGTATTCAATGTTGCCTGACTCGCTTTTATGGAGAATAAAAAAGGCAATTATTTTGGAGCTTTGTTTGCTTGTTTGATTTTTTAGAGCTTGATATTTTGACCATCTGATGAAAGATAATGTCAGTACAAATGTATTAACTTCCTGGGTATTTTTGACAAAACAGATCACCATCAACTCAGTATCAAACAAACAACAGACTAAGAAGGAAATGCCAGTGTTTTCTTCATAGTAAATTTATTTGATTTTTGCTATAATTTTATTGGAGTGCAGCTCAGGCAGTGGGATACATGGCTTCAGATAATTAGATATATTAACTTACTACTATTCCTTTTCTAAAACAAAATATTTTCCTTCCATTTAACTATTCACAAGTACTGCCTATTAATGTAATATTAATGTATCTGTAAGGCGTCTCATGAAAGTCTTCCAATTTCACATGTTAAAAATCCTTGTTACATATTTTGACACAGAATAATCTGCTGCTAACAGTGACTAAAAAAATTGAAGGACACTTAAGTATATAATAAAGCAGGGTCATTTAAGAATCTAGTTAATTGTGGGATTTTAGCAGATACAAATTTTCTCCTGTCAAAATCCCTTCTTTTGCTACATAATGCGCCACTATACAAGGATGCTGATTGCATTTACATTTAATAACACTAAAAGGATAGGGATTCTAATGAGGCTCTCCTTATGCCAAAGTTCAATTTGCATCTTGGGTGAATCCAGCCTTTGTGGTTGGATTGTTAAACCATGTTTTTTAATGAATCATTGTGGGAATGTAGCTTGCTTGCACACTGCACTTACACAGATTCATACATGTGTATGAATTTCAGCTTTCTAGGAATTCTCTAACATTTTTGGGTTTCAAAATCTAAATCCAAATCCAAAAATGCTAGAAGATTTTTGGAAAGTCAGTGTTCGGACAAATCAGCCATCAGTTGACACATCAAAATGAACCACATTTACACACCATTCAAAAGAGTCAATAATAAACCTAGGAAGGAAAAAAGGACTACAAAACATCTGTCACTTGCAATGATGATGTTACCTTGTTGAGTAACAAAATGTCTGCAAGTGAAGCAACCAAGCTTAGAAAACACCCAAGAACTTCACAGTTCAGTTCTGAGCTACAAATATTCTCTTCTATTAGATTTTTTTCCCCTGCCAGTTCTTATTACTCAGCATAACAAGGGTTTGAACTCAACATTGAATCTGATTATATCAAGAGATTTGTCCAAATGAATCATTTGTAAGCTATTATCTCATATTCTCACATTTAGAATCCCACGGAGAGGGTGCAGTGCCTTAGGATGTGTTACACATTGGCATTCAAAAATGTCTATGCAGTGAGATTTAAAATAATTGTTAAAAAAGTATGCCTTCCTTAGTTCAAATTACAACTTTCGGCAATGAGTGAAATGGTTTCTCAGATTTTCCCCATTGATAGTTATATACCTCTTTTGTTTTTTTCAATACAAAATTCATACTTATTTACATTGGCCCAATACAGCAACTAGGAACTTCCTTTGCAAATCTTTGAAATAACTTGCCTACACAATTTCTAGTATTTTAAGAGTAGTTCATCATTTAGAGCCTAACTATATAGTGAACAATGCCCTGTATTTAACAGGAATGAGTGAATATGCATTTTATTTTTGGAAAAAATGAATACCCAAAGCTGAAACTTAAAATTAAGAATGAATATAGTGACTCTGGTCTTTGGATTGGTGAACTGTATAAGCCACCCTGAAAGTGCAACACTAAACTCATCTACTAAGAAATAATTCCTAGTGACTTCATGATAACTTACTTCCAAGTAAATAGATATAGGATTATTGACTCAAAACCATAAACTAAGAATGATTGAAATTTTTCTCACATCCAAAAGAACTTGGTTCTAGAGCTTCCATCTCAGCAATAAGTTTTCATAGCTTAAGCAATGTGTTTATGTCAACAGGACTTTGTCCACATAGTGGCTGGATTCCCACAATATGCTAAACTATATTTTATTTTACCATGGTTTATTGACTATATCATCAAGGGAGAGGTCACATATAATGCTTAGAACATAAACTTTGATAGTCTATGGAGATTCTCAGTCATCCAGGTCATGTTTGTCCCAAAGGTGCTTTTTTAAAAAACAACTAGACTTTGTTTTGCTTGAAGACATTGTGCTTCTCCTTCAAGAAACTTCTTCAGTTTTGAACTGAATAAACGTCTTGGATGAGAAGCAAAACATCTTCAAGCAAAACAGAAAAAAGTCCAGTTGCCTTTTGAAAAAGCACCTTTGGGATAAACTTTGATTGCAAACCCGAATGGCTGGGATCACACAACAGTGTAAAGCAAACTAAATATATTTTGGACTACAATTCAAAATGGTACTCATCTAGCATGGCTTAACAGAATGCATGAACCCAATGTATCTGTGTGGGAACAATTTCTGAACCACGTTTGTTTCCAAAATTCTAGTAATGATCTAACAATAATATAATTGTTTTTTTTTTCTTTCCTAACATCACCACAGACTCTCATTAGCCTTTAGGAGTTCCATAATCTTCAGTTTATAGAACCAAACATCTTGTGTCCTGAAGATTTTTATAGAACCTAGAACTTACCGAAGTATAAATGGGAGATTATGATTACAACCCAGCCTATGAGGAAGGTGGTAGCATACTCCTTTTTTCAGTGTCCTCTTTGCACTTCAGGTTGGAAAAAAATAGATCATCAATGAGTATTGGGAAATACAACTCCTGCAACTCCTTTACTTTGGTAAAAATAATTAACACTTTGGTAATAATAAATACAACAACAACAATGGGAGGGAGAATGGCCAATATACTTTATGGTGATAACACTATAGATTAGATGCCAATGACAAAAACAACAATTGTTGCCTTCAGTAGGAATTCAAAATGTTTTAGCTATCCTCATCGAGATGAAAAACTTTGTTCATTGTCAGCTAAAGATGAAGAAGTAAATTTGATTCTCAAATCAGGTGATTTGGGGATTGGTATTTTACCATGTTTATCTATATTGAACCCTTATGGAAAGATGGGCATCTGAAGAGAAATGCATGTTCGTTCTCAATCACTTTTTCCTCTCTTCCTTCCCCCTATATGCCTATTAAATGTAAACTCCTCCAAACATTTACTATTGCACATTTCAATTTTTAAAGGGTCAAAGCATGTTCCTATCTTTCATCATTTCTATGCAATGAGGTTTTATGACCTTATTTCATTTATACAAAATCTCATCCTTTGCTGACCTTTTCTTTCCTCATGTCTCATAAATGTTTTATGCTATATCTATTGTATCAAGGATTCTACCCTACCATAGTTGTCACAGAAGCATTGGTGATTTATTATCTGTGATAATATTATCCGTGATAATTTTCTTGGTTTATTCCTCTGGATAGCAGTTTTCACTACACACACACACACACACACACACACACACACAGAGAGAGAGAGAGAGAGAGAGAGAGAGAGACTTGGTATTCAAGTAGTTCTCCACTTACCACCACAATTGTAAGAATTTACTACAATATCCATTGTTAAAGTAACGCATTTGTTAATAACGGAGTCACACTCAAAGTTGTAACCTTTTTGTCTTGGTTCGTAAGCAAATCAATGCAGTTATTAAGCAATTATGTACTTGTTAAACAAATCCAGCTACCCCTACTGACTAATTCTTATGAGAAGCCGGCTGGGAAGGTCACAAATGGCAATCTTATGAGCCAGGGATGCTCAACGGTTGTAAATACATGCTACTTGCCAAGTACCTGAATTATGATCATGTGACCCTGGAGATGCTGGGATGGTTGTTAAGTACAAGGGCCAATTGTAAGAGGCTTTTTATCAATGCCATTGTAGCTTTGAATGGTTGCTAAACCAATGACCGTAAGTCAAGGACTACCACTATTTCTTTTCTAAAATGTAATATATGTTTCTCTTGTCAGATTCAAAACCATCCCATTAGCAAGGAAGAGGAGACAAGGACAAGGCCTTACTCTTTACAACTCTGTTATGGCTCTTTCTAAAAGAGAAAATGTAGCCCTGTCTCTAAGTCAATAATCTAGGGACATTTTTATCATTATGAGATTTCTATCTCCCTTTTAGTTTTGGTCAACTTCGGTCACCTTGGGGTGATAAATACTCCTGCTCACTTTTTTTCCAAACAACAATCCTGGGAGGTGGGTTGGGCTAAGAGACAGAGAGCTTGACCCAAAGCTACCCAACTCACTTTTATACCTAAGGTAAGACAAATTCATCTCTTCTGATTTCTAGCCTAGCATCTTAGCCACAACACCAAACTGGCTCTCTTCAGTTCTGTCAGTAAGCCTGTGGACTCTTGGCATCTATCTGATATTACGAGCCCTGGTGGTGCAGTGAGCGCAGTATTGCAGGCTAAACTCTGCCGACTGCCAACAGTTCGATCTTGGCTGCCTCAAGATTGATAAAGCTTCCATCCTTCTGAGGTCGGTAAAATGAGGACCCAGATTGTTGGGGGAAACATGCTGACTCTGTAAACTGCTTAGAGAGGGCTGTAAATTTACAGTATGGAGCATTAAATAAGTTTAAGTGCTATTGCTATTGATTCTTTAAAAAATAATTTCTAATTTAAAAAAAAAACTAAACGGGAAACTATGCTTCAAAGAAGGTATTGACCTTTAAAATAAATCTTATTTCTAGGGGTCTGTAGGTATTCTTAGGGAAAAATATGGATATAGAATATTGCAGCCTAGGAGTACAAAAATGCAGATAATCAGTATTTTATGTGTTTCTTTGGAATCATCTATTTTTTCTCTGGAGTTTTGCAGTCCAGATATGGTAGCCTAACTCATACTCTCTTTTTTTTTTATAAAGACAGGTAAGTGGCAGATAGAATCCTAAGGTTTTGAAAGGCATTTTTGTTTTTGGTAAGAAGGTGTTTTGTGACTATTAAGGTCATTGCTTCACAAAATACCAGACTGCCACTGAGCAAACTTTGCTGTTTGCTTTTCCATCTAGTTATCTGGATTTCTGTAGCCCAGAAATATTGTGTCCACCATGAACCAATTTTGTAATTTACATCAGCTTGACCAATTTGTAGACATAACAACAAAAATGAATTGTGAAGCTGTTCCTGCATTTCAAGTTTTTGGGGGCAGGCGGGGGGGATGAAACAGGAACCTGTTTCGCATTTTTAGAGACGTTTCCCACACTCTTTCAAATAGCATTCTTATGTCAGGCAAGTTAAAATGGTTTCCATGCTTCTTACTGGCAGTTTAGTGTTCTTTTAATTTCTTTTCTAGTAATTTGATCTTGTTCTGTCCATATTCGTAGGCAATCAGTAATATATTTTGATACAGATAGATTGTCATTTGCTCTATTTATATCAGCATGCCTCATTCCTTGCTTCTCCTCTGCATATCTTAATTTTCGCACAATGCTTTGATCTAAAGATTTTCTTACCAATTCGCTGTAGAAAGACTTGCTTTAGTCTTTCAATAAACAGTGCCAAAATATCAAAAGTAAAGAATCCATACAGAAAGCACAAAGGTTAAAAAAGCATAATCACAGGGATAGCACAGCCACTCAAGAACAGTACTGCCATTTTATAGACTCTCCTTGGGGACCCACACAATATTACAGTGTTATTAATAACAACACAGTATTCAACAGGGGTGCAAAAAGAGAAGTGGTTGATGTGGTCCTGATACACTTCAAAAGTTCCAGAAACATACGAGAATTCATTATTAACTGTGCTCTCATATCAAACCAAATTCTAGCTCATATAGTTGCAAAAATATTCTCAAAGATGTCCGGGTATAGGAACATAAGAAATTTGGTACAATCCCAGGAAATGGGTTGATTCAGTATGCAGTTTAAGCATGCATGGCCATAGTTAAATAAATCGCCCATCTAACTGCCTGTTTACCAACACTGACATGCAACAGTTCTCTGGGATTCAGCTTGGCATCTTTTGCATGCAAAGTATGTGTTGTTAACATTGCACTATAATCCAATAAGGTGGATTTCAGATGAAATTGTAGAAGTCTATGAAGTGGTTCAAGTAGCCAGAGGCTAGTCCTTAGTGTCTATTTATGGACCTGGATGGTATAACAATTTATGAAAGAGATAAATAAAAAGCAGTGTGAGTTTAGCAAATGGAATACCGGTATTTAATTGCATCATTTGAACAAGCTCAATAAAATGACCATTTTGAAAACAAAAATTAGCACAGGTTTTATGCATTCCAGGCAATAAAATGAACCTGACTACATCCTTGACTGCATGTAACAGCCTCTTAAGAAATCATATTTTAAAATATGCCCCTAAGATTATAATATCTGAATGTTGCAAAGGTAAATTTTATGCAGGTTCATGATAAGAGGCAGCCACTATTATCTGCTGTTCCTTGTGGAGAATGTGACTTAATGACAAAGAAAATTTGTAAAACTATACTTTGTTTTTATTATTATTATTATTATTTGTAATTCAGGGTTTATTTTTTGTATATATATTTTTATTAGTTTTCCATTATTACAATAATATCTTTAAAAAACAATGTGGTGTCCGTGTTACAATAGTTCCATTTCAGACAAATACATATTATTACAAATTTCCAAGTTATAATCAATACTTCCTCTCTCTTTTTCCCTTTAATACATACTATCTCTTATCTAACTTAATATATTTCTTATTGCTACCCATCAGTCATTTAATAATTTATATTAGTTTCTATTCTAGAAGCATGTTATAAAGGTAAAGGTTCCCCCGCACATGCGTGCTAGTCGTTTCCGACTCTAGGGGCCAGTGCTCATCTCCGTTTCAAAGCCAAAGAGCCAGCGTTTGTCTGAGGACATCTCCGTGGTCATGTGGCCGGCATGAATAGACACCAGAGGCACACGGAACGCTGTTACCTTCCCACCGTAGTGGTCCCTATTTTTCTACTTCCATTTTTACGTGCTTTCGAACTGCTAGGTTGGCAGAAGCTGGGACGAGTAACAGGCGCTCACTCTGTTATGCGGCACTCGGGATTCGACCTGCCAAATTGCTGACCTTCTGATCGACAAGCTCAGCATCCTAACCCACTGAGCCACCGCGTCCCATATATACTGTGTGTGTATATATATATATATATATATATATATAATTTTAATCCCATTTATATCCCGCCCTTCTCCGAAGACTCAGGGCGGCTTACAAGCTTAGCAGTAGCCTTCATTCTATGTATATGCCTGCTTATTAGGCATATAAGATTAAAGCTAGAAAAATTAAAGCTAGAAATTTAGATAAGGTGTTTGATGTGTTAAAGATGGAATGTTAAAATATGAAATATACTAAAAGATATATATATATATATATATATATATATATATATATATATATATATATATATATATATATATATCTTTTAGTATATTTCATATTTTAACATTATATCTTTAACACATCAAACACCTTATCTATTTTTCTAGCTTTAATTTTACATTGATATTGAAATTAAAACGTTTAAGACTTCTCATTTTCATATTGCTAAATAACCTCCTTTCCCTTTACAGATATATGAATATATATATCTTTTAGTATATTTCATATTTTAACATTATATCTTTAACACATCAAACACCTTATCTATTTTTCTAGCTTTAATTTTACATTGATATTGAAATTAAAACGTTTAAGACTTCTCATTTTCATATTGCTAAATAACCTCCTTTCCCTTTACACAATTTTCTTCAATATCTGGTAATATAATCCAGTTCTTATTTATCTCATTTCCATATCCATATCAATTATACAATATTTATAATAGTAGTCATTAAAATACCAATTTGTAAGGAGGAGAGAAAAAACAAAACAAAGCAAACAAACAAAAACAAAGAAGGAGGACAATATAATATTCTTGTTTCTCATTTATAGTTTCCACATATTAAAAATTAACCAAAATTTCTTTCATTTCAACATTTAATACATCCTTTCATGTCTCTACATCCAAGTATATTAGTTACATTCTATCATTTTTAGCATATATACATCTTAACCCATATCATTTTAAAAACTCAATATTTCAATGTTAGTATTCATATATCTGTATTTTATTTTTATTTTACTTTTATTTTTCTTTTAGTTAATCAGTATTTTTAGCTACTCATCAAAACAATCTCTTGTAATCCCAATACAATCCTGTCTATTTTAATATTACCTATTTCAGGTCTCTTAAAAATGTTCATATTTTTTCAATCTTATTCTTGCTTTCTTCCTTTGCCATGTCATTTTACGCTTCTTTGCCTCAGGGTCATTAAAACATTCTTGTATTACTATATCATATTGAAATGGCCCTCCAGTCTCCACCTTTGAAGGATTGAAGAATCTGTCAACATCACCAAATCTTCTCGTTATTTTCATCTCTTGGTATAATTGTCCTGGTCCAAATAAACTTACTTCCATATTTTCTCCATTACAATCTTCAAAAACCTGTATTTGTTGAGTATTTAATTCTTCTGCCAATGTATTTGACTGTTCTATTTCTTCTGTTAAATTCTCTCCCAATAAAATATTAATTGTAGTCACAGTTTGAATTTGAGTTTGTTTCATTGAGATGCTTTCTAATTCTTTCCCAAAAGCTCTTATTTCATCGCCAGCTGTAGAAAGGAACTGATAAGTTTGGTAAGACATTTCCCACAAAGCCTGAATTTGTTTTTGAAACTCTTCCATCATGAAAATTCACATCTGGTTTTCAAAGTTACTCTTATCTTGTTTTTCTTAAATATTTTCTTGGTTTTTTTAAAGAGAAAGTCAGATTGCAATTTCACGTTTAGCCACTGGGTGTCCCCCAAGTACTTTGGAAATTCTTTTCTTTTAGTATTTCTTTCTTTAATGTTTTTTTTTAAAAAAGCACCCCTGGGCTTGTTCGCCACCTTTTGAAGGGAGGGTTAAATTTCCCACTCCCTCTCCACAGGGGGGAAAGTACTTAACAGCTTAATTATTTTATTTTTTATTTTTTTATTTTAATTCCATTTATATCCCGCCCTTCTCCGAAGACTCAGGGCGGCTTTTACAAACTTAGCAGGTGAAAAGAAGATGATTAAGGTATAAGAGAGGAATCTTACCCCTGTCTCTTCCACGCAGCTTTAATGTTGCCTGATGGTAAGTTTGACTTCAGCTATCTGCAGCCTAGTAACTGGCCATATTCCTATGGTCAGTCTTTCATCCTCCGGTACAAAGGGAATGCAGGCACTAACGGGGTTGCTGCTCCCCTGCGTTTCTGCAAAAGCCCCTTCTGTCTGTACACCCCTCCAGGGTGGCTCTTCAGTCCTTTTAGGAACCCCCCCCCCAGCGATGTGAATCTGGACGTGGAAGACGGGAGCTGTCCTCCAGATGTCCATTGTCGGCTGTTGGCAAACCAGAAGTCCTCTTGTAAAACTATACTTTGTGTAATATTGTCTGCCAGAAGTTGCTCATTTTTTTCATTTGAATTCCACAGTTGCACCAACTCTGAGATTTATGGTAGTAAGATCATAGGGAAGAAGGATAGAGAGGGGAAAAATGCTTAAATCTAGCTACTATCCAATATTGTATTTTATTTCAAATTTATGAAACAGAGAGATGTGTTTTTTTAATTTTACAAGAAGTCAATTTTTATAACTATTAAACTGTGCGAGATTATCTTGATATCACTTTCTTGGCATCTCAGAAAACAATATTGTAATGCCATCTTTCTTCAGGATGTAGTCTGATTGCAGGATATAGTATGCTAAGAATATAAAGGAAAGTAAAACACATCTTCCAATTTTACATTTTCTATGAGATGACCAAAGTGGAAGAGAATCCTATCACCAGATATTTGTGGGGGATTCAGAATGGAAAACAAACAAATTATGTGCTGAAATCAAAGGTAATGAGTTTTATCTAAGCTAAAAAAAAACTTGGACTGGCAAAAACACAGTGCAAGATTATACAAGTCCCTTAATGTTTGCTCTTGGTGGTGCTTGTGGAATGCCAAATAAATAGATGATAATACTGATTCATGCCCATTTTTACCCTCACTTCCTCTCTCATCAAATAGAACTTTGCATGGCTTCCTTTAGTATAAGGGTAGAGAACATCCAGTCCAAGGGACCGGTGTAGCTCTTCCCTAACTCTTGTGATTTCTAGAAGAGATGGAGAAGGCACCACCCAAATTAAAGGACAAACAGCTAAAAACTGTGGCATAATTTCTTTCAAGTTTCTTGTTGGAAGCAAAAGTAAGACATGTTATTTTTAAAACAGTAAATAACAAGAAAACAAAATAGCCTTCAAAAGGGGGAGAGTCAATTTGACCAATATCTACCAACCTGTCACTATATCACAGATGAACCTTCTTTTCAAAGCCAAGCATTCCTCCTTATTTGTACTAGCCATTTTTCATTGATAAAACAATCCCCAAAGTGTGGCAGCATTTAGTCTAATTGACTCCTCCGTCCACAACAATTCTTTTCCTAATTCCATGTAGGGTGAGAGTATGCAGCTGAAGTTTCATAGTCACTTTCTTATTCATTTCTTTGTTGAGCTACATTTTGCACAAAATTTCACAGCATGTGCAGATTGTGCCAGCTGGATACAAATTTCTGTGGAAATCTCCCATCACAGCATTCTTGATGCTGGAAAATGTTAATGGGTGGTCTTTTCCCTTCTCCCTCCCTTTCCTTTCTTTGTCAGCAGTTTTCTCTGTCAAGAGATTTGTCTTTAAGGAGATGAGACTGTACCATTTGCGTTCCGTCTGCCTGAACTGAGGATACATGCAATTAAGTGGCAAATGAAGTGTCCACATAAGAGAAGCCATAGATAACTACCTTGTGCTGAATCATCTGGGCCTCGAAGTTAACATACCTTGAATGTGCCATATGCTACTGAAAACAAAGCCTTCCTCCAGAAAATAACTCAACAAAAAGCATCCTTAAAAATATGGAATGACTCAACAGAGATTTAAAATTGCAGTCTTAAGGCTCCAAATTAGAAATCCTTAACTATAAAAAAAATTCCCCACAAAACTATGTGGATATACTGTGTATACATTGTGTTTTTATTATAGAATGTTTTAATATAGAATTACAGCATGCTCAGTACTATTTCTAAGGCTGTCTTTTCAAGTAGTATTGGGCAATGTAATTTCGTTTTAGACTAAGATCACTCAGATATACAAATCTCTATTGTAGATTTCATTACTGTATGGAGATTCCGTAGGACAGGACTTTTCAACCAGTGGTACGCATACCACTGGTGGTACGCGAGCACCAGGCTGGTGGTACGCGGCATCACCTTCTACCTCTCCCCCCCCGTATCGTGCCCATGCACCAGCCTTGCTGTGTCAACCCACCAGGAGCTCTCCGTGAACTGGAGTCCTTCAGCAGAAGTCGGGCTGGCTGTACGCACCGATCAGCTGGTGACTCCGTAGGGCTGGCCCCGACCTCTGCAGATGGGCTCCAGTCTCCTGGTGGCAGCCCTGGCCAGTGAGGAGGCTGGGAGGGAGGTGGCGGCCTGGCGCTGGGGCTGCCAGGGTTCAAGCGCCGGGATCATAGCTGCATAGAGATGTAGCCCCACCCAATCCCACAAGCCAACATCCGTTAACAACAACATAAGTGGCAGGCCAGAGGCCTGTTTCCCCCCCCCCCAGGCAGGTCAGCCGCCATGTCCCATGCCACATCGAGCCGCCTCCCTGCACTCCATGTCCCATTGGGATTCCCCCCCACAGTTGCCATTCTGCCCATCACCGCATCGCCCATCAGCCGGTGACCCCCTGGAACCTGCCCCAGCCTCCGCTGCTGTCGACCAGTGAGAGAGTGCACAAGGGAAGGCGGCAACTGGCTCCGCCCTCTGCTGGCTCACTCCGGACCACAGAGAGGCCACTTGTGCAGCAGCGGCAGCTCCAACCAGTGAGAAGGCATTGGAGAGGAGGCAGCAACAGGCCCCAGCCTCTGCTGGCTCACTCTGGACCACAGAGAGGCCCCAGCATCATCTGCATCCACTCGTGCAGCAGCGGCAGCTCCGACCAGTGAGAAGGTATTGGAGGGGAAGCGGCAACCAGCCCCAGCCTCTGCTGGCGAGCTACAGGCCACTGAAAGCCCCGGCCGGAGCGGCGTCCACTCCCGCAGTGGCAGCAGCTTCATTGGCGTAAGATGGCGGAGAGTGGGGGAGGCGGCAGCTGGCCCCTGCTTCTGCCGGTGGGCTCCAGACTACGGTGAGCCTCCGCCAGTGGTGGCGCCCACTTCTGAGGCAAGAAGGGTGGGGAGAGAGGCGGCGAGCTGACCCTGAGCTTTTCCCACCCCTCCATTGTGTGTTGGACCCACGGGGCTCAACAGCTGCTTTGCAGTTGATTGGCGCTTCTTTGGGGCTGTCAGGGCTCAGCAGAAGCACCAGGATTAGTGCCAGGCTCTGGCGTTGATCCTGGCACATCTGCTGAGCAGTTGTCACCTGGAAAGCAGGATTGATCCCTGCTCACACACAAACACATGTGATCAGTTACAGCTGAAGGCATTTCAGCCTTCAACTACAGCTCCCAGTGCTTTCCCCCTTGCAGGGCTCTTGATTGGCCCTGTGCCTGGGCTCCCACCCCCTGGGAGAAGCGCGGCCCCATCCAACGAACACATGGCCCGCTCCTCTCCCATCGCCCTGTGCAGGCCTGCCATAGAGCTGGACGTGAAGCACCCAGGGAAGGAGCTGCGGAGGCGGACAGGCAGGTAGCGAGTCCCCTCCGAAGTGGGGCTGTGGAGACGCCATGTCCTCTCTGTCCATCGCCTCAGTGCTGTGCCTGTCTTCCGTGTGACCGCCGCCACTGCCATCTTTTTCCAATGGGTGCGTCCCCGAGGAGGACTTTGGGCGCCACCCGCCCAGCCCCAGGTTCTACCCCCACCCTGACACTGCCGTCTGAGGGTGGATTTCTGGCCTCCCTCTGCTCATCTCCAATAAGGAGCAAGGCCCCTTGCACCTTCTGAGGCAGCCAAAGCCCGTGCTGGAAAGAACAATCTTTATGGAAGCAAAATAAGCCCAATTTCGGGACTTTAAGGGTGACTGCAACAGAAGTGTGACTCTGTCTGATACCTCCCTATCTTGGTCTTCAGAAAGTGGTTTTCCTAAACCGAGAGTGCCTGGTAGCAAGAGGAAATAATGGGGAAAGGAGACGAGGTGGGGTGGGGGAGTTGGAGTCATTGAAAGCACAATTGCTCGGAGAATGGAGGAGAAAAGAAAAGAAGAAGCGACCCAAAAATCTTAGGGAAGAACTGGAAAAACAAAAAGGTGACAAAAGAAGAAGCCCAGAATTGTGAACTGCTGAGAATGAACCGAGGTTGGTGGAGGAATAAAAAGAACTTCTTGAAACACGATCAAGTTAAAAGAAAAAAAAACAAGGAAGGAAGGAAGGAAGGAAGGAAGGAAGGAAGGAACAGTGGGAGAGAGGGAGGGAAGAAAGGAAGGAAGGGACAAAGGGAGGGAAGGAAGAAAGGAAGGAAAGAAGGAAGGAAGGGACAATGGGAGAGAGGGAGGAAGGAGGGCACCCACCCCAGTCCCACCCCCCTCCACCAGAGACCCATGGATTCCCCCCACACAGGCACCCTGCAACCTGAGTGATTGTCAGAAGAGTAAAAAACTCTATCAGAGGGGATGGATCGTGGTTCATTTTTGATGCATGATAAACAAAGAAAACCCGAAGCATATATTCTACTATTTAACCTTTTAATTACAAAGAAACTTGTAAAAACACAGAAAAGACTCCTGCCTACATGTCTATCTTCCCAGAGAGCACAAAGAAGAGGAAAGTGAAAGTAACTTTTTCTTTGGACATGCGCACACATTAGAAAACTGGCTGAACATGAGACACTCACCATGGTTACAATGATAAGATAACAAGACAGCTTGCAAAAATACAAACTATACCTTGCTTTACTGAGAAAACAGAAAAAATGCAGTGAAATCCCCTTCTTTTGTCAGTAAAGCAAAACTCAGATAAGACACATTTTCTTACACAGATACTCGTGCTGGGCTGCAGGAAGTGGCTTGTTCAGCATATCAGCAATCTGATCATGTGTAGGCACATACTGTAATTTTACAAAACCTTGTTTAACTACTTGTCTTATATTTTGATAACGGATGTCAATGTGTCTAGACCTAGAACCTGTAAAACGATTCTCAGATATATAAACCACAGATTCATTATCTTCCATCACAGTGATCGGTCGAATCGGCTGTGTCCAGATATCTGTGACTAAAGCATCAAACCACGTTAGAGAATTACATGCATCTGAAACACAAGCATATTCAGCTTCAGTAGATGAACAAGAAACAAAGTTCTGTTTACGCACATGCCAGTAAACAGGACATCCATTTAAAAACAACATATAACCTGAAGTACTTTTACATGATTTCTTATCACTCGCCCAATCAGAATCTGCATAACAACATAACTGTATGTGTCGGTTCTAATAATAACTTCATGTTTGCTTTAAGTATCTCAATAATTTCTTAACGCATGTCCAATGAAACTGTTTTGCCTTGCAACTATACCTTGCTTTACTGAGAAAACAGAAAAAATGCAGTGACAGTGATGAGCTGCCCCCCCCCCCGCCATTGACTTTGCTTTTCAAAAAGTTGCAAAAGGTGATCACATGACCCTGGGACACTGTGACCATCATAAGTATGAATCAGTTGCCAAGCATCCGAATGTAAATCACATGACCCTGGGGATGCTGCAACAGTCATAAGTGTGAAAAATGGTCATAAGTCACTTTTTTCAGTGCCGTCGTAACTTCGAACAGTCACTAAACGAATTGTTGTAAGTCGAGGACTACCTGTACTTTATCATTTTTTTTTACTTTTTTTGCTCAAGTTTTTGACACCTTGCTGAATGATTGGTGGTACTCGGACATTGTCTTATCCTAAAAGTGGTACAATGGGTGAAAAGGTTGAAAAACCCTGCCTTAGGAATAAAGCTTTCATAGTATTTAGCATTTTCTTACTGAGACTTCCCTATACTTCTTAAATCACAACTATTCCATTTTACTGAGATGGTTATGGGTGGAGCTACTGTATTTATTTCAACTGTTCAGTGGTAAAGGCTACCTTATGAATAACCAGGGCTGAACTTAAACTTAGGCAGACACTGAATGTGGTGAAGCTGTAGAGGTTCTTGTTTGCCAAGAGAATGAAGCAGGGCACAGGCTGATAGAATTTTGTCAAGAGAATACGATGGTCATAGCAAACACTCTTTTCCAACAACCCAAGAGATGGCTCTACACATGGACATCACCAGACGGTCAACACAGAAATCAGATTGACTATATGCTCTGCAGCCAAAGATGGAGAAGCTCCATACAGTCAGTAAAAACAAGACCAGGAGCTGACTGTGGCTCAGACCATGAGCTTCTTGTCGCAAAGTTTAGGCTTAAACTGAAGAAAGTAGGGAAAAGCACTAGGCCACTCAGGTATGAATTAAATCATATCCCTGTTGAATATACAGTAGAGGTGACAAATAGATTTAAGGAATTAGATCTGATAGACAGAGTGCCTGAAGAACTATGGACAGAGGTTCGCGACATTGTACAACAGGTAGCAACCAAAACCATCCCAAAGAAAAAGAAATGCAAGAAAGCAAAATGGCTGTCTGAGGAAGCTTTGCAAATAGCTGAGGAAAGGAGGGAAGCGAAAGGCAAGGGAGAAAAACATAGATATGCCCAATTGAATGCAGAATTCCAGAGAATAGCTAGAAGAGATAAGAATGCCTTCTTAAATGAACAGTGCAAAGAAATAGAAGAAAACAATAGAATAGGGAGGACCAGAGATCTTTTCAAGAAAATTGGAGAGATGAAGGGAATGTTTAATGCAAAAATGGGCATGATAAAGGACCAAAACGGCAGGGACCTAACAGAGGCAGAAGAGATTAAGAAGAGGTGGCAAAATTACACAGAAGAACTATACAAGAATGAGCTTAACGTCCCAGATAATCACAACGAGGTGGTCACTGACCTCGAGCCAGACATCCTAGAATGTGAAGTGAAGTGGGCCTTAGAAAAGCTGAACAACAACAAAGCTAGTGGAGGTGACAGTGTTCCAGCTGAGCTATTCAAAACCTTAAAAGACAGTGCAGTAAAAGTGCTACACTCAATTTGTCAGCAAATTTGGAAAACTCAACCGTTGGCACAGGATTGGAAAAGATCAGTTTACATTCCAATTCCAAAGAAAGGCAGTGCCAAAGAATGTTCAAACTATCCCACCATTGCACTCAATTCTCATGCTAGTAAAGTCATGCTTAAAATCCTACAAGCTAGACTTCAGCAGTATGTGGATCGAGAACTACCAGAAGTACAGGCAGGATTTCGAAGAGGCAGAGGAACTAGAGATCAAATTGCCAACATACGCTGGATCATGGAGAAAGCTAGGGAGTTCCAGAAAAACATTTACTTCTGCTTCATTGACTATGCTAAAGCCTTTGATTGTGTGGATCATAACAAACTGTGGCAAGTTCTTAAAGAGATGGGAGTACCAGACCATCTTATTTGTCTCTTGAGAAACCTATATGCGGGTCAAGAAGCAACAGTGAGAACTGGACACGGAACCACTGATTGGTTCAAAATTGGGAAAGGAATCCGGCAAGGCTGTATACTGTTGCCCTGCCTATTTAACTTATATGCAGAGCACATCATGAGAAAGGCAGGGCTAGATGAATCAAAAGTTGGAATTAAGATTGCCGGAAGAAATATCAACAACCTAAGATACGCAGATGATACCACTCTAATGGCAGAAAGTGAAGAAGAACTAAAGAGCCTCTTGTTGTGGGTGAAGAAGGAGAGTGCAAAACTTGGGTTGAAACTTAACATTAAGAAAACCAAGATCATGGCATCTGGCCCTCTGAATTCCTGGCAAATAGATGGGGAAGAAATGGAGGTAGTGACAGATTTTATTTTCCTGGGCTCCAAGATCACTGCAGATGGGGATTGTAGCCAAGAAATTAAAAGACGCTTGCTCCTGGGGAGGAAAGCCATGGCAAATCTAGACAGCACACTAAAAAGCAGAGACATCACCCTGTCAACAAAAGTGCGTATAGTCAAGGCTATGGTCTTCCCAGTTGCAATGTATGGCAGTGAAAGTTGGACCATAAGAAAGGCTGAGCGCCAAAGAATTGAGGCCTTTGAACTATGGTGCTGGAGAAGACTCCTTCGAGTCCCTTGGACTGCAAGGCGATCAAACCGGTCAGTCCTAGAAGAGATCAACCCTGACTGCTCTTTAGAAGGCCAGATCCTGAAGCTAAAACTCAAATACTTTGGCCACCTAATGAGAAGGAAGGACTCACTGGAGAAGAGCCTAATGCTGGGAAAGATCGAGGGCAATAGAAGAAGGGGACGACAGAGAATGAGGTGGCTGGATGGAGTCACTGAAGCAGTAGGCGTGAGCTTAGATGGACTCCAGAAGATGGTAGAGGACAGGAAGGCCTGGAGGAATGTTGTCCATAGGGTCGCGATGGGTCGGACACGACTTCGCAGCTAACAACAACAACAACAACAACAGAGAATAAGGCTGTGTCACAACTGAACTTGGTAAGAATGCCACCAAGATTCATAGTAAATCCACGATGGCCTGAACAAAAGAATGCCACAGAAATAAAGCGTACCATAATCAATTAATGAGGACCATTTCAACCACATAAAAGGACTCAATTTACTTTTCTATATGTAATTATAACAAAGCTACAACTGTTGAAAAAAATCTGAAGTTTTGTATGGCTCTAAGATTTAGCTTGTTTATTGTTTGTTTATGTCTAGATTTGGTCCAACGAATATATCATCTGTTCAGCTTTTTTCAGCTTCTATCTATGGCTTCTCATGCTTCCATTAAATCCCAGAAAAAAATCATTGTGAAGGATCTTGTACATTTTTTATTACAATGCAAGGATAAAGGCTGCAGAGGGAGAGACAAAGGTGTAACAGCCGGAACAATAGCAACAATCCTTTCTTTTGCCTCATAACTACAAAGCAAGTTCAAACACTCTTCCAAAAGGAACTCTAAAACATGGCTAAATAATTAAGGTGCCTTGGGAATGAGTAGAACAGCAGAACTGGTTTTTTCATGAGAATAAAACCTGAAGAGCCGATTTCCACACAGTATTATTTTGATGATAGCAACTGGAAGAGATGCCATTCACCATTATCAGTGATGGTGTGGACAGTTCCAAAATATAGACTGCTTTTAATATAAATTATTTATTACTTTATATTATTCTCTAATCTGTGGTTTTCAAAACCATATGTTTTAAATTTAACAAGGAAGATTACACATGTTTTCAGTTTGCTGGTAACTATGTGAAAGTTAATAGAAAACAGTTCCTATGGATGAAAACTCTTACTTTAGAATTTCAGATAAGCTTTACGTTTACTGATCAGTATGTTTACAAAGAAGGGGAAATTATAGGTATCTCTTGAAGGGAAGGGAAATAGTACTAAAGAAATGATTGTAACAGAAAATGAGATAAAGGAGGGATATGTAGAATTATTGGATTCAGGATAAATTGAAGAGAATATGTGTAGCTCAGGATTGAACCTAGGGGCTTATGCTGCTCTCTGAGCTCAATTGTTTTTTTGCAGACATTTCGTTACCCAACTAGCAGATGATGATGTTATCTAATTGGATAATGAAACCTCTGTAAGAAAACAATCAGCTCAGAAAGCATCAAGGAACCCCCAAAAAGCTTTGCTGAAATATGTGACAGTGTCAACATTATGTCCAGTTACTCAGCTTTAACTGACATGTCCATAAAATAATAGCCATAATAATGAGAACTTTAGATGATGAATCCCATGAATAACAGCTGCGGGAGCTGGACATGATGGCCTGCAATATTCTTTCTGTGGTAACTCTCACTTTGGTCTTTTAAACAAAAATGGTCTACTGCCATCATTGCTAATGAGGGCTGAGAAATGAGAGAGAAGAATTACAGCTTTGGTCAATAATTTTTCTAATGCTGTCTTTTCAAGTGGTGTTGGGCAAAGTAATTCCCTTTTAGTCCTTGCTGGAGTTGTGGTACCTAGCACGCATAAGTCTCTCCCTCAGCCAGCAACTGGAATTATGCTATCACCATTTCAATCTTGAAACAGCTTTGTAAGGAAAGGTTGCTACAAATTTCATGATACAAACTTCATGGCTGAAAGGAATTTAAACCCTAATCTCTCACCCGACTGAATATACTATACAGTAATGGATGTCAATATTATATAACATTCAATTTGGATTTGCCACCTATCAAAAAAAATGCAAAAATGAGTTGCAGTGAATTCATGTTTCCAGTATTTAGACCCATCTGATACCTATTTTAAAATCAGTTTGCATATTCTGCATGTACTTTAAAAAACCAATTTAATACCTGTTCAAATAAGCTTTAAAAATTATACAGGATCAGTCCCAAAGTCTGATAAATATCCAAGAAAAGGAGATTATATATCAGGTGCAATATTTTTTATGATCATCATCTTCAATTGTTTATACTTAGAAAACCACAAGAGATTTTTGGACTGATAACAAAAGGATAATATACACAGCATTTAAGATTTGCTGAACCAATAAAATGTTCCAAACTCCAAAGCAGTTCAAAGGAACATCACTGATTGTTACTTAAAAGAGAATGATTCAGGAAGATTACAAAATCCACAGTTGGGCAATATTTTTATGAAGACCAACCAAATGTCAGAATAATTGTTTTTTAGTTGGACATTAAAAAGCCTATGGTCCAACTGTGGATTTTGTTGCATTTTCTTATGGACCAGAATAATTATTTTAATTGTTACATAATTATTTTAATTATGCAAAGCTTTCATGGGAGTTTCTAGGAAGGAAACCATAGTCTTTACATGTTGTCAGCCCACCAAATTTGAAATAGAGCATTATAATTAACCATAACATAACATTGGCCACCTTTGGAATAGGATAAATATATGTTGATTACTTCAGAGAAATTGAGTAGATTGCCAGCACACATACCTTTGTCTTGAATTAATTTATTATCTTACATTCTAGTAGATAGTTAAATATTACATATTTTTCCCTATCTTCCGTAAATATTCTCAGAATTTATTGCTTCTTTCCCCTCCCCCTAGAAATCAAATGCCCACTAGTTTTTTGGCTTTGTAAAGTAAGCTATGAAGTGACTCATAAGATATGAAACATGCACTTGAGCAGGCAAATCTGATTGATCTGAGCTTGTTTCCAGGTAAAAAAAAATCTACAGCTTAATAAATCAAGCTATATTTTTTAAAAAAATGGACTGCCAAGAAATAGAAAAATCACTTTTATTTTTTCTGCCCTTTCCCTGACAGAGACTATTTGACATTTATTGACTGGTAGCAACTCCACTAGTGTAGTTTTCTTCCAGGTGGGGTTGCAGCAGTAGAGATTCTATGTTTGTTTGATGGCTACTGGAGGCATTAAGAGGTCATCCCAAACTGGGTTTCCAGGATGTTCTCAACTTTGCACTGCAACAAAACCATTCAGAGCCAACTTCAACAGGAAAGATATCACATGTCATTCCCATGCCTTGGGCCTCTTCTTTGCTGCTTTCAGGTAGGCAATCACATATAGGAAAGGAAAAAATAACCTTTCACACAATACTGTAACCTTTACACTGATGGTAGATCACAGGAAAGTCTAAGGGCATTTCTGCGTAGCACTCTTTTTATTCTCCATTCTTTCCATAATGTTTTGAAGCCATACATGTGACTGTGTTCACTCCATCAGAAGCTGGAACAAGTAGGAACAGAGCAGTCAATTGGGGCTCCCTTCCAATGGAGAAGTACGAAACTGTCATCCAGTCACTACCCTGCCCCTTGAGTAACAAAACTCCTTTCACCCCTGCTTTGCACAGGAAAAAAAATATTCATATTTTTACATTAATAAAGGAGAATATTTAGTGCTCGGGGTTGAAATGGGAGGTCCTTGGTGCGCTCCATTGTTTTCTTGAAGATGCTTCTTTACCCAAACTAGGTAACCTCATCTGTGCTGACCAGTGTTACCTAATTTGGATAATGAAATATCTGCAAGAAAACAAGTTCAGAGAGCATCAAGGAATCCCTCGTGTCAACTCTGAGCTACAAATATTCTTCTTTATTGGTACCACATGTGGGCATCAAACACTTCAGACAGCACACAAATGGGAAGAGTTTATCCGTAGGCATACTTCCACCAAGGAGCAACTTTTTTTCCTGCATGAATGCCTACAACAGCATGCCCCACCAATACTGATGATGTTACCTAGTTTGGGTATGAAACATCTGCAAGAAAACTGAAGTGGCTGGAACAGACCACTCAAGACAGCTGGTAACCTTAACAGATTTATTAGAACAGAGCAAACAATAACAGGAGCCTTTCAGCTTTTTATAGTCTGGCGCCGGTCGTCTGGTCCAATCACCGGCCGGTCTTTTTCCCGCTTTGCTTCCGCTCCAATCAGCTCCGCGGAACGCCTGACAGTTCGGTTCCTCGTGCTGGCGGCATGTGTTGCTTTGACAGCTGAGAGCTGTCAACTAGTGCGCCTGCGTAAGTCGGGAGTTTTGACAGCTGTCAAAACTCCCTCGTGTTCGGCTGTCAAGCGCTTTACCTCATGGCCGGCTGTCAAACGCTTTTACCTTATGTTACGAACCACTTAATGAACTATATACATATAATACACCCCTTACCCTTCCCCTGGATCGTTTCCACCCCCGTGTGTTTGTTTGTTGCTTCCTCCCCATTCATAGTCCTGTAAGTAAGCCGGTGTTTTCCTCAATCGGCTGGACCGTCGCGGGGGAGTCTCATTTCCGAGTTCTCCTTCCACCTGCGGTTGTTGTGGCTGTGCCTCTTCGGGGGGTGGGATATTTGGTATGAAGGGGGGTAAAAGGGGTTGTTGAGATGGTGGGGGTGTGTTTTGTGGTTTGCGAATGCGTAGTTGGTCGAGGTGTCGCCGTAGTTGGCCCTGTGTGTCTGAATGAATTAAGTATGAGACGGGTCCGGTTTGTTTTATTATGACCCCTTGAATCCACTTTTGGTTGCCGGTGTAATTTCTTGCCCAGATAGTTTGGCCTGGAGAGAAGGTTTGTGGTACAGGTGTTGGAAGTTCTTGGTCGTTAGGAGTTCTATCAGGGTGCAGTCTGTCTAATCTCGTTATTAGCCTCCTGCCCCATCGTAGCTCAGCTGGTGATTTTCCGGTGGTGGTGCCGGGTGTGGTGTGTTGGGCCAGGAGGAATTGGCTGAGGCGTCGGTGCCAGTTCCCTTTTATGAATTTATTAAGTGCCTCTTTTGTGGACCTCACCATTATTTCTGCCATACCATTAGTCGATGGGTGGAATGGCGCTGACGTCACCAGTCTAATACAGTTCCTCGAAGCGAACATCTGAAATTCACGAGAAGTGAATTGTGGGCAGTTATCAGAAACTATGACGTCTGGAAGGCCATGTGTCGCGAAAACTTTCCTAAGTGCTTGTATAGTGGAGTATGTTGTTATTTTATTTAGGGGTATCACCTCGAGCCATTTAGAAAAACTATCAACAATTATTAAGAAATTCTGCCCTCGGATTGGTCCCGCAAAATCTAGGTGGATACGGGACCATGGGTTTTTTGTCGTTTCCCATTTATGGACTGGGGCGTGGGGTGGCTCGCTTCTCGTTAGTTGGCAATTATAGCATCCCCCTACGTGTTGTTCTATGTCCTTATCAATCCCTGGCCACCATACATAACTTCTTGCAAGTAGCTTCATTTTCACCATCCCCGGGTGCCCTTCGTGAAGGGTTTTTAATGTTTGCTGTATGTTTATGTGTGGTATCACCACTCTATTTCCCCATAGCAGGCAGCCTAAGTGAGAGGTTAGTTCTAGTTGTTTGGAAAAAAAGGGGCGGAACGTTTCCTCTGGGATTTGTGTGGCCATCCTGTTGTGACCCATCGCAGGACCCTGCTGAGAGTTTTATCCTTAGCGGAGTTGTCAGCAATGATTTTTGCTGTGAGAGGGCATTCTGGTAATTCATTGATAGCCAATATATTGCCAGCGGGGGCTGGGTCTGGGTCATGGCGTTGTATAGGGAGCCTGCTTAGACAGTCTGCATGTCCTAGTTCCCTGCCTGGCTTGTATACTAATTTGTAGGAGTATGCTGATAAAAAGGTTGACCAGCGCAGGATTCTAGGGGATAATATTTGTGGGGTTGTTTTGTCCCAGGTGAATATGCCTAATAGGGGTTTGTGGTCTGTGATAGTGAAAGGTCTGCCATACAGATAGTCATGAAATTTTTTAACCCCGGCGACGATGGCCAGAGCCTCCCTATCAATTTGAGCGTAATTCCTTTCGGTTTTAGTCAGGGTCCGGGAATAAAATGCGATGGGTCTTTGGTTGTCGTCCTGGTCCAGGTGGCTCAAGACGGCTCCTATGCCGTATGGGGATGCATCGCAAGCGATGCAGACAGGGGCGTCTTCCTGGAATAAGGTGATAGTGGAGCTTTTACAAATGATGCTCTTAAGTGACTGAAAACTATTTTCATGTACTTTGGTCCAAGTCCAGGGGTTGCCCTTGTCTAAGAACCTATGAAGTGGCTCTGCAATTGTAGCCTTGTGGGGAAGGAAGACGTGATAAAAATTTAATAGTCCTAAAAACGCCTGAAGTTCTTGTTTGTTTTTGGGGCTGGGGGCTGCTTGAATAGCTTTTAGTTTGTCGTTTGTAGGGTGGATGCCCTGGGCGTCAATTTTGTACCCGAGGAATTCCGTAGAGGGGACTCCTATAGAGCACTTTTCCCTCTTTAGTTTAAATCTGGCAGTTCTGAATCGCTCTAGCACAGCTGACAACCTGTCAGCTAGAATGGCTTCTGTTTCTCCGGCGATGAGTACATCGTCAAAGTAAGGGGAGACCCCGGGGATTCCTTTTAATGTTTTTTCCATAATACTTTGGAATATGCCTGGGGCAGCCGAAATACCGAATTGCAGTCTTGTCACTTTAAATGCTCCGCGGTGTGTGACAATTGTCTGGGCGACCGCGGTGTCATCGGTCACAGGCAGTTGCAAATACGCCTGCGTGAGGTCTAATTTCGCAAAAATGGCGCCGGAGCGAATAGAAGCTAGGACGTCCCTTACTGCTGGAATGGGGTAAGAGTGGGCATTGAGCGCTAAGTTTAGAGTCCCCTTATAGTCAGCGCATATTCTAATTTGCCCATTAGGTTTTACTGGTGTTACGATGGGGGTTTCCCAACTGCCCCCGTCAGTAGGTTCTAAAACTCCCAGCTTGACAAGGCGTTCCAGTTCGTCCTCAATTTTTTGTTTGAGAGCGAAGGGGACCCTCCTGGCCCTAATTTTGATAGGTTGTATGGTGGGGTTTAAGTTAAGGGCGATGGGAGGGCCAGTATATTTGCCTAAGGAACCGTCGAAAACGTTTTCTGCAGACGGCCTCGAGGTTTGAAGTTTGTACCGCATTGACGCCAGTAATGGCAATTCCTAAGGGGCTAAACCAGTTTAACCCTATTAGATTAGTGCGATCCCCTTGGGTGACTATTACTTCTAGAGGTCCCTTGAACTTTTTGTACTCCACCCAAACCTTAGCCTTGCCCTTGAGTTGAATCGGTGTTTTCTGGTAGTCTGCTAACTGAACCTGTGGGTTTTCTAACGGTATTGTTTTTTTACTGCGCCTGTAGATTTCCCTATACGTCTTTAACGAAATTAGTGTTACAGCTGAACCTGAGTCCACCTCCATGTCACAATAAACTCCCTGCAGCTTAGTTTTAATTTTTACCTTAGGGCTCAAATTGTGCACCTCGTCAACTGTCTCCACTAATACTTCTGGGGGCTTTCCCTTACTGGCTCGGAGGGTGATCGTACCTGGGGGGGTAGCCTCCACTTCATGCAGGTTGTCGCGGGGACGGCTTCGGCAGACGGGTTTAATGTGGCCAGTCTTGCCACAATTGTGGCATTTAGCGCTCCGGAACCGGCAATTGGCCCGGGCATGGTTGCCCCCGCAGCTGGCGCAGAAGTTTCGTTGTTCTCTTTGAGCTGAGGTGAAGTTTCTTGGTTTGAGATGATCGTTGTTGTCACTTCGTCTATTTTGCCTTCTCTCCATTCGGCGTTGTATCGCGTCGGTGTCTGTCAGATCTATGGACTCTTCGTAGCTGAAAGACTTCGTCCTGATGGACGCTGCCTTGGGGTTCCATTGCTGTTCGGTTGAGGGACTTCTTGTGGTTGTCTTCATATGCCAAGATCTCCCGGGAGACCTGGGCGAGTGTCATCTCGGGTTTAGACGTGATTTTTTTCTTGAGGCGTTCGTCTCTCAGCCCGATGACCACTTGGTCCCGGATCCGGTCTTCTAAATCAGGAAAATTGCAGCTCCGTGCAGCGTGCCGGACTCCCGCGATGAAGTCGTTCGCAGCTTCATCCGGCCGCTGTCTTCGCTGGGCGAACTGTACCCGCCAGTACAGTTCTGAGCGGGCCGGCATGTAGTGCTTGCTGAGCCGGTCGACGAGCTCGGAATATGGAACCTCGGTGATCGGCACGGGGCTGAATAGCCCGACAGCAGCATCGTAGACGGGTGGACCGCTGATGTATAGAAGTGCTGCTGCTTTGGCTCTGTCATCCGTAATTTTGCTGACGAGGAGGAACCCCTCGACCTGCCCCAGATGCGACTCCCATCGCTCGGGGTGGCGAGTGTCGAATTCCCTCACTCGTCCGAAATTTGCCATGCTGTCTGGGCTCGGTGGACCGCTTCGCTGTGGAAGTTAAAACTCCCAGTGACTTAGCTCTGCCGGCCGAGGACTCCCTTCCTGGCCGTGACTTCAGCTCTAGAAGCGGATCCCACCCTCGTCGCCAGTGAAGTGGCTGGAACAGACCACTCAAGACAGCTGGTAACCTTAACAGATTTATTAGAACAGAGCAAACAATAACAGGAGCCTTTCGGCTTTTTATAGTCTGGCGCCGGTCGTCTGGTCCAATCACCGGCCGGTCTTTTTCCCACTTTGCTTCCGCTCCAATCAGCTCCGCGGAACGCCTGACAGTTCGGTTCCTCGTGCTGGCGGCATGTGTTGCTTTGACAGCTGAGAGCTGTCAACTAGTGCGCCTGCGTAAGTCGGGAGTTTTGACAGCTGTCAAAACTCCCTCGTGTTCGGCTGTCAAGCGCTTTACCTCATGGCCGGCTGTCAAACGCTTTTACCTTATGTTACGAACCACTTAATGAACTATATACATATAATACAAAAACAGTCAGGCTCAGAGAACACCAAGGATGCCTCATTTTTACATTCTCCCTTCTCCAGCAGCATCCATGAGCAGGTCAAAGCAAGCAAGTTGTTAGAAGCAATGTTGCAATTGTCTGCATGAAAATATTATCTTTGTCAATTGTGTATTGTCAGTAATTTATGGCTGCTGATCTTCAGATTTATAATTCTATAATGCTTGCACAATTTGCTGCGTAAAAGATTTTGATGCAAAAGTTATATCTGGCGAAAAAAAGGGATTAAAAACCTTTTCCCTACCAGATTGTAAAGACAAAGGCCCTACTCCATAGCAAAAGGTTTTTGAACAATTTCACAAACTTTGTGCTAGCAACACTGCCATACTTCAGGGTCCATTTTAATACATATGGGGATGGAAAGTAGGGTAAATATTCTCTCTCTCTCTCTCTCTCTCTCTCTCTCTCTCTCTCCCTCTCTCCCTCCCTTCCTCCCTCCCTCCCTCCTTCCCTCCTTCCCTCTCATCTATCTGTCTGTCTCTCTCCTATCTATATCTATCTATCTATCTATCTATCTATCTATCTATCTATCTATCTATCTATCTATCTATCTATTTAATTTCTATGCCATCCATTTCACTTATAGTGTCTCTGGATATCTTAAAATAATAAAAAGTTACAAAGTGCTAAAAAGAGTTAAAATTAGAAAAATTGAATAAAGAAGTTAAAAGTTAAAAACTAGTATGATGGGCAGCCTGGGGATAAGAATCTTCTCTAACTGATCAGCCACTGCCAATGCAGCAGGCTCCTATCAGGGCCCCAGGCCAAGTGACAAAGTCATGTATTTAGGCTCTTCCAGAGGGCCAAAATATTAAATTAGACCAAAATTCTAATTATTAAGGAAGAGAATTATTAAGGAGCCCAGAATTTTTGAGAAAACATCAGGACAATTCACTCACACTAAAGTAGCATCAAGGCAATCCTATATTTTTCCATTCTAAAATGGGTAGATGCATGCCTGCCACCATTAACTTTTTACTATACTTTTTATTTTACACAATACTGCCAATCCCACTTTTATTTTACTTTTGCTGCAAGTCATTTTCCTAATATGAATGCCATTAATAGTCTTCCCACACGAATGAGTTCTGAATTAACTGGTGCCTTTTTATACTAAAACAAAATGTGAATTTAAAAATAGAACTAAATCTATAAAACTGTTCATAGTTTAAACCAGAACAATTTCTGTTAGCGGTGAACTTGAAATAACTCCTTTGCTCCAAAATGTAACAGTTTGACCTCCTGAAGACATTTTCTTGAATTAATATTCTGGAGGAAAAGATGAATAAGCTTTCATATTTCATTGAGCTGTTCAGAAAAAAAGAAGGGGTCAAGCTGAGGAAATCAACATCTAAATCAGCATATTCTCACCAAGAACTTTTACAGCGGTAAACAGAACTCTTGCCTGTTCTCTTTTGTTCTGTCTCCAAACCTGTCAAACTGACACATTTCAGTTAAATTGGCTTTTAAGATTTTTTTTAAAAAAAAAACATGTCAGATTTAGAGATAGAAATGTCCTTTTTTCCCCGATTAAAAATAGGCTTTTTGTACGTGTCCGGGAGAAGAAATGAATGGATTGTGTTCCTGAGACCTTAAAAATAAGAAAAATATAATTACACTTATTGCTGTTGAAACAATCATAAGAATTCAGAAGAACTTGACAAGTTAGAGGTAGAACATTTCAAATCCTCCCTACTGGTTTTCTAATTTTTAATTTATTTCTATTGGTCTAATATTTGAATAGGAAAAAGGAAGAAATACAGTGAAAAGAAATACAAAATATAATGTATGTGAAAGCAGCTTAGTTTTTAAACACAGCATTAAACCTTGACACGAGAAAATAACAGTCTTTCCATTAGATTGATTAAATGTCAGTTAATAAGCAGACAGCAACTGTATTAGCATCTAGGATGATATTGTCTTTCATCATCAAAGAGTAATCTCTTTTGCTATGCAGATAGTCCTTGATCTATGATCACAATGAAGGCTGCAGGATCCAATCATAGTTTTAGTAGTATTTATAATTTCCTTAAGACATACAGTATATCCAAAAGAAAGAGTATCATGTACAGGTGAAACTCAAAAAATTAGAATATCGTGCAAAAGTTCATTTATTTCAGTAATGCAACTTAAAAGGGGAAACTAATATATGAGATAGACTTATTACATGCAAAGCAAGATAGTTCAAGCCGTGATTTGTCATAATTGTGATAATTATGGCTTACAGCTCATGAAAACCCCAAATCCACAATCTCAGTAAATTAGAATATTACATACAATCAATAAAACAAGGAGTGTACATAGAACAATATCGGACCTCTGAAAAGTATAAGCATGCATATGTACCCAGTACTTGGTCTGGGCCCCTTTTGCAGCAATTACTGCCTCAATGCGGCATGGCATGGAAGCTATCAGCCTGTGGCACTGCTGAGGTGTCATGGAAGACCAGGATGCTTCAATAGTGGCCTTCAGCTCTTCTGCATTGTTCGGTCTCATGTCTCTCATCTTTCTCTTGGCAATGCCCCATAGATTCTCTATGGGGTTCAGGTCAGGTGAGTTTGCTGGCCAATCAAGCACAGTAATCCCACAGTCATTGAACCAGGTTTTGGTGCTTTTGGCAGTGTGGGCAGTTGCCAGGTCCTCCTGGAAAATGAAGTCAGCATCCCCATAAAGCTCGTCTGCAGAAGGAAGCATGAAGTGCTCCAAAATCTCCTGGTAGATGGCTGCATTGACCCTGGACTTAATGAAGCACAGTGGACCAACACCAGCAGATGACATGGCTCCCCAAATCAACACAGACTGTGGAAACTTCACACTTGACTTCAAGCATCTTGCAGTGTGTGCCTCTCCATTCTTCCTCCAGACTCTGGGTCCTTGGTTTCCAAATAAGATGCAAAAGTTGCTCTCATCAGAAAAGAGGACTTTGGACCACTGAGCAACAGACCAGGTCTGTTTTTCTTTAGCCCAGGTAAGATGCTTCTGACATTGTTTGTTGTTCAGGAGCGGCTTGACAAGAGGAATACGACATTTGAAACCCATGTCCAGGATCTGTCTGTGTGTGGTGGCTCTTGATGCACTGACTCCAGCCTCAGTCCACTCCTTGTGAAAGTCCCCAACACTTTTGAATGGCCTTTTCCTGACAATCCTCTACAGGCTGTGGTCATCCCTGCTGCTTGTGCACCTTTTTCTTCCACACTTTTCCCTTCCACATAACTTTCTATTGATGTGCTTTGATACAGCACTTTGGGAACATCCAACTTCTTTTGCAATTAGCTTTTGAGGCTTTTCCTCCTTATGGAGGGTGTCAGTGATGGTTTTCTGCACAACTGTCAGGTCAGCAGTCTTCCCCATGATTGTGATTCCTACTGAACCAGACTGAGAGACCATTTAAAGGCTCAGGAACCCTTTGCAGGTGTTATGGCTTAATTAGCTGATTAGAGTGGGACACTTTGAGCCTAGAATATTGCACCTTTTCACAATATTCTAATTTTCTGAGATTGTGGATTTGAAGTTTTCATGACCTGTAAGCCATAATCATCACAATTACAACAAATCACGGCTTGAACTATCTTGCTTTGCATGTAATGAGTCTATCTCATATATTAGTTTCCCCTTTTAAGTTGCATTACTGAAATAAATGAACTTTTGCACGATATTCTAATTTTTTGAGTTTCACCTGTATTATTTTTGGAAGGCTACAGATCCATCTAGGAAATAGTCATCCTGGCTAAATTGTGTTTCAGTAAATGCATAAGTGAACAGAAAGCAACATAGTCTCTACATAAAACTTAAACTTGACATCTTTTTGCAAACTTGAATGCCTACTTATTTATATGAAGTTGTCCAACAATTCAGAAAAAAGAGAACAATTTATATATTCACAGTGAAGTCTATAGGGAAAATAAAATTAGCTAGAACAATATTAGAGTCTTTAAAAAAGGCCTAATACTTGATTAAAATGTCCAGACATAATTAAATCATGCACAGCTAAAATGAAAAGACATTCAAACCTCTATGAAAAACACCTTGATGATCCCTAGTAAGCCCATAAGAATTAGTAAATGCAGGAAAATCATTAAAATCAGCGATATTTCATATTCCACTACAAATATTGAAACATTATTAATCAAAATGACCATTTCCTCGTAGATGTCAATATTTTACTAATAAGTATTTAAGCAATCTATCCCTTAAGTAAAAAGCTTTTAATTATGAAGGATAAGGTTTCTTTTTTTTGAAAAAAGAATTCTAAATTTTGTTATTGCTCAGTTTATTTAGATACTTAAATCTAAGGCCTTTTACATTTCAGGAAATGACTAAAGATGAAATAAAGGAATTGGATATTAAAAACCTATATGTAAAATTCTATTTCCGTAGGTAAAACCATCCATCCAAACTGAGACAGACTTTAAAAAAATAAAACAAAAATTGTATAGAAGGTTGCACACTGAAAAAGGAAAAGCAAAGAAAAAAAGTTTTTAAAAGACCAAATAAAAAAATATGAAGCAGAAACAAAAAAGAAAAGTAGGAGAGCAAATGGTAAAGTATCTCTAGGAGCAACATGTTGAAACCAGACTTTCTTCCTTTGTCCCCCAGCTAAGATGGTCAATCTCTCTTTGGGAAAAGACAGACTGTTTACAGACTGACATTATTTTTACACAAACAGACTTTATAAATGGATCGTGGGGGCACAGTATCAGAATTTTCAAATTGAGTCATCTTCGCTTCATGTGAATCAATTACTATGGTTTTTAATTCCACTATTTTCTTCTCTAAATTGTCAAATTTGCTTTCGCTCAAAAATGTCTGTTTCATAAACACATCCCACTGTTTTTATCTGCATAAATTCAATCATTCTAAAAAAATGTAGATCATTGTAAAGAACTTTTAAATGATAAGCAAATCCTGACAACATTCTTTCTTGGTGACTTTCTCTGTTACTTTTCATTTGGGCTAAGATGGAGCTGTGAGTAAAGTTTTGCTGTTCCTATGTTCTTCCTGTGAAATTGTACAGATCAGCAAACAGATCTCACAACAATAATAAAACTATACTTTATTGAAAAAGTATATAGAATCTATTAATAGAGCTATTACTAGAACTAGTAATACAATCTTGCAAGTCTCTATGGAGATTCTCAGGTCACGGTTGTCCCAGACTAAAGTTAAAACTGAAGAAGGATGCAAAACGAAACATTTTCAAGGAAAAATCCAAGAAAGTTCAGTGCCTTTCAAAAAAGCACCTTTGGGACAATCTTGCAAGTCCGCCTATGTTATCTGATCCCTCCCTCATATATCTCAAGGAGTCAGTGGCTAGCTAGTCTCTCATTCCAATACTGTCCCTTTGTCCTGGGCATAAGACATGCATATTATTTGTTTGTTTTTATATCCACCTTTATTATTATTCCTCTTCCTATTTTCTCCACAACAGTAATAACTCCATGAGGTGGGTTGGGCACATAGCAGATGACTGGGAGCCGCAGGAGATGGCTGAAAGAGCCGCATGCGGCTCCGGAGCCACGGGTTGCAGACCTGTGCACTGGACCAAGCTGGCTCTCAATGCATGCGCTCCTGTTGTTTCCTTAGTTTCTCCCCTATCACTCAGTGTGCACAGACCCTCCCAGAATGAAATTTTACTCACCGTGTATTTTTTTTTTAACTTATGGCTTTGGAGGGCACCTTTAACTTTAAAATAATTATAAATCTAATGGTGTTTAGGAAATGAGGTTGGATGAACCCAGGGTCTTTAAAGGTTCCTCTGTGATTGAAAGCTTGATGGCTTCTCTTAATTCCTGGAGCTTAGACCTTTGGGTCACTACTATCGTGAGGTCTCATCATGAGGGCCAGCCATTTGGGACACAAGTGGATAATCTCTCATCCTCTCCTTGTCCGGGGAGATTCTGTAAAACTAGGCTTATCACCAGTCATTCAGAGTTAGCTGTGTCATTATCTTTGTTCCTCTAGAGATGTCTTAGCTAACCATCGCCTCCCCTGGAATTCCAAAAACTCCAGAATGGAATTATAACTATGCGTGAGGATGGAAACCATAAGTAACCTGAAAGGGAGCGATATTACTTGGAACTGCAGCTGCCTAATGGCCTATGAGATCATTTAAAGACTGCAGCCAGGAGTGCCAAGATTGCAGTCATTGAGCTTAATTCCTTCTTCACTCGATGACTGAGATTCTGATGTCAATTGTAGTTGTAAGTTAAAGACTACCTGTACTTTGTATTCGGGTTTGCTCTATTTGATAACAAATGCCATTAAGTATTTGTGTACTTCTTGTATGTAATTGTAAGGGTCTCTCAAGTCTGGCTTCATGTCTTTTGAGAAAAAGCTTAGGGTATGTGAAATAAGATGCAAAGAATAGTAGTCTCTAATAATCATCTGGTTCAGGAGTCCATAATCATGTACTGTCCTCAAGAACCATCTCCTGTAGGGATAAATATTGTTAGTATAGGCACTGGAGATTAGAAAGGTTGAATAAACCCTTTCTTCAAACTATATCCAGCAATTCCTTCAATGTGGGTAACTCTTGAGTAGAATCTGGTAACTCTAGCTGGAATCTGGACTCCTGGTTTCAATTTGAAGGTAGTTTCATGTCTGGTAGAGAGGTAATACAATTGCCTCCTCTTCCTCCCCAAACATAAGGCTAATGCCTCCTTAAGTAACACCAGCTGCCTGCAATTAGTGCAGGTTCGCACCAGGCTCAAGGTTGACTCAGCCTTCCATCCTTCCAAGGTAGGTAAAATGAGGACCCAGATTGTTGGGGGCAATAAGCTGACTTTGTAATAATGCCGCTTGGGGTGTGTGTGAAAGCCCTAATAAGCAGGCATATACATAGAATGAAGGCTACTGCTAAGCTTGTAAGCCGCCCTGAGTCTTCAGAGAAGGGCGGGATATAAATGTAATAAAAATAAATAAAAAATAAAAAATATCCACAAAGTCAGAGTATTTTTGTGGTAAGGTAGGAGAGTCAATGCACCAAACAGGTATGGGGAAGGGTGAGAGTAAAAAGCTTGCAATCAGTGTTGTTGACATTTCATTGATAGGAAATAAACTGTCCTTGCCTCCTAATGCACATCTGGATTATGTAATTGTAGGGAACCAATCCTCAGCACATTGGGAATCTGTAAGGAAGCAAAAAACTGAGTGGCAAGAATTCTGTATGATTTCAGTTGTAAAGGGGTTAACACATCACAATCCAAGCCCAGCTTGTAGCATCTGCCCATCAATTGTTCTTACCAGCATTTGCCTTTCCAGCATCTAAATCGATAAATCAAACTTTTGTGCTGCAGATCATCTATAAAATTGGCTGTTGCCCCCAAGTCTGAGAGTTGTTTTTCCCAACCTTTCTAAATACTCTAAATACTCTTCTAAAGAAAGAGTAACAGGAATAATAAAATGTGCTTGCCTGTTGTCTGAGTTCTTTTTAATTGTCTGAGGTTTCATGAAGAGGAAGAGAACCTGCAAAAGTTTCCCAAAGCTGTGGCCTTGAGCAAGTCAGACATTTGCTTACTGTGTAGTCTGTAGATCCACATGTGCAGCATTTTGTTCATTCAGAACTTTAGCTGTACAAGATCTGGCTAGATGTCTGAGAGCTCCTTGCAAAGGCATAATCTGATATTTCTTCCCTGATTCTCTCCTGGAACAAAGTTTTCTTGATTTCTCCAATTTGCTGGGACTCCAGTACTGGATTTTAAAGAGGCCCAGGCAAAGGGGGAGGAAATATTTCAGGGGGAGAAAGATTTAATTGCTATTTCTTCTATACCTCAACTCTTACAATAACTATCTATTAACACACCATGTTGGACCAGCTCTTCCAAATTATCTGGGGTGCTTTGTGTCATCAGTTTATCTCTCAGTTTGTTAACAAGTCCTTCTTGAAACTGGTCAGAATAGAATGAAATCATTCTACCCCAGATTTCTAGCAAATTATTCCAAATTTGTTATAAGCACGTGCACTCTACATTGGCCTTGTTTGAGCTCTGTTGCTCCTTCACCCTGATGCACCTGCTGTTCTCTTAATGGTTTCTGGCTAGTTTCTTCAAGGTCATCTCCATGGCTCACTACAGAAATAGACAGACATTATCCTTGTTTTCTCTGTCTTCTGACTTCAGAGCCATAATTTAGCTCTACAAAGCAGTAATTTAAATAAAAAAAGACAGAAAGGGATTTCTGTCTGCCAAATTAAGCAATAAAAAGATGAGGAGATAGATCTTTAATATGGGGGAAAACCAAGTTCATAAATTTACTTTCTTACTCTCATTTATTGGGCTATTGACTGCAATAGAGGAAAACAGTGAGGAAAACAGTGAAGAAGAAAAATATTGCTATTGGATGCAGCACAAGAAGCCTGGAAAGAGGGAGTTTGAATTGACAGTCATTCCCCCAAATCACTGACACTCTTTAAAAGGCCATGGAGCTGCCAAATTACAATTGGTGAATCTGAGCTTGTGCCAATCTTGGTTGCTAAGTACCAAAGCAGCTTGTGCCAATGTGTGGCAGAAGATTGCCACAGACACTTTCAGACATTGTTATTGCATTTTTAAAAATTGTGTCTCCATAAAGGGGACCGATGAAGCTCAAACCAGAGTCTAGTTCACACTGAGTTTTACTCTGCATGGCTATTGGCCTGCCCAACGTTGAGGAGGAATGCAGCTGTTCTTTTGAATTGGCAACCTGCATGAACTGGCCCAGATTCTGCATATTAACAGGATCTTAGTTCTCTATTCTGATCCATAGCAGTGGGGAAGCCGTTTGGTTTGGTTTGGCTTTTCAGTAAAAATGTATGAAGGATTTATGATTTCACAAAGCACATCAGCCTTGTATTAGCCAATCAGTCTGTTTACTCTTTCCAAAGCAGTTTAATAAATAAATAAGGGCAGATTTAAACTAAACCTTGTCTGTCACATGCCCGTCTGTTAGCCAGTGATGAGACTATAGTGTGTAATTAAACAATCATTTATATTCTATGCAAGTGTGTGCCAAAACAATAAAGAGCTCTCAGGAGCCTTGTGCTGCTGAGGCATTTAATCCATGCACAGAAGGAGCTTGCTGCAAAGCTGCTTCAGCAGAATAGGGTTTCTTTCTCACAATGGAGCAGGGATAGAGCGGGGCTGCATTCTTCAATGATTTGATAACAGAATAATTTAAGACGCTAAAAAGGAGACTGTGTTTCTTGAGTAAGATTCACTTTTTTGTTTTGCTTGAGTGTTCCTGATATTTCTCTGTGATATAAATAAAAAATGGCAGGAATTATTGAGTGTACTCAATGTGTAGTTTAATGAAGAGAAGGGTGAGGGGTGACATGATAGCAGTGTCCCAATATCTCAGGGGCTGCCACAAAGAAGAGGGAGTCAAGCTATTCTCCAAAGCACCTGAAAGCAGGACAAGAAGCAACAGATGGAAACTAATCAAGGAGAGAAGAAACCTAGAACTAAGGAGAAACTTCCTGACAGTTAGAACAATTAACCAGTGGAACAACCTGCCTCCAGAAGTGGTGAATGCTCCAACACTGGAAGTTTTTAAGAAGAGACTGGACAGCCATTTGTCTGAAATGGTATAGGGTTTCCTGCCTTAGCAGGGGGTTGGACTAGATGACCTCCAAGGTCCCCTCCAACTACTACTTCTTCTTCTTCTTCTTCTTCTTCTTCTTCTTCTTATTATTATTATTATTATTATTATTATTATTATTATTATTATTATTATTATTATTATTATTATTATTATTATTTGCTGGATGGATAGCCTATAAACATACACATCTCATAAGACAGGGCTTTTCAACCTTTTCACCCATTGTGAAAAGGCTTTTAGGATATGGCAACATCCGAGTACCACCAGTCACCTAGCAAGGTGTCAAAAACTTGATGACCAAAAAAAAAAAAAGGAAAAAAGTGATGAAGTACAGGTAGTCCTCGACTTACAACAGTTTGCTTAGTGACTGTTTGAAGTTACAATGGCACTGAAAAAAGTGCCCCCCAAGCCACAGCCGAGCAAGACAGCTGCCTGCCTGCCCGGCGGCGCTCTTCCTCCTATCCGAGGTTTTCATTGTTGGGAGCATTTCTGTTGAGGATTGGCAGCGAGGGTGTGTATGTGTGTGTGTTTGGTTTTTATTTCCCACCCCCCCTCTGCTGGGTGGTTGCATCAGGTTTTGGTCACTTCACATGACCCTGGGACACGGTGACCGTCATAAATATGAATCAGTTGCCAAGCATCTGAATGTAAATCACAAGACCCTGGAGATGCTGCAACATTCCAGCTGATAGATGTTTCTTCTGGGCTTAGAAGTGCCAGGATCAGCGCTAAGCTCCAGCTAGAGCCTGGCGCTGATCCTGGTGCTTCCACTGAGCCCTGACAGCCCTGCAGCTCCAGCCGTGTCTCACTCATGCTTGTACGGTGCTGCCACCGGTTCAGCTCATTCCCCTAGAAAAGTTACCACTTTTCTAGGATGGTCATGTACCGCCTGCCAGGTACCCGTACCATTGGTTGAAAAGCCCTGTCATAAGAGGTAGATAGGTAGGTGGGTGGATAGACAGACATGAAGAACTATGTCCAAATGTTTGTATGCATCATATCACTTTAATTTATTTTAAAAGTATAATGTATTATGTACATTTTGTCACATGGGAACAAGATCTTTGGCTAAGTTGATTTTTAGCCAAGTACCATCTCTAAGATAGATAGATAGATAGATAGATAGATAGATAGATAGATAGATAGATAGATAGATAGATAGATAGATAGATGGATGGATGGATGGATGGATGGATGGATCAATGGATGGTGAGACACACAAATATGGGGACTTCAAGGCAACAAATATAAGATTTCCTCTTCCATTTCTTTTTCTATCCACAAACTCTATGAAATACTTTGGACTGAGGGAGTAAGTGATCCTAAAGTCAATCAATGAGGTAAAGGATGACTTGAAAGTCATTTTCCCCAGATCTAATTCCTTGGACACTGGGCCACATTGCTGGGGCTGACAGACAAAATACATTTCAACAGTCTCTGCAGGATTCCTATTCCATACACTTACATTTTTATACCAAGGCAAAAAATTGAAAAAAAAGATGGTAGAGGTTACTGGCTGAAATTAAAAAAACAGCTTTACCTAGTTAATTGAATTATTCATTTTGAGTTTGTATCATACTCTGAACTATAATCTAAATAAATTGGTTTGTTTTGCAGAACTCAGTAAGTCAAAAATAGGTCATTCCCCTAAAACTACTGAAGTTAATAATAACCAAGTTTAACATGTCACATTTACTTGGCCTTGTTAAATATATAGTATGAACTAAGCTTATGTCTATTTTTAATCAAAAATCTGAAAGTCAGCAAAAATCACTGGGCTAGCATTCGGGCTGCGATGGTGACACAGGGACCCCATGTGAGAAATCAAGTGAATTGCTTAGGAATCCCTGGATGCAATGAGGAGATTTCAGCCAGCAAACTGCGTTGGCTTGCTGTGCTTCCCTATTTGGTTCACAGGGTGTCAGTTGGGATTCTTCCCCCATTTGCAATACAGTCAGGGCTTTTTTTCTCATAGAACGCTCAGAACGGAGTTCTGGCACCTTTTTTGGATGGAACCTTGTAGGGTAGGCAAGGCAGGTTGTATGACATGTGTGAGTTCCGGCACCTTTTTCTTTTACAAAAAAAGCACTGAATACAGTTAAGTCACATAAATCACATTTAAATCACATAAATTCACTAAGGTATTGAAGCACATTTTCTGCTCTAAAGTACAATTTTAAAAGGAAAGGAATATAATCCAGCAGTATGGCAGCAGCGGTATACTGAAGACCCAGCTTCAAGCCTCCTGCTGCACCAGAAGCATGGCTCTATCTCCATTGAAATGGAAAGAAAGAGCTATCGTACTCATATAGGATCATAATCACAAACCAATCAAGTTAGAAAGTCAAGATGATTTATCCTAAGAGAACCGTCATTTAACCCGGCCAGTAGAACCTGGAACCAGAGGTTTTAATTACTAATGCAAACATATTCATTCCTAATGAGGTCTGAAATATGAATCACATTTTTATTGACTCATATTTCATTTGCCATGGTGGGTCACAAGCAAAAATTAAATGAGGTTCTCCTATTATTGACTGATTGTTGATTGGAATTGCATGGAAATAATAGCTAGCTATTCAGAATACCCATTAGCACAGGGGTCCCCAACCCCCGGTCCGTGGACCAGTACCAGGCCGCGGCATGCCAGCAACCGGTCTGCACAAACAAGCAAAGCCCCATCCGTGGGATGCAGGCAGCACACAAAACCATGCCCCCTCCGGTCTGTGAAAAAACCTCTCTCCACAGAACCGGTCCCTTGTCCCCAAAAGGCTGGGGACCTCTGCATTAGCCCCTCCAAATAATGGGCAGCAAGTACGTGCTAGCTGTTCCTTATCTGCTTTCTATTGTATCATTTTGATATTGTTCGTCTTTGCTACATATCAAGCAGGAAAGCAAAAAATTGAACAATCAAATAGGTCTGCACATATTCAGAATTTGGAATGGGAACAGAGTTAGGTGATTTAATCCAACCTCTGTTGGTTGGAAGGATGCTTATTTGATTCTGAATGATGATGGAATTTCTCAACATGCTTTTATTCAATATTTCTATTTATTTGGGGCAGAAATAGAGTCTTTTTCCAGCAGTTGAAAGGTGGATGACAAATAAAGCTGTGATGGCACAGTGGTTAGAATTCAGTATTGCAGGCTAACTCACCGTTCACTCCAGGAGTTCCATTCTGAGCTGCTCAAGATTGACTCAGCCTTCCATCTTTCTGAGGACCCAGATTGTTGTGGGCAATATGCTGACCCTGTAAACTGCTTAGAGAGGGCTGTAAAGCACTGTGAAGCAGTATATAAGTCTAAGTGCTATTGCTATTGCTAAAGATAACTCTTTCATTGCTGGGAAGAAATAAATACTGCATACTGCAAAGCTTACTATATGTAACCTAATATTCGCTGAGGACCAATTCCCATCATCACAAAACTGGATAGGGGAATGTAGACATAGAACTCAACACTAAGGTCAAGGAGTTTGAAGGACCATTCTTGTACCAATATACAGTATTATAGTAGGATGAAACAAATAACACTGAGGTTGTATAAATGTAAGAACCATAAGAATGTATGATAGTGCCCTGAATATAATGAGATCTATTGTAAATGGCTAAGAAAATGAGTTATCAGTTTGGCTTCTACCATGCTTTTTCCAGTTCTCATTAAGCTTCTCAGATGGATCCATAAGTGTGACATAAATTATGCTCCTCAAAATTCATTGTAGCAAATATGAGTTTTGAGGAACTCAGCTGTTCACCAAAAGTGCAAGAAAGTCTTTCTTGAGCAGCATTCAATCCTAATGAGCACATGAACAATAATATGGAAGTTGTTTGCTATTGCAGCCTTCCATTTTACTTTTCTGATGTTTCCAGTGTAATGTACTTTTGGATGGCTATCAGTATTTTTAGGATGGGACAGTATTGCCTCTCATTGACAAAAAAGAGCATTATCAGAAGGATGACATGTTCAAGATGAAAATGCCACCAATATTATATTCCCTGAAAACCTGAAAACCTAAATGTACTCAAACTATGAAATCCTCCAAAGGACTATAGCTTAGATCCACTGGATTGTGGGGTTTTTTTTGCTTCTAAATTATGATTACTGTATTTGATTAGATATTCTAAATTTTTGGCTGGAATAATACATTTTTTAAACAAAGATTTTTAGTAGCTGTTGTAGTGGGAGTGAGTGGGAGTTTCCAATCAATCCATTGACCCATAAAATCATATCCTAAGGGCCATTATCTTGGACACTTACTGCTTTAATTATTAGTTGTGTATTTTAAGTTTGGGCAATTACCTTGGAAACTGAAGATAGAATAAAAATATTTTAAATTAACTAACTGGCATTCTAAAATTCCTGAGTCATCCATCTCTGATTTTCCTGTTCTTTCTCCAACTACTTTCTTTGTAGATAGTGAGCAAAGAGTTATTGTGATAATTCTAACCCATTCTTCCTGGTTTTTCCCCTCTTTTTTTCTTTTGTCTTTTTTTTTCTTTTTCTCCTCCAGGAACCTTCTGCATAATATCACTGTGCACATGTGTAGCTGGAATCAACTTTGAGCTCTCCCGATACCCCCGGTACCTGTATGGACTCCCTGATGACATCAGTCATGGCTACGGCTGGTCCATGTTTTGTGCATGGGGAGGCCTAGGTCTTACTTTGATCTCTGGCTTCTTCTGTACCTTGGCCCCTTCTGTTCAACCTGTCCCCAGGACCAATTGCCCCAAATCGAGACCTGAGAATGGGACAGTGTGCTAAGACAAGTACAAACAAGCCTATAAATATACATATTATACATATATAAATATAAATTAATATACATAAACATATATTATATATAGATCTCAAACAGTTACCAGTGCCATGGTAGAGTGGAGTCCAATGGGGCTCCTACATCTTCTCTACAGCTTTGTATTGTTCTTGTTATTTTTTTCCTGGAGAAAGGAATAGCTTTTCGGCAACATTGCTCTTCCATTCAGCTCCTTAAAAAAATCTTCAGCATCCTGCTTCAAACATCAAATGAACTTATTGTTGCATCTGTCTACCGCCAGTTGGGTGTGATGTGATAGGGAAGGGGAAAGGGTATCTTGGTGAATCAGGTACTTTTACGAGGAGTAAAGAAAAAAAAAACATTGTATTGGGGAAAATATAAACAATAAATAAATGAACCTATTTAGTTACCTCTCTAAAATTTAACCTTCTCAAGGCCATCTTCAGAATCTCTCTGCTCGCACATGAATATTTTTTTTAAAAAAAAAACCTTGCCTGTCCCATCAAAGAGGAATGAAGCAGAAGATTAAGGCAGGTTTCCCTGTCTTTGCTAAACTTAAAAAAAAGCCAAGATTCTTACAGAACAAAACTTCAAGTGAGGATCCTTGAGTGGATGTTTTAGCAATGCTGTTTCGACTTTCCTCTGCCTTACAGCCAGGCTTAATTGACAAGGCTGAACTGCTGGCAAAAATGCAAAGAGAGAGCCTCACTGAAATGCTGTGTGGTGCGTAATGTATAACTCCCTCTCTGTCCCACCTTTCCCCCCCCCGAAAAAAAGTAAACCTGGTGTTTCCATGTGATCTTCTACCAAATTCTCCTCACTGTGATTGCAACAAAAGGTGTCAAGACTTATGCATGGATGAGGAAAAGCGTGTTTGGAGGCTGCACATTTCAGTCTTTGGATTTGTTTCTGCCTCTGGTCTCCCCGTGCCTTGGAACAACAAGAACCATCTGATGGTGAATAGAAGCCATTGTGGGTGGTACGGGGAGGGAATGTGGGTTTTGTGGTTGTTTGATCATCATGTGGGCTGTGCAGGAAGAGCTCGAGCAGATGATGTTGTTGTTATGCCATTGTTTTGTTAATTACAATTGTTTGGGTAAAAGCCATTGCAGTGATGGGGAATTTTAAGGAATGGTAATAATAAGGATTGTAATACACGGTGCTCCTTCTTATGCCCGTCTGCACCAAAATCAGATATCTGTACAATTATCATAAACTACCTGATTTTCTGAGCCTTCTACTTGCCACCCAGAGTTGTTTGCTGAGAGATGGGCAGTAAATAAATTCAATAAATAAATAAAGATGAAGAAACTTGTAGAGCAGAAGGCATTGACAGGAGAGACAGGAATTCTATTCCTCATAAAAACAAAACTTTTGATTCTGATTTGATATTTCCCTTAGAGGGGTATTGTTAAGGAGCAGTTAAATAAGTCAAACTGGCAGCTGAAATGGTGCGACTGAAGATTTGTCTGTTTGTATGTGTGTCACCCATTTAAAGTGGATGCAATTTCCACATACCTTTGTGGCCACCACTTTGACTTCTTTGGCCACCAAGTGTGCCCCTCCACATACATACTTTTCATTTGTTTCTTCTCTTCTCCTTATTTCTTACTATTTCCCTACTTATTTATACCTGAGTCCTCCCATTAAATATTCAGGCTAAAGTTCTGGAGACAGTTAATGAAAATAACAACTTATGATCCAGAAAAACCTGTGATCTGATTAGTCCTTATGGAGATTGGCATATAGAGGGAAACAAGACAATGGAGTAGACACACATACTAATTGCATATAATAATGAACTTCAGAGGGAAATGCTAGCATAACATTGGAGGATGGATTTGCCAAAACAGATGAACCACGCTTCTAGTTTTAGTACCTCGTGATATAAAATAAAACTACCAATACAGAAGAATCCTTTCCTTTAAAGACAAAAAGCAAGCACAGATAGCATATAAATAGTCTTTCCAAGTATATTCTGAAGTATTTAATCCACATAGCAAAATCTTCTTGGTGTCTCTTTTGATTGTAGCTACACATGCAGATAAACCATGTTACAGTGTGTGGGTCTACCTCTCAGCCTTGGATTAACCATTAAGCAAAGGAAGAGCGTGCTTTTAGGGCACCAAGGGAAGAGGACACCCCATCATTTTTTTTCCTCCCAGCTATCATGCCCTTAATTCTTTCACAGTTGCATTTGACTTTGGTTTTCAGCATTGAGCCTTAAAATGTCAGTTAAGCAACGGAAGGGCCAAGGGCAGCATAGTTGGGCTCTGCTTAGGGCATCATTGACCTTAATCCAGTCCTGTTACCATATAAAGAAATGAACTGCATAATTTCTCTCCTGCATCAAAAGCACAGTTTTGGGCTGCCTGTAAGGGCATTTCCATCAGCGTCAGCTTCTGTCTCTGGACCCAGACTTTCAGTTATGCCACTCCACATGTATATGTACAGCTCATGAATCAGAAATGCCATGAAAGGACCCTCCATATGTCTAATGGGGGAATGCAAAACTTGGTGGTCTTGTCACCATCCTTGTTTTGCAGTAAAGGGGGGGAGGACCCTATACACTGTACAAGGAAGGAACAGCAAATATGTATTGAAGAAGTTGAAGGAATGGTAGCAAGGCATCACAAAATGGAGGAGGGTCCAGGGAATGCAAAAATGGGATGAGGCAAGATTTGTAATCAATGGGAAGTAGGTTGCTCCTCACCTCTCCAGGAGATGTTGCAGTATTATCTTCAGCAGTGATGGATTCAGAATTAATTAGTTCAGTTGCAGAAGATCTCAGTAAGACTGACAGTGTGTTACGGAGACAGTGGAATAATGCTAATCCTGCATCAGGCCAGCTCATGTAAATAAGGTTTATTATTTAGTGGATCAAATTATTGAAACAATTGGATGAAGATGGTCTTGTATACCATGGGATCTGCTGAAATTAAATTGGATTAATTGAGAGTCAAAGCACGCAACAGGAAAAAAAAATCCCAACAAAATTGTATCCTTTCTTTTGGCTGAAGAGAACCCTCAATGCAGATTTAGATCAAGCAATATAAAATGAATAAAAATGTGCAGAATATTATAATTGCTCCAAAGCACAGCAATAGGATTCATTAACAGCACAGAATATTTCTGATGTGGAAGCAATTCTTCTATCCATTCTGTAAAGCTACAGGCCATCCATAGATTCAGGCAAATTAGAATCTGAGTAACAAGGTCATTCAAGTCTCCTGCAACTCAAGCTCAGTCCTGGTGACTTACTCCAGTTTCCCTTATTTTAACTGCAGGAGGTAAAAAAATGTAATTGGTGCTGCAGACAGTTGCAGAAGCAAAGCAGAATAAAGAATTCTCAGGAACTACTTTAATGTTGAAAATCTCAGTGATAAGAGATCAGTTGAAAATATGGATCCACCATCTTCTTTTTAACATTGCCAGAAAACTGGAATATGAAAACTGGAATAATGCAGTTTTATGTGCCTACAATTGATGCCAGCTTTCTCCAACCTGTTACCATCCACCTATTTTAAGAGTTGCATCCCAAGGTTGGCTTCCTTAAGAAGCATTACCTATGTATAACACAAAGACTTTCTGTCTATGGGGTTAGGATGTTTTTGGCTGAATTTCATAGGATGTTCAATCACCAAGGTTGAAATAAGGGTCAAGTGATCTGAAAAAAACTGGAATTCTACAACCAGATTGAATGAGCTGAATTATTTGTGGCTCTTAGGAGATGGCAGGAAACTCATATTCCTCATGTGAGCCACTTATTTTTAAGGAAAATGTCCATCAGTTGAGTGCCTTTTTTCATATATTTGCCATTTATTCATAAATTTACTACTTTTTAAAAAATGCAAAATATTAAAATGAAAGGATTTTTATGTTTTCTCCTTCAAATACTCTATTGCAAGACCTTAATGTGGCATCCACAATGTGAAATATGAGTCTTGTGGCACTTTAAAGACTAAACCTATCAAGGCATAAGGAATAATGATTCCTCAGAATGTCAGCCATTGATGTGCAGTACAGCAGATGGCAATGTCTTGCAGGTCATCAGAGCAAAACATCAGGACACCCACCAGGCCCAAAAAAATTATTGGGACAGAACACTCCTCAATATAGGGCACCGTACGTAAAGTGGTCTTGCTATCTTTGGCACAGCAGCACAGGAAGTATAAAATTTCTTTCTGATAAAAAGCATTTTCATGAAAAATTCAGAGGAAAGTTGACAAAAGTCCTTTTGGTTCAATTGATGGGGCATAATGCACCACCAGTATTTTTAAAAATAATTTTATTAGCAAATTAAAAATAAAAACTAAAGCAAACTAAAAAAAAGAATAAAAATCAAAAATAGTGGAAAAAGGAAAAGAGTGAAAAGATAAATAAGAAATAAAAAGAAGGATATAGTAAAGAAAAAGAAGAGAAATATATAATGAAATGACTTTCCCCTTCATTACAGCAAGTATAAACAATTTTAATAATTTATCACTTTCTCTTAAAATACAGTAAATTACCCCTTCTTTCCAAATCTCATCTCCTATGTTTAAAAAAATCCTTAAAAATCCATTGTTTCAGTCCTTATCTGCAAAAACCATTAAGGGTTACCAGAGATAAGAACAGATCTATTTTAACCTTGATCAAATAAACCAACTTTATATTTCTTCTTTTTACTTTAAAAATCTTGTTCTTTAGTCACTTCAAATAATGTCCTAAAACTCTTCCATGATATATATTAAACACAGTCTGTCTATAGAAGCAGATGCTCTTAAAATTAACTTCTGGGTTGATTGTTCAAAACTATCCTTCCGCATGTCCAATGTTAAAATATTTTGCTTCATTCTGTTTTTGTCAAATTTAAGTATTCTTCTCCTTTAATTGTAATCTTAAATTCTGTTCCCTCTAGTGTCCAACCTTCAAAATCTCATCTTGTATATATATATATATATTTTAAGAGAATTCAAAACAAAAGCAATTTCCCACAAGAATTCTTATCATTAATTCTAAAAACTCATTTGAAATCAATATAGCCCCATAGTCCATTTATAACTTTGCAAATCAAAGTTCTAATCACTTTTTTGCTGTTAATTAAAAAAAATATTTTTTTAAGTTTTTAAACTTGTATTTAAAATTTGTTGCACTGAGGACTGAAGGAAATTCACCAGTGCAATACGATGTATCAGTCCAAATGTTCCTAATAGTGGAAAAACAGCTAAAAAGCAATTTCCAAAAGTGATTGGAAAAAGAAATATGTGAACCCAGTGTCCTTTTGAATAAATAAGATGGCTCATTTCCATCATCTCCCAGAGCTCTAAACCCACCAGAGATCACTCCTTACAAGGACTAACTGTCTGGAGCAGTTTTGAGTTATCTCATATCCTCTCCTTGTCCAGAGAGGAATTACCAAGATTCAGTCTATTTGCTGACTCTTCATTCTATTGTGGTTGTTTTTAGTGAAGCTGTTTTCTGTTCACCATTTCTTTCCCAGAAGGCTGGCACCTCCAGTAATTACGATGATGATCACCACTACTCTGAGTAAACTCTTATAATAGTGCAGTAGAATAATCTATCTCTGGCATTTAATAACTGATAAAATAATGATTCAGCAAATCTTAATCTAGGTTTTAAAAAAATTAAATAGGTGGAGTGATTTCTGAGATCTTGTATATGGTTTGCAATACCAATTATATACACTATGGTTATGCTAAATATTTAAGAAGTAGGGGCTCTCATTGCAACTGCATAAAACTTCCGCTTCACAGGAGCTGCAATACATACCCTAACATTCAATATTAAAATCAGTGAAAATACAGTCCCATGAATTCAGTTGTGCTTATCTGTGGCTGCTTGGGTTCAACCTGTGAAACACATTGAAGTTAAGAGTTTCAGGCAGCTAATATAAAATCTTAGCTTAGAGATGGGAAAACGTGGCAAAGGTATTGTTGACGATGCTACCATGAATTATGAACCTCAACAAAGAAAAGAAAGAAGTAAAATAGTTTTTTTTAAAGCAAAGTTGTCACTTCTGATCTTAAGAAGTCACAAAGCTGTCCTCTTTCACCTTTCCCTCCACACATTTTTCCTAAGCAGGGGCTCTAGGTTTAAGGCTTTCTGCTTTGTGTTTGCATAATTGTTTCCTACACTGTATGAACATATGAGTAGCCCAGCAGATGCTTCTATTAAATGCTGCATTTGGTCTGTACCTAGTCTGATACCCTGCTAAAGGCAACTCTGATGAAAATATATTTTAATTGACATGTCACCATGAAATTAAGTGAAAGTCACTGGTGTACTTGTATATGTGCATACTTGTATGTAGATGTATATATGTAATTTTTGAAGAATTTCAAACTATTCAGATGATCTTATAGAATATTACTGTTTGGCTGAATGTGTTTAATGATGAATCTATGACTTCCCTTGGTTTCTTTGGGGAAATACTTTACAATGAAATCAAAATGGCCTCCTTCCTTTATCTTAGTCATAACTTGGGGGTGAAGGAAAAAGGGGGTGACGAAAATAACACTGTAACATGAACCTGAAATCTTTGGGATGTATAGTGTACATTCTATACTGTATTACACTACAGGTTCATTTTAAGGATCTCATAGTAAATCTGAATCTATGCTACAAAATTTTAATCAGATTTATGCCAATTTGTTATTGCTTCTCCCAAAGCCATTTGGGAACTGTAGTTTAGTGAGAGTGTTGAGATGTCTGTGTGAGATTCCTATTCTATATGGCCTTATTTCATAGTGCAGTTAGACCTTACTTTGAACTGCTGATGAATATCTCCAATTGTTTACCATAGTGGTAACTTACTATAATGGTAACTTACCATAGAGTACATATTAGTCATTTTGTAGATGAATTGATTTAACCTTGATCAGGTAGGATGAGGTTGATGGCTGTCCCAAAATATTTTGTTACCAAAAGCAGGGCAAGGTGGCACCTTTACTTCTTTCTATATAGAAAAATCGGTCAGAATAATATCTGAACTTTACATGGGCCATGAACCAACATGCACCCCTACTTCTGAGAATAGCAGGTTAATATAGAGTGCATAGTTCTATCATTCAAGAGAAAGTGATCATTGAGAAACTGTTATTGTTGCACACTCGGCAATCCCTAACATCTGCTTCCAAAGACAATTGGCTATTTATGCTCTTTTTAGGGCTGGTACTAGTGGGATGAAAATCATCACTTCACTGTTAACCATTACAGATGATTAGAGGTTCATGGAGGTTACAGGCATTTCAAGTGACCATTTGGTAAATCACTCAATATTTTAGTCACATTGATCATGCAAAGATTTTGCAATCTGCTTCTAACTGAATAAAAGTTTTTACCACTTCACAGATCAGTTAATCTTGTGTGGTTATGGGTGGATAACAGTTTCTCTTAGAGACCATGTGTAAATCTCCTAAAGGCCTTGGGGCTACAAATGTCTCATTGACATTTTCCTTGGCACCATGAACCCCATTCTTCATAGTTTTAGTTTACTAGTAATCTTTTTGTTACCAAAAGTAGGATAGGTAGCATTCTATAAAGGAACTACCATTTTCAAATATAATCGGTATTCCCAACAAAGCCTCTGTGTCTGACATTGATCCCAAAGCCATTCCATAGAAAATAAAAATGCTAAGAGACTGCAACTCAATGTTTGGAAATGAGCCTACCCATCCAGATGAAAAAGTAAGCTCATCTATTATACAGAAATTCCTGGGAAGTCAGAATTAATGGTAGTAAATCAGTGTTTTGTGATTAACTGTGCCCACCACAGTAGTTGTACTGAGAAAGTTCCCAAAGCATGCTGTTAAAATTACAAGTGAGATCAGTTGTCAAAAAAGATTATAGGCTCTTGTATCAACAGTTTATAATTTAAAAACTCTATTAATTTCTCATCAATATTGTTGCCCCTGAATACCTAACTCAACCATTCAATTTTTTTATCCCTCCAAATGTGCTGAGACTCCCAGAATTTCCAAATATCATTTCAGTTGGTAGTCCATCTTGCTATTCTCGCCTCTCCAGCTCAAATCCCTGATCTTTTAAGTTCTACAAGGTTGCATCTTGGTATGCAGCAGCTCTCAACTACAATTGTTTTTCATGAACAGAATGCATATCTCTCAAGTTCATTAGGAAGAATCATATTTCCTCTCTTGCAGATCCATCAAAAGACAATGTGTAAGTTCTAAAAGTTTTCCCTTGCAGTTATCCAAATTTTGGAGGCCCTATGGATCGCAGGCACGATTTCCAAGTCTTTCCTCTCTACTTTTTTTATTTTAATACCTCTATCTCTGTCTCCTTTCTTTCATTCTCTCATGAAATGCTTTATATAAATAGGGAAAAAAAGCTTGTTCTATAAGTTTCATTTTTATATCAGTACTTTCCAGATGTGACTGGTTTTTTTAAATTCAAATGCCTGTAAAAATATGTACAAAAAATATGTAGGGGAGGGAAGGGGAGGGGAAGGGAAGGGGTCCAGTCTTGAAATGAATTCAACAGATGAAGCATCCTAAAACTGTCTCACTGATTCTTCCTCTTTGTCAGTGAGACAAGAGGATCAGGAATATTGGCGCCTCCATTGTTGTTCCTCTTACTGTAGAAGTCACTGGTTCTAAGCAAACTGTTTGCATGTATTGCTGTCAACAGGAAAAAAAAACCAACCCTTGTCTCTGAAAGCCTTGTAAGGTCTGTGTGTCATAATAAAGTCAATGTTATAAAAGTTAATGGGGAGAAAGTCAGAAAGAGAGGTTGAAGTGGTTCTTTCCAACACCTTCTTTCCATACAAGTCTCCTAGCAGCAATTCCAACTATCTTTTGCTCTTGAGTATCTGTCATCAGCTTCATTGTCCTTGGTCAAGATGCACATTTGCCAAAAGAGTTTTGTCCTTGTTTATCTCCTCAGCAAGTGACCTTATGGTGCTGCTGAAGCAGCAGCAAATGAAAGTTTTTACAACATGCTTTTACAACATGGTTTATGTTTCTCTCCTTTCATAGAAGGCCACTGCTGTGATTTTCAGTTAATAATAACAACTAATTTAATTACTAACTGAAAACCAAATGCTCACATTCCAGGAAGGGCAAGGCTTCTAGTACTCCAATTGTGTCATCTTCAAGCATAGCAGCCAGTCTGGCCTTGCTATTAACCCTATCTCAGGAAACAAATTTGGGTGATAAGGAGAGGAAAGAAATGGCAGTCCTTTATTACAGAACAGAGTTTTGTGTTTCGTGCACTTGGCTCTGTGTCATCTGAACTTGATTGCTAATTTAATGTGAGGTGGTTCTGTCAATACTATTGAAGGATAAGTCAACTGCTGATCTAGTCCTTTGTCTCCAGTAATCACACTTCTTGAGTAAGTCCCTGCTCCGTTAATATAAGAAACGTGAAAACATATGGTTGTCTCATGGGGAGAATCTTAGAAATATGCCATACTTAATCTGCCCTTATTCTTCCTGTCATTTGTCTCTGTGGTTTCTATATTATTCTGTTAGGGAAATGTCATAAGTTTAAATGACCAATTTTAATTTTAAATTAAAATACCGAAGGAACCATAACATGAGGTGTCTCTCCAAGTTGCACTAAATGACCTAAGGCTGAGTTTATAGTTTTGGCGGAACTGAAATTTTTTCTGAACTACTCTGATTTGGAGTCTAGTTAGTAACACATGTGTAAAACTAGAGTTCTTCCCCTAGATATGTTGGTTTTAACAAGCAGGATCATTTTAAAAAATGGTGCAACACACACATTTCAGCAGCCTAATTTGCTACAGTGGTTGCTGTTGCTGAACTTACAACTTACCCTGTGCATCATGATTAAATTATACTTAATGGAGCATAGATGAGTTCTGGGTTGCATCCAGTTCTCCCTTAACTACTATGCAATTCAAGTAGCCTTTTCTTGATTTCGTGTTTATTTGGACATACTGTAACCACCATCATTTTCCAAAAATATATTAGATGGAGTACAATTCAGTCATTAGATATGTGAGTTTGGAAACTCACATTTTGTATATAGGATGTTGTCCACTTGCCTTTTCTCAGTGAACAATTCTCAATATTTGTTTTACAGATTCTTTGAATGAATACTTCACATCAAAGTAACTTCCAATACTTCAGTTGAAAATATTTTTTTCACATTTATTTCCTACATCTCAAAAATTTCATTACATATTTTGTAAGAAAAAATATGAGATGTGCCCCTGTAGAATCCATGTCTTCACTGGATCAAATTTGGCTTCTTAACTGAGTCATTTATTTCCCTATAACAGCCCATCAAGATTCTGTTCTTTAAAAATAATACTGTCTTAGCTGTCTACTAAACTAAGTCACTTTTGATTCAGTGGGGCACGATCCAAGTAAAGAAGTTCAAGGTCAACACACTGTCTTGTTTGTAGAATGGCAAACATAATCTTCAAAAGTTAAAGAACATCTACAAATAAGGACAATGATAGCCTAAGGGCCCCCAAAATAGCATCAGCTACTTACGATATGTCTGAACTAACAAAAGCAACTATTGCAAAGGTTTTGACAGTGCCAAAAACTGTGGGGAATCCAAATCTATCAGACAAAACAGTCCACGCAATTTATTTATTTATTTATTTATTTTTCACCTGCCTTTATTACTTTATCGGTAATTCAAGGAGGGAATATACATAATACTCCTTCCTCCTCTTATTTTTCCCACCACAGCAACTTTATAAGGTGAGTTGGATTGAGAGAGAATGATTGGCCCAAGATCACCCAGCCAGCTTTCAAATTTAAGGTGGGACTACAATTCACATTAACTCTCCTGTGAGTTAATGATGTGTTAATTATCCTAATTATGCACATTTAACTGGAAGTCAGTGCTACTGAATTCAGTTGCCTTAATTCTGTGTAAAAATAGGAATGTGCCCTTAATGTTTTATATTGTGGAAGCGTAACAAATAGAACTGGGGTTTTGAGGATTAATTCGTGGTTTTGTTTTGTTTTTTAAAAAATGGTAATTTGAGGCACCATTGTTGAAATATGGTGACCCTCAACTTCTAATTTGAAGAACATTAAAAGCATGTAAAGTTTATGAACTTCCCTGTCACAAAATATGTCAAAAATCAGAGACAACTATCTAACCTTTCAGAATTTTAAAAGAATATCTATATATAATCAAAGGGAAAGAAGGAGTTAAGTTTTGATCTGTGCTTGAAAATGAGTTATAGATAAGATGGCATGCTTGAGGAAGCTTGTTACAAAAGAAACAAGAAAGTTAAAATATCCTCATTTGTTGGCATCTAGGATTCACCTTATGAGAAATGGAACAATATAATTTACAGACTAGATTTTCTTCATACCTCAGAACATAAGATGCACTAATTTTGAGTAGAGTGGATTGTCAATTGATCCATTCTATTCTCTAAAAATCTCCCGCTTGCTCTCAGATCTTATATCCATTTTTTCAGTCTTAGACATACTCCCACTCATCCTGTTTCTAAATAAGTTGATGTGAGATGCAGACTTATCTCTAAAAAGTTCTCACTTTTTGGAAGAATGCTTGAGTATCCATAGCTGAACTGACCCAAATAGCACAGTACACAGTGAACCTGTTCTTGGACTCCTTGCAATGTAGATGTGAATGAATAAGACTGTGATTGCTATTAGATAAACTTTAAGAGAAAGTTTGCAAGTTATATGGTCAAACTATTCTTGGATATTTTTAGAATGCATACATGAATACTTTTGCAAAAAATCATTGGTGTTCTGCATATAAAAATCTCCAAATCAGACAACAACCTTTTGGCAACAAAATTCTACACAATCATTCTGGCTCTCATGTGCATCCCCCACATACATGTACATGCACACATGGACATATGTGAATTTACTACTTTAACATAGACCAATAAGAGCAGTGTGTCAAACTGCAGACAAAGAAATGTCAATGTTTCATCTTAAACTTCCCCTCAGTTTGCCTTCTTGTTGTAAGACCCTTGGTTGTAAGATTCAAAGTCCCAGCATATCTGCAACCTCAGTGAATGCAAAATGCATATATCTGTCATGTCATAGGATAGTCATATTTGATGTTTTGAGAACTGAGATGGTACTTTGCATTTCCAAGAGTTGTCAGGAAGTTAACCCTTTCATATAATTTGGGCCTCTCCCATATTACCCAGCCAAAGGCTGTTACTTGTGGAAATTAATACCCATCATGGCTGGAAACACAAGCTAATCTAATATTTAGGACCTTTTCACATGATTGGGACCATTCAATATGTACCATGTGTGTTAAGCTCATCAGAAACACTATCTTGATTTAGCACATTCAAAATGGAAGTGCAGGATTCTGACAATGATTTCATGGTCTAAAATGTTGATAAATCTGAATCCCATCAGTTTAGTGGTGACTTCACGGTTACCACTGATTATTCACGTTTGGAAAATGCCAAAATATTTAAAAGATAGATGCTGTATCTATCACAAATCACTTCCAAGTGTGTTAATTTCTTTTATAAATGCTAAACACTTTGCAACTTACAAAGATAAGTAAAGACCACCAGTTATATAGAAGTTTCCACCAAGACAAACTTTGTTTTGCTATGGATATGAGCATTGCTGGTTGCCAACCTCCTGGAACATGTATATGGTCAGTGAACTCTGTTAACTTTAAATGACAACAAACATTCTTTTTCAGTTGTGTTTCTTAAATGCATCACTGAATGAAACTCTGAGCTAATAAAGGAATCAATTATGGATAGCAAAGCTCAAAACAGTGTTGACCATCCCTTCCCCCCCCACACACACATACACACATCCCACTCCTTTCTCCAAGTCAGGTCTGTTATTCAATTCTTTCCTAGTTTGCCTTTAACTTCAGCATTCATAGCAGAGGTCAGAGTAATATTCCTTGAGTAAACCCTGTTGGTTGGACTGTAATGCATCTTTTCTGGCTTCATGAAATGCAAGTAGCCAAAATGGCTTTTGGTGCTAAAAAAATAAAAATAAAAAATAACATGAATTAGTATGTTTGATTCTTGTTCTGATATGATGTGGATAACTGTGTTGCTTGATCTTTTTACAGCTAAAGCTCCATCTTAGTGCATCACATTATTGGGTATAACAATGATAGTTGTATGCAGCAAAGCCCTTGTTTGGCTTTCAGTTCTTGGTCCCACAAAGATCCATCTGGAAGCTTTTTGTTTATTAAAGCAATAGAGAGGATTCCAGGAATGTACAAGGACATTTGGATTTGGGGAAGACATGCAGTATTTCAAGATTTTTCCTGGAAAGAGAAAAAGAAGAAAAATAAATGGAAAAGAATGCTGAGTATTACAGGGCTTGATGGGGGTTAGGTGGGTGGAAAAGTAAACGAAACTGGCTGCATCTTGCTTTTTTTGTTTTTCTTTTTGAATTCGCAGGACATTATGTAACTCCATTGATTTACAATATTGTCTGGTAATTAAGCAATTTGTTTATGGAAAAAATGAAAAAGTAAACTGTCAGTTGTGGAATGTAAACTGATTAAACAATTAAATAAAAGGAAACCATGTTGTGTGTTTTAACCCTTGTGTTTGATTATTTCTTTATAGTTCATCCTATCCCATGGGCATGCTAGCAGCTCTTGGTTATCTTTTATTCCCTCTAATAATCCCAACATTTAAGCCATTATAATTCCCATTCTATCGGGGGAGGGCAGGGGAAGACTGAGAATGAAAAAGGCGTTGCACTCAAGATAGGCATGTTTATTGCAAATCACCAACCCAGTGCCTTGTGTGCCATTATAATTGGCCTATTTTTTGCATGACAACCCCAATGGGGCTCACAAACGATGGAAGTCACAATGTGACAGTCACATCTGAACTGCGGCATGCACATCATCAGTGCCTTGACATTTTTTACCATGGTCTGACTCTGCAGGCAATCCTAGTGCCAGGTCTACGAAATAAAACTGGTTGATTCCTCTAGCTTTCTACTCTTCAGTGCCCTGGATGTCCCAGCCAACAACAAGTATCAGCAATCACTGAATTGATTTGGGAACAAGAAAGGATTTGACAACCTTGAGTTTCCTGTTCCTTTCTTTAGCTAAAAATAGGAATGTCAATCATAAAGGAAGCTGAACTACAAAGTAGCATAACAGGCTCAGAAATGTGCAAGGTATGCCAGTGTGGATGCTCCCAAGTTCATAGGGCTGGGATCCAGTTGGATATTATCTCACTGACATTAAATTAAAGATTTAGGCAAAACATGATGAAGGAAATCCCTTCCTTCCTTCCTTCCTTCCTTCCTTCCTTCCTTCCTTCCTTCCTTCCTGTAATGTTGACTGCCTAGGATTCTGTATCATTTCATAAGTTTCCCTTAAAAAGCATCTCTTATCATCACTCTTCGGACTCATGTCAGTTCAGCTGTTTCCTCCAAAGTACTTAATAATATAACAGAGTCATTATAGCAGGGATGTCCAATGTTGGCATCTTTCATACCTGTGGACTTCATTTCACAGAATTTCCCAGCCAGCCATGTTGGCTTGAGGGATTCTGGGAGCTGAAGTTCACAGGTCTAAAAGTTGCCAAGGTTGGACATTATAGCCTACTACACAAAGCTCAATCGTTGCTAGCGTCTTCCACTGGATCAAATGTTTGCCAGCAGTTAAGCATTTAATAACAAAAGTGCCAGCTTAAATCCTGTTAGAATGGAGTTTCCTGTGCAGGAGGGGAAAAATCACATTTGGGCTGAAACAAAAATGTACAAATCAGCAACAGAAATATCAATTGTCAAATGCATGAATTTATATTAGCTGGCATGCATCATCTTTTAGTGGATCTGAGGAAAGTTTAAGTATACAACAAAACAAAACAACATCTATTTCAGCAGAAAAAGTAATCAATCAGTTACCAGCAAGACAAAAAGTCTTTTAAAAATTCTTTTGTTCACAGGCAGCTGTAGAAAAATAAAAGGAATTACAGATAGATCAAAGTGAATTTTTGGCATTGTGATACCCACTAAATATTAAATGGTCTCATTGTATCTTTTGTTTGTTGTGGCATGAGCTCCCTCATAGGGTTTCATAAGATGTTTTTCTTATTTTAATTCCCAGATAACGTTCTTAAATACTATAATTTCCAAGGCCAGCCCTGAGATTAAGCAGAGTGTGATGGCTACTTCAGGAAGCTGATATCACATGGCAGAAAGCAAGCTATGTTGGCTATACAATACAGCCTTCCTTGTAACTCTGAGATAGTTCCTTAGTGTTGAAGTAAGATTTGACTATATGAGAATAGTTTATAAGGCTTATGGGGAAGATTTTGTTTGGCACTTCAGACAGTAAAATGATCAGGCAAAGCCTGTTTTGCTGCATGGAAAAAGTGCCTTGAAGAAAGTACTTCATTTTGTGCTTTGTGGCTTCTTTCTTTTGTTAGTGTGAAAGCAGAAAAGAGATTCTTCTTCCTTTTGATATCAAAGATGCTTCAGAATGCCATCTCTGTTCGTTCTAATATGAAAGGGCAGATATGCCAACTTCCAAGATTAATATGTTTTTCAGAAATTTGTTATTCACTGGTTTTCACACTTCTAAAACTATTTTCATGCTGTTCTTGTCATTAAAATAATGCATTTTAATGTGTGCATTTTTTCAGGAGAAAATGTGTATAAAAATATATGAGAGAAACTCATTCAGCCGATGAGTGATATGTGTGAACAAGTTTATGCTTAAAATGAATTCAGGACTTATATAAGCATTGACTTATTCAAAAAGAAAACAACAGCATGCACTACCAGAACACAAATAAAAATTCAGCAATGCAAATATGAATATATATTTGTGCACATCCATGCATATTAAAACAATAATCAATATTTTAAATTATACTAGAGGAAAGTCTGAAGTACAATTTAAAATGCAATATGTTTTCACAAGAGTTTTTGCACTCAGAAAGAAATTTGGCAATTCTAATGGTGTAAATGCTAAGAAAAAAAAGACATGTTTTTCAAAGATATTTTTGAAAGGATGGTTTTTAAAAAGAACCTTGCTTTCTGTTTGCTTTGAACTGTGTATCAGCGGATGATAGTGCTTTTACTTGAAAAGGAGCAATAGTGGAAGTAAACAGTGAGATGGAATGTGAAAGTGAAATGGATGAAACTTAAACTGGTTTGCCCACATCTCTTTATAAATTTACTGCTAGATCAGGTGCTAAACATCATTGACCAATGATATGGTGTCTCACCCAGAGTTTGATCAATCCTACTGCCATCTTGGCATTACAAAAAATGACCATCATCAGAGGACAACAAGAGTGTTCCTCGACCTGGTTATCTTCCAGACATTTGGATTTCAACTCTACAATTCATATCATTGTTGAAACTGGCCAAGAAATTCTGGAAAATCCATTTTCACATATTTGAAAGGCACCGAAGACATGGAAGTCTGAGTACAATTTGTTTGTAATTGGTTTGGTTTGTGTTGGTTGTAATTGGTTTACATTCAGCTTGATATGTGCCAGGAACTGATGCTACAGCCTACCCCTCACCCAAAAATCTAACACAGGACACAGTAATCAGCCACAGCCTCAGAGAAGCAGGACATGTGCTTTAGGACATAATAGAATTAATCCACCACCATCAGAATACCAAAAGAACATGCTCAAAAGCTCAGGTCAAAATTCATGCCACAGGAACAGGAACAACTCCAAGCACAGAAGCCCAAGAAGGTATAAAAACCCACCACTCCCAGCTCCATGTGGCCATCTGCCTCAGATCCACAGGCTGTTGTGGTTCTGCTCTTCAATAAACAAGAACCTTCTTTCTAAAGCAGTCTCCATTTTGTTTGGACTGGACCCTGATGAAGATTTTTTTTTTCAACATGACCTTTCTTGCCATAATTGTTAAGTGAGTCACTGCATTTGTTAAATTAATGACACGGTTATTAAGTGAATCTGGTTTCCCCCATTGACTTTGCTTGTCAGAAGGTTGCAAAAGATGATCACATGACCCTGTGACACTGCAACCATCATAAATATGAGTCAGTTGCCAAGCATCTGAATTTTGATCGCATGACCATGGGGATGCTGTTATGGTAAGTGTGAAAAATGGTCACAAGTCACTTTTTTCAGGGAAGTTGTTACTTTGATCACTAAAGGAACTGTTGCAAGTCAAGGACTACCTGTACAAAAGCAGTACCTGGTCTGACACCCTAAGAGGCCAGACCAGATTCTCTCTGAATGTTTATCAAGTTTTACATCATAACCCTAACCAGAACTTTTCCAGATGTTAGTCCCCAGAATTACAATCCCAGCACATCTGGAAGTTGTTTATTTGGGAGACGCCAGCCAAAGCCTTATTAAACCACAAAATATTAGCACACAGATAAACGCTAAATGAAGGAACAGATATGCACTACACGAAATTATGTTTATTTATTTATTAAAGAAATTTATATAGCTATCCAACACACACACAGCACACTTTTCTACTCACACAGGTTGGACCTACACAGTACACTTAACTGGAAACCAGGTCAGGCAAAATTCAACCAACGTGATCTGCCCAGACCAGTGGTACATACAATAAACTCAGGCAATGCATTCAAGCCCTTACTAGATACCCTTTGCTTAGTCTAGCCTGGCTTGTTCTCCAAATGCAATCACAGCATGGATCAAGTGCTGCAAAATGTGGTGAGACTGCAAGAGAAACAAAAGCTGCATTTCTGGTTGCCAGGCAACTGCTTCCGCCTGTTTCAAAGCTGACAACACCCTGTTCTCTTGCAATGGGGTGGAGGAAAAGAACGGCATGAAATGTGCCTTTGATTCTGCTTGTCCAGTAGATGAGCAAACACTCTCCCAACAACCAATGAAAACCCTGTGAACAGGTAGTAACAGCCAAATTCATCTCAGGCAGCCTAGCCAATCACAGCCTTCCGTAGCTCCTCTGTTAAAGGTGGCATAAGAACGCCCTCGCTCTCTTTCTCTCTCTTGCACAAAGCTCATGTTTAAATCATTTTTTTTACTGTAGTTTCTTTTCAAAAGTTGCAGGAAAACAAGTTACCTGCCTATGACAAGCTAATTGTGTGGCTCTCCTGCTATAGACAGAATCCATTTTTACTTAGCAAATGCCTAAAAATGTTATTTGCATCAGCATGTCCAGAGTGACATGAAGCTCATGCAATCTGCATGCCTTGGAATGGAAAGTTATATGACCAAAATTTCATTGCTCCTGTTTTCCAAGAGACCAAGGAATAATTAGTTTGTATGTAAATTTATAATTATTTGTTTGTATGTAAATTTATAAGCAAGTATAAGCACTTGCCCATAAAGTCACCAAGAGTTGGACACGACTAAATGGTTAAAACAACAAAACATAAAATCCAAATGTACAGTTTTCCACTAGCTTTCAGACTTCATTGGAAATACTATAGTTTCAAAGCCCATCTTCACTAGTTTCTTACCTTGTGATGGATTCACATGATACACTTTCCCATGGTTACTGAATCATGATTATTTAATAGAACTTTATAGCTTTACACTGCACATTCATCCATAAACCATGCATGTTTTTTCCGTGGGGCATGGATGGGGAACAATAGACTTCCATTGAATACTGGTAAGATGGAGTGGCTGTGAGAGGGCCCCTCTGTATCCATTTTTGGTCTTGAATGGGATTCCACTACACCAGACAGATCAGAGATGTAACCTGGGGGGTTCTGGACTCACAGCTTTTGCTCAAAGAGCAGGCGGCAGCATGGGTAGGCGGACCTTTGCTCAACTTTGTATTATGCAACAATTATGCCCTCTCCTGGATAGGGCAACTCTCCATTCGATCACTCATGCCCTGGTCATTTCCCACATGGAGTATTGCAACATGGGACTACCCTTGAAAAGTATCTGGAAGCTTCCGCTGATACAGAGTACATCCGCATGAGCAATTCTGGGTGCCTAAAGAAGGGCAGGCACACGTAACACATTTGCTCCGTAAACTGCATTGGGTGCCAGTTTGCTTCTGGGTCCAATTCAAAGTGTTGCTTATGATCTCTAAAGCCTTACATGGCATGAGGCCAGGCTAGCTACGGTGCCATCTTCATCCCATTACATCCCATCCAATCAGGCTGGGAAGGTATGTTGCAGAGTCTGGCAGCTAAAGAACTGGCAGGGTCCAGGAAGAGAAACTTCTCTGCTGTTGTGCCTGCCCTATGGATTTTCTGACTACTCCCCTGGCCTTCCAAAAAGGAGTTAAAACATGGCTCTGCATCCTTGGGTGGGGAGTCCAGAGAAGCTTGCAGCTTTGGGGCTCGCTAGTGCCCTGAGAATCTCCCTTCACCTTTTTAATCAATTTTAATAGAGTTTTATTATCTTTGCCTCTCTCTAAATTTTTTAACATTTATATACTTTTTAAATATTTTAATACTTTGTTATATACCTCCCAGAGTCCCTCTTTGAAGGAGATGGGTGGTTCAGAAATCAATCAACCAAATAAACAAACAAACAAACAAACAAACAAACAAATAAATAAATAAATAAATAAATAAATAAATAAATAAATAAATGCAAGACATGCTAAACTATAGAATAACTGGTTAGCTTGTGATTCAGTCTGTATAAAAGCTAAGGGAATGTGAGATGCAAAAAACCAGTTGATCCATAGATGCCAGCAGAGATATACCAGACGCTTTGCTGTCATCTAGTAGTCAGATAGAGATAGATATAAATATATGATAGAGATGATAGCTGGATAGCTCGATATCGTAGATAGCTAGATAGATGACAGCTAGATAGATAGAGATAAACAGATGATAGAGATGATAGAGATAAGAAAGAGATAAAGAAATAGATGAGAGAGAGAGAGAGAGAGAAAGAGAGAGAGAGATGAAAGATATATTTTCAGTCCTCGTTTGCCAGCCTTGGCCTATATGCCTTAAATATTCTTCCTTAATTTTTAAATCAGATGAAATCAGATTAGTCTGGAGTCAAGAATGATCTTGTGAACACACATACATACAAATACACACACACACAATGTAATCACACCCTGCACAATCCAAGTTGTGAGAGGCTTCATATTGTGCTCACAATTTTTCTAGTATGCCCACCCCTCCATTAAGGTTGGGGACAATAAATTGAGCAAGAAACCCTGATCATAGTCTTCACGTTGAAATGTGTTTAATTTTAAATTTTCTCTCAAGAGGGTTTATAAATATGTCCATTGTGCAAATCTATGTCCTGCTTTTACGTAAACCAAAACCTTAGAAAAAGGTTAAGTTTAGCTACTTGGAAGCATGGTTATTTTCTTCACTGCTGCTTTATCATCATATTACATCACATATTTCAGGTGCAAAGAAGGTGCAGATACCAAGAATGTGGGGTGAGAAGCAGAACAATCAACTGTTCTTTGTATCAATCCTAAAATAGGAGAAAGCTGGTCCTTTCTCTGGGCGGGTTTGCTATAGAATAAAAAGGTGCATGATTTTAATGTGCATTACATTACCTGCATCGATAACATTACTCACTGTATCCTTGAATCCAGTCGTGCTTCATAGCTTCTTATTAACAATTACAATTAATTTCCCAACAAAATCTATTATTATGCATCTATCTTATGGTAATAGCAAGATTTATCAGCCTCAACCTTCCAAGCGGTCAGCAAAGAAGCCAGTGTGGTGACAGAAGCTCTACTGAAAATAGGAAAGAATTTGTGGCTTGGGGTTTACAGAGTTAGGCCACAGGAATAACATCAAATGGAAGCAGAATAGGGATTGCCATAGGGCAGGGCTTTTCAACCAGTGGTACGGGTACCACCTGTGGTACATTGGCACCTGGCAGGTGGTACACGACCATCCTAGAAAAGAGGTAGCACGGGAGGGGAATGAGCTGAACCGGTGGCAGCACCGCACAAGCCCGAGCGAGAGACGGCTGGAGCTGCAGGGCTGTCAGGGCTGAGCGGAAGCCCCAGGATCAGTGCCAGGCTCCAGCTGGAGCTCAGCGCTGATCCTGCTGCTTCTGCTGAGCCCAGAAGAAGCGCTGATCAGCTGGAATGTTGCAGAATTTCCGGGGTCTTGTGATTTACATTCAGATGCTTGGCAACTGATTCATATTTATGACGATCCCAGTGTCCCAGGGTCATGTGAAGTGACCAAAAACCTACTGCAAGCCAAACACCTCCCCCACTCCAATCCTGCCAATCCTCAACAGAAACACTCACAACAATGAAAACCTCGGACAGGAGGAAGAGCACCGCCGGGCGGGCAGGCAGCTGTCTTGCTTGGCTGTGACTTGGGGGGCACTTTTTTCAGTGCCATTATAACTTCAAACAGTCTCTAAGCGAACTGTTGTAAGTCGAGGACTACCTGTACTTCATCATTTCCCCCCCTTTTTTTTGGTCATCAGGTTTTTGACACTTTGCTAGGTGACTGGTGGTATACTTGGATGTTGCCATATCCTAAAAGTGGTACAATGGGCAAAAAGGTTGAAAAGCCCAGCCATAGGGGATAGCTAGTTTTCCAATGCTGTTATTTTCTGCCAGTTCAAATATAAGTAGTTAATACTTCAATCTCAATCTCAGTAGTAGACTTGGACAACCACTAACAACCACAGGGAAGGTCCTATTGTTTCTACTATGTTTTGAAGTGCCATCTTGCAGTGATTTGCAAGTAGATCTTCTCTGCAGTGGTGTTGGCCTGCAAAAACATTCCTCCCTGTGGTGGTTGTAAAGTCTCTCTGGACAAGTAAATCCAGGTGCATTGTCTATCCGTGAGTTGAACTTGACTTGATGATAGCTCACTAAAGTTAGCATTCGTAGGCCCCTGTTGATTCATTTATTCACCCAAGAAGCTTGAATCATATGCTTTTTTGATTGCTTAAGAGTTTAATTTGTTATTTGAATAGTTTTTCCTTCTTGTTTGTTGTGACCACATAGACTTCTATGAGAGGTTTTTAATTTGGGAATATGGTATCTAAAATAAATACAGTACACTTATTCCTTTGTACAATCTATGCAGGTTGAAGTGTTTTGAGTTTCCTGGCAGGGAATCCCTGGATTTTCTGGGTGCAGAAGTGAAATACACTTAATGCAGAGGCAGTTTCGGCCATGTCTCTGGCAGAGGTTTAGATTACAAACTCGGTTCAATATACCAAGAGAGAAATGGTACATTCAAGCACAAAGGAATTACATAAAGGCAGCGTGGTTCCCAATTGTACATCATTCAGAATATTACACAAAATTCCTTTTCTATCTTAGCTTTCTTCTAAAATGCTTTTATACGTAGAACTCATTGCTTGCTCATATGCAGAATTTGTTTCAGGAAATTCTTATTAAAAGAAGAGACTTTACCTGAGGCAATGGTGATAAACCACAGGGAATAGTGTTGGTGTGGACCTGATATGTTTAGGGAAAACAACAACCACAAAGAACCCAATATCAACTCAATTTGACTTTGTAACAGCTGGGGGAAAAGATTGATTCAAATGTATTTCAGCAACTGATGGCAGCAATAAATGTTGTTTGGTATACTGCAAACACTTCTTTTTTTTAAAAAAAAATCTTTTCTAACACTGCATAGGGTGAATACATTTCCAGGCAATTTTCATTTGGAAGACATACTGCTGTCTGCCAATGTTATGTTTACTGCTGGGATAAAGAATATTGCCTTCTTGGATATTCAGCACATGTAAGTATTAATGCCACTTAGTTTTGGTACCAACGCATAAAATCTGAATGTTAAATCAAGTTCAACTACTTCTTCCCTCCCTTTGAATGCCTCCTTTTGGTTGCACAGCTGTCTGCTCAATTTAGAACCACATGAGAACACACTTGAAGCTTCAAAACTCACCTGGTTTTGATTGCAGGGATAGAATATGTCCCGATCATTTGGTTCACATATGCATATGTTTATAACAAACAAATTGATTCCAGCTGTGACAGACTGAAAAATTGAGGAAACCCACCATTCAGGACAGATGTTGGCCATTTGTGATCTCCAAATCACATGTGACAACCATTCACACACCCCCCACACCCCGCTTTTTTTTTCACAACTCTCTTCTGAATTACCACTAAAATTCAGGGTAGTTTCCTGGCATTAAAAAACCCACATTTTTAAAAAATACGTCCAGCTAAAATTTTAGGGGAGAGAGTGTAATGTAATTTAATAGAAATATCTTCAAGCATCTGAATCAAGAAAGGCAATCTTTTGTACATATCGCTTCTGAGAATATCAAATCCAATTTAAAATTGAGCTGGATTCTGATTCTAAAATCCTGCAATCTTCATCTTTTAAAAACGCACATCTTTAAGTAAAAAGCATTATTTCCACAATGAGAAAAACCTGCTCTTGCATCATCCATTTGTTCTTTATAGTCTTGTTATTGTGTTTTGCTTTTCTAGAGATCCACCATTGTGGTTCCTAAGATAACAGGGAGGGAGAAAGAGCCATAGATAGATCATTAATTAAATGCCATCTTGAAGGAGCTTTCCATTTAAGGGACAATAGCTATGTTCTGCCCTTGACTAGCAGGAGATATCATGCTGGCATACTCTGTACTTGAAATATACAGGATTTCACTTGGCCAGATTTAGAACCTCGTGAGGCTACAAAGTGAGGGTGCAAAGCAGAAAGAGAATTTCATTGTACAAAACCTTTTGAATGGGAATGAAAATTGGCACCTGCAATTTGCAACTTTGTTTTGGCATCAGACCATACTAGAACTTTCCCTCATCTCTGCTACAAGGACACCTCCTCAGGGTTTCTATTAACTATTCAGCAGGAACAGCATTCTTTGGGGCAATTGTACAAATGTTCAGGAAGTCTAAGAACCTGAGGCAAAAAAGGGTCACCTTAGCTGCTACACATAAACAATGGCATGAGATGATATAGGATAGAGTTAATTTTAGAGCAGTGCAAATCCCTCATGTGGATGAAGATAACTGAAGTTAATTAATTTCTAATAATTAAAATTAATAACAATACTTAAAACTAATTATTTGCAAGAGAAGAGATAAAATAGATCCTATTTTCAGGTAGATCAATATTGTATGGGAAGCCAACTACATAGGAACAAGCTTGAGCAGGTTGCAACTTTCTCTACCATGGGGATAAGTGTTACATTTCTAATTAGATTGTAATTATTCCCCTAAATGTGCTTTGATATATATACATTCAGATGTGTCCTCTTTTGTTCTCTCTCTGTTGATGCGTTTTCCCATATGAGAGAGTGAGTAAATTTTGCAGTGTCTTCCTAAATAATTCAATCAATTGCCATGTCTTTATCTTGATGGGCAATGAACAAGTCACTAATGAAATGTCTCTGCTTTGCAGCAGCTCCGATTAGAGCATTTAGTTAGGGGGATGAAGTCACAACTATGCTAATGGCAGACATGAATTATGCATCGTAAGTGAATTGCCAAATGGCTGGTGATAACGTTACACAGTTATAAAAACTGATTAGGATATCAGTAATCAAGGATCATGTTTTGGAGTGAAAAGTAATAAATTCAAGATACCAAAAGCCTTGCCCAGAACCATCTCTTTGCAGTTTGACAACCAAGACAAAAGACACAAGACCTAGGAAAATGTCTAACAAGTTCTGGAATAAATAATTATACAGTTGAGATAGATATGGATACTGATATAGAAGTTATTAATGGTTAATTATCACATACCTATAGATAGCAAAATGATTAATAATGATTATTCTTCTTTACTTTTTACTACTCTTATTCTAAAATTGCAACAATCAGCTTCTTAAATATTTCTCAATTATTTTCTTTCTCAACACCTATGTAAAAAGATGTCACAGAACTTAGATTTCAGTCCGCAACAATGCTTTATTTGGAAATGCTCCCAACAGATGGATTATGAATTTAATCTATGACGGCAACTGCACAAAGCCCTTAAACCAAAGCCTGCTCATCTGTACCTCTTAGCATCCCTGTATTCACCATGTGGGCCAGGAGATATAATTCAATAATATCTGAAAGTGTGGGTGTTGTCCAAATACAGGGATGGCTCTGGGGGAAAAAACACCTTCATTTTTATCCAATCACTTCTGAATTGCTTTGGATGGCTGCAAAAGTAAAGCTTTAAGTAAAAGTAGATGGCTTTAAAAGGGAAGTGAAAATTCAATGAGGCTCCAATTGGGGCTGCTAGTAAGAGGGCTATTTATCCTTCCTTAGTCACTGAAGCATATGACAATATCAGCTGCCTGGGAACAATAGCAGAGGATAACTAGCATCTCCTTGCTTACAGTTCTAAATTTCCCGAATGCATCTGGCTGACTGCTATATAATACAGGACATTTCCACATAACCAGGAACTCAAACCATCTGAATCAGCTTCATGTTATCCTGCTTATGGAAGGATCCTCAGGATCGTCCTCCATTGACCTCTGAGCTGGGAACATTTTCTTCTGCTAGTCAAGGGGAAATAAAAAGAGGGTTATCTAGTTTAAAGAATCATCCATTCTGATGGCAACAACTGGTTCAACTCTAGTTCCTCTTCCTCCTCCTCCTTCAGCTTGGCTGGCCTGCTGGACCTGCATTTTAGATTTTGCCTACACGGGAACCAGATTGGCTGGATCCCTGAGCCATAGCAATGCATTCATTAATGGGAGTCATGACTATAGAGGAGGCAGCTGGTGAAATGCAGGCAAAAGGAAGACTGAGTTGAGCAGCCCAGAGTTGTGGCTGAAAATCTTGAGCCTGCTAGGCTTTTGTTTCTTCCTTTGTGGAAGGAGAAGGACTAAACCAGGATGTCCAACCATGGCAACTTTAAGACTTATAGATTTCAACTCCAATTCCCAGCTGGCACGGACACCCATGGAGTAAACTGACTACCCCTAGCAATACGGAAAAGCAGTAAATGCCTTATTCTGTTGCGAGAATTATTGGGGAGGGGGGGCAGGAGGGAAGGAAATATAAAGAAAAACAACAACCCCAAACCTACTAGCCATGTGAGGGGAGATGATAGCAAGATACAGTACTGTATCCCTGTGACTTGGCTAAGGAGACAGGCGAACCAAGCACAAAGAGGCAGAAAAAAGAGACATTCTTGCTATATCCCACAGCTTTTCCTCTGGAAAAACATTGGAAAGCTTTAAATCAGGCCTGCTTCTCAAGACCTTTTCAAGCCTCACAAAGATCAGCTCAGCACTTGCATGGGGAACTGGCCATAGGATGCTGGATTGGAGGCCTCTTAGCATCTTTCAGCAGAATTGTTCTTAAGGGCTTACTGATCAAAAAACACAGGAGTTTTGTGATTCACTTACCTATGGGAAGATATTTGCTTTATCAACCAACCAAAATGACAATAATAAAAGCTAACAGCACATACTTTGACAAGGTAACAGATCCACTAACCCGCATCCAATTCGCAGAAAAGAGATCATTTTTTGGTGCAACTCTTCTCTAGTTCCAAAAACACTGTTTAGTTTGCAGAGATACTTCTGGCCCATTTCCTCATGTGGAGAGATCAGGCCCCTTTCCTTGATCCATTGAGATTTCCAATGATTTTTTAACTGAGGAAAGAACAACCATTACAAGTTATTATTAGCTCACAGTCACCTAAGAAAATGGCTGGCCAGCTGCCATAACACTATGGTGTGTAGGAGGCATTGTCAGAAAGTAGGTAGACATTGTGAATTGGTTTGTGCATTTTACTGCCATATGGATTAGAATCTGAAAATAACCTTGTGGCTTTTAGGCTGTTTCTTAGAGTAACAAACCAGTGGATGTTCCTAAGTGCCTGAAGTTTTAGAATTAAGAAATCCACAGAGATACAAATAAGTGAAGAAGCATAAAAATAAAATTAGTTACTTCCACTTGTTGAGCCATAATGAGATGGAGGAGTAGGGATAGGGTAACCCAACACTGTGGTTTGTAAACTGTGGTTTATGTCATAGTTTAAATCACACAAGTCCAGCTCATGGGGTATTTGAGAAACCCAACTAGCCATGTTTTAATGAGATTCATGAACACAGTTAATTTGATTTTCAAGCTCCAAAATGCAAGATTTGAGTTGATTGGGATAGGTACGCACTGAAATCATAAACTAAGAGGCCCATTTCTCTATTCGTTTTTCCCATAGCCTAATGCCAGAACTTCTAGAGAAGTTTTCTCTCACTGCTCCTTGGTGGAGCAGTGGGCTAATGCCTCCTTAAGTAACACCAGCTGCCTGCAATTAGTGCAGGTTCGCATCCCACCAGGCTCAAGGTTGACTCAGCCTTCCATCCTTCCGAGGTAGGTAAAATGAGGACCCAGATTGTTGGGGGCAATAAGCTGACTTTGTAATAATGCCACTTGGGGGCCCCCCGAAAGCCCTAATAAGCAGGCATATACATAGAATGAAGGCTATTGCTAAGCACATTGATTTGTGCTTTAGATTGTAAGCCGCCCTAAGTCTTCGGAGAAGGGCGGGATATAAATGGGATTTTTAAAAAAAATTAAGCTGAAAGAACCTGCTTGCTCCAAGATGACATTACTGTACAAGAATGTTCTTCAAATGTGCTTCATGGGGGGAAAAGAAAGAAAAGAATTTTTGGCTAACAAGAAAGTAAGCATGGGGAGACAATGTTGCTTTCAACCAGCTTTTTCCCAGCAGCCCAGGCAAAATGTTTATGGTTACCAAAGTTACAGAGCAGATACTTAGAGAAGGAGATGAAACTTTTAAGAATCTACATGCCAGAAATGAAGCTGACTCCATCATGCATTCTCCTGTTCTCCAACCTTCTCAGAGGGATCAAAATCACTCAATGAGACATACATAGAACACAAAATATTAGGGTTGGAAGGGACCTTGGAGGTCTTCCAGTGGTAGGATTCAGCCAGTTCACACCAGTTCAGCAGAACTGGTAGCTAATTTTTTGTTGCCCAGACCCTGAATGGACTTCCGGAAGCAGTATCCACACAGAGAACCGGTTGTTCACATATTTGAATCCCACCAGTGAGGTCTTCTAGTCCAACCCTCAGTTTAAGCAGGAGACCCTGTGCCATTCCAGACAAATAACTGTCCAATGTCTTCTTGAAAACCCCCAGCAATGGAGCACCCACAAGTTCTGGAAGTAAGCTGTTCCACGTATTGTTCTCACAGTCAGGAAATACCTCCTTAGTTCTAGGCTGGATCTCTCTTTAAATATCTTCCACCTATTACTGTTTTTCCTGCCAAGTGCTTTGGAGAATAGGCTAACCCCCTCTTCTCTGTGACAGCCCCTCAAGTACTGGAAGACTGCTATCATATCAGCTCTAGACATTCTCTTTACCTATGGTAAACCTCTGAAAACAAGTGATCAATCAGGTTGACGATCTGGACCTAGATCCAAATGTGGTTGGTTTCATTTTGCTTCCACTGTGGTACATGCAACAAACCACAGTTACCCAGACAGGCTTAGCATGTTCTAAGAGCACATGCTGTAAATTGTCCTGTAAATCAATTTATAGTTTGATGAGCTTAGCATCATTATCTAAAATACCAAGATTAAAACAAACCATGCCAAAATGAATAATTGTGCATCTTCTAACAGCTGGAAGGTCGTATCATACTCAACACCTGGCATCTTGAGGGTTATTCTTCAAAAGTGGGTGGGTTTGAAGAAGTGATTCAGGAATTTTAAGGGATGAGATAGGTGCCTTTGTGGATGCCCTCTGAACCTGTGCAAACCTCTCTCTCTTTTTTTTTTAAAGGGAGGGCTCTGAGTTTTGGACCACTTTATTGCACCTTTGCTTTAGTATGATGTGTGACAATGCAAGACAATTTCATATATTTCTAATTTTTTTCTGCTTTAATGACATATTTTCCTTCGACCCTTTTAGTCTATGATTTCCATTTAGCACGAGGAGTGAGAAATGGCAGAAATGGTAAAAGGAAGACAACAAAGCAAATTTGACAACCTGCACAAGTCACAGAGGGGAAAAAAAGGAGAATTAGGAGAGAATTATTTATTCTAGGGAATGGAGGGGGACAAGAAGCCCCTCATAATAAACAAATGAATAGCAATGATATTTCAGCAACCTACAATGTTTCAAGAGGTTAGTCAAGGAGCAGAACTGGAAAGACAGCGAAGATAGCCCTCAGTTCCATAACAGTCTGAAATGGAGTGCCATCTAGTGGTCCATTTCTTCTCCTCCCTAGGCGCAGGTGGGGGGGGACCATAAATCTAAAGGCCGTGGTTTTTCTCAACAACTCAAGAAATTCATCCCTCACCCAAGCAGCCAATAGTTACATTTAATAGCAAGACTGACTATACCCTTCTTAATTGGCAGATTAATCAACCAAAGCTTTAGCTGATTAAGCAAATTTAAATCAATGGTGCCAAGATTGTGCATATACGGCTTCCCTACCCACCACATTTCTCTTTTTATTCTGTCTTGCACTTAATTGGAAGAAATACTGGAAACTTGAACACATCCACATTTTCCAAATTAATCTTTATACATGATAATTCTTTTGCGGATAGAATAATAAAGGTGCTGCTTTGCTATCTTTATTTTGGATATTTCTTTCCTTGTTGATTTTAGAGGGGTTTTTTTCTGTCAACTTCTGAACAAACAGGAATTTTTAAAGCTATTTTTAGCTTTGGAGTGTCATTATAATATTTTCAGTATAATACTCAAATGGTTTAAAATTAGGAAGGAGAGGAGGAGGAAGAGGAGGAATTTCTTCCATGCCTCAAAAAGTCCTGTGCCAAATAGAATATATTTATTACCAGATGGTTTATTATGGAACTGGAGGTGAAAGGGGGAGGGACATGCAATGTCTATATTTGCATATAGATGTATGCAAATCAGTGTGCATTTAATCAGAATAGCAATTCATTTGATTGGATAATGGATCTACATGTTAATGAGGTCAGAATGGTGAGGGAATAGAAACAAGGGTAATAGCTTCGGGAATGAAGGTAAAGATATAGATGTACCAGCATAATGTTGAAGGATCTAATCTGAGTCGGTTACCGGGACTAAAGCTTTGGGGCTCATGCTGGAGTCCATTAACAGGGAATTTCTCTCTCTCCAGATTCAGATTGGATCTGGTAATAGCTTAAGTTAAACAGAGGAGTCTAAGGCCAGGCCTGTTCAGATGTTGTTTTCTTCTAATGATATCTATTGTTATGTACTGGGCTCATTAGTAATACCACTTGGGTTGCTGGAGCAGCTAACGTCCAGCAACCCAGACTACAAGTCTCCAGTGCTGCTATTGGCTATCCCTAGGTGGCAATGGTTGCTTCAAACCTATTGGCTGCTGCCTAGGGGCTAGACTATATATTGCGGCTAGTTGCAGCCTTTTCCCAGTTCTGATTCTGCATGAAATAAACCATGAGTTTTCCTATAATTTACCTTGTCTTCATTCCTGCGCCAAAGAACCCGCTACACAACATCTATGTCTTTGCTTTCCCATCACTTTTATTATCTCTCTAATATCTAAATCTATATTTCTTTGCACCTTTAATGTTTTATGACTAACAATTTGTTTTCATGAGAATATGCACACATACATACAAACATTGGTATTTATGCTTTATTTATTTGGTTTGGTATACAGGTTTGAACTTCTGTTTCTCCCACATCAGATTCATTTTCTGAGGTCAGAGGGACACATTCAAGAAGTAGGGCTGTTCAGGAAAAGCTTCACTGTTTGTGATGGATATATAAAAAGGTTCTTGGGTTTCTACGTCTGCCAGTGGCTGTGAGAGTATGTGTTTTGTTTCAAATTGAATTGAAAGGAAATAGCCCTGGCTGGGAATTCTGAAGCCTGCAGTCACAACTTCTAAACTACTGGAGGGGCCAGCAGATTGGGAAAAACTTATAAAGAAATCTTTTAAAATTACACATAATTCAACTTGAGCTAATAGAGCAGCAGCAAAGCATTTCAGGACATACCTGGAAGCTGCAGGCTCATAGGCGAAGGGTGCCATCCATATCTACTAGAATACCATTTCTGCATTTTGTTTGCAATGACATTCAATTTTTAGGCAAGCACACAGCCGTTTCAGGCGATTCTGCACAAACAAAACATGCTTGATACTCATAATCACACACAGTGATATTTATGGGTTGGTGGGTGGTTTATGGGTTCTTACACTGTGAAATTTTACTGTGGAAAGCTGCATGGAGACATTGTGAGTTAGACAGCCACATAAATATTTTCAATAAATAAATAAATGACCACAGTACTTGACCAGAGCAAGTGCTGAATTAATGCAACCAGTCTTCTGTAAGCAGCAACACCTTCCTTGCTGAATTTACTTTATTTTGCCTACAAACTAGGCAAAGGTTTTCATTTGGGAGAAATTTTCCCAGCCAACAAGGGGGGGAAGCTAAATATGTATAAAATCAAAAGCAAGAAAGCACAAGGGGAAACACCTGGATATTGGGCATTTTTGAGAGAAGCAGAAAGGATATTTTTAACAACTATTTCCCCATTTATTTAAAATTTCTCAGTCAAAGGATAATGCAGCTATTCTCAGCAACTTCCAAAATGGATTCTCAGAAGATCAGCAAATGTGGGGGTCATTCCTTTTGGCCTCCAAATAAAACTGCAGCATAGAATCCAAAGGGGGCATTTTATTAATTCTCTCTTTTGTCTGGTCCCATGCTGCTTTGCTAATAACTTCCACTGGGTGTCTGAAAGAAAAGAGCCAAAGAAGTAGAAAAGAGGTATTTGGTGCATATCCAAAATACAGCATATGTAAGGTATGCCTCTAAGACAGGGGTAGGCAACCTCGGCTCTTTTATGACTCATGGACTTCAACTCCCAGAATTCCTGAGTCATAAAAGAGCCGAGGTTGCCTACCCCTGCTCTAAGATAACCAAATGTTCAGAATCAGAAAAATAATGGTTGGGGTTGGGGTGGGAGGAAAGGGGAAAGTGTTTTTGCCAGGAGGGATTCCAGCATAAAAACAATTGTGCCAGTTGCAAAAGATTAATTATTCTTCTCTTTTTTGAATGGGTACAACACATCTAGAGAAATACCTGATAGATTTGGTAATTTCAAATACAAAATGCTGGTGGTGAAACCCTTCATGATTTAGGATTTGGGTATCTATGAAACAGCCTTCTTCCAGTAGTTTTGTGCCCAGCTATTAAACCATTTGTAAGCAGTTGCCCCAACTCTACCCCAAATACAGGGTCAGGGTACAGGGTCTGTTGTGTATGTAAATAGTTAGCAATAAGCCATAAAAGATATTGCAAACACTGTGCAGCTTTGCAAGGTTTAAAGCGGGAAAATAAGGTGCAATCATTGGACGCCACAACCAAGGAGCGGGAAAACAGACTGTTTGTATTGGTTACAGTTCAAACGCTTTCTCTATAAAAGGGTTGCAACATTTGACATTTGACAGTTGACTTTGTGTATTCAATAAACTCGTTCAGTGTTAACCACTCTGAGTCCTCGTCAATTCGAACCAAACAACTGGCGACGAGGGTGGGATTGACAGAAGACCAGAGATTAGGAAGAATTGTCGTGAAGGCGGCAAAGTCTGAGCGAGTCACAGTCAACCGAGCGGCCGCGGCAGAATAGGAAAAAAATTCTCCGAATGGCGCAAATCGGGTCATTGAAGGAATTTGACCCTAACTTCCCCGAAGATTGGGAAGAATATATTGGTCAGGTCGAAGGATTCCTGTTAGTGAACGGAATCACCGACGACCGAAAAAAAGCGGCGGCACTTTTGACAATTTGCGGCACACCGGTCTACAGAGTCGCTGTCGGGCTGTGCCAGCCACAACCAGTCTCCAGCGTGCCCTATGCCGACCTCCTTGCAAAACTAAAGGTGCACTTTACTCCCCGAAGGTCCGAACTTTTTTGGCGGCGCATCTTCGAGAAGAGAAATCAGAGACCGGGGGAGTCCATACAGAAATTCGTCGCTGCCGTTAGGGAAGCCGCAGTTCGTTGCAAATACGATAATTTAGAAATTAGGATTCGGGACAGAGTTGTGCTAGGCTTACGCGATGAACAATTACAAAACAGAATAATCGCCAAACCTACTGGCGATTTACAGGAAGTGCTCGACGAACTCCTAACGTATGAGTCAACCGGGTATCGCGACCCCCCCCGCAGTAGCATGGCGACAGCACCTGAAATTAACCAAGAGGGCTATGTGGACTGCGGGGAGGTGGATCAGCAGTGGGAGGAAGAGATCGCCGAAGTCTCCAGGCGATTTGGGAAGATGGCACCCAGACAACTTAGAAGCGAAGGGCCCGAACCCGGCCGCCGGCAACAACCCGCAACACCGCAGAGACCACCGACCGGGGCACAACGACCGTGGCGGGACACCGCAACCAGACCGCGCGACAACGACACCCAGAACCGATGCGGCAGCTGTGGCGGCAACCATCCCCGCGCTTCCTGCCGATTCCGCACCGCCAAGTGCAGGGCTTGTGGCAAGACCGGCCACATCCAGGCCATTTGCAGAAACCGCGTCCGGGACTCCCGTCTGAATGAAGTCGATGTGTGGCCAGAGGGTAAGGTAACCCCCAATGCTAGTGGCAAGGAGACCCCTAGATCCCGGGCGAAATTTTCAAACCCAGGGGAGGTGGCCCGAGTCAATCGGAAAAGGCAGGGAAGGGGGCACAATTTTCCGGACGGAAAATTAAAAATCACAGTCCTTCTGCAAGGGGTTCCTTGCAGAATGGAAATCGACTCTGGGGCTTCAGTGTCGATAATTTCCACTGAAACCCTGGAAAAAATTGAACAACTAAGTGGAAAAAGAATTCCACTTAGCCCAACAAATATTCAATTAATGGACTTCCAAAAAAGTCCAATAATCGTAAAGGGAAAGACCAGCCTTAGAGTTAATTTTAAGGGATTTAAGGGGGTCTTAGATGTGGTAGTTACGGAGGGGAATAGGACTAGCTTAATAGGGCTTAATTGGTTTCCTGCCCTGGGAATTTGGATAGGGGGAATAAATTCTGTGATTAGAAATAAGACCCTCGAATCCGTCTGCAAAGAATTTGCAGACGTATTCGATGGATCTCTAGGCAAGTACAAAGGGCCCCCCATTAATTTTAACCTAGACCCCTCAGTAAATCCAATCAGGCTAAAGGCCCGGAGGGTACCTTTTGCCTTAAAAGAAAAAATCGAGGCCGAGCTCGACCGGCTTGTAGGCCTCGGAGTTTTAGAACCCGTTGAGGGCGGTTTATGGGAGACGCCGATCGTCACACCCCTCAAACCCAATGGGGATGTGAGGATCTGCGCCGACTATAAAGCGACCCTCAACATTGGAATGAAAAAGCATGCTTACCCGGTCCCGACGGTGAAGCAGGTCCTCGCCACGATCCAGGACGCCGCCATCTTCGCCAAGCTCGACTTGGCGCATGCGTACTTACAGTTGACTGTTTCCAAAGAGGCTGCAGAGGCGCAAACAATTGTTACCCACAAGGGGGCGTTCCGAGTCCACAGACTGCAATTTGGGATTGCAGCTGCTCCAGGCATCTTCCAAGAAGTGATGGAGAGGACCTTAAAGGGCATACCTGGAGTATGCCCTTACTTTGATGATGTCCTAATAGCTGGAAAAGATGAAGGAATGTTAGTAGAGCGGCTGGAACAGGTACTGGGTAGATTTAGAAAGGCTGGATTAAAATTAAAAAAGGAAAAATGTAGCATAGGGGTTAAATCCACTGATTTTTTGGGGTTCAGGATTGACAAAAGCGGAGTCCACCCTACCCCTGAAAAAATTAAAGCAATTAAAGGGGCTCCTGAACCAAGGAACAAGGCTGAGCTACAGGCCTTCCTAGGCTTGGTAAATTTTTATCACACTTTTGTGCCACATAAGGCTGCCATTGCAGAACCACTGCACAGGCTTTTAGATAAGAAGACCCCTTGGCATTGGCAAGACAAGCACAAAGTGAGTTTCCAGACCTTAAAAGATATCCTTTCCAGTAGCTCAACTGTAACCCACTTTATAGAAAATAGACCAATCTACCTGGCGTGCGATGCTTCGCCTTATGGCGTTGGGGCAGTAATCAGCCATTTAGACACCCAGGGAATGCAAAGACCCATTGCTTACTACTCCCGCACACTAACCAAGGCAGAGCGGAACTATGCTCAAATTGACCGGGAAGCTTTAGCCATAGTGGCAGGAGTTAAAAAGTTCCACGACTACCTGTATGGCAGGAACTTTACAATACTGACAGACCACAAACCCCTGCTGGGACTGTTTACCACAGATAAACAGACTCCCCAAATTATGTCTCCCAGGATGCTGAGATGGTCCATTTTCCTCTCAGCATATTCATTTTCCCTCCAATACCGACCAGGTAAAGACATGGGTCATGCAGACGCTCTTAGCAGATTGCCCCTTAGCACAACAGAGGAGGACCCTGCCCCAGTGGGACAAGTAATGTCCCTACAAGATATTCCTGATCTGCCCCTAACTGCTAAAGACATAGCTGAGGCAACCAATAAGGACCCCATCTTAAGGAGAGTAATGGCCTGGGTCATGAGCGGTTGGCCCAACGCCAACCCAGACGTAAAATACAGTCCATTTTTCCGAAGGAAGGATGAACTATCAGTTCATATGGGTTGCTTACTTTGGGGAACTCGTGTAGTAATCCCAGGAATCCACAAATCAGCTATTCTATTTGAATTGCATGAGGGACACCCTGGAATAGTAAGGATGAAGGCCTTAGCTAGGAGTCACTTGTGGTGGCCAGGATTGGACCAAGACATTGAGGAATGCGTTGCCAATTGCCATCTGTGCCAACGTTCCAGGCCTGAACAACAACACATCCGCACACATAAATGGGAGCTAGCTAGGAATCCTTGGTCCAGGATTCATATTGACTTCGCTGGACCTTTCCAGGGGTTAACGTTCCTTGTAGTGGTCGACAGCTACTCTAGATGGCTAGAAGTAGTACCGGTCAGTTCAGTAACGGCAGGCAGAACAATACAGGCATTAAGGGGCCTCTTTGCCACTCATGGGTTGCCGGATTTAATAGTGTCTGATAACGGGCCACAATTCACATCTATTGAATTTCAGGATTTCCTCAAGGCCAACTCGATTAAGCATAAGACTTCTGCACCCTTCCACCCCTCCACCAACGGATTGGCTGAAAGGAACGTGAGGACCACGAAGGACGCGCTTAAAAGAATCATTCGAGGTGACTGGCATCAGAGACTAGCTGAGTTCTTGTTGGCTCAACACACAACCCCTTGTTCGGCTACAGGGAAAAGTCCAGCTGAAATGAGGTGGGGAAGAAAAATCTTGACCAAGTTGGACAGACTACACCCCGACCGACTCCAACCAAACATTGAATTAGACATTCCTAACAGAACATTTGAAGTGGGGGACTTGATTTGGGCCAGGAACTACGCCCAAGGGGATAAATGGATTCCTGGGGTGGTAACTGAAATCTTAGGTCCCCTATCATACATCATTGAGGGGGAAGGGAATAGGGTCTGTAAAAGACACATAGACCAGCTGAGGAAAAGATCTAGTGGGTGTGTGCCAGCTGAGGGGGACCAAAGCTCAGTTAGGGCAAACAGTACAGATAACATTAGGCCTGAAAGTGGTGTAGTGGTGGGGCAAGATGACATATTTCCTGATGCCCATCAACAACAATTCAGTCCAATTGATTGGGAAATACCCCTGCGAAGTAGGCCAGTGACAACTGAATCCCAAACACAACCTAATACACAAGGCAGTACATCTGAAGCCAGTAACCCTGAGCCCAGGTCTAGTAGTAACCAGCATAGTAACCAGCAGCCAAGCAGTCAACCAGGAAGAAGGGTCCCTAGCAGCCAAAGTAACAGATACCCTTCTAGAATACATAGGCCACCAAAATACCTAATGGACTTTGTAAAGAAATGACACCAACTGGGGGGTAAGGGGTGTTGTGTATGTAAATAGTTAGCAATAAGCCATAAAAGATATTGCAAACACTGTGCAGCTTTGCAAGGTTTAAAGCGGGAAAATAAGGTGCAATCATTGGACGCCACAACCAAGGAGCGGGAAAACAGACTGTTTGTATTGGTTACAGTTCAAACGCTTTCTCTATAAAAGGGTTGCAACATTTGACATTTGACAGTTGACTTTGTGTATTCAATAAACTCGTTCAGTGTTAACCACTCTGAGTCCTCGTCAATTCGAACCAAACAGGGTCATTAATAGGGTTTTTTTAATCAAACAATTTGTATAGTTTTAAATTTTTAATCTGCAGTTTTAATATTCAATTGCTTTTCTAGTTCTCTTTTTCTAATATGTAAGGTGCCCAGAATTGTCTCATAGATGAGATGGACAGCATAAAAAATAATAATTAAATATATGTAGGAAGGTCTGTCCCTTTAGGGTCTGTCATCTTCAGGGACTACAAGACAAACTTTCTCAGTCATGACCTCCCCTTCTTTGGAACATAATTTTATCCAGAATTAAATTGGTCCCCACCCTTTTGATTTTTCAGAAAGTCCTCAAACTATGGCTCTTTGAAAGTGTGTTGAGGTACAGCTGTTATAAGAAAATGGCCTTCCTGGTTGAAGATTTTTATATGATAATACCAGATTTTCAGATATCAGGACTGCAATGATTACGGTTGTTCATGGGCTATTGTTATTTTTTAACATTCTGTAAAAGGTAAAGGTAAAGGTTCCCCCGCACATGCATGCTAGTAGTTTCTGACTCTAGGGGCCGGTGCTCATCTCCGTTTCAAAGCCGAAGAGCCAGCACTTGTCCGAGGACATCTCCATGATCATGTGGCTAGCGTGACTAGACGCCAAAGGCGCATGGAACGCTTTTACCTTCCCACCGTAGTGGTCCCTATTTTTCTACTTGCATTTTTATGTGCTTTCGAACTGCTAGGTTGGCAGAAGCTGGGACGAGTAACAGGCGCTCACTCTGTTACGTGGCACTCAGGATTTGACCCGCCAAACTGCTGACCTTCTGATCGACAAGCTCAGCGTCCCAACCCACTGAGCCACCGCGTCCCTAAAACATGCAGAATGTTAAAATTATTCAGACTATTTTTAAACTGGGAATGGACTATAAGCCCAAGTATATACTGTAAATAACTGAGATATACTACTATTTTGGGAAGACAGCTGTTGGTTAATTGCCAGTTATGTTTTTGCACTTTGTGTTTTTGCAATATGTTGCATTTTATCTAAAGAAACCTTTCCAGAGATAATGTGCTGTACCTGTGGAATTTTCTATAAACCAGATTTGAATGATCTGGGCAACACAATTTAATCAATATAATTTAACTGTTAGAAAATGGACAAAATAAAAGTTCCAAGAGAATTGTATGCATAGCTGTCTTTTTGCATCATCTGCAAAAGGTCACTAAATAGAAGCAAGTTGTATGCACCAAACCATCTGATCTCAAATGTTATGTTGGGCAATGCTATTTCAAACTGGAACTTAAGACAGAGTTCTACTTCTGTAAAACTGTGTGCCTAATTTATGGCATATTTGGGACTGTCTTTTACTGCACAGTATAGTGGGATAAAATATCCTGGTGCTAGTTTTTGTTTTTAAGTAGTGACAATTTTATAAGATACTCCAAAAGCTTTGAAGATCTTGAATAAGCATTTTATGTAGAATAAATGACCAAACATGACATTTGATCAAAATGCTAGGTTGACTACATACATCTTCAAGAAAAATCCATTTTTTTGAAGAAACTGTGGGATACACAACTCACACACCCCTTTATGTCTGTGCCCTAGAACATAAGTTATTCATTTTAGGCGATGAAAAGATTAAAATGTTTTAGTCATCAAATGCTGCATAGAAACAGGGACACAGTGGCTCAGTGGGTTAGGACACTGAGCTTGTCGATCAGAAGGTCGGCAGTTTGGCGGGTCAAATCCTGAGTGCCACATAACAGAGTGAGCGCCTGTTACTCGTCCCAGCTTCTGCCAACCTAGCAGTTCGAAAGCACGTAAAAATGCAAGTAGAAAAATAGGGACCACTACGGTGGGAAGGTAACAGCGCTGTGCGCCTTTGGCGTCTAGTCATGCCAGCCACATGACCACGGAGACGTCCTCGGACAAGCGCTGGCTCTTCGGCTTTGAAACGGAGATGAGCACCGGCCCCTAGAGTCGGAAACGACTAGCATGCATGTGCGGGGGAACCTTTACCTTTGCTGCATAGAAGCCATCAATGTAAAAAAAAATGCAGTTATAACGAATTAGGCAACCGCCCAAAGTAGGTAGATAACGGGAAAGGTAGTGTATACCTCTGATAATAAATAAATACGAAAGAGCGCGAGGGAGGGGAGCTTATGAAAAGCTTATGAAAAGACCACAGCATCTCCCAGAAGGATTCTGCTCAACAAAACTGGCGAGGACTGGAGTAGCAATCCAGCTCCGCTCTTTCCTTGCGCCCTTTCTAAAGGCAAGGGTGACCTGGGGCTGTCCGCGGAACCAAGGCGAAGCTATCCCTTGTTCCCCGGCAAGCAAAGCTAAGCGCAGCACCAGGAAGCTGGCAAAGAGAAGCTGAGCAGAAACTGGCAAGCGACGTCAGCGGGAAGGCAAAAAGAGAGACTCTTCCTGGCTCCGCGGCAAGCGGGCAGAGCAGCTTGCCCCGCCCCTAAAAAGCAGGAAGGTGGAGGTTAGCCGTGTATCGGAAAGACCGAAGGCGATACTGCGAGGCTTCCTCGTCTCAGGTGAGCCCCGCGGAGGCGGTCTCCCACTATCTTCCGGCTTTTTATTTATAATCGCCGCACCTGCAACCAAAAGATTCGAATGGGTTCTTCGTCGCCACCGATTGGCTGTGGATCACCTGGTCAGCGCAGGGAAGGTTTTCCGCCCGGAACCTCCTCGTGGGTTAAGACTTCACTTTCCATAATATGGAATCGTGATGTCCATGCCGATCAACGCGGTGGACCCAGTGCAGCTGAAGCTTGCATATCGGAAAGCAGTGATGTAGAGAATGAGCATCTGGGGCTGGCCAATTAATCCTTATTAAACTTATTAAACAAACTCTGGAGTTGGCTTTACCTTAGACCAGGGGTAGGCAACCTCGGCTCTTTTAGGACTCGTGGACTTCAACTCCCAGAATTCCTGAGTCAGCATAGCTGACTCAGGAATTCTGGGAGTTGAAGTCCACGAGTCCTAAAAGAGCCGAGGTTGCCTACCCCTGCCTTAGACGCACAAGCAGCAACGAATTGTCCTGGGTGGATTTGTACTGTACAATAACTAGCATAATTTATCTTAGTGTATCAGATGAACCAGCTACCCGCTGCACACGTAGCCTTAACCTGAGCTGGCAAATATACTTTTAATTCTGATAATGAAAGGAAGCTGCTTAATCTATGGAGAAGTATCTGAAATAGCAAAAGTTAGAATTAAAGGATTTGAAAGCAGTGAAGGCACCAAGCCAGGAACTGAGAGACTTGGGAGCTCTAGGCCTGCCTTAGGTACAAGACCATCTGGATGACCTTGGGCCAGTCATTTTCTCTCAGCCCTAGGAAGAAGTCAATGGCAAGTCACTTGCCAATATGTGGACCTTTTAAATATTGAACATACAGAATAACAGTTGGAGATCTTCTACTCCAGGGGTAGGCAACCTCGGCTCTTTTATGACTCATGGACTTCAACTCCCAGAATTCCTGAGCCAGCATGGCTGGCTCAGGAATTCTGGGAGTTGAAGTCCATGAGTCATAAAAGAGCCGAGGTTGCCTACCCCTGTTCTAGTCGAAACCCCTGCTCAAGGAGGAGTCCTTATATCAAACCAGACAAATGACTGTCCAATCTTTTTTTTAAAAAACCCAATGCACTCACAGTTTCTGAAAGCAAGCCATTCTACTGGTTAATTGTTAATTTAGCCCTACTCAAATGCTTGTGTTGGAGCATTAAAACAGCCATATCTCCATAGTGCAGATTTTGAGTAATGAGGGAGGAGGAAAAAGATTTGAGTAAGTTGCTGAGAATGCTGGTGAACATGGTGAGATTGACCCTACAGTTTCTTTGACACATGCTTCATTCTACAGAGTTTATACATTGCACTAAGGTAAAATGCTACTTGTTTAATTTTGGCTTAGTCTGTTGAATAAACCCAGTCACTATGATTTGTAAAACATGTTTTCTGGTTAGTGTGTGTAGGTACTATAGTTTATAAATTTAAAATAAAACAATGAATGTGGCACTTTGTACAAGTTTCAACACCATTCCAGGTGATTCAGCACTACTTTTTTCCCCAGTGATACTATGAATAAGGCCTAAAAAGTTAATTGACTGATTAGGCTTACAGTTAGCCACAAAATTCTACAGGTCCATTCTGACTCTTCTATTCTTTCAGGTTATGATTGTTCTTTCTACTTTTAACAAACATGGGTCCTGTAAGCATGGCTGTTCAATTGAAAATGAAGATCATTCATTCTTACAAATCAAGGGACAAATTCCTGCTAGCTACTTCAATGGTAAAAAAAAATTGCCAAGAAATGGAAGTCATTGTGGAACTGTTGAAACCAAGACAAGGCCTCGAAAAGATGGTTAGAATTGTTCTCAAACCTGTCATACCTGCAAACAGAATTCACAGATCACTGCATAACACCTGCTGCAAAGATTATATGGTTATACATTGATTAACTAACTTCAAATCTATTATCTAGTTTTAAGAATATTCATCTTTCTTTTTTATACTTTTCCACACAGAGGTCTTTTTTCACATTGGAATTGTACACTACATTATAGAATAAACATGGCCAAGGTGATCACAATGCTTCAAGCCCTCAGAAATCATTGGAAGAAGACTACAGTTGGGATCTGCCTGGTTACCTGGGGAGGAAACTGGCTTTATGGAAAACACTGGTAATTATGGAATCTTTTAATAATTGGATTGGATTGGATTAAAAAAAAACACTCAAGGCCAAACAGAAGTTGCAAAAGTGCTATACATTATTGTCTCCTAGTTAGTTTTTGCTGTTTGTTGTAATCAAGGAATATTTTGAATCAGAGCAGTGAAATGGGTAGAGGAATGAGGAATGACCCCCCCCCAAGCTATTTTTTTTCTCTCCACCAAGTGAAGCTAACTGGATTTGATAGCTTTTCTGAATATCATAAGAAAGCAGAGCATTTTAAAGACTTTGCAGAGTTGCTTGTGTGTGTATAATCTGAGAATCCGTGTATAAAATTATAAAAAGTTTAAGCAACTGGGTCAGCAAGAGACTGTATTTTCATTTTATGTATCTGCAAGAGAGAAACATCTTTGGGTAAGTTTTAAGAACTTAGTTTATTCATATTTTTTCTTCAAGAATCAGGATGGAAAATTATTATGAGGAAAGAAAATGCATTTTAGATTAAAAAGAGTTTTTAAAAACATTAATTAGATTTAAGTTCAGAACTGAATAATGTATAACTTAAAGGGTACAATCTTTATTTAGATACACTAATTTAAAGGGAGACTTCAGAACCATGTTCTGTAATTCAGTGTATTTGCTACTAAAAGATTTGCATGCAATCATACCGTAGTAGTTTCAAACAATGTTATATCCATTAAAGGCCAACTTCCCTCTATTAGTTGGTTGCCTGAACTGCTTTTACTTAGGCAATTTCTTCTAACATTATCTCAAATATGCCTTCTGTAATAGAATATGTGAATGATTTTGGGGAACAAGGGGAAGGAATGCTGTCTTGGAAACAACCAGACAAGATGGAAGAGTCCCAAAAGGCTTAACTATATCAGAGGAAAAAAATTTTTCCTCTGGGACGGACCCATCCTACTTGATCAAGCAGGTTTGTGTCTTTGGACTTGCAAGATTCTGTCAATGTAGCCTTACTATAAAGTAGAATTAGCTTATCTAGATCATTTTCTGTCTGTTTTAACTGGGATATTTGACATCAGTCTTGCAAATTTGGAGGTACAAATTTCCGTCTGTGGCTTTTAACTGCTTGATCAATTAGGATAGTCCTATTAAAAGTTTCTTTCTCTGACTAATCACTTGGGATCTCCTCCCTCTTCTCTGGTTATTTCTCTTCCTTTCTGTTCCCCAAGGTCATCCACACATTCCATTACATCTTCCAAAGATTTTAAACCATTAAATTCCATGTCTTGTGTTCTGGGATGATAGAGAACACATCATAAGCTTCATCTGTGTGATATCACTTCAGGTATTTGAAGCATACTGTAATATCCCCAGGCTAAACAAGCCCTGTTTCCCTCAATCTGTCCTCTCAGGACTTAGCTTGAATGCTTGAATTGTTCCTGATGCAATAATACAGGAATAGGCTGTATGGTGCTCAGGGAATACCAGTCTCTCTACCTCATTTTAAAATAGTTTTAATATTTTTAACAGGAGGCAGGCATGCTGCAAAGAGGCCTTTAAGCATCATTGTCTTTATTTATAAGAAAGCCCCATTGGGTCTGGTAGATAGCTAGAGCTAAATGCTTTGTTTGTTTGTTTTTTAATAAGGGAGGGAATTAAGAAGTTGCTGCTCGTGTTAATCTGTACTGTTTTTCTATACTGGATCTTCTGAGCAGCTGTCATGATTAGCTTTCCCAAAGCCATGAGAGCCGATTCAAATAGAACTGGGAAATCCAATTTCCAAATGAAATGAGGTATACTGCCCTTCGCCCCATCAAAAAGCAACCCTAAATGACATCTTAGTTATGCAGTAGGTTAAAATAGACATATTGTCATCTCTGGTAACCGTTAATGGACTTTTGCTGACATCAGGTCTAAAATTGCAAGGATTTAAGGATTTTAAAGGATAGGATAAGAAATGGGATATGAGAAAAAGAGATATTTGCTGTCTTTTAAGGGAAGGTATACTAAAATTGTGTACACTTGTGATGAAAGAGAAAATCATTTTTATTTCTTTACGGTATTTTTTATTTTTGAGATTTTCTATTTTTTTTTTCATTTTAGTTTGTATTACTTTTTATTGTTGTAATTGTAAATGTTATAATGATGATGGTGGTGGTGGAAGGGTCTCTTTAGAAAGAGCAATAACTCTCTCCAAACACAACAAAATGGTACCAAATTTGGTGCTGGGGAGATGTCAACCCTTCCAAGTAAAACCAGGCAGTAAATGCTAGATGATCTAAATCTAGATCAACTAATGCAGGGGTGTCAAACTCAATTTCATGGAGGGCCGCATCAGCATTGCGGTTGCCCTCAGGGGGCCAGGTGGGTGTGGCCTACTGGGTGGGCGTGGCCTACTGGGTGGGCGTGGCTAGTGTGTGTATGGCCTACTTAGTGGGCGTGGCCAGCTCTACATCGTTCGCATCAAGGGTGCCTATGGGGGCCTGGGCAGGAGTGGGACAGATCTGAGGGTCTCTGGCAGGAGGAGGGTCTCTGGGCCAGGGCCAAGGCAGTGGGGGCCGTTCCCTCACTGTTTCCAGGATGGCTTCGCAGGCCGCATGAAACCATTTCGCGGGCTGGATCCGGCCCCCGGGCCTTGTGTTTGACATGTCTGACCTAATGTAAGGCTACATTAACAGAACCTTGCAAGTCTAAAAATGCAAAACCTCCTGCTGCCACTTTTAACTGCTTCGTCTAGGAGGGAGGGTCCTGTCTAACTTTCGTTCTCTGACCATTAAGCCACTGGGGGCTCCTCTGTCTCCTGTCTCGATTATTTCCTAGGCAGCACCTCTTTCCCCAAGAACGTTCCCACATTGCATTACAGGGGAGAAGCTAGCCACAACAATCACATTTAAATAATGGACCAAGTCCCTGCCCCCATGCTAATTACTGAATGAGAGTAGAGCATAAATGCCCTGTGCTTCTCAGTGCATACAGATATGTACAGACGTAATTTAAGAGCAGAATAAAAACATGCAAGTGTGCATGCACATCCGTACACAGACACTCAAAACAGTTTACTTCATTGCACAGAAGAAAACACAGAAGTCTCCTATGGCCACTGCTTGTAATGGAATTAGGAAGTATTCCAGACGCCATGCTCTACCTGTTTTCACTACATTATTGGGAAATATTGGCAAGAAGTTATGTAAAGGGGGGCAGAGCTTTGTCCATCAGTGTGGTAGTAGTAGTAGTAGTAGTAGACGACTTTATTGTCATTTCAACAATATACAGTACAGTACAGTACAGTACACAGTGAAACGAAACGTTTCCCCAGGACAGAACACAAACTACACATAACTCTAAACTAAAAACTTAAAAAAAACTACAAATACAAGTGTTTATAGTTCTAGTTTCTTCGTGTTGAGAATTCTAATGGCTTGTAGGAAGAAACTGTTACACAATCTGGATGTCCGAGCCCAAATGCTCCTGTACCTCTTTCCAGATGGCAAAAGAGTGAAGAGTGTGTATGAGGGGTGTGTGTAATCAGCCACAATGTTTCTGGCTTTAAGGATGCAACGTGTGATGTAAATATCCATGACAGAGGGAAGAGCAACCCCGATGATCTTCTCTGCCATCCTCCATAAACTGAATAGAGTGGGAGTAATATTTGGTAGGAGTAGATGATGGCAAAAGAAAGACTAGGAAATGGACCAGATTAGTTTGTAAACTAGGGAAAAATAGCAATAGCACTTAGACTTCTATAACTCTTCGCAGCGCTTCACAGTCCTCTCTAAGCAATTTATAGTGTCAGCATATTGCTCCCAATAATATGGGTCCTCATTTTGCTGATGTTGGAAGGATGGAAAGGCTGAGTCAACCTTGAGCCGGTGAGAATCGAACTGGCGGCTGGCAGAATTAGCCTGCAATACTGCATTCTAACCACTGCGCCACCACAGCTCTTAATGTTAAAATTCATGTTAAGGAAAAAAAAATATTCCCTGAGTGCTTTGCTATCAGAGTAACAGTTGGGAAGGGTTTTCCTCCATTCTAAACCCACCCACCCCCTTTTCCTATGGTTATATTTTGCTTACCTTCATACTGGTAGGGAATTTACAACCACAATTGGGCCTGGAATTCTGGTCATAAGTCATTGCTGTCATTAAGCAACATGCTCACGTGACCACTTTGCTCAGTGACCACAATTGTGGCTCTCTCAGTTGTGCTTGTTAAGCGACCATATGGGTTGTTAAGTGGACAGAGCAAAAGAGCTGCCTGCCAAAGAAAATGTTGGATGGTGCATGGAAGGGAATTTGTGTGCTAGGCTGAGGGAAAATAAGCTCAAATTCCAAAGACGGGCCTTCTCTTCCCCTCCATATCGGACAAAACCACTGCACTACAGTAGTTTGGGAAAAGTAAGGTTTCTATTTTTAGTAGCCGAGCTTTCTTTCCTTGGTCTGCTGCAGGGGTTCACCTCCCTTCTGTATGTTAACCTTTTTACCCTTCCAGTCCACTTCAGTTCTAGAGCTGGTTTTTAAATAATATCCAATAAAATGACTTCAGTTAATCAAAAGTCTATTATTGGTATAAAGTGTCCCTATTTCTTAACATGTATTCCTCTGAACATTAAGAGAAGTTCTAAAACCTCTAAGGAATCCTTTGATAAATATTCCAATTAGGACTAATTGGGGTAATTTATTATTTATACATTCTCTTGCTTAGGAAGCTTGTTTCTGTTTGCCCCATTATTTTCACTAAAGGTTTCCCACTGAGTGTCTTATCTTGTTGCTTACTTTGAATTTCTCCTGATTGGTTTTTTATTGTAAATCAATGATCTTACCACTGGAAAAGGTTACTATGGCAGGAAGTGACTTGGTTTGAATAAAAAGTTGTTTGATCGAACTAATTTTGAGTGGTGCCAACGAATAGGCTATGGAGAGAAGATGCAAAGTAAGTTACAAACAATATAAGGCATCTTCATGGTTGCTTGGATCGAAGCGTAATCCTTAATATATGGCCTTTAGTACTTGTGGATGGTTTTTTAAATCTCTTAAAACAGGAGTCCCCAATCCCCAGGCCACGGTCCACTACCAAGCCATGCCCTGTTTGGAACTGGGCCACATGAAGGGTGGGCCAGCACGCACATGCGTGCAAATGGACTTATGCAAGTGGCAGGCAAGGACATGTGCACATGGGCATGTAGCTCAACTTGTGCAAGTCGAGTTGCATGCGGGTGTCGGCCAGCCCACCACTGTACGGCCTGATTCCCGTCTTCCCACCCCCCCGCCCAGCCAGGCTGCCAAGCTGCAAAGGTTGAGGACTGCTTTCTTAAAGGGAGCAAATCCTTTTGATCTATGTGTCCCTGACTTCAATTGTTGCAAAACATAATTAGGAACCACTTGGACTTTTACCCACTGGCTTTCACTCTTGGGGTTGAAAGTGATATCTTCAGACTCAGAGTTTTTCAAGCAAGGGGGATTGAAATAGGAATGTCCTAACAGACATAAAAGTTTGACATTGTCATCTTGCTTCAGCTACATAACATTTTAAGGAATCCCTGTAGCATTTTGTGGTCAGGGCTGCTGAAATCAAATGAGGACCCATGTTGTTTGGGGGGGGGGAATATGCTCACTCTGTAAAGCGCTTTGAGAGGGCTCTAAAAGCATTGTGAAGCGGTATGCAATCTAAGTGCTATTGCTATTTAGAAGGTGTTGGCTAAAACAGGGGTTCTCAACCTTGGCAACTTTAAGACTTGTGGACTTCAACTCCCAGAATTCCTCAGCCAGCAAAGTCCACAAGTCTTAAAGTTGCCAAGGTTGAGGACCTCTGGGCTCAAATTATAGAGGTGATTTACAGCAACCAAGGCTTGATAGTGTTGTATGTCAGTAATGAATTGGTGGTGCAGGGTTGTTTTATTTTATTTTGTTTTATTTGATAAAGGGATGTTAACACTTTTGAGCAATCTTGTCAAACATTTTGATAACCCTTTTATGATTAATTTTGAAATTGTATTATGTCATTAACATATTGTGTTATAAAGTTGCAGTGTTTCTATTTTCTATCTCTTAATTTTATTGTGCTGAACCAATTATTTTTCCATCCAAAACCATGAAGATAGAAAAATAATTGGTTCAGCACAATAAAATTACAACTAAAATATTTTAAAACAGAAGGAGTAAATTTCCATTTGTTTGTTTATTAAATTTACCATCTAATTATCACTGTTGCTTCCAGCAAATGGGGAAGTAGAGAAAAAATGCCTTCAAGATAGACAGAGAAAGTAAATTCTATTATATCAACCTCTACAAAACCAGGTTGCTTTAGCTGAAGCGTGAAACTTGCTGTCCAAGCATGCAACACACTAAATCTTTAAATTTGGCTCACTGTCTCCCGTCCCCCCCCTGCCCAGAGTATGCCTTCCCTGCACACCATTTAGTCATGAAACTTCTTAATGAAAGCAAATGTATGCTAATCTCTTGACATCCTTCTCCTTGGTAAATGTTAGGAGAAGTAGAGAGAGTTAGCATATGCCTAATTTCAGAAATTCAAATTCAGAATGCCTAGTGTGCTCTTTTGTGTATATTTGTACAGGTTGAAGGAAGTGGGGGGGGATAGCAAAAATAAAAAAAGAGGAACAGTGGTTCTGATGCTATCCATCACCAGCTTTTGTGTCAGGAAAAAATGGCCAAATTTTCTGGCCAGCTGTGCAGTTTATGGAGACTTTTTTAAAAAAAAAACACCATAATATTTATTTACATAATGGAGAATTTTGTTACTTTGATCGCTGCTGTGGATAAAACATTAATCCACCATGTAGTCTAGTGCAGGGGTCACATATGCTTTTAATAAATTTGTAACTAGAGAAATTAATAGCAAATATCATATTATCAAGATTAGGATTGTGGAAATGGTATGCATTCCTAATCCATAGTCCCTCTGAAAAGTTTTGATTTAAGATTTATGTCTGCCAAAGAAGAAATCCTTTTTAAAATGCATACATATATCTCCCTTCTCTAAATTTAGCTTATTTAATATCTATTTTTTTTGTCTTTTCTCTTCTTCCCCTGTTACAGTGATAACCTGCTAAGGAGAGCTGCATGCCAAGAAGCCCAGGTAATACCATTTAATAAGATCAAATTAGATTAAAATTCCCTCCTTATCTCACTTGTGCAGGATTCTGGAGATTCTCCCAGTGGGTCCGTTCTACGTGAGTAGCCTATCAACAGGGATGTCAGTATTCAGTTGCTCAAATACTACAAGCACTGCTTTCTTCTTCTTGCAGAGCTTAGGCTTTGCACCTAATTATATCTCAAATTCTGCAAAGCGTAAATCAGTGGTGAAGAGCTTCCAGGTATTTGTGATAATTGAGAAGGGTATGTCTTCGTAGGCATTTGGGGAAGTGATATTTTTTAGGCTATTGGTACTCAGTACAGTTGATAGAAGGGATGCGGTGGCTCAGTGGGTTAGGACGCTGAGCTTGTCGATCAGAAAGTCAGCAGTTTGGCGGGTCGAATCCTGAGTGCCGTGTAACAGAGTGAGCGCCTGTTACTCGTCCCAGCTTCTGCCAACCTAGCAGTTCGAAAGCACGTAAAAATGCAAGTAGAAAAATAGGGACCACTACGGTGGGAAGGTAACAGCGTTCCGTGCGCCTTTGGCGTCTAGTCATGCTGGCCACATGACCACGGAGACGTCCTCGGACAAGCGCTGGCTCTTCGGCTTTGAAACGGAGATGAGCACCGGCCCCTAGAGTTGGAAACGACTAGCATGCATGTGTGGGGGAACCTTTACCTTTACCTTACAGTTGATAGTAACCTTGATATTAACAAATCTCTACCTTTGTTAATATAAAAATAGCTGTTGCACAAAGTTGCACTTTGTCCTTTTCTCAGTTTCCCCTATAGTTGGTGATGAATATTGGTGACACTAGTTGAATGAGAGGTAGCTACTATGAGTTTATTACATTTCTAGATGTAGATTTCTCTGTAGTAGGATTGCCTCATAGAAAAAGGTTCCCTCCCCCACAAATCCAGATGGCCCCTACTTTGCTGTTGTTTAAAAGAGCAATCAACAAAGCCTTCAGCAAGGGACAGTAAGTGTGATGACCCAGGGCACAGCACAGAGGCAAAACAGTCAACTGGCAGTTCAAACCGCCCTTTATTTGCTCCAGTGTTCCCCAAATGCTCCCACGTTTCTGGCAAACCCCCAAACAAAGTAAAACACACACACCTTCAGCAGCCTCTGGCTGCAAGTAGTTTCACATACAGTCAGCTTAGAAGAGTAATTTACTGAAGGCCACGTAGATAACAAGGAATGAAACATACATCCAAAATCTAACGAGTTTGTGGAAATACAGGCTTGCCTGAGCAGTTTCAGAAGAGAAGCCAAGATACAATCCGAGGTCTTTGAACACAAATCAAGTTTGTCAGCCAGTCCAGTGGTCAGAGTTTCAGGGTTTCCAAGCAGAAATCAAAACTCCAAAGAAGAGATCAGAGAGTTGTTTCCAAGATCAGCAACAGCACACAAAACTCCAAGAAATCAGCGTTTCTTCCTGACAAACGCCTCTCACCACAGTCTCAGTCTCCAGGTGTGCCTTGTGGAGAGGGGCCGGGGATGCTCCTCCCGAGTAGTTGAGCCTGCTTGTGTTGTTCCCTCCTTCTCTCCACTCTCTGAGCTCTAGGATCAGTAGGGGGTGGCCCTTGCTCATTGCCTGAGCTCTGTCTCTCATGTTCATCCTGTCCCAATCCTGAAAGGCCCTGGCCTGCCTCAGCCTACTGTTCCCCACAGTCCTCTGAAACCACAGACATCTCTCTCTGGACCTCCATAGGGTCCAGCTCATTTTCCTCAGCAGATTCAGGCTCCGATGGAGGCATGACAGTGAGATTCCTCACTTCATTGTGCTTGCCAACTTTTATCTTTTATTGATTTAAGGGTACAATAGTTTCTTTGAACCACCCAAAGTCATTGAGAGAGGTTGGCGGCATACTATCTTAATACATTATTATTGTTATGCCTCTGTCTGCAGTGTGTATGGTAAAGTAAGATACATTTTAGGCTGTGTCTTCTGCAGATTCCAGTGTTAGGGTTTCTCCCTTTTATTATTTTTTTTCACATTGTATTTGTCTAGAAAGCTAATCTGAATCGTTGTACATTTAGGGCTACCCGTGTTGTGGATGTTCCATCTTTTTAACAACTGTAAGAAATCAGAGTATTGTGAATGTAGAACGTAGTTTTTACTTTTTTCCTCAAGAAATCAAAAGTGGTAGGGATAATTACTTACTTTTTCCATCTCTTCTTCAGGTAACATGCCTGTTCGATTTTCTCTTTTGTTTGCCATGCTTAATCATTAGCTCTCAGCTACCTTCTGTTTTCTTGTTCCCATTGAATAAAATAAATAGAATGTGATTCTCATCTTTGTTCTATCAGGTTTCTATCTTTCTCTGTTCTAATAGTCTCAGTAATCTTCATAAATGCTCTTTTGGGGAAAAATATGTACGGTATGTAAAAGTTTCAAAGATCTTACGGGTGCTTCATTTTGTATCTCATTACAACAAAAACTGAGAAATACTCCTTGGTCATTGATAGCAGTTTAATTTCCAGGGGGTTAGCTTTATTGCATATTTTGCATCGTAGTAGGAGAGATCGATCACAGGAAATCTGTCTCTTCATAAACCTTATCTCCTCTAGATGTTCTAGGACTTCAGTTCCCAAGAAGTACAAAAACCACATCACATCGCGAGGGCACAACTTGGGGATAGCTACAGTAGCACAACCATAAATTAATAAAATTTGTAAGATTCACATTCCAGTTAATTGCATCTGTGTGAGTTATAAAGACCTTTACAGACCCACATGCATGACAGCCATAATGCTTTATTTATTTTAATTTACGAGGGTAATTCCTTAGTAGTAGTCGCTCAATGCCATATCTAGGCTATAGGAGGGTGTGATCAAAAACATCCCAACGGAACTGCTTCAAACATTCTTGGGTGTGTCTAGTGGTGTGCGGGCGAGCATTATTGTGAACCAACCCCATACCGGAAGTCAGCATGCCCTGACGCTTGTTATGGATGGCTCGTTTCGTAATATTTCACAGTAGACTTCTGAATTGATGGTCGAACCAGGGTTCATGAACTTCCCTAGCAGTATTCCTTTGGCATCTTCACATTTGGTGGGATTGGCACCACTTCCGGTGTGTTGGTTCACGGTAATGCTCGCCTGCACACCGCTAGATGCACCTAAGAACTTTTGAAGCAGTTCCGTTGGGATGTTTTTGATCAACGCCTCCCCCACAGCCCAGATTTAGTGCCAAGCGACTACTTCTAAGGAATTTCAAACCTTGTAAGACGTTATGACAAGTGCCTCAATTTGAATGGCGATTATGTCGAAAAGTAATGTAATATTGTAGTTTTCTAATGTGCATAATAAAAGTTCTATATCTGTGAGTGTCTGTCATTGATAACCAAATGGAGGTTTATTTCTGAATTTCCCTCATATTTATCAAATTTAAGTACCCCCCTTAGAGAGATATAAATTAAAGTTGAATATGATATCTTGAACAAACACCTTAAAGATTAAAAGCAGTTACAGTTGGGTTGATCCATGGGTGAACAAAATCCCAAATCTGTGGCTAATTAATAATTTTATTAATGACTAGGACCATAGTGGCTCACATTGCTTCGTTTTTATCCCCTAATATTTGTAAAATTGGACCTGGTTTTGAGTATTGAAAATAAAAACATCTGTGTTACTTAGCTAGGGGTTTAGAATTCAGAATATCTGAGGCACTTAGAAGTTGCCTGTTGCAAGTTTCTTTAAGTTCGTTCCTTTCAGTGGGAAGGTATGCACTAATTACCAAAATAGAGTATTATTTTTCAATATCCAGATGAAAAATACTAATTATTCTGAAACAGTAAACCATCACTTTCTCTTTATTATTAGGTATGGGGCAACCAAATTATTCCTTCCAATATGCAGATAAAGAAAGCAACAGTATTTCTCAACCCTGCAGCTTGTAAAGGGTATGATTCTTTATTTTTGTTGGTTTTCCTTATTTTTAAACCATATGACGAACAATTGAGGAACTAGGTATGTCTAATGTTACAAAATGAAGGACTAGGGGTGATATGATAACATAGTATTTGAGTGGCTGTTACAGAGAAGAGGGGTTTGACCTATTCTCCAAAGTATCCAACCTAGAACTAAAGAGGAATTTCCTACTCTTGCCAGTGAGAACAATTAATTAGTGGAATGGCTTGTCACTAGAAGTTGTGGGTGCTCCATCACTGGAGGTTTTCAACAAGAGACCTGACAGCCATTTATCTGGAATGGTAGAGGGTCTTGACCAGGGAGCTGGACACTAGAAGATCTCCAAGGTCCCTTTCAACACCATTATTCTATATTCTGTGTTCTACCTTCTGAGTATGGTCATGAGTGAAAATGACAAGTGAACTGCCTATGAGTTACTTAGTCAAGCTTCCTATATCATGTAATCCAAGGCAACCTGGCTTGTTCCAGAGTCTTTTTTTTATTTTGCACGACACAAAAAGTGTGGGTACACAACTTCAGAGAGCTGATTATGTATGCTACTTGCAGGATAATTGGTTAGGATTGTTGGATAACCAAGACATAAATATAGCATGTCATATGCAAATGTAATAACACTCCAAATATTATTCCATACAAAATGGGTATGCCACAAATATTCAGTCTCTTTTCTTAGACCAGAGGTCTGGAACCTTGACAACTTTAAGACTTATGGACTTCAGCTCCCAGAATTCCTCAGCTGGGAGCTGAAGTCCACAAGTCTTAAAGTTGTCAAGGTTGCAGACCCCTGTCTTAGACTACTTCCAAAGAGCTCCTTGTGCAAAAACTGATTGTTCTTCCTTAATAAGTGGGATTATAATTATTTTCTCCACTGCTGGAAATGTTGCTGTTTTTTCTCCTGTTACACTTGCACAATTTTTTTTTTGGGGGGGGGGAAGAAGGCCCAATTCATTTAAGAGATAGTTTGAAAAAGGAGCCACTCCTGGCCCAGCTGTGCTTGTGTGGAGCCATAGCAGCTGCTTGCGCATCCTCCCACCCCCAGCAGCACCCATCTCTGCTCCAGTTGCACTCATGGCACATTGCAGCAGCCATTTTACCCACTCATCAGCTTGCTTACATTATGGACTTGCAACTTCCTGCCAGCTTCCCCAATGACTTTATTGGAAGCTGACAGGGTTAGAAGCTCCTCACTTAATGACCTGCAGTAATTGCTTAACAGCTCAATGAGGATGTCTGGGATTTGCTGTCGCTAAGCAATATAGTCACATGACATTGCACTTTATAACCCTATTGCTTATTGATGGAAATTCCAGGCCCAATAACAATTGTTCACCAAGGATTATCTATAGAAGATTTTAGAAAACTTCTATGTAAGCAAAGAACTCCTTCATAGCAAATGAATTGATAGGGCTCAGATAGTTCTTCTGATTTCCTAGCTTTTAGAATATCAATATCTTTATTTGTGATCAACAAGGGAAAAACAGTCCATTACATTCTAGAGAATTATTCCTTTGTGGATGTAAACCCAAATATAATTTGAAACGACATAGCCAGGAGCCGGATTCAAAATCATACTTATCATATTCTGTGATTGTACAAACTCGGACAAAACAGCTTTTTTCTCTGGGCTCATATTTTCTTGGCCACCACTGCTCAGACTTCTGGTTTTGTTCTACAGTTTGCCAGTTTTGTCTATTTTCCAGCAGATTGATTGACTGATTGTCTTTATGTCCCTCTTTTTCTCTCTGAAACTACAAGGTAATTTGGGTGTCTACACTAATTTTATCCCAACAATAGATCTATGGCATGAGTTAGGTTGGGAGATAGTGATTGGTCCAAAGGCACCCTGGGAGCTCTGAGATCATGGCCATCTGTAATCTTGGATCCACTGGTTATCTATTTTAATTTATTGGCTCTGTATAAAATTAAATGCCCACACAGTCCAGGTTGTCATCAAGTTTATCATTTTAAAAGATGTAGAAAGTATGACTTAAAATAAATAGGTTGACTGAAAGTCAAAATTTGCCTGGTTTATTCATAAGTTTTCACTACAGAGCCTCCTGGGGGTTTTTTTGTTTCTTTTTTTTCATATAATTAAACCATTTCTAAACTGCCATTGTATAACGTTCATTTAGGGCTCTGAATGGAATAATATTCTTGGAAACTATATATCTTTGGGGTTTTTTTCCGCAGCAGGGATAACCAAAAATAAATCATGTAAATGCAATAGCAGAACAATCAAAAAAAGATTATGTAAATGCAGTAGCAGAATAAGAAAAATAAATTATGCAAATACAATCGCTCTAAACATTTCTATCCCTAAACCTAAGAATCTCTCAGTCCTATAAAGTGGCTATTTCTAAGTGAGTTTGAAGAAAGATAATATAGTCTCTTGGCAGCTGAATGAGTGACTCACCATAAGGAAAACGCAAGTAAAATAACGCTATATTCAAGCCTTCTTTACTGTATTCTTCAGTTGTTTCCCAGCTTTCCAGAAAGGCTTTGTTTCTCTTGATTAAGTATTCCATGAATCCGTTGTATTATATTACAGGCACCTAAATTGCTGTCTTCCTGATTGATTCTCTATTTTGGTTCATGAGCTGTCTGCCTGCATCCTACCAACTTAGCTCTCCTTCGGGTTATAAGTGTTTTAAGAATCAATCCATACATTCATTACATGAAGGTTTATGGTACCTTGGTTAGTTTTTTGCTGACATACTGTACTTCTGGAATGCCCTCTCTTATCCAACAAGTCTGCAGAAGTTTCCAAAGTTGTGACTGTTTTTTTCCCCTTTAGTTTTCCCCCCCTCTTCGTTTAGCCTTATTTAGCCTTGTGTTTCCTACTGTTGCCAAACACAAATGTATAACAATGATTTTTCATCACAATCTCTGTGAATCACGCACAAGGGTATTGCATCTGTGCAGACACCCCATCAGAATAATTTCTAGCTGAGTCTGGCCATTACATGCAAGGGTAGGTTTTGTTTTCACTCACTTCCTTTTCACTTGCGGCACGCAGTTGCACCGTTGGGAATCAGAACTAGCTGAATTTCTCTTCCCATCTTTTTTCTTCTTCTTCAGCATCTTCCATACCTCTTTTGTAGTCTACTTTTCTGCCCTGGAGATTCAGTTGGCTGTGACAATGCCTCTCCATCAATTCTGTCTAGTAGCTGTTAATGTTTTTGTTGGGAAAATATAGTTTCCTGTTTCCCTCACCTTCCTGCTAATAAAAAAGATCTAACGCTGGTGTTCCACAATGAGTTAGTTTGCTTCTCAAAACAAATCAACCCAGCAAGTACATGATTAGACTGTCACTTTTATTGCAGGTTCTGTAGCTTTACACAGAGAAACCTGAGATCTCTCCCAGAAAGTCTGAAAAAATATTCAAGATCTTCTCTTTGAGTGATAGGAATGATACCCTAGATAATTATGCATGGGAAAGTACCATAGACCTCTCAGTCAGTATTCGAGATGCTGACTTTTCCCAATGTTCCTGTACTAGCAGAAGTTTTTCTTATCAATTTATCTATATGACAGACTACCACTGAATTTCATAGTCATCCTTTGAAACAGGGCAAGTACAAGAAAGAAATCTGGAGTTTATAAACATTTCTTATAAACTCAGTACTCGCATTCTGTACTGGATATGAGAAACAAACTCAGAAAATTTGGGCATTGGTAGCTGTTGGTATTGGCAAGAATGCAAGATTTCTGTAATTTTTTTCTAGCTTTTTGCTACATGGAAGGTGTTTATGTTTTTGAGTCAGAACTGTAGCGAGAAAGGTATGCCCAACTCATCTCAAAAGTTTGTTAACAGGTTAAATAAATCAGAATCAGTGCAGTTGCTAAGTGAATCATGTGGCCAGATCTGGTGAATCATTAAGAGAATCTGTCTTTTGCCGTTGACTTGACTTGTTGGAACCTAGCTGGCAAGATTGCAAATGGTGATCCTGGGATTGACCCCCAGGAACTGCAAACATCATAAATACATGCTGGTTTGCCAAGCATTCAAATTCTGATCACATGACTGTGGGGAATGGTGCAATGGTCATAAGTGTGAGGACTGGCTGTAAGTCATATTTTTCAGTGCCATTGTAACTTTGAATGACCCCTAAATGAAAAGTTGTAAGGCAAGGATTACCTGCAAAAGGTATTTTAATGAGGCATCTGTGCAGGAGTCTTACGATAAGACTAGATAAAATGATGAGTTAGTTATTTTTTGCATTTCTGAATTGCCCCTCTTTCTCAAAGAGGGACTGGTGTCAGCAGAAAGATTTTATTAGGACACCAATTCTGGTCTTCGTTGCCTTTTCTAATATGACTGGTTTTAGCATTTGGCGACTAAAATGTGCCAAGATCCTTCCCAACCAATTATTTATTTATTTTTATTTATTTTAATTCCATTTATATCCCGCCCTTCTCCGAAGACTCAGGGCGGCTTACAAGCTTAGCAGTAGCCTTCATTCTATGTATATGCCTGCTTGTTAGGGCTTTCACTCACACACCCCAAGCGGCATTATTACAAAGTCAGCTTAATTGCCCCCAACAATCTGGGTCCTCATTTCACCTACCTCGGAAGGATGGAAGGCTGAGTCAACCTTGAGCCTGGTGGGACTCGAACCTGCACTAATTGCAGGCAGCTGGTGTTACTTAAGGAGGCATTAGCCCACTGCGCCACCAAGGCGCAATTAGTTAAAAGACAATGAAAATGGGGAGAACTCTACATTTTGTTCTGAAGCTTCAGCAAAAATTTAAGTGGGCTATACATTGTGCACATCCCACATCTGTGTTATCTGTATCGCCCCTGTGATTGACATTTAATAGATTGTCTACTTAGCTAAACTGAAAATTTAACCTAACTTCTTAAAAATAGGAGAAACGCCTCACATCATCATATTTAAGAGTATCTAATCTTCATTTTAAACTAATGAAAAGTAGTACAGTAACACAGAGAGGGTATTGTTTTAGGACTAGGAAGATCCACATTCAAATCCCGGCTTATATAGGAAGATTACTGAATGACTTTGGGCATTCACTCTGTTTGCCTATCTTATCTCCCATCAAGAAGTTTACTAGGATAAAATTGTGTGGACTTTGGGGAGAGGAAGTGAAGGAGCAGATATGGTGTCCTAAGATGCACTTTTGTTTTCTTCCATTCAACCCCTCCAGCTTTCTTGGTAAGGTTTTTCATAAGTGGTTTGCTATTGTCACCTTCCTAGGTATGAGAGAAAGTGACTAGCCCAAGGTCACCTAGATGGCTTTGTGCCTAAGACAGGACTAGAACTCACAATCTCCCAGTTTCAAGCCTGATGCTTTAACTACTACGTGAAACTGATTCTCTAAGACAGGGGTCCTCAATCCCCAGTCCGTGGACCTGTACTGGGCCGCGGCATGCCAACAGCCAGTATGCACAAACAAGCAAAGCCCCATCTGTGGGATGCAGGCAGCAGACAAAACCACGCACTCTCCGGTCCGTGGAAAAACCTTTCTCCACAGAACCGGTCCCTGGTGCCAAAAGGTAAGATACTCTTAGGACAAGATAAAACCATAATTTAATAAATTAAGTATGTATGGTTTGGTGTCATCATTTCTTTGTTAATCTCCTTTCCCACAGATTTGTTTTTATTGATGGGAAGTGTGAATTACAGGCATTTTAGAGCTATAGACGGATGACTCATTTTACATATAAAAAGAAATGTCAAATAGCTACTGGGTTTAACTGAAAAAACAAGACCGGTTCTTAGATGATGGCTTCTGTTTGATTTCCTTGGCTGCTATATTTTGCTAGGGACATATTGCACATTGCATTTATTATTATTATTAAGAATTTGACATTTCTGCTTTAACACAACTGATTTGAATAAAAGCCTCCTACATTATCTGCACTTTTTCCTTTCTAGCAAAGCCAGGACTCTTTTTGAAAAGAACGCAGCCCCAATTCTCCACTTATCTGGTCTGGATGTGACTGTGGTAAAGGTAAAGACTAAAGAGAGATTTGCAGTGTCTCTTCCTGGGGGAAAAAAATCCCTCTTTTGGTATATTTTAGCCACAACCCAGTTTTTCCTAGGGGAAAAAGGAAAATAAATTCTCTAGTTGATAATTACTATTTTTTTCAAAAATAAACCATATCTTTTTAAGGTAAAAGCTAAGTCTTTAATTTTTAAGGATAGATATAATATTATAGTATTTTGGAGTATCAGTTATTTATCCCAACATGCAGGCAGAAGACTTGGTAATTCTGCTTTAAGAAGCAGAATACACCCCCAACCTCAGAACTGCTACGAAGTATTTTGAGATTGGTTAAGAATGGTATTTTGGCTCTTTCAGAATATATTCATTTGGAAGGCTTGAGTCTGGTGATGAGGTTGTTAAAAACGAAAGGCAGGGAAAAGGTGAAATTGTTAAAACTGTTCGGAGTTAGCATTGTGAAGGTTGTATAAAGAATATATTGCATGGCTTTTCATTTGAAGCAGAAGAGCATTAAATGCAATGTGTTTCTGTGACCTTTCTTGTTAACTCAGACAGATTACGAAGGGCAAGCAAAGAAGTTGTTGGAGCTGATGGAAAACACTGATATGATCATCATTGCAGGTGGAGATGGAACAGTGCAAGAGGTACTGTAAGAATTTTTCTACCCATCTTTTCTCCAGCACCTAATCTATATTGAAAACAGAAAAACTTTTAATTTTTGATCATAAGTTATATGGAAGCTTTGGGTGATTGTAAACTTTTAAGTTATCACTAGAAGAGATTGTCTGTTCTCTAAGTCTGCAGATTATCTCAACCTATGGGCTCATGTACACAAGACATGTTCAAAAGCTCTTCTTCATGTGTGTGCATATTTGTATTTAAAAAATATACAAAGTAAAGTCCTTCCTTCCTTCCTTCCTTCCTTCCTTCCTTCCTTCCTTCCTTCCTTCCTTCCTTCCTTCCTTCCTTCCTTCCTTCCTTCCATCAAGTTTCCAACGTATGGGCTTTTCAAGTGACTCTGAGGCATTGTTTACCTTAAAAGTCCTTTATTAGCCTAATACACCGGCAAATGCTTGCTCGAAGGAAGCTGGAATCTGAAATCTCCGCCCCTTGCACAATATAATTAAACACAATTCTCCACCTTTCTAATTTTGTCATTAATCATATTCTCCAATTAATTTAAAGAATCAGCTTCCCTTCCTATCTTCTTTAGAGAGACAAATGGCCTTCAAAGTGCATTCCTACTCTTCCCTCCCACCAATTTTAAACTAAAACAATACACAAGTCTTAAAGCAATACACAAGTTTAACATATGAAATAGCTACTTCTTCATCTCATGTCAAGCAATAACATTCGAGAGCAGCGTTGACACCTTCCTTCCTTTTCTCTCTTTTCAGGTTATAACTGGGCTCCTCCGAAGAACAGATGAGGTAAGGTATATTTTTCTAGTGCAAATTTAATTCCAAAATTCTAGCTATCCTGTAATTTTTATAGTCGGTAATTATTACTTGTTAATATTAAATTGTAAGCCCTACTAATTTTTTGGTGTTTCATCTAGTTTTTCATCAATTGTACCTGAAGTGGTAAATTTGTCCCCTGTCTTCCTGATTCTTAATGATGGAAGCGGAGGCTGTTATCATAGAATTACCTTCCACATGTGAGGGAGACACAAATGGAGCCCAGATGCTAGTATTTCTATGTGCAGAAGCATTGCTTTTATATGAGCCATCATCTTCACTTTGAAATGAAACAAAGTGGAAACTATTTATCTTATGGAAAATTAGCCTTTTGTTTTGAAGTTGATCAGTTTTTGATAAGCTTCAACTAAATATAACAGAATCACAGAATATCTCGTTGTACTCATGAGAAACTTATAATCAGAACAGGAAGCTACCATACAGGCAGATCATAGCAAAACAAAATGGTTCCAGGTTGGCAAAGGAATGTAACAAGGCTGTATCTTCTCCACTAATTTAACTTATATGCTGAATATATATTAAGGGAATCTGGATTGGAATAATCTTACTGAGTGACTTCCACTTCTAATATCAGTCAAGAGAAACTGGAGGATATATGGCTTTATATCAAGAATTTCAGCTTATGTATTAACATAACTTATTCCATGTTTTACTAGAACTTTACCCGCCCCACCCCCCCCACCCCCAACAGAGAGGAGGAGGCATTTTAATGATTCAGTCAAATATTTGAAGGGATCATTATCAACTAGAACTAAAAAATTGCTGTGTAGAGGTATGATCAATGGAAAGACAAAAATTATATTTTAGAATTGATGCAAACAATCATATTTCAGTTCTTTTAAAAAAATTATAGTTGGGGGGAAAAAACTGCCCCAAAGTTATAGCATGTTGGATACGTTCACCACTTTAAGTTATTTGTACTGCCTTGTCGTGGCGAAGGGGCTTGCGTAATTCAATGAAGCTATGAGCTATGCCGTGCAGGGCCACCCAAGATGGACAGGTCATAGCAGAGAGTTCTGACAAAACGTGATCCACTGGAGAAGGAAATGGCAACCCACTCCAGTATCTTTGCCATGAAAACCCTATGGACAGTACCAAAAGGCAAAACGATATGACGCTGGAAGATGAGCCCCTCAGGTCGGAAGGCGTCCAATATGCTACTGGGGAAGAGCAGAGGGCTAGTACTAGTAGCGCCAGAAAGAATGAAGCGACTGGGCCAAAGCCGAAAGGACGCTCAGCTGTGGATATGTCTGGTGGTGAAAGGAAAGTCCGATGCTGTAAAGATTTTTTCTCCATAGGAACCTGGAATGTAAGATCCATGAATCAAGGCAAGCTGGACGTGGTCAAACAAGAGATGACAAGACTGAACATTGACATCTTAGGTATCAGTGAACTAAAATGGACAGGAATGGGTGAATTTAATTCAGATGACCATCAGGTATACTACTGCGGGCAAGAATCCCTCAGAAGAAATGGAGTAGCCTTCATAGTCAATAAAAGAGTAGGAAAAGCAATACTGGGATACAATCCTCAAAATGACAGAATGATCTCAGTTCGAATCCAAGGCAAACCATTCAATATCACAGTAGTCCAAGTCTATGCCCCAACCACCGGTGCTGAAGAGGATGAAATTGACCGGTTCTATGAAGCCCTACAACACCTTATAGAACTAACACCAAAAAATGATGTCCTTATCATCATGGGGGATTGGAATGCTAAAGTAGGAAGCCAAAAGATAACCGGAATAACAGGCAAGTTTGGCCTTGGAGTACAAAATGAAGCAGGGCACAGGCTGATAGAATTTTGTCAAGAGAATACGATGGTCATAGCAAACACTCTTTTCCAACAACCCAAGAGACGTCTCTACACATGGACATCACCAGACGGTCAATACAGAAATCAGATTGACTATATGCTCTGCAGCCAAAGATGGAGAAGCTCTATACAGTCAGTAAAAACAAGACCAGGAGCTGACTGTGGCTCAGACCATGAGCTTCTTGTTGCAAAGTTTAGGCTTAAACTGAAGAAAGTAGGGAAAAGCACCAGGCCAGTCAGGTATGAATTAAATCATATCCCCGTTGAATATACAGTAGAGGTGACAAATAGATTTAAGGAATTAGATCTGATAGACAGGGTGCCTGAAGAACTATGGACAGAGGTTTGCAACATTGTACAAGAGGTAGCAACCAAAACCATCCCAAAGAAAAAGAAATGCAAGAAAGCAAAATGGCTGTCTGAGGAAGCTTTGCAAATAGCTGAGGAAAGGAGGGAAGCAAAAGGCAAGGGAGAAAAAGAAAGATACGCCCAATTGAATGCAGAATTCCAGAGAATAGCTAGAAGAGATAAGAATGCCTTCTTAAATGAACAGTGCAAAGAAATAGAAGAAAACAATAGAATAGGGAGGACCAGAGATCTTTTCAAGAAAATTGGAGAGATGAAGGGAACGTTCAATGCAAAAATGGGCATGATAAAGGACCAAAATGGCAGGGACCTAACAGAGGCAGAAGAGATTAAGAAGAGATGGCAAAATTACACAGAAGAACTATACAAGAATGAGCTTAACGTCCCTGATAATCACAATGAGGTGGTCACTGACCTCGAGCCAGACATCCTAGAATGTGAAGTGAAGTGGGCCTTAGAAAAGCTGAGCAACAACAAAGCTAGTGGAGGTGACAGTATTCCAGCTGAGCTATTCAAAATCTTAAAAGACGATGCAGTAAAAGTGCTACACTCAATTTGCCAGCAAATTTGGAAAAGTCAACAGTGGCCACAGGATTGGAAAAGATCAGTTTACATTCCAATTCCAAAGAAAGGCAGTGCCAAAGAATGTTCAAACTATCGCACCATTGCACTCATTTCTCATGCTAGTAAAGTTATGCTTAAAATCCTACAAGCTAGACTCCAGCAGTATGTGTATCGAGAACTACCAGAAGTACAGGCAGGATTTCGAAGAGGCAGAGGAACTAGAGATCAAATAGCCAACATACGCTGGATCATGGAGAAAGCTAGAGAGTTCCAGAAAAACATCTACTTCTGCTTCATTGACTATGCTAAAGCCTTTGATTGTGTGGATCATAACAAACTGTGGCAAGTTCTTAAAGAGATGGGAGTACCAGAACATCTTATTTGTCTCTTGAGAAACCTATATGCGGGCCAAGAAGCAACAGTGAGAACTGGACACGGAACCACTGATTGGTTCCAAATTGGGAAAGGAGTCCGGCAAGGCTGTATACTGTCGCCTTGCCTATTTAACTTATATGCAGAGCACATCATGAGAAAGGCAGGGCTAGATGAATCAAAAGTTGGAATTAAGATTGCTGGAAGAAATATCAACAACCTAAGATACGCAGATGATACCACTCTAATGGCAGAAAGTGAAGAGGAACTGAAGAGTCTCTTGTTGCGAGTGAAGAAGGAGAGTGCAAAAGTTGGGTTGAAACTAAACATTAAGAAAACCAAGATCATGGCATCCGGCCCTCTCATTTCCTGGCAAATAGATGGGGAAGAAATGGAGGTAGTGACAGATTTTATTTTCCTGGGCTCCAAGATCACTGCAGATGGGGACTGCAGCCAAGAAATTAAAAGACGCTTGCTCCTGGGGAGGAAAGCCATGGCAAATCTAGACAGCACACTAAAAAGCAGAGACATCACCCTGTCAACAAAAGTGCGTATAGTCAAGGCTATGGTCTTCCCAGTTGCAATGTATGGCAGTGAAAGTTGGACCATAAGAAAGGCTGAGCGCAAAAGAATTGAGGCCTTTGAACTCTGGTGCTGGAGAAGACTCCTGCGAGTCCCTTGGACTGCAAGGCGATCAAACCGGTCAGTCCTAGAGGAGATCAACCCTGACTGCTCTTTAGAAGGCCAGATCCTGAAGCTAAAACTCAAATACTTTGGCCACCTAATGAGGAGGAAGGACTCACTGGAGAAGAGCCTAATGCTGGGAAAGATTGAGGGCAATAGAAGAAGGGGATGACAGAGAATGAGGTGGCTGGATGGAGTCACTGAAGCAGTAGGCGTGAGCTTAAATGGAGCCCAGAAGATGGCAGAGGACAGGAAAGCCTGGAGGAACATTGTCCATAGGGTCGCGATGGGTCGGACACGACTTCGCAACTAACAACAACAACAACAACAACAACAAAAAATAATAAAGGCAGGATACAAATAATTAAATAAATTATGTTGTGGCAGCTTACCAAAGACCATTATGAAGTCCTTCCATCTATTTCACATTACCCACACAGGGAAAACATTCTTGGATAAATAAACAACGGGTCAGTGACAGAGTGATGGAGAATATGTTTCTATCACTCTAGCACTGTTTCACACTTGAGAAGTATTTACTTTGTATGTCTGGATTGCCATCAATGGCAGGATAACACAACAACTCTTTGTGTCTTGAGAACGGTATGATAAGAAGCAGCATGGTTTCTTTTTGGATAGGTCCTGTTCTTTCTATTGCGTTATTATGGTGCAAAAGTGAGATTCAAGTGGCAGTAAAAAACATTTTTAAGGTATAAACCAATCTTCATTAAGTAGCTTTAATGGCTTTAGTGCAAGTTAGTATCTGCTTTAATTTACCAAGGATTATAGGATGATCTTAAAAAGTGAGGATTATCATTTCAATAAGCTTGATCAGAGTTCGCATCAGCACAGACTAATTTTGTTTGGTGCTTATATGTTCTTGATGCTATATGATAGAGGTGATACATATTCTTCTCACTTTCCCAGCCACTTGGAAAACGTATCTTGTCCTTTCTCCTATTTCTGTGAAGGTACCAAATTGTACATTGTCACTGCTTAGGAACTTCCTCCACATCTTTTTTTCCCATTTTTTTTTAATTAATTTTCTATTATTACATTTGAGTAGTGCTTAATAAACATCATGTTGTCTGGGTTAATTTGCTTAATAATACAAGTTACATTCTTAGTCGCTACCACTTTTTTTTTATTTTGATAAAATAAATTCCATGTTTGAAAATATTCTGTATCTTCTTTCCCTTTGATCTTCAGTGTAAGTCTGTCCATTTCAGCCCAGTCCAATATCTTCTTGATTATCTCTTTGTCTAGTGGTGTTTCTTCATTCTACCAGTGCTGAGCACATCTTACTTTCTTTTTTAGTGGGTTGGCATTAAAAGTATTTCTCATAAATATTCACTTATTTTTTTCAACTGTACCTTGTATAATAAAATGTCACAATGTTATTTCAGTGTAGCCCAAAACTATTCTGTGCAATGGTATTCTGCAAATGCTGCAGATCCTAGTCCCATGTAACATCCTGTCTAATTAACTCCCTGGTCAGAAAGACAAGAAATCCAGACTCCCCTGTTGTGAGGTAGGAGGAGAAAGTCAATTGAGGAAGGGGACTGCAGTAGAGAACTTAATAATAGAAAAATGTGTAGGCAGAAATCATGAAAAACCATAATGAAATAAATTAGATTTTTGAGAAAGGGTGACACAAGCTGCAATAATCTGCAGAGTCTCAGGATACTATGGTTACCTGGTTATTAAACTTGATTTGCTATAACTCTTCAAAGAGCACAACTTATGATACTGTAAGGGGACTTACAACAGTTCATTTAGTAACCGTTCGAAGTTACAACAGCATTGAAAAAAGTGACTTATAACCATTTTTCACACTTACGACCACTGCAGCATCCCACAGTCAAATTATCAAAAATTTAGATGCTTCACCACTCACTCGTATTTATGACAGTTGTCATGTGATCCCCTTTGGCAACTTTCTGACAAGCAAAGTCAACGGGGAAGCCAGATTCACTTAACAAGCGTGTTACTAACAACTGCAGTGATCCACTTAACAAATGTGTCAAGTCGTAAAATGGGACAAAACTCACTTAACAAATTTCTCACTTAGCACTATAAATTTTGGGCTCTATTGTGGTCATAATTTGAGGACTACCTGTATATCCAGAGAAATCGGGACTGCATTTGAAACTTCAAATTCTAAGCCATGACTCATCATGTGATTTTTTTCTTTTCTTTTCTTTTTAATCAAATCACTTCTGTATCCATACTGTGTCCCCTTCTGTTCTTTCCCTCTTCTCCAGTTGGCAGAGATAAAGAACCATTTGTAAATTTATGTGTTTAAAAAGAGTTGGTTAATTGTATATTCATGTTCAACCAGTTTGATTGCCAGGGGGCTGCTGAACTTTCTTTTTACTGGGAAAGATGCTTTGAATTACAGTGTTTATTTCTGTCTCTACTTTGCTTGGATACCAACAAGGCATAAATGTTTCCTCTATGGCCCAGATGCTACCTTCCACTTTATTATCGATAGCTGGTTCCTAATGGAATCATACGTTGATTAGGGCCTGTGTGCCAGCTTTTCATAACAATGCGCCTAATGATTACCAAAGCGTGCTTTGGAACCAATTAACACTTGGAGGGCTGTCAAAATAATCCATTATTCTGAGCCATTCTTTGCAACAGTCTCTCAGGAAGTGCCTGCCTGTTCCATTCCATGGAGAAAAAGTGGAGGAGGGGGAGATGATATTTAGCAAAATTGTGCTCCGTGAAAAATGGGAGTTGAATTAAGTTGATGCGACTTGTTTTGTTCTTGTTCCCAGGCAGCTTTCAGTAAAATTCCCATTGGATTCATTCCTCTTGGAAAGAGCAGCACTTTAAGTCATATACTTTATACTAAGAATAATAACCAAGTCCAGTAAGTATGAATTCATTGATTGAAAGTCCATTTACTTTTTCAGTACTTAAAACAGTATATTTCATTATTAATCTATTTGTATTTTAAAAAGTGTTTTGCAGATACAGTATATGGACTCTGTTACTTTTCTAGCAATATTATGAAATCGGTTGCTCTGAAAGCGTTCCTATCTGTTGCTTAATGAAGATACAAATCTCCATCTGAACAGCTTAAAATCTATTACGAAGATCACACTAAGTGATAATGCACTTTATTTGGTTTTTGCTTGGCATGTTTTACAAAACCAATCCACCCCTTCCATCACTCTGATCCCAGCTTGGTGGTCTTGCTGAAGCCCTCCTCAAGTTAATGCCACTTCTTTTTGTAATAAGGCTGATGTCATTCATGATTTGATTAGGGATAAAGAGGGTATTACTGACATAAGTGAATAAAGATGGAGGGAGATGTCTGAAAAAGATCCACCTGATTTCCATCAGCCTCAACTCCAAGATGTCAGTGTAGGACAGGGGTAGGCAATCTCAGCTCTTTTATGACTTATGGACTTCAACTCCCAGAATTCCTGAGTCAGCTAAGCTAGTCATAAAAGAGCCGAGGTTGCCTACCCCTGGTGTAGAAGAATGATTCTTCTCTATCAGGCAACCCTGACAGACACTTAGACTCAGATGATCTGATGTTAGATTGGGAAGACTTAGAACAAGCTGGAGATGCTTGTGTTGTCTGGTCCTTTCAGCTGCATAGTGGCATCCCTGCCTAACTGTTCAATCTCACCTCTGGATTGACGGCTGAGGCACCTAGGCTGATTGGTTGGGTGATTTCAATCTGCTGTCCCTAGAATTGTTGTGAGAAAGTTGAATGAATGAACCTTTATTGTCAAAGTACAACCATGTATACATTGAGATTGGCTGAGCCTCCCTTCATGCCCCCACCCCCAACTTACAGTGACACAAACTCTCCATCTTATTACACCGTGTGAGCTAATTGCACAACACACCGGCCTCGCAAGTCAATCATGCATAAAGTTTATAAAATTATTTCCCATTCAAAAGCCTAACAGCCCATGGATAAAAGCTGTTCTTCAGCCTGTTGGTACGGCTGGCTATACTCCTATATCTCCTACTTGATGGTAGGAGAGTAAAGAGATACCGTCCAGGGTGTGAGTCATCCCTGAGAATTTTCCTCACTCTTCCAAGGCAGCGAGCCCTGGCAATGTTATCCAGTGGTGTCAGGGGACAGCCCACAATATCTTGTGCTGTGCTTACCACCCTCTGTAATGCTTTCCTATCCGTGGCTGTCAGATCAGCATACCAAACCATAATACAGTACAAGAGGATGCTCTCTATAGTAGACCGGTAAAAGAGAGTCATTAGCCATTGTTCTACCCTGTTCAAGATTACAAGGCGGCCACCAGAGCAACCATGGGCTTGTCCAAATAATCACAGGCCCAATGTGTTGGGGATTGGGGAAAAAACATTAAGTTTGGTTTAAATGTCAGAGCAACTCAGTTTTGACATGGTCATGGTCCAATGGTGGGAAAAAGATACATGCCACTTCTGGGTGACTGGCGTTGGCTGATGCCACAAACATGGAGACATGTCAGCCTTGCAAGATAGTCCGGACAAGAAGCACACCTTAAATACACTACCTCTGCTTTATTGTAATGTTACATTAACAGAAATTTGCAAGTCTGAAAGTATATTTCTCACCACCTTTGTAATCCAAGAAACTAGGGAGGGTCAACTTCTGAGACATTTGCCACAGACCTATTTTTTTTTCTACTGACTCAGCTGCTGCTTGTCTGACCATTGTCTGGTTTTGACTCTTCCTCTTGTCCCTCAAGGTCATTCCCACATACCATTACAAGAAAAGAGCAATTAAATTGGTCCACGCCAGGCTTTGGGTTTGACGGTTTTCCCAGCAAGTGTAGGGTATTTCTGTCTGGAGCCTACTAATGTTTAGAATAGGGAAGCATCAAGGCCTCTTAAAGCCTTCCCTTTGTGTTGATCACGAGGTTGTCCTTGGTTTTTTTGAATTTTGGAAAATAAGATGCCAATGAAGATGCCTAGAGAAATAGTTCCAAAGGTGCTTTTTTCACAAGGCAACTGGACTTTCTTATTTTTTTCTTTGAAGACATTTTACTTCTCATCCAAGAAGCTTCTTCAGCTCTGACTGGATGGTAGGAAATGGCAGGATTTATACTCCTTGCAGATAGCTGGTCATTTGCATTCTTTTAATCAGTCGTTGAAGCCCCTGGAGGCTTACCTGTGTTGTCAGAGTCACCTGAATAGTGCAAATGGGGCTTAAACGACTTGCTAAAAAAATGCAAATGGCCAGCTGTCTGCAGGGGGTATAAATCCTGCCATTCCCCACCATCCAGTCAGAACCGAAGAAGCTTTTTGGATGAGAAGTGAAACACCTTCAAAGGAAAAACAAGAAAGGAAAAAAGCACCTTTGGGACAACCATGACTTTGATTACTGAGAATCTTCATGGACATCTACAGAAACAGTGCTAACGTAAGTCCAGTTAGACTCAAGAAAGAAGCAGTCTCCAATTCCCAATCCTTTCAAACATTCCAGAATGATACTGAAGTTCAAGGTATTGAAGTTCACCAAACTATTTTGCAAAACTGGAAAGTTTGCAGTCCCTACATGCCACATAATGGTAGGTGTTAAGTTCCAACACCTTTATTTGTTTGCTTGTTTGTTCAAATATATTAGCAGACAATTCTAGAAGTTACTAGGTTAGGAGATGCTAATTATATCAGGCTTGGCTGACAATCACTTGAGCCTAAGGCCATCAACACTGATAGCAAACTTTTCAGCATAACACTTTTCCAGAAATGCTATACAAGATGTTTTAACTGGAGATAGATTTTAATATGTGTAAGGACTATTGCTTGACTTCTATATTATTCTCTATTTTTTTCCCTTAAGATGTATCACTGATGCCACATTGTCCATACTGAGAGGAGAGAGAGTTCAACTTGATGTATTGCAGATCAAGGTAGCAATATTTCATTTGCAAATGTTATATTTTTGAAAAGTTATTTTGTTTCTACACCTGCAAATTCTTATTTTGGATCATATGCCATTGTGATTACTTGTTTTGATAGAACCAGGTAATATAAAATGGCTTTTTTAAGGTCTACAAAAGAAATATATTGCAAAGGAATTATTAAGGCATGCTTAACATACTATTATAATGCAAATTTGATAGATAGATAGGTAGGTAGATAGATAGATAGATAGATAGATAGATAGATAGATAGATAGATAGATAGATAGATAGATAGATATAGATATGAAAAATACAGTTGCCTTCACATAGACAGCATAAGGTATTTGATTGATTATTTAGCTAGGCAATTCTGCTTTTAATTTTTTGGTTATTGGTGCAGATAACTTTGTCCACTGCCAAAACACACAAGGATTTCACTTTGTGAAGCATATCTCGCTATCTTTATTTTTTTAAAGAAAATTTTATTGATTTTCCAGTTTTACATTTAAATATTTGAAAAGCAACGTGGTGGCTGGGTTGGTCAATAATTCAATAACATACAAATAACTTTAGTACAGATCTCAAAGTATTAAATTAAATGTTTCCTCTCTTTGCCCCTTAGTATTTACTGTCTCATATTTAAATTAATACAATTCTTATTATATCAATTAAATAAAAAATAACTTTCTTATATTTATCAATAATTTTTAGTTTATACATATCCTAGTTGTTTTAACATTCAATCTTTTTAGACAATGTCCTGGTTAGTTTTTCCCATTTTTAAATTTCCCATTAATGTTTAAATTAAATGTTTAATATTTATAATTTCCAGATTTAAATGACCCCAATTCCCTTTATCACAATTCATCACAAGATCTAATGTTCAGGCTACACGTTTTATCTATTTGAATTCTCACCATCTATATCAACTAATTAATAATACAATATAATATTCTTATTTTCTGGTAATTTCCAAATATCTTAAATTTAGTAACCCAAATTTCTCTTATTTCAACATTTAATATTTCCTCTCTTTTTCTCTTTATATCTACTATCTCATATTTAAGCTAATAATTTTTATTATTACAAAAACATATTTATTACATTCATCAATAGGTTTTTAGTTTATATATATCTTAATTACCTTTACATTTGACCTTTATAAGCAAATCAATATTCAAATTTAACTGTTAATATTTATACTTCTAAGTTTTAAATGACTAAAGTTTTCTTTATCTCTACTAATAACAGTATCTAATATTCAAAGTACACATCTTATCTATTTGAATATATTCTGTTTTAATTCTCATGAGTAAGTCAAAACCCCGAATTTCTTCAGTCTTATTGTAGCTTTCTTTCTTTGCCAAATTGTCTTCCATGTCCATGCTTTTGAGTCATCAAACAAATCTCCCTGTATTGTTATATATATATATTGTTTGATGTAGAAAAAGCCATTCAGTCACCATTTTTTTTGAGAGGACTAACAAATAGTCTCTCTATTTTTCCATCTCAATGTAGTTGTCCTGAATTGTTTATCTTCTCTTCAGTCTGTTCTTCTTCTTGATCCTCAGGTTCCTTCTAATTTATGTAGAAAGTCTTTTCCTATTTCCATATTGTCAGTCCCTTTTCTGGGTTTTCCATTGACTGTGTTTGTTGATCAGTTGAATCTTCTGTCATGATACTGTATTTGATTGTTCCACTTTTTCTGTTATATTCTGTGTAGTTGATTTTTTAGTTGTAATCAAAGCTTTAGTAGTATCTTTAGCTTACCTGCTTCATACAGTGAAAATAGTAGCCTGAGAGGGAAGGGAAGGAGCAAGAAGGAGGAAGAAGAGGAAGAGAATCAGCAAGGCACATCAAGCAAAGTTGCTAAGTAATCTGTGTTGCTTTTTGCTCACAAAATTAAATGGCACCCAGTTGAAAAGATGGAGCTAAACCCTATTTGCATTAATTTATTATAATTTATCAGTCTTTTCTATTGGACTTGTCAAGGTAACATAGAATGGTCAGTATTTTTATTTGCATAAAAGCCATACATATTTATTCTGTTGATGCTAGTATCACTAGATTAATGTAATGTAAAGGTCTGGCTGTCTCTGTATAAAACAAGATTTCTCTTTTTGTGTTTTCCTTTATGGAAAGGGGAACAAAGAACAGCCAGTATTTGCTGTAAACGGCCTACGGTGGGGGTCTTACAGAGATGCTGGAGCAAAAGTCAGCAAGTAAGTAAATATTTGCCTGGAGCCTGTATTTGTGTCTATCTTTTCTCCTGTGTGTTACTTCCATTGAGACATTGTTCCAAATTTATTCTTTCTAATCTATTCTAGCCTAAGTAGCTGAAAGATTTCTATCACCTCTGGTTCCCATTCCGTAAGTTTCTTGGCCATAGCTCTGCAGCTCTGGTTATTGATTCCTTCTTCTCAAGGCACTGCTCTTCCCTCTCTTGAGAAAGAGTTTGAGTGATAGCATTTTACTAAGAGCCTGCCTAAATTCATAGAAAGCTACCTGACATGGACTGCGTGAAATGGATTTGTGGTTTCTGCTATGTATCTGTAATCACAAAATCATCTGGTATCCACTGATCATCCATGGTCATCTGGAGAATATCTACTTTTGAAGCAGACAGGATTGATAATGATATATAGTCACCCATACAATATAGTATAGTGTTATAAGTGAGAGGCTATAGGTGTCACATGGAAACTCATACAGAGTTCTACATGTATGTACTGGTTATCTAAATGGATATCTCTTTCCCAGGACTGAGATGTACAGTTGTCTACTGTTTTCCTCCTAAGGCAGACATGTCAAACACAAGGCCCGGGGCCCAGATCCGGCCCGCGAAGTGGTTTCATGTGGCCCCCAAAGCCATCCTGGAAACAGTGAGGGAATGGCCCCCACTGCCTTGGCCCTGGCGCAGACCCTCCTTCTGCCAGAGACCCTCAGATCTGTCCCACTCCTGCCCAGGCCCCCATAGGCACCCTTGATGCCAATGATGTAGAGCTGGCCACGCCCACCCAGTAGGCCATACGCACTCCAGCCGTGCCCACCCAGTAGGCCGCACCCACCCTGGCCATACCCACCCGGCCCCCCGAGGGCAACCGCAATGCTGATGTGGCCCTCAATGAAATTGAGTTTGACACCCCTGTCCTAAGGGCTCCTCTGAAGAAATAGGTACTTCTTTTCTAGTGAGCTATCTTGTGTTTAGCCTGTGATAACTTTTGATTTCCGGTAGATGTGGAAAGAGGCACAATAAGCTGCTTTTAGAATTGATGTGAGGACATTGCATATTTGTATGCAGGGTGATTAAGTGAATCTTCTGAGAGAGACATATTCAAACTGTTGTTTTTTGTTTTTGTTCTATTTTAATATACTTTTTTCCCCTGAACTTCTCTTAACTCTTACACTTTTTAGAAGCTGATTAAAGTTTTAAGATATGAACACACCTTGTATGGCTTCTGCAGCCGGAAGTTACCATCTCAGTACCCTTGTTTAGTAAGAAGTAAAGGCAGGATGGAAAGCCTCATTCTGTACAACTAGTATAGAAATAGCAATATGTCAGTGATTCTCAACATTGGCGACTTTAAGATCTGTGGACTTCAACTCCCAGAATCCCCCAGCCAGCAGAGCTGACTGGGTAATTCTGGGAGTTAAAGGTTGAGAAACACTGCAATATGCAATTAACTACTGTAGTTCAGAGGACTAGGCTGGGTATGACATGTTTAGACTGCTATATTCAGATGACCTCTAGACAAACCAGATTTTACTAAGCCACATCTGCATTAGCATGAAGCCAGAACCAATTGCACTATTCTTTTTTTATTGTCTCATTATTGTGTACAAGTGTAACAAATGTTTTTAAAATAAAAAATGTATTAAAAATGCTAATTGCTTTCTTTAGATCTCAGTTTCACGTTTTTTGTTTTGTTATGTTCCAGATATTGGTATCTTGGGCCTCTGAAAATCCAGGCAGCCCATTTTTTTAACACATTAAAGGTAAAGGGACTCTAGTATCAATCACCCATTTTTATTATTGTTGTTGTTGTTGTTATTAATATTGCTGTGTTTCCCCGAAAGTAAGATATTTTATTTTGGGGGGGTGGGCCTAATATAAGCCCTATCCCCAAAATAAGCTCTAGTTTTGGGGTGAGGCACATGCCTAAAACTCAAGCTGTGTTGGTGGGGGGGGGTGGAGCTGCTTCACGCACCCCACACCCGCTTACTGTTGCAGCCAGGCCTCACATGAATCGACACCTGCCTCGCCTCACCGGCCCACTTCTTTTGCGGCACCCCCTGGCCTGCATTTCACCATCAGAGGCTACAGCTTCTCAACTACAGAGGCCTTTCCAGAAGGCCTCTGATGGTGAAATGCAAGGCGGAACTCCATTCTCAGCTGCAGAGGCATTTCCTTCGACCGCAGAAGAAGTGAGCCAGCTGGACGGGGCTGTTGGTGCGGGTGCCGCAAGGTGAGACCATGGAAAAGACACTCCCCCCCCCCGAAAAAAATAAAACCTGGTGCGTCTTTTGGAGGCAAAAATAAATAAATAAATAAGAACATCTTATTTTTGGGGAAACAGGGTGTTGTTGTTGTTGTTGTTATTATTATTGGAAACTAAAAAAGAGTCATTTTATGTGCATCTAATCTTCTGTCAGCTAAACAATAACAACGATGGATAACAGGACATTTGTTCCTTCTCCCCTTCCCTCCCCTCCCCTCCCCTCCTCCCTCCAGCCCTTAGAAGCTATTTAACACAAACTCTGTGATTCAGGAAAGAGTTACAGGTATTAGTACTAGTAACCCACCTATAGCCTGACTCGTCATTGTTGAATGTGGTAGTGATGGTATGCAACAGATAACTGCACTATGGAACTTCCAGCTTTAGCTTCCATAGTGCAGTTATCTGTTGTATAAAGAAGTACTTCCTTGTCCTGAATCTTCTCATATGTAAATTCAGTTCTAGTATTGCATCCAGGTCAATGTTATAACGTATATTTGGCTGCATACACCACCCACAGTCCCCTTTGTGAAGGAGTTGTGTGTTTTCCAAATTTGATGGAGGGAGGGAAGAATAAGGTTCCAGATTCAGTCTCAGTATCTCCTTTGAGAAGGATTTGGTTTTTGCTGATAATTGATAACAGGTCTGAGATTTCGTTATCCTTGTTAGATGGCAGTTTCTTGTATTTGTGCATGCCATACGATCCTACTTGGATTGTTTGTGACTGTATAATTTTAGGTACCTTAAACAGATCTAAAAATTGCTACTCAAGATGGAACTGATAGGAAGTCATTTGATGTATATTTTGCCAAGCAGGTAGTGGCAGAAGCAACAACCTTTTATAAAACAAAATCATGGAATGCAACTAAAAAAAAATACTGCTGCACTATGAGTAAAATCAGCAAAGAGAAATCAGCAAAGGGATGCTGTGATGCAGTGAAATCCATTAAAATCCACTGTGCTCTGCTGTCTTCCTCTAGTGCGGTGCCTCTCTTGAGGCATTTGTAATGCTAATAATCCACCCTATTCAGCTGATTCCTATAAATAGAGCGTAGAGGACTGTTGATAATCTGCCTCTTACAGCCAGCCAGTCTCAAATTGAGCACAAGGGTTAATTGCTGTAATTTTAAAGTTCTCAAATATTGAAGGATTATAATGTAAAGGAGACACATATTTTCTGTCAATGCCCTTCTACTGATTTCTTAACAAATAAAACATTCCATATTTTTGAAATGCTGCAACTTGAGTGATAGGCATGATTCAAAGTTCTGATGGAGATCATCTATCACCAATTGGTACTCGCTTCGTTCACTGCCCCTTCTCATCTTGAACAACAATATCTGCAATTACTAGCCATATTAGTTTGGAATGATGAACAGGGAGCAGAAGGTTGAAAAGGTTTGGTTAGATTACGATGGTTTAGGATTAATATTTAACAGTTGTGTTGAAGGCTGTGGTGGACACAAAATGTCACATATAATTGTAGGACTGGACAAATTGTAGGACTGGACAAAAATTTCCGTTTTGAATTTTTGGGGAAGGAAAGCCTATTCTACAATTTACATTATAGTAATTATGTATTCCCCATCTCCGAATAGCAGAATTGCTGATTGTTAACAATTCTGCCACTGAAATCTAGCTATTCTTCAAGGATCACAAATGTTACCTGCTTTGGTTTAAACCACAGAATCCACAGCTTGCTTGTAGCTATGACACAGAAAGAAATATATTACTCATATCCATCCTATTCAACAAGGGAAATAGAGAAGTTGACAAAATGTGGACTGGATTATGCTATCCTTAGCTAAATACAGAGGTAGACGTACAGTCCTATCCAATGGCTTTTTGTCAAGCTGGAGGGTGGCATGCTTACCCCAAGGCTCTTTTCTAGACCCAATGCTATTAATATACTTATACATTATTTGGATGAGGAATTAGAAAACATGATTATCAAATTTGCACATGAGACAAAGTTAAGGAGTTAGTTAGTACGTAGCAAGATTCATGAGGAACTTGACAAGGTAGAACATCAAGCAAAAACCAGCAAGGTGAATTTCAGCAGGGACAAATACAAAGCCCTAATTTGAATAGGAAAAATAAAATATATGTGCATAGGATAGAGGGGAGAAGCCACTGTTCTCTGTTCTTCTTTGATACACATAAAATATTGTGTCCAATTCTGGCTGTCTCATTTTAGATAGGATATTGGACTGGAGCATGATAAGGTGCTTGAAAGGGGAAAAAAATTAAGAGGAAAGCTTGGGAATATGTTTAGCTGGAAAAGAGAAGTTTGCAGGGAAATGTGATAGCTATTTTCAACAATCAGAAGAGCTTCCTGTAGGAGATGGAAAGGATTTGCTTAGAATAATTCCAGAAGAGCGGGCAAGAAACAGCGAGATTCAATTATGAGAAAGTAGATGTCAGTTGAATTTCAGGAAAATTTTCTAAATGGAAAGAGCTTTTTAATAATGAAAAAAGTGCTGGATTCTCCATCAGTGACGATGTTTAAGGGGAGACAGAATGGACATCTGTGAGGATGCTACAGTAGGGATAATCTCTAAGGGACTTTTCAGTGCTTACATTCCATAATTTTATGATCAGTATTAAAACGGGTGTAATCTTTAAATCCTTTCATTTATTGAAACAGGAGAGTAAATTAAGTTTCTGCATGCCACTATTTCTTATTCAGAAATTCTGAGATGAAAACATTGCTGCTTTTGGCCATGTATTTTTTACCTAGGTTCCATGGTTTTATCAGTACGTGTGGTTTATTAAAAAGGTAGCCATAGCCACAGTCCATTTTACTGTTTGAACTCCTATGTAACTTTTGCTGGTTCATATCCTGCTTTCTCTGGCAGGGCGGGGGGATGATGCTGTGTTTAAAGACTGCATGTTCTTGCTCTTCCTTGTGAAACATGATAGGGCTTATGATTGACCTATGCCAGGGTTAGGCAACCTTGGCTCTTTTATGACTCCTGGACTTCAACTCCCAGAATTCCTGAGCCAGCCATGCTGAGGAGAAATGGAGAGGTTTCCAAGCTGAGCCATTCTGGGAGTCATAAAAGAGCCAAGGTTGCCTAGCCCTGACCTATGCCTTCAGTGGGAAATGACCTAAATAATTCAGTTGCAAATAGCTGGCAAGGGCAGAAACAGAAAATGGGATGGTTAATGTTACCCTCCCTACCACTCCCCTCAGGACCTTATTCCCTAGATCAGAATGGAGAGTACCCAGTGGAATAACTGAATGGGGAAAATAGCCTTTTTCCTATCCGTGATTTCCTATCTTGCTGTCTGTCACCGCTCTTTATCTGTTTTATGGCCACCAGTTTCTTCAGTCTGTTTCTGCGTTGGAATGCTCATACATTGTCATACTCTGTTAATACTGATGCTTTCCTTCCTTTTTTGCCAAACTCCAAGGAGTGGCCTCAGAAACATCTCGCTTCCCTTACCTATTTGGGCCCTATTCCAAGGCCACCGGAGGAGCCAGAGCCGAAGACATCTCGACCTCCTTTACACATTAGGCTTTACAAGAGGCTTGCGTATTATTGGACACCTGCTCCCAAAGGTACGGTAAGCAAAATATGCCCAGTGTGAAGTCCTGGCCCTGCTGGTTGGCATGGGAACCACAGTAGAGGGGGCTGCTAGATTGATAGCAGACTTCGCCTCCCCTCCTTGTTGTTTGCTTTCCCCCTATCCATTTTTTTTTTGCTTATCATATTGAAACATTATTCTGTTGTGTTCCTTAATCATTGTTTATTTTATTGTGCTGTTATTTTACTTCTGTTTTACCTGCATTTCATTTTTTCCCCTTTTTATTATTGTAAGCCACCCGGAGCGGCCCTATGGTGAGATAGGCGGCAAATAAATTTAACGTAAATAATAAATAAAATAGGGACAAAATGATGAAACAAACAAAGTGGTGCATTGTCTTAACATTTCCCCTAATTTTCTTTTCTCTTTTGGACCTCAGAAATCCCAAAGGAGGAGACTCCAGAGTCCTGGCTTGAAATTCCACTGTCTGCTCTTGAATTCTCTGTCACTACTCAAAACAAGAATCTTGACCTGAAAGTAAGAAAATAGAAGTGCAATTCCCTTTAACAACTTTTCCCCAATTTGACCATTAGGTGCTATTCTGTGATACGTTTCTTTACTATTGACAATCAATCCTTAAAGGCAGAAATTATCCATCACTTCAGAGTCTTTGTTGCCAATTTTAAACCTGGTTGCTGAATCTGTTGTCATTAGTTTGATTTTCTTTATGTTTACCCGAGACTGATTTTTTTCACTCAGACCTACTACTAGCGGAGCTTGGAGATCATTTGCATTTTCAGCTATCAAGTTGTGCATCAGCACAGTGCAGATTGTTGATGTTTCTTTCTCCAGCCTTCAAACCACATTCATCTTCTTCCTATCCAGCTTCCCTTTATTTATATTCTGTATATGGATTGAGTAAAAAGGGCAAGAGTATACAGTCTTATTCCATTCATTTGTAGATATGAAAACATTCTATTTTGTCATGTTCCATCTGGACTGTGTCTTCCTGACCTGTGTATAGTTTTCATAGAAGGCCAATAAGATTTTCTGGGATTCCCATTTTTCTAAATGCATTTCACAGTTTGACATGACTGACACAATCAAAAGTCTTTCTATAATCAATGAAGCACATACCAACTTCTTTTTGGCAGTCTTTGGCTTTCTCAGTTATTCAGCTTTCATCAGCAGTAGTATCTTATGTTCTTGGTCTTTTCTAAAGCCAACTTGAATATCTGGCATCACTCTTTCCATGTAGGGCTCTAACCTCTGTTTGGTGATCCCAAGTATTATTTTGTTAGAAATTAAGGCTATTGTACAACAATTTGCATACTCTGATATGTCATCTTTCTTTGATAAAGCAAGAGCAAGAGCACTTAGACTTATATACCACTTCATGGTGCTTTACAGCACCTTCTAAGCGGTTTACAGAGTCAGTGTGTTGCCCCCAACAATCTGGGTCCTCATTTTACCAACCGCAGAAGGATGGAAGGCTATGTTCTGAACCAGCCCTCTTCTAACAAACCCCTTATCAGAAAGAAGAGACTGGAGAGCGTCCAAGGCTAAAAGGCTTCTGCCAAGATTTAATTACGCAGTTAACAAAAACACTAGAGCTTGTCTTCTCAAGCGGAAAAGTTGCTTTCAGCAACCAGCCCCTCCCCAAACACTCCTTTTATAGAGAGCTCAGGGCGTGGTCTCCCTGTGCCTCCTCCCGAGGAGTCCCATAGCCTTTCTTTGTTTGTTCCTGCTCGACTGCCTCCTGCGTCGGGCGTCCTTGAACAGGGCCAGCTGTGGGTCATCATCCTCCGCACTCTCGGGCTCACGCAGCTGAGAAGAGGTCCCCGGCTGAGGACTCTGCAAAGCCTCCAAACCATCATCAGCCGGTTCGTCTCCCTCCTCCCCCTCATCTGAGTCCTCCAATACGTCGGAGCCGGCTGTCGGACCCACAGGCTGGCCCTGAGTCACAACAGGCTAAATCAGCCTTGAGTCAGTCAGGATTGAACTCCTGGCAGTGAGCTGATTTAGCCTACGATACTGCATTCTAATCACTGCATCACCACGGCTCTATATGGTATATAGAGTGTTATCTTCCAATCTGTTGATTACTGTCTCTTTCTCCAGATTTGCTGGCAGTTTGGTTATACCATTACAGATTCATCTGTTGCTCGCCATATTTCTATAAATATTGCATCAATAACTGTCACCTTCTGACTTGGTAATATAAGTGTTTATCTAATTTCATCTTCTAGTAATAGAGACTATCTTCTAAGATATCTTGAATTTTGACTTTTCTACTATATATGGTAGAATTTCAGCACACTCTTTCCATCTTTGTTTGATCTCCTCTGAATGAGTTCCCATCTGTCTGGTGGCGTTCTTGGCATACCAATTCAAGGTTGGAACCTTGTCCTGAATTCTGAGATTGTTTAGAAGAGTTTCCTTGTTTTCAGTGTTTCATTTTTGATGTCTTTATAGATATTACTGTAATACTGCTTCTAGGCTCTTCTAATTTTCTGAATTTTTTTGTTGTTCATTTCTTTGTCTTCATGGCTTTGCCTCTCTTCAAATTCAATGGTTTGTTCAGATTTGCTTTTTTTATTTCTTGATTTTAGGCAATCCCTTTTTACTTTTATCCTTAATAGTTTATTTAAGTTCCTTCTACAGTTTCTGCTGCATTTAGTAGCTGACTTTGTCTTTTTAATGCATATATGGGTAAATGTTAGACTATCTTCTCATAGGAAAAAGCAAATATTTTCAGAGATATGTATCTGTCTAAAATATTTACAGGATGCTGAGTTATTAGTACTAACATCTGTCTTTTGGAAATACTTGTTTCAGCGTGAAGAAGACTTCATGAATATTTGTATTGAACCAGATACAATCAGTAGGGGAGACTATGTAAAAAGAGGGTGAGTATTACAGAACCTGTCCTTATGTACCTTATCATAGCCATAAAAAGAGGATGAATAATAGAACACCTGTCCATATATACTTTATCATAGCCATGAATTTCATTTATTTATTTGCTCTGCGAATATTAATAATTTAATCAAGGAGTGATTAAAACTAAAGAAAAGATTCTGGGATTTTCTATCATGCCAAAAAATTCATTACAGGAACAGATTTTTTTTATTATTTGTTAGACTTATAGCACATCTTCCCCAGAAGCTCTAGGTTTCACTCCTTTTAGGTGGGCAAGGTCAAGGAACTGACATGGCAGGGATTCCAAAATGTTCTTATCACAGGGTAGAATAACAGAATCACGGAAGCTCCTCCTTAACAATTCTCCAGTTCCTTATTTGCAAGGCCAGAGCTGCATTGGTGTACATAGTAGCAATAGCACATAGACTTCTATACGGCTACATAATGCTTTCCAGCCCTCTCTAAGTGGTTTACAGAGTCAGCCTAGTGCCTGCAGCAGTCTGGGTCCTCATTTTACCAAGGTCGGAAGAATGGAAGGCTGAGTCAACCTTGAGCCAATGAGGATTGAACTCCTGGGAATGAGCTGAATTAGCCTGTAATACTGCATTCTAACCACTGCACCACTATGGCTCTTAATAGTATTTGCACCTTCATTTTTATCCCTAGAATATGTGAAATAGATTGGGCTGAGGGAGATTGGTCAAAAGTAGATAGTGATTTTTCATAGCTGATGGTCACTGAAACCCCAGTCCTACTTCTTCAACCTGGTATTTTCCAGATCTGTTGAAGCATAATGCTCATCTTGCTCTCAGTACCAAGCTTTCTGAGAGCAACAGACCTTGTAATCCAATATATCTGAAAGGCAACAGATCGGGATAGCCTGAAGTTAAACAACTGGTGACAACAGTGCAGTATCTCCCACCTGTTTGGAAACATAACTTTCATTACTTGGTTCCATTTCCAACCTGAAATGCAACACAAGGCTCTCTTGGAAGGCAAAGAGCAAAAATAGAGATATACTTAGCAAAACTTAGAAATAGTGGGGTTTTAATAATATCCATCGGGATACCTTAAATATTGTGTTCCTGTCTAATGATAAATAGTTGTAATTATCAAGTAACTTTGAGAGTGATGGAGAGGTTAAGGTGTAGTAGTTAAGGTGTTAGCATGGAAACCAGGAGACTGTAAGCTCTGGGCCTGCCTTAGGCATGAAAACTGACTGGATGACTTTAAGCCGGTCGCTCTCTTACAGCCCATCCCATTTCACAAAGTGGTTATTGTGGGGAAAAACAGAAGGCAGAAGTCTTGAGATATGTTTGCTGCCTTTAGATGAATATACACACACATAGGATAGATGATGACGATGGTGATGATGATGAAGAAGAAGTAAGGATAGTGGGATGTCAGTTCAGGATATCCTTCATCTAAACCATCCTGCAAATGTAATAAATCTAGCATTTTGCCTAGGAATCCAGGTACTTAAATCATACAATATCATAAGCAAATTCTTTGACGACTTCATAACGGGCATGGGAGTATAGAGTAGCGGGAGAATGCTGTCTGCATTTCAGACAGTTGTTTAAAAACTGACCATTTCTAGCCCAGATTCAAAATACTATACAGGTAGTCCTTGACTTATAACTGTTCATTTACTGACCATTTGAAATTACAACAGCACTGAAAAAAAGTGACTTATAACTATTTTTCAGATTTGTGGCCATTGCGGCATCCCCATGGTCATGTGATCAAAAGTCAGATGCTTGGCAATTGATTAGTAACGGTTGCAGAGTCCCGAGGTCATGTGATCAGTTTTTGCGACCTTCTGACAAGCGAAGTCAAAGCCAGATTCATTAATCACCGTGTGACTAACTTAACAGCTCCAGTGATTCACTTAATAGCTGTGGCAGGAAAGGTCAAACCCAGAGGCAAATTTCACTTACCAACTGTCTCACTCAGCAGCAGAAATTTTGGGCTCAATTGTGGTTGTAAGTCAGGGACTACCTGTAGTTAAAAGGAGAGGCAGGGCAAGTACAATAAAATAATAGTGAGGAAATACTATAATTTAAAAATTGTCAGCTCTTCCTGGTTCTTACAGAAATAGGGTCCAAATATGGGACTCATGGAAGTGGGCATCCTTGCCTTGTCTTCAGTTCCAAGAATGCTGCTCCCATCAAACTCCTTCTGAAGGGTCTTCTTTAGCAAGAACAATTTTGAAGTGTCAAGTGAGTTTGTGAGAGTTTACCCTATGGGAGCCACTTTATAAATCTGTTCATGTAGCCTTGATGGTCTGAGTTGTACCACAGCTGGTTCACCAGCTGTCTGAGCAGGTAATGAGGCTATGAATAGGAGCTGAATGGGTTGTTCACATATACAAGCAATTAAGGAAAGACAGAAGAAGGTCAAGCTAGAACCCAGTGCCAACTAAATAACATCATGAAAACATAGTGCTTAGCTAAACATTTTATATAAGAAGCTATTCTATTTTATCTTTGTATGTGTTCCTGCACTAGTGTAAAACGGTATCTTTGAATACAAATCACATGGTAAATTGTGGGTAAAATAAAGTGGAAGTCAATGTTTTGCCCTGATTATCTAGAACAGGGGTGTTCAAACTTGGCCCTTTTATGACTTGTGTGCCTGGCTGAGGAATTCTGGGAGTTGAAGTCCACAAGTCATAAAAGGGCCAAGTTTGAACACCCCCGATTCTTGAATCTTCTCATTAAAAAATATTCAGCAAAAGAGCAAGAAGATAGGCACAATTCTGAAATGTACATACAACTAAAAAAGCTGAAAGCTGTTTCACATAGATATTTTTCATGCAGATAACAATACACATGTCTAGCAATATCTTTGTTAACATATAAAAGCAATTGCTGATGCCTTTAACCAGGCAACTGTATTGGCTTCTAAATCTGGAAATTTTTTGTGATAGCATTCAGTGGCATAGCTCAGATGATGATTTAAAGTTTCATGAATTACAATTTTATGTAACCATGAGGAATCATTAGAATTAAGATATACAAAACTTCTACAAACCCCTAATTAGAAATAACTAGCATACTTTCCTGTCATGTATATTTTCTTTCTAACCTTTTAAAGCTAGAACTTTCTGATTATGTTCAGTTAGGACATTTGCATGAGGAAAAGAAGTTTTGACCCCAGCTTTTTCATTTTAAGGGATAGATGAACCCTACATATGAACTATGTTTTAGCTCATTTAAAGGACACAACTCTTTAAATGCTAAACCCATCCAAAATACATTGGGCTGAAACTTCAGTGTAAGTCTGCATGCAGATACCCCAAGGCTCATGCACCAAGTGTAGCAATTCCCAGAACTAATTTATTGACAGGAAAAGAATAACTACAAAAAAATATCAAGAGTTAGTAGTATTTATAGCTAAAGTACTGTTCTTGGATCGCACAGATTAGGTTCAAACCTTACAGGCACAAAAGTCCTTATAAGCATTTTGTCTCTTAGAAATGTGTGAACACAGTGGTCACAAACCTTTGAAAGAATGGCTCATGTAAAAAGGTTACACTGTTTTATAGTGTAATGTAAAATGGTTAACTTCATCTGATAATATAAGGGCTGCTATTATTTCGTGGTTTTGGAGTTGGGTATCAGCAATATGCTGATGATACCCAGCTTTTTATTTCGACCCCAAACCACCCCAGTGATGCCCTCGACGTGATGTCCCGTTGCCTGGAGGCGGTCCGGGTCTGGATGGGGAGGAACAGGCTTCGACTCAACCCTGACAAGACTGAGTGGCTGTTCGTGCCGGCATCCCGGGAAATTCCGATTATTCCATCATTGGCCATGGGGGGTGAGCTATTATCCCCCGTAGATAGGGCCCGCAACTTGGGAGTCTTGGGAGTTTCCCGATACTCCCATGTTACACCTTTGCTCCGCGAGCTGCATTGGCTACCGGTTGCTCTCCGGGTGAGGTTCAAGGTGTTAGTTATGACTTACAAAGCCCTTCATGGCATGGGTCCGGATTACCTACGGCAACACCTGCGACCGGCGTCAACTTCCCTCTGTCCAGTGCGCTCCCACAGAGTGGGCCTCCTCAGGGTGCCGCCGATCAAAGAATGCCGATTGGTGACCCCCAGGGGGAGAGCGTTCTCTGTGGGCGCGCCAGACCTTTGGAACCGCTTACCGGTTGAGCTCCAGATGGCCCCCGACCTTCGCTCCTTCCGGCACGATCTCAAAACATTCTTTTTCGAACAAGCTGGCCTGGTCTGACGGGATGGGGTTGGGTTTTTAAAACTAGTTTTAACTTTAATATGTATTGATTTTATGGGCATGATGTTTAATGGCTTTTTAATTTTTGTATTCGATTTTTATTGTGTATTGCCCTGTTCACCGCCCTGAGTCCTTCGGGAGAAGGGCGGTATAGAAATCAAATTATTAAATTATTAAATTATTATTTGCTTCTGAAGTTTTTTCCAGCTACTGAATTCCCTGTTACTTTAAATCATAGGCATAAATATTTTCCTGTGTTCCTCTTATCTTGTTTTGCACAGAGGCCAAAAGATGAAGGACCCCCACCTGTGTCCTGAAGGAAGTCAATGTCTTCAGGCTAGCAAGTGCATTTTGCAGCTTCCAGAGGTGAGAAATCAAATATTAAGAAAATCATAAGAAAAGTGGTGGCTTTTCTTCTTTTTGTGTAAAGAGATGGAATAGAGACATGAGTTTTGCTTAAGTAAGCTTTGAAGCAGATTCTCAGGTCTCTCTGAAACAATCTGATTGACCAGCATTCATATCCTTGCCATTGGTAACTACCATTTTCATGTGTGCATAATGTAATGATGGTGGACTACCTCCAATTTGATCCTCTTGCCATGATCTCTATTTGCAAGATGTTGAGGTTAGTTTAGAAGGACAATTGTATTAGCAAGAATTTTCCATTAGGTTGTATGTAGGCCCAAAGATGTGTACTCAGGTATAGCTACCGCAATAGCACTTAAACTTACATACTGTTTCATAGTGCCTTACTACCCTTTACAGAGTAAGCATATTGTCCCCAACAATCTGGGCCCTCATTTTACTGACTCAGAAGGATGGAATGCTGAGCCAACCTTGGGCTGGTAAGGATCGAACTGCTTGAAGTTGGCAGAATTAGCCTGTAATTCTGCATTCTAACCACTGTGCCAACACATCACAGATATATTGAACATTATTATCCTTGCATAAAATATTTTTTGTCTCATTGGCTAGGTCCCTTATCACACAAAGTCCTAATGAAAAGTATTGGGTTTTGGTATAGATTGTCACGTAAATCCAGCCAAATTTTGGCTTATTCAACACACCGCGATTTAAGAAAAAAACATACAGTGAAACATGAACCTAGATACCTATTAGCTGGAAAACCTAACAAAATGCTTAGTTCCATGGCAATACAACTGAGCTGTAATGTGGGACATTACAACATTTGGGACGTGAATGTCAGATCTGCACTGCAGGCCCTGGTGCCGCTGGATTCTAAGGAAAACCACTGTCAAGAGGTAGCTTGAGGCAGTGTGTCTGCTTTGTTGTCCTGTTGTGTGAAAATCTCCTGACCACTTCATGCTTGCAGGATACAGAAGGCTCTTTAGCTATAGACAGTGAAGAATATGAAGCAATGACAGTGGAGGTGAAACTGTTGCCCAGGAAACTCAATTTCTTCTGTGATGCCAGAAAAAAAGAAGAAATGCTTCAAGGTATAGCATAATCAAAGCAGCTGATTCAAGGTATATTGTAATTAAAGGGTTGAGTTGGATGACTGCCCAAACTGTTTAACGAACTGTGTCTGAAGAGCACACATCTTTCCTTTAGTTATGGTGAAAGCCTTCTTTTTCAAACTATGTAAGTAAGAAATTGAGGAAGAAGAACTAAGGTGGAAACAGTTGGTTTTTCTTTTTGTCTGGTTCCAGTTATTTCACAAAAAAATGACTTCCCAACTACCTCTGTGGCAAGTGTTTTCCAGTTAAAACACTTTTGGTATAAACTTACAATTGTAACCTGAATATGTACTTCAGGTCATTGAACATGTTCCTAGTTTCCCTCATTTTGCTTCCTTTCCTATTTCAGTAATTGAGGTATGGGCACCCCATCAGTGTTATAGCTTATGTTTAGAAAAGTGATAAAAATTAAGTGATGTCTCAAGAGAAAAGTATCTAAAATGTAATCACTAATAACTGATCAGTGAATCATTAGACAAGCAGCTTGACTGGCAGCCTATCTTTGGTATTAAGCACATATTATTCTACTCTTACTCTCCAAAGGATGCAAAAAAGGATCAAATCTGGAATTTTTTGCACGCAAAAGACCCCAAATCTCTACTCCCATCAAGCTGATTTCTGACACTTAATATTTGACAAGGGACATTTCTTTTGGCACATAAGCCACCTGAGTTTGGAATAACAGTCTTCTGGAGTTTTGTTTGCAGTAAGAACAGAAGGAAGCAGTTTATTTCATATTTTGAGTGTCTTTACAGGCCACAGCTAGGTTTTTTTTTTTAATACCTTGGGTCAGCCAGAGACTCTTGTGTTAATAAATAAAACTAGTAATTTTTCTGTTGCCACTGGGTGGAGCTAGTTCAGAGAATTATCTTCCTGTTTACCTGTTGCGGGAGTTTATTTTCCACTTTTAATGGTTTGTTTTGAGGCGTTAGGTTGAAATGTGGTGTTGGCCATATGTTCTGTGTCTTTTATGCTCTTTATAGACAGATTGCCAAATAATGCACAGCATGTGTGCATCATAGTTACTTTGCTATTCAGTCTTCCAAGCTACCAAATACTAAATATGTTGCTTTATTCATCTGCTGAGCTTTAAAGACAGGGCCAAATATAAAAACTGTGTATTGTACATGAACATTAAAAAGATATAAATTTATAGCTGTAAAAGTGCATTTCTGCTTTGAGGTTGTTCATGAACTGGAGTGAAGTGAAACAATTACTAAATATTGCCTGTTTGATTGAGAGCTGGCATTGAAAAATTCATGCTTAATTATTGCTTTGTCTGCTATTTTTTAATTAAATATGAAAGCAATTGTCCTGTCCCTATTTTTTTCCTTCTAAGATAGTACACAATATGTTTGTAGATATCTATGAAAAAAGGTTGAAAGTGAGTTTACTTTGACTTTTCATTGCTCCTGAGGATATAACACAGAAATACAGGTTTTATTCTATAGCATTAAAACACTGCGTGTCTGGACTGTATTGATGGGACTATTCCAGGTTAATTTGCTTTGAGTTTCACGTTGTTGCACAATTCTAGAAATCCATATGCTGTCCATAAAATAACTGTGAATATAACTGTTAATATTCATGGGATAGGACAATTATACTGTACCATCAGCAATTTAAAAGTTCTTAAAACAAAAGGGGCAAAGAGGGAGACCAAATATTGAGTTATGAAATTTCACATGACCTATCAAACTGTTTTAAATAATCACCCAGCACAAATGATACCTGTGTTAAAAGTGAGTTTTAATACAGTAAAAAAGACCATTATATATGTACACAAGTCCTTCTGGGGTTCTACGTTAGCAATGAAATCCACAAAGGTAATGCTTTCTCTCTTACTGAAAGAAGCCACTGGTATAAAGAAAAGTGCTTAGTCACAAGTTAATGAGAAGATGCTAGCTGCCCGTCGTCATATTCACACTTAACATGTTTTCAAAACTTAAGTTTATACACTAGAGTTAATTAAAAACAGGTGGGGAATACCGTATTACAGTTATTATGCCACGAGTTATATATGTTCTCTCATAGAAGCAGGAGGGATCCTCTCCCCAATACTCCCAAAGCTATTTTTCTTTTTTAAGAAAAAAAATTGGATAGTGCCTAAACCAAATCTTAATTTACACAGCTAATGGTGGAAATATATTGGAACCTTCTTAGCCCAAAGGTTGCATGATGAAAACAGTGGCCAGAGATATGTCATTGCTCTTTTGTTGTTTAAGCCTTGCAGACTTAAGGCACCCACTTAGTTCCTTAAATCACCCCCAATAAGGAGGGGGGGAAGGTTAGCATTTTTAAGGGGTGTATCAAAGATCTGCAAGGTTAAGGCACCCATTTCCCTACCCCCTTAAAACAACCTAATCACTATGGCAACAAAAAAAACCCTTTAGGTCTTCCGAGTTGTTAGCAAAATAATGTTGGAAGATCCAACTGGCATTTCTTTAAGCATCCTAACTCTACTAGGAAAAGGGCAGGCAACTCTTATTTTCTGTCTTGTATCACCAACAGTATCTTCTGAGTCGTGCAGAAATCCACTCAGTTAGCAATTAGCAGTTTTACTTCCACTGGGCTAGATCCACTTTTGAGAGAGAAGCAGCAAACTTCTTTTAAAAAGATAGGTAGAAGCCATTGCAACCTTATATTATATAGTTTCCTAAGCAATCCATAATTCTCTGGCTGAAACCGATTCCCTTTGTCATTTAGATCAAGGATGCAGACATACATCATCCAAATGTCACTGTTTGTTCCACATAGTGAATATGACCTTATAAATAAATCCACCAATTATTTTTTCATAGCTAGCCATGAGTCACTCTAGCAAAGTACAGCTTTGTTCGCCTTTGATCTCCATGGGTGAAATGAGCCAAGCTTTTACGTTCCCTCAAAGTCATGTCAAGCAACATACAGTCTTGTTTTAAGGATGAGTCAATAAATTCACTTGCTAATTTTGACAAATAATCTGTGTGTGAGAACTGCCCAGTGCTAGGAAATACACTTATAAGAATACACATATGGATTGTGTAAAATTGGTACTTGGGAGTGATTATGACCCAAATGTTTGCTTTTCAAAAGTGGCTCAGTGCCCCAGCGTGCTAGAACCTTCTGCTATTAAATGAAAGACTCAAAAAATTGAACTTGGATATCATAGGCAAGAAAGTGCATGTTGTACACTCTGTATTAAATAGTAATTTCTACCTAAGCTATCTAATCTGTATTTAAGCAGAAATGCACCTTTAATTCTGTATAATAGAGGGAACATCAGCCATTCATTAGTTGTATCTGTGTATAAACAAATTCATTCTCTAAGGGCCTATGCTTACGTAGGCAAAACAGAACTATGCTTTTATAGGCAAATCAGTGTAGAATATGAAGCATCAAGTTGGTGTGGCAGATTTCCAGTGTTTGCAAAAGCATACAAACATTAAATCAGAGCAGCCCAATGTACAATGGGCACAAAACAGTGAGAAGGCTTCAGCTGACCCCATCCCCCAAGCTTTGTCCAAGGAAGGCTTTTCAAGTTAAGAGAATTTGAACCACATTAATCATCACCTGGAAACCTGCTCTCATGAGTTCTTTTCAATTATTGTATTCAAGATGAAAGCTGTGTTTCAAAGCTGCATTTGTTATATGGAGGCCAGTCTAGTTCAATTTACGGTGAATTAATTATGCAATGATATAATGCTGGAGGTGCAACCTGACCATGCTTTCCTAAATGTGGGCACAGGGACAATATTAAGATCCTAAATTGAAGAAACTGAATCGTCGTAGTCGGTTTGTGCATGTAGTACCTGGCAAAAATAATTGCAACACTTCCTGTAGATGCCACAAAAGTGCTCTTCCTGAACTCACAAAGAAGGCAGAGAAAAAGTGAAGACCAGCACAACTTCACACATCTAAGACCAGACTTTTCCTTATACCAAAACCAAGCAAATTCATTTCCATAGTGTAATTCAAAAACTCATATGCAAATGTTGTATTGCTCTTCACAGGGCTAATACTGTACTAACTTATGGCTGAAAACTTTTATAAATGGTATCTTTAACTAGTTTCCCTTCCTTGCAATAACCTGTATGGAAAGGCCTTAGGATGTAAAATCTGTGAGATGTGAGCCACAACCCAAAATCCTCATCTGGTGAAAATCATCAGAAGGCCTTTAGTTGACTTTTTGTTTTCTTGTTTCTAGTTTTTTTTTAAAGAATAGAATGGAAATGGGACGTTGAGGAGATCATCTCTTTTCTATCCTGACCCACCTCCCCACAAATACCCAAACAGCTTGAAGCATGGTGACAAAATTCAGACTAAAAATTCAATAGCAAAATTTCAGACTAGTTTTTTTTTTAAAAAAAGTTTCAATAAAGAAACAAATAAATTATTTCACTGAAAATTGGCTATTCTACTATTGGACACTTACAACTGTCTTGGAGAGAAGGGAGACAACATGAAGGCCATCGGTTATAAGTTACTCGCTTCTACCTAAAGATCTATATAGAATTTAGAAGTGATTTTGAGCCCTCCAAATTACAGGATTGGACACCATGAGCAGAATTTCAATACTGTTTAGAAAAGTCAACCTGCAAGAGCCTTGAAAGAGGTCTCAGCAGCAGATAGAGCTCCTGCATACCTTCATGCTTGCTCTCTTCTGTGTCTCAGAAGAGACTAGCTAAATTATGCAAATTAAATCAGGCAATAAATGCTGTTTCTTCTACTTATTAATTTGGCAACCATTTAGTTGCATCAGAAATCTCTCATCTGTATTCAGAATGTCACTGCATATATTATGCTATAAGAAAATGAAGGGGAAAGGAATAACAGGGAAAATAAATATTGCCCATTAAGGGTCCTATACCTTCATAGTATTTTTTTCCATTTAATTAGCCATCCCCACCATTGAACATTCAGCCCAAAGCTCTGTTCAGTAAGCAGGCACCAGGTTAAAAAAAGCCACATATTTCCTCTATTTTTTTAATGACTCCACTCTTTAGCCACAACTTCAAAACGTTTCTGCTTTTCCATGATCTTGCCTTTGCCTTCATAGGAAGGAGGAAGCAGCAGACTGAAATGCTGTCTCTTTAAAAACAGGGGAAATTATCAAATATTTATATCCACTGGAACAGGAACCTGCTTGTGCTTTCAAAGCAGGGAAATAAAAACATACCCTGTAGGATGAGATGTTCTTCTGTGTCCCGTTTAACAGCTGGAGAAATAGATTATAAAGGTGCCCAGTAAGTAAGATGTAGCATATGACAGATGGTTATGACAATCACACCCAATTCTGTCTGTACATCTTGCCAACGTTTTGTTTTTTGCTAGCCCAGCTGCTCTAGCTTTACTAGCAGCAATCCATATCATTTAATGTTTAAATAGTGAAGCTTTTCCTAGCATGCCCATGAATGCATCGTTTTCATCTGAATTTTTCTATCCATCAGGCTAATACCAACAGAACAGAGCCAGTTTCAATTGCTCTAATGTGTTCCATATCTGGAGATTTACAGCTATTCATTCCATGAGTTGATGGACAACACATTGTCTTAGGCTGTAATAAAGAAGCACTGGTGCAGCTCAGTCTCACAGCTTCTGTTCTCTTTACAGCAATATTTCTCAATCCTGGCAATTTATACATGTGTAGAAATTCTTCAGCCAACAGACCCATTTCTGAAAATCCTGATTTGCAGCATTCTCATTTTAGACCTCCCTATCTCCAAGCATTCCTGTGGCATATACTCTGGCAGCTTAGCAAAACAAGAAGCAAAGATACCGGTTTAAAAGTTTGTTCATGTACAAATCCCATACACAACAAAGGATATCAAGAGGTTCAATTTAACATCTAATTACAGAGAATGATTTGCTTAGTAAACAGCTTAATACCTTCTAATTCTTTCCTTTCATTCTATAAAATAAGTTATTTAAATCCATAAATAGGAAGACCCACTCCCTATAGACAAGACAAATATGAGGTAGGAAAAAGGGTTAAGATATTGAATGAAGATTTTCCTTCCATATTGAACAAGGTGATGATGTCCTGTAGATTCTTTAGTTGACTCTATTTATTTATTTATTTATTTTAATTCCATTTATATCCCGCCCTTCTCCGAAGACTCAGGGCGGCTTACAAGCTTAGCAGTAGCCTTCATTCTATGTATATGCCTGCTTATTAGGGCTTTCGCCCCCCCCCAAGCGGCATTATTACAAAGTCAGCTTAATTGCCCCCAACAATCTGGGTCCTCATTTTACCTACCTCGGAAGGATGGAAGGCTGAGTCAACCTTGAGCCTGGTGGGATGCGAACCTGCACTAATTGCAGGCAGCTGGTGTTACTTAAGGAGGCATTAGCCCACTGCTCCATCCAACCTATTCTTAATATTCTTGCCTTTTAGGGTTTTTTTTAAAGATTCTGACTATCACTCTCTAAAATAGGTTAGAACTATGTGGCAAAATATCAGAAGATGACTGTTCATTAAAAAAAAAGCAAGAAAGCAATTTGTTAAAGATAGCTTGCATAAATCATAAAGTACTATTCAATCAAAGATAACAGCAAACGTAAACATCCAACTCTCCTTCCAAAGCAAAAAGGGACTCTACAATCAAAACCATCTATTTAAAAGAGCAATAAAGTTCAGTCTATGTAAGAAAAATCAGTTGCCACACTACAGTAACAGGCAACGAATTAAGTCTAACTGGAAGTTAGTACAGATGTCAGTGCTAGCAGGACCAGACCAGCCACAAAGACTTATGTCCTTCACTTCCTCAGTGATTTGGAAGGCCAACTTTATTAGAGCACTACAGCTTCTGCCACAAGAAGGAAAATAATGACAGTATCACAATATTCCTAATAGACAACAGCTGAAATGACTAAGCAAGGGAGAACAGGTGGAGAACCTGAGGCCAACAGGTGAGTATTCTAGCCTATTATTAAAGCTGCAAAGAGCTCAAGAACCACAATACTGGTATTCAGCCAGAAGCTGTAGAAACAGATTAGGCTCTCGGAAATTTATATGTGCTCTTGATGATGGCTAGACCATGCTATCCATCATTAAGGGCATAAGGCACTGGAGTGATCATCACTCCTTGCTATTTTTCCTTATCTTTTTAGTATTATCCTATTATTACTCACAAATATAGGCTTGGGTCCTATGAAAAACCTAAACCTGTAGTGTAACAGAACAAAATTCCAGTGTATCAAAACCACCACTATGCCAAAAATAATACATATCAAATTATCCAGATGGCAGGGCAGGCTCATTGTAATTACAAGTATGAGAAATAAACAGTGCAGGTTAAGTACACGTCTCAAATTCTTTAAACTGCTTTTTTTTTGGGGGGGGAGGCTGAGATATGAAGTTACTGTGACACAGCTGAGATAGTGCAAGACCTTTTTCTCAAAATATATTAAACGGTAATGAAGCTAGGATAAAAAAAAGGAATTCTCCCAATTGTTTAGTAAAGAAATGTGAGAGATTTTTTTAAAAAGTACATTACTTTTGAAGTAATGGGAGAAAAAGCTGTCCCCTGCCACTTGTCTTCCTTCTGCCAAGGCAAAAATTGAGCATAGACATTAATCCTAATTTAACTGAATCATGATAGGGAGAGCAGATGCATGCTTGTATATGTATAAAGTAAGGAATAGGAATTATGACACAGAAAAAAAAACATCTTTAAGGATTTTTGGAATTGGAAGGTCTATCACTTACAGGATGTTAGGAAGGCTCTCTAGCAGCGTGAAAAATTCACATTGGTCCCCAGAGAATAAAGTGCTTTTTTCACATCCAACCATCTAAATTCCCAGCCATTAGATATGATTTCTTCTCTCAAAATAACTCTGTGCTGGATTGTTTAGAAGCAGGTGGGGTAGAAGATCATGAAGCAGACTATTCCTTTTACAGAACTTACAGAAAGAATGGTTGGCCAATCCAGGGATCCCCAATCTTGGCAATTTTAAGACTTGTGGACTTCAACTCCCAGAAGCTGGTTGAGGAATTCTGAGAGCTGAAGTCCACAAGTCTTAAAGTCGCCAAAGTTGGGGACCCCTGGGGTAGGGAAGAATAGTATCTTCTTTGAGATCCATTTGAAAACAATTATTAACTGGATAAAAATAAATAACACTTCCTGCAGAGTGCTCCCTTAAATAAAAGGCAATACTTCACAATATGAGTTTTGGCAAGTTCCACCAGTTCGTCCTGTAGTCTTTCAACAGTTGTTGCCATCCACTCATGTGTGAATTCTGCTTCTCTCACCCTTCCAGCACCCATCACTTCTAAGTACAACAAGGATTATCAATGACCAGCATGACATCAATGCCATAAACTTCCAGGAGGTCCATGAGGAAGCTACGGTCGCCTTGAGGATCCAAACCCATTCCACGGGCATGGTCAGCTGTCAATGTCTTGTCCGGGCTGGCTGATATCTCCATCAATGTCTGAAATATCCGGTTGTTCTGCTCCATGAAGAACCTTAGAGATAATGTGAAATGAAGACATATGAAGATGTGTAAAGCCTAAAGACATTCTGCTCTCCAGGCCCATGACTGAATATTATTCATCTTCTGTTACCCCATAATTTGGAAAAATTCAATTGGCCAGTAGTTAAATTGGCAATGACTTAAAACTGACTACAAGCCATCTGTCCTCTATGGGAAATAGCGTCTGAAGAATATGCTGCTCAACAGGTTTCTACAAATACCTTCACTGAAATCCCATACCCCATTACAAGGGGCTTCTTCAAGAATTCTCATTTAGACAGTGGACACCCTATCTGAATCCATTAATTATTGTCTAGGTAGATCTTTCTTTGCTTCTCTGTAGGACTTTTGATGATAGCCTTCAATTATTTTTGCATATACAGCCTCCCATTATATCAATGGTAGGGTTACCTACTGGCCATGGCCTTCATAATGTACATTCAGATGTGTTCTTTTGCTCTACACACTTTGTCCCACTTCACTCTTTAAAATGATTCTTTACAACATTAGCATGTTGCAAAGCAAAACACTAATTATTCCTACCATCATATGCATTTGCAGAAATGAGTCCTAAATAGGTTGCAAATAGTAGAGAACATTCTAAGTTAATGCATCTAATAATTGCTAAAAAAGCTTCTTCAGCACTGACTGGATGGTGGGGAATGGAAGACAGCTGATCATTTGCATTCTTTTAGAGAGTTGTTGAGGCCACCTGGAGGTTTATCTCTGCCATCAGGGTCACCTGAGTAGTACAAATGTGTGTGGTGCCTTCTTGGAACCGCTGAAAGGACTGTGTTGTAGACTGGAGATAGATGATGTCGTACCCTCCCCCCTCTGCTTAGAGAGGGCTGTTCAATTTTGACGTTTGACCCCTATTTTAAACCCAAATTCAAAACTACTCTTAATCTAGTATTGCCATTTACCATTCAGGTTAATATTATCTTGTCACTACTTTTCCAGGTTTTTGAAGTACAATGAAGAGATTGTCAACTTTTAACCATGTAGCCCTTGACTAGCTAACAAACACTCTCAAGTTTTCTCTCACCAACCTTCTTGATATTTATTTCCTTGCAGATGCTGAAAGTATAACATTTCAAACTCAGAGTGTTTTACTGCTTACATTTAGTTTCAATTTTCATAGCCCCATCAATAGCATAAATTATAGCCATTGCTACAACCTGATTACAGAAGATGGAGTATAACTTTGAGGGTTCAGACTTTCAGCTGACCGTAATAGATCTTTACTTTTGCAAGTCAAGAGCCTTGGTGGAGCAGTGGGCTAATGCCTCCTTAAGTAACACCAGCTGCCTGCAATTATTGCAGGTTCGCATCAGGTTGACTCAGCCTTCTATCCTTCCGAGGTAGGTAAAATGAGGACCCAGATTGTTGGGGGCAATAAGCTGACTTTGTAATAATGCTGCTTGGGGGGGGGCGAAAGCCCTAATAAGCAGGCATATACATAGAATGAAGGCTGTTGCTAAGCACATTTGATTTGTGCTTAGATTGTAAGCTGCCCTGAGTCTTCGGAGAAGGGCGGGATATAAATGGGATTAAAATAAAATTAAAATAAATTACTCTGACATGCTACCATGTTTCTCTGAATATGTGGCCTCATGAAATATGGATTCCCTAATAGCTAGTGAGACTTGCAAAAGTCCATGAAAAAACTACATTTTTCAGCAGTAGCTGCCCCAGATTGGGTAAGTATCAATGAAGATCCAACTGCAATTAGGTAATCAGGAGACTTACAGAGTATGAAAAAAGGAGAGCAAAGGAAATAAGCTTCAAATAATCACAAGAATGCTTGGAAACATCTCAAATAAATGTAGCTCATCACTAATTTCAAGCAGTACTGTGAAGAATCCCATCTCAACAACTTACAAGATGAATAGGTCCTCTTCACAAGAACTACAGTCACCATCTACTTCCTGGGAGTACATCAGCATCTGTCTGAATGAGGGAAACATATACACTCATCACATTGACTGATCCACAATTGGTACCCTATAGCAATCCAAACAAAATATCCACAACCTGATCCAATACTTCCTGTACATGCTATCCATGGCATCATTACAACATCAAAGTGAATATCTGGTCAGAGGTTGCAGTCAAGGAAACCTAGGTTTAGACTTTTCTTAATCTCAGTTATTTTGTAGCATTTTAAATAAGAATTTTCATATTCAAACTTATTGAGTGAAGCCTTCCCTGTGATTCTGCATAAACATGCTGAAAAGAAATGAGCAAAACTCTTGAACAATTTAGAACTAAAGCAGAGGCTTTCATTCAAGCTCCCCATAAAAATTGGAGAGAAGGCCCTAACCAATTTCTGGTACTACCTCTGATCATTAAGTCTCTGATACTTCTCCTTGTCTGCACTGTTAATCTTCAGGAGTGGTTGCAGATGCTCGTGATGTGTCTTTACATTCTGGTTATCTACATAAACATCATAGAGATCCTGCTTCTCTTCAAAGATTTTTTCTGTTGTGCCTGGTGAAAAAAACACAAGAGAATGGGTTGGATCCAAATTAAGTTAAATGCACTTGGGTTTTCCAACAAACTCAATGAGATGTCAACACTTAAATACAAACAGCCACGGTGAACATGGGCTGAAGTTTCATTGATGTTTATATTCAGCCTCCAAGGCTGTTGGAAACACCAATCGAGTGGGCAGGCTCAAATATTTAGTGTATTTTGCAAGGAGTTTTGCAAGTCCAAATGGCTGGCTGGGGAATTCTGGGAGCTGAAATCCACAAGTCTTAACGTTGCCACGGTGCGACACCCCTGCTATAAGTTTTTCAGAAACCTAATACGTGTATTTTGATTATTTTGACCAAAGAACTAGACAAAATCAAACCATGAAAAAACAGAGTGTCCTTGGCTCTGCAGAAATGGCTGATAGCCTACATCAGGGGTGTCAAACTGCCAGCCCATGGGCCGGACGCATCACAAGGAAACCATGCCCACCCCTTTGCCGGCAATGGGGAAAAACTCCGATACGTCGCGAGTTCGACATGTCTGGCCCACATGCTTGCGATAGTATATGAAGACTATGATATACTAATTTTTAAATACTTCTTACATGGAAGTGGTAGGATTTTTCAAAACACAGAACCAGATTTGCTACCTCTATCTGCCAAAATGAAAGGGTACATTCCTCAAATATCTTTAATAGTCAGCTATGCTGAATGTATAAATGTTTCATGTAAAACTGTTGGAAGTCCAACTTCTAAAACAGCCAAACTGATCCCAGGTACCACAAATACAATAAGGAAGTAAATCTGGACCATTATATACTTACAGGCTACATATGATACTTCAGTCTCCAGCATTTCAATGTCGGCTACATTGACATAGAAAAATGGCCTAGACTCGGGGACAGTCCCTCCAATACCCGGCAAGGAGACATTGGCAAGGCAGCAGCAGCAATAAACTATAGGCAAGAACAGGAAGAAACCAACAAGGCATTAGATAGGCAATGGGACTTCCAGAACTTCTTTGAGAACCTGCCACGGGAGGAAATGTCCCTACCCAGAGCCATCAAATGATATTCCCAAAATCAAAAAAGCGCTCACTGAATGCCTTTGGAAAAAACAGGGAAGCTCCAAAATTAAAAATGCATTTATGAATAAAAAGACATTTCAGGAATAGAGACACTAATTTAACAATTTCGTTTTCCAGAATTGTAGATTTGCTTTTCTTTTCTTTTTTTCATGGAACCCATCGCCTCTCTCTTCAGGAGTTAAGAATGTCAACTCAGTGAGCCGCAACTGACTGACGGTGTATGCAGCTGAAAAACAGACAATTTAGTTTTCTCTACCTCACACCCACGTATGCCTGCATGACTTAGGAACTCAGGAGGCAACAGTGTGAATTTGCCAGTAATGTAACTTGTTAAATTATCTACTAAGAATGTAATGAACTGTTAATGCGCTAGACAGATTTGGGTTGCTGAAGGTCAAGTCCCCACTAAACCACAGAGCCCGTTGGATAACTTTGGGACATTTCATTTATTTAGTTATATCCTGCCTTTATTAAGTTTTACAAATAACTCAGGGCAGCGAACATATCCAACACACCTTCGTGCTCCTATTTTTCCCATAACAACAACCCTGTAAAGTGAGTTGGGCTGAGAGAGTGACTGGCCCAACGTTGTCCAGCCATCTTTCATGGCTAAGGCGGAACTAGAATTCACAGTCTCCTGCTTTCCTAGCCTGGTGCCTTCACCTCCAGACCAAACTGGCTCTCTTATTCCATTTCTCTGAGCCCAACCTAACTTACAGGGTTTTTGTTGTGAAGAAAAACACGGGGAAGGGGCATCCTCCCTACCGTGGACCAGTACTGGGCCACAGCATGCCAGCAACTGGAACGCACAAACAAGCAAGGCCCCATCTGCAGGATGCACACAAAACCACACATCCTCTGGTCTAGAGAAAAACCTCTGTCCATGGAACTGGTCCCTGGTGCCCAAAAGGTTGGGGACCTCTGATTTAAAGCACCCGAGAGCAAAGGTGCAATATGAATGCAATTTCATTAAAATTAAAAATACATAAAAATTGTTTAAAATAACATTTACACTGTCAACATGCTAAAAAATACTATGCTAGATAACAACTCTGTTTTCCACTTATAAAACATATGAGTTGACAGCTAATTTGGATATTACACAAAACCTAAAGTGAAACCTTAATCCACTCTTCTCTGAAAATCTGCATCTGAAGATATATGTAAAAAAAGTTTGCGCTTTTGGGTGTGGAATATCTGTCATTGGCAAATGAGCTTATGAGTTCTCAACTTATGTAAGACCTCAACTTAAAGACTGGTCACTTAGTAACCATTTTAAGTTCCGACAGATCAACCTGGGTGATATTTATCACCCAGATTTGAAGTTCACCACTGGTAGTCATGGGATCGCCTTTTGGGAATTCAACAACCAGGTTGCATTGGTAACTGTTTGCAGCATCCCATAGTCACGTTTTTCTTTTCATTTCTTTTTGTACAAGTTTTATTAATTTTTTTATATTTACATTCAAATATTTATGGAGCAATACGGTGGTTGGGTAATCAAAAGTAAACAATATCAAATAACAAGTTATTTGTAAATAGCTCAGGTTGCATCAACAAGGATTCCCTCTCTGATTCCCTTAGTTATAACATAGTCAAATTAATCAAATTAATACATTTCTAATTGTGACCTAGTCAATTAAAAGAATTTTCAATATATTTTCACTAATACATATCAATGTTCTGTTTTTAAGTTTTACCTAATTACAATAAAATAATCTAGAGTAGCCTATCATATATCGAAGAAAACTTAATTTTTGGGTAACCCACATTTCCCTATTTCAATAAAGAGTAATTATCCTGTCTACAAAACTTACATTGTTCATTTCAAAGCATTCTTATTTTTTACCAATAAAGTCTATTTATCATCTTAACAATTCACCAATTATTAGAAAAATATCTTTTGTTATACCTTTCCAAATTCTGTAATATACATCAATTCTAACAGCCAACTTTCCTTTAAAAGTTAAATATAAGATGAATTTCTATCAATATCATTACAACTAATATATGCTATATGTCATCTTAACTGTACATCAATTATTAAAATACTATCTTTTGTTATATGATTCCAGATTCTATAATATAGTTCAGAGTTATATTGTATAAGCTTAATTTTGTTTTCCCTTAAAGATCTAAAACCTAAATATAAAATCAGGTTATATTTTTAGAGATTCCCCTTAATCCATTAAAAAAAAATTTTTAAGCTCTATCCTTACAAATCCCAAAAAGGAGACAAATTTAATTTTTTAAATCTAGCTCTCGCCTTCTTTTTGTGCCAATTAAGCTTCCATATTGGTGCCTTTAACTTCTCAAATGTATCTCGCTTTCTTCCTACAGCCCTTATTTGGATCCAGGGAGACCATCCAAATATCAGTTTTGCAAAGAAAGTGTCCCCTTTGTAATCATTGAAGTGTTGCTTTAATAGCTCAGTTTTTGATGTTTGATGTAATATAGTTGTCATTAGTTCAGTCTGGTCTTTTTCTTCTTCCAATTCCATCTGGCTTAAATAGAAAGTAGTAGCTGGTGTTATGGTTATCATTTGATTAGCTGAATCCTCAACGTACTGTATTTGAAGGACTTTAATATCTTCAATCTTAATGTTGCTTTCTTCGGGTGCTATTATTTTTTTGAGTTGTAGGTTTTGTAGTTGAAGTTTGGACTTCAAGGTTGTCTGTAAGTTGCATTTGTTGTTCTTTGAAGTCTCCTATTTTAATGTTAGTTTCCACTTCTTCTGTTTGTTTTTGGATTGTCAGTTCATCATTTAAGGTCAAAGTTTGATTTGGTGACTTTAAGTTGTCAGATTTATCTTGCAGTTTGGCTTTAATTTGCTCAGTTATTGCCAAGATTGTGTGCCGTATCAGTTTGTAATTAAGTGGTGGGATATATTCATCCATTACATTGGTGTTTACAGCTAAGTCGTCCATGGAGGCTATTTTAATAAAAGTCAATGACTATCCACCTCCAATATTCCTAAAAGTTGTTTTCAGTGCCAGGTGTTCCCACTCTTATCTTGAAAATAATGTCAAGGACAGCTCTGTTATTCAGTCAGCTCTCACAATAGGAAAAAGGTTTACTTGCTATACCACGTTTTGCCACAAGATGTCATCAATAGCGTATAAAATAAGATGTAAAGTTTTTTTTTCAAATTAATATAAAGCTTTTGTACAATTACTCTATTTCTTTTTCTCCTTAATTCACAGTTTAAACAGAAAATAGATCCCCACAAAAATAGAAGCTTTTTAATAAGTACAAATAAGATTGCTTGATTTCTTTGCTTAGTTCCTTGATTTCTTTTAAGGCTTTAAAAATTTGTTCCCTAAGTGTACAATCACCATTCTTTCAAAGGAGGGGGAGGAAATTTTCGGAAAAATCCCACAGGAAAATGGTTAGGGGAATAAGAAAGGTAAAGTCTCACCCAGGTCCTCCAGATTGCTTCTTAGTGCTAGGTAGTGCTTTGGGCTTTCGGAAGGGAGCGGCTTTTTTGGGCCAAAGGAGCTGCTCCGGATTCAAGCAGAGGGCTGCTGCCCTTCCGTGATCACAAGGAGGGCCTCCTCACGGTGGTTGCCCCTCCAGGGCGACTTTCAACCCTTTTCAGGGTCCTCCAAGGAAGAAAGATCAGATGGCAGGAAGCGGACTCTTCCTGCATGTCCGCAAGCGCCGCACGTGCAAACTGGAAGCCATAGTCACGTTTTTCAAAGGTTTTGCCAAAAATCAGCATTTACTTCCAGTATGGGGCAAACCAGCCCACAGCAAACCACTGATTCATTTAATGGCCATGGTGCTCACTTTATGACTTTATGCAAAAAAGGTCACATATTTTATAACTGTCATAACACATGAACATTATGGGCAGGCTCCATTACGATCATAACTTGAGGACATGTGTAGTAGGAAAATATTTTATTAAACAACAATTAAAATGGCAAAGTATTATTATAATTTAGTCTGCAAGAGAGTAACTTCCTTAAAAAACATTTCTCTCTCTTTCCCTTCCTCCCTCTTCCTCTTCTTAAATTTCTGTAATATGAAATGGGTGAATTATGCTTTTTTCTGTTGCCTGATTTTGTAACAAAGACCACATACTGTACCCTTCTTCCTACCTCTGTAGCAGACCACGCCGACGGGAGGTGGGGAAAATATCAAAATGCGCTTGCGAAGCAAGGCAAACTTCCAGAGTGTCAGGATCTGCTCTCCAAAGAACTTGATGAACTGAGACATGCAGCCTGCAGGGTGGGTGATCTGCAGCCAGAGGAAACAGCAAGAAACCAAGGTCAAAGCTGAAACAAGGGAAGTGAGGGGCTACAGAAATGGCAATTTCAACAAAAGCTCTGGGAATTGCGGAGCTACCCAGGGTTGGTATCTCTTTCTCTCTCTCTCTCTCTCTTTATAAATAGCGAAAAATTGGTCGTTCTCTCTCACTCCCAGCAAGGAATTGACTGCTGTGATGAACAGACACCCAGAGTTTTATTTCATTAAATATTTATGCTGCTGCCAAATTAGTCTGATGCGGTCGGCTCCCAACCAAATAAAATGCGAGGAAACATCCACAGTAAAACAAAAAAAAAATTGAACATAAGCATCCACAGCAAGAAGCACAAAAACAATATAATAAAAACTCCATAACCGAAGGGAGAAAAATACACTACCCATACCCCTAGAACCCAGAGTAAACCATTTTTTTTAACATCTACTGATAATAATGAAACCAATGCACACAGTTCAACAGTCCCAATTATTTCTCACCTTCATCTCTGGATACATATATTTGTGGATGGAAGGCAGCCAGTGGATGGGTTGCTGTGAAACAAGAGTGCCTGCTGGGAAGACCCCTTTCTTGTCATCGTAAAAGGCTTCCAAGTGAGAGTAATGTCCCGGCATTTCCAACTGATGCCTGGAAGGGAAACAAATAAACAAGACAAGCAGCTGAGGAGTGGTCCCTCTATACAGCCTCCCTTACCAGATGCACAATTCCTTTCCTATTTATCTGCATAACAAGACTGAAAGCAAAGTGGTCCAGATGAGGCCTGGATGGAGCCCCTCTGTTTGGGAGGGTGGGTTGGTTGGTAGATATGCCCAATTTTGAGGGGAAAAGGCTGAGTTTCCCAGAAAATCCTCAGAAAGAATAGCAATAGCACTTAGACATATATACCACTTCATAGTGTTTTATAGCCCTTTCTGAGCTGCTTACAGAGTCAGTATATTGCCCCCAACAATCTGGCTCTTCATTTTACCAATCTCAGAAGGAAGGCTGAAATCAACCTTGAGCCAGTCAGGATCGAACTGCTGGCTGCCGGAAGAATTACCCTGCAATACTGCAATTCTAACCACTGCACCACCACAGAATCACACACATGGCATTTCTCTTGCACAGACAGGTCTTGATTCGGAATCAGATTCATGCTGGAGCACACCCCATGTGGCTATGTCCCATTTTCACTTGGATTTCGCCTATTTCTACTTTATGGGAAATACCTTCATTTGGGTAACAAATAAATAAACATTGGTTCATTGCTGTCACAGCCAAAACCATAGCAGTGATCTAGAAGATCTAACAGGGCTTCCCATCATGAACTGAACACTGATTGTAGGACACTTGGAGGTGTTAGAAGAAACACCATCCCCACGTGCTTCCTTTATCTAAGGACTTACCTGACCTGGTTCTCCAAGAAGTGCATGTATCTGTACAACAGAGTGTAGGAAGGAGAAAGAATGCCCACAGATTTCATGCGCGCACCACGTTCCAATTCGCTCTCCACAGGCATATTGGCAAAACAAGCCAAACCAAAGCAAACGCCTTTCCGGAAGTAACTAGAAAAGAATAAGGATACATCTTCAAAGCTTCAGCAGACAAATGATTAAAAACATAACAAAGCCTGATGGTATCAAGAAGGACTATGAAAACAGGTCATGGGAGAACCAGAGAATTTACAGCACACATAGCAATTATGCCTTTGCTCTTCAACTCTGGGATTGAGAACTAACTTGCAACCTATCCTTAAAATACAGCACTAGCACAGTTTCCTTATGCTGCTTTTTCGCCTCTTGGGAAGAATATTATTCCTTCAATCCTAGCTCCAGTTCTAGGATTAAATAAACTGTATTTTATCAATTATATAGAGGCCTTCCAAGAAGCCTTCCAGACTGCAATATTTAAGAACTGCAGGGGACCAGTTTCACCAAGACAAATAAGATATATAGGTTCTGAACTTACACCCACACAATATGGACTCCCTGGATCACTAAAAGGTGTGATCGTTAAGCATCATGTAACTGATTTTATGACCTTTTTTGCTGAAATTGTTAAGTGAATCATAGTGGTGTTAACTGAGAAATCACATGACCATGACTTGGGACCTTCCCTGCCAGCTTCCTCAAAGACTTTGCTTGTAGGAAGCCAACTGGGAAAGTTGCAAATGGTGATCATGTGACCACACGACAGTCCAACTGTCGTAAAGGGCCTGACTCATGATCATGTGACAACAGGGCTGCTGTTAAGTGCGAGGACCAGTCATAAGTCGCTTTTTCCAGCACTGTCATAACTTTGAACGATCGTTAAAACAAATGATTGTTAAGCAAGAACTACCTGAAGATAGGTAGATATCAAAATACCCAAATACTCTATTTTGTTAAGTCTTTATTTGGCACTTAAAAGGTAGCAAAATAAGCACCAGGTATACTTTCTTGGACTACCAATTGATTGATAGCAGAGGCCCATGGAGAAAACCATCATTAAATGACTACAACTTGTGGGCAACTTAGTAAAAGAATTATTATTCTGTTCCAAATAAATACTGAAAAAAAGGATAAGAAATGAAGAGAGAAACAAAAATGATGTTGTTGTGGGAATTTATTACAGACCACTTGGACAGGCAGAAGATACTGGATGTAGGCCCTTCCGTGTCAGATGATCGATGTTTCAAAGATGGATGCAATAAATGTTAATGAGAAATATAAATTATCCTGACATTTACAGGAATCTAATTCTACCAAGAGGACCAACAAATCCTTATCCTCTCTTGCTGACAATTTTATCTGTCAGAAAGTGGAAGAAAAAAGAAATTGTGTCTGCTATCCTGGACTTCATCCTCATTGTCAGGGAAGAATTAACTGAAGGAATTGGCACCTTGGGAAAAGCGTTTACGCTATCTTTGAATCTGAGATATTGAGAAAAATCAAATTGGACCTTAGAGGAGTAGAGAAAGTGGTGAACTGGCAATGACAAGTGGAAATGTTCTCTTATTTTGTGTTTACATTTCCTCAGACTGGAAAAGGAGATCTAGCTGGTTATCATCATGTCTTTGGGAGCCAGCATGGGGTTATTACAAATTGTACCAAAGTGTATGTTTAACTATATGTCTTTCTTTAGAGTTACTAGCTTAATAGATCAGGAAAATATAATCAGGCAAATAATTTTAATTATGGAGACCCGAGAGATCTTAGGGGACCCCCAGGGGTCCTAAGACCGCACGTTAAGAAACACTGCTGGAGTGGATCCTGCACTGAACAAACTTACAAATCTGGAAGGCACTTTGCTGCTTTCAACATAGCTGGGAAATAGTCAAGAACTCCCTTTTGCTTTTCAGCACAGATGCCAATTGTATTCCAGATATATTCCAGCTGTCAGACTATTCTTTGAGAGCAACTGCACTTATAATATGATAAAATAGAGATGTTTACTGTCTCTTTATAAATCAGTCTTCCAACATTGGGTCTTACAAGATATACTAAGATATAGACATTACCAGAGGCAGATACAACGTTTAACATACCTTGTTTTCCAAATTTACGATTCACTCCTATAAGAAGAATGAACAGTTGCAGCCAGAAGGGACAAGGGGCACTGGGACCATCAAAAATGTCAAGATTTGTAGCTGCAACATGTCCATATTTTATGTGCTTTATGTGCATATCACACATTAAGAAGAATGGGGTTTTGATGGCATAGGTGCAGCTAGCAGCTTGACCATTTTGTCTTCCTTCAGGTAGCCCTGGACAGGCACTTTGAAAGGTGAATTTGACTCTGAAGAAATCACACATATACAGACTGCCCAGTGTGGCTTAATATTACCAGGCATAGCAGTGAGTAAGAGGTTATGGTCAGTAAATCCTGGTCCTTGGTGCTGTGCATGCTACATTCACCCTCAAATCTGCAGTCACCTACACATATGATTGACATTAATACTGAGCATTTTGTCTTAATAATGAAAACCACTGTACCCATTTTACCCTTTCCAGATAGCCGAAAGATTTGTATAACTGAGTGGTGCAGGAAGTCTGCAATGCACTCACATGAAATCAGACTGGATTTTATGGGATCCACTGGCCATAGATTTGAACTCAACACCTTCCAGATCAATGTCTTGTGGCAAAGACCATTCAACCATATTACCTGTGCAGAAAGGAGGAAAACAAAACATTAATATGGATCCAGGACAAGACCAAGGCCATAAAATCACACATATGTGCCTTTCTACTTCTGAACTACTGAAAGCAGAGCCCCCATTGTCTGACATTATAAATTGTACCAAAGGAGGATATTTGTAGCTCAGGATTGAAACTGAGGAGTCCTTGGTGCCCTCTGAGCTTGGCTGTTTTCTTGTAGACTTTTCGTTACCCAAACTAGGTTACATCATGAATGCTAGTGATGCTAGCACTAATGATATTACCTAGTTTGGGTAATGAAACATCTGCAAGAAAACAACCAAGCTCAAAGAGTACCAAGGACTCCTCATAGGTTTTACAGAAATAGCTACTTCTTCCTCATAACCAAAATTCTTAGGGCACCCAGATTAGCTCTAGTTGAATTTTTTTCCCCTGAAAGAAATAAATCAATTTCTCTAAATCTTCTGAAAATGTGCTTTACATTTTAAAAAATTCAGTAAGGGCTATTGAGTTAATGTTATAGTACACGTCATTATAATTGCACTGCTGTCTTCCCTAAGTGTTTTATTGTTTAATGTGTGTCAGTACCCATCCATCCATCTATCTCAAACGTGCAAGTGTTCCCTTACTATGCTAAGTATCAGGAAGACTAAGAGGTTATGCCTTACCTCCAGACATTTGCTAAATGCAATATTTACATTTATTCCAGCCCTTGGGAGCCTTACGAAATGAGACATCTCCAATTTAAGTAGATATGAGACTTAAGAAACACCATTTCAGGTCAAAATGTGGCTTTCTGCCCTGGCTGCTGACTGAGGTTCATGCAGAAGTCTTCCCCATCACCTACTACTTGATGTCTGTTAACTGGTGCTGTGCCCAAAACCTGGCTCACCTAAAGCAACCAAATCGCTTTGAAGATGCAATGTAATTTTATTAGCACGCGTACAGTACATATTGGGCTCCAAAACCAGAGCCGTGGTCAGTGAATAGAAAGTTTGGTTTACTGGACTGATTTCCTGATTGATTCTTCTTCCTGTGGCCATCTAGGATCAATTCAACCTTCTATATGAATGTTTAGTTACAAGGAAAAATTAAGCAGTCCCCATATATATGGGGTGGGGATTTCATAGGTTTATCAATGTAAGCAGTTAACATGTCTCTGTGGGGAGGGTATCTTTATACTACTACTTTGGAGATGCCAATGATTAAGTCTGGGAACGTTTGCGTGTAAACCACGTCTGTCCTCCCTTTCAGGCTGCAGTTCTTCCTAGGCATCCTATATCCGAGTTGATACAATCAGAAAGACCATTTATTTGATGGAAGCGAAGCAGCACACTATTCTGTATCCCCTTTGCTGCAATATAGTGATTATCCAGTTGTTTACAATCCATATATAGTACCATTACTCCTTCCTCAGATCCATGACTATTTCTCTGGGAGCTTCTTTTTTCAGATATCACTGTGGATTATGCTGTCATATTATCCTACCTCCTAAGGTTTCAAGTACAAATTTCTTCCTTCCTCTACCCATATTATCCCAATTCTGGTTAGGCAAGTTTACTCCTCATTATCATTTATTTTATTCCATCTTTCAGGATGACAAACTTCCTGAAATACCTTAAAATGACTATAAATCATAAGAGTAAACATTACTCAAACAAAACAACTACAATTATTTCTGTCCCATTATTCAAGATGACATTCCTGCCAAAGCACTCACAAAAACATTGATTATGTGCTATCAACTTACTTTCAACTCCAAGTGATCACAGAGATTAATTAAAATGAGTCAATCAACTTTCATGATATTTCCCATTGGTGGAAAGACCCAGGAGATGGGGGAAGATGGTTATGGAAGAATCCAACAGGACAAATGTCCAGCGTTGTCACCTGCCTGTGTAATAATATTGAATCATGGAACTTCCGGTGGCTGCGCGGCGCCGGAGACAGCCTTTTCGGGCTGCCCGCGGCTCAGCTGAGTAATTTTCACCCGAAACAGCGCCGATCAGCTGTTCGGGTGAATTTGAAGCCCCCTCCTTGGGAGAAGAGGAGGGGGTGAGGCCCCAGGTAGGGGTCGAGTTCTCTGGGGCCGCCTGAGCTTGTAGCTCGGGCGGCTGAAGGATCGAACTCCCCCGCAGCCTGGGTCGCTCCCAGCTGGTCAGCGTCTCTGCTCCGGATTTCTTGGAGCAGAGCCAGGCGTCTGCGACCACCCCTGCCTGAAGGAAGGACTATGGAATAAAAGGAGCAGGCAGAGCGGTACAAGAGGAAAAGGTGAAGAGGATTATTATATTTTACTCTCGAGCTTGATGGACTTTTTAAACTTAAAAGTGAAAGTGCGTCACAAGTGAAAGTAAAAGATGGCGGCTAAACCTCCTTCTAAAACTCTTCGGAGTGCTGGAACTTCTCCGGTGCAACAGACATCGTTGCAAGCCTTGCTTCCTCCTGCTGCATTGACATCGAAAGATTTAGAAGATGCCCTTGAAAAGCATGCCCAGGTAATTTTAGTAACATTGAGTGATAAATTGGCGAAAATGGAGGAGAGAATAGATGAGAGGATGGAAGAGAAATTTAGTGCGATGAGGGTAGACATTCTGTCTACAGTGGAAAGTGTGGCTGAATGTGTACAAGGCCTGGAAGAAAAAGTGGAAGATTTGACTCAAAAAAATGCTGTACTAGAAGTTAAGGTATTGGAGAATGAAGATAAAGCGGACAGAGAGTTAAGCCTTGTTCAGTTTTACCAGATGCAGTATGCTATTAGAATTAGGGGCTTAAAAGAAAATATTAAAGAAGATTTAAAGCAGCTGATTTCTGAAGCCCTGGAAGCAGTATTGGGTCAGCCAGCATCTGAAATAAAGGCATGTATGGATAAAGTTTTTCGTGTAAACTCATGGATTGCTAGACAGAGGAAGCTACCCAGAGATGTGGTGGTTTATTTTACAAAAAGAGAAATTAGAGATGAAGTTATTCAAGCTGTCTATGATACCAAAGTAGTGGTTGCTGACCAAGAAGTTTTGGTTTTAAAGGAAATCCCTCCAAAGATCTTAAGGAGAAGAAAGGACTTTGCATTTCTGGTGCAGGAACTTAAACAACGTGACATAAGGTTCAGATGGGAGATTCCAGTAGGGCTGGTGGTAATGCATGAAGGTAAAAGATACCGTCTGGTTACTGTGGCACAGGCGCGTGAATTCTACAATAATGTTTTAAAAGCAACTCCACTATCACTTCTGGAAGCAGCAAAGGGATCTGGAGAAGGGAAACCTCAAGAGGCTGAAGATGGACAGAGGAGAATGGTGCAGGAGTGGATCAAACTATAACTTTGTTGGCTGACGCTGGAGAGCAGAGGGTGACGCGTGCTGCTTTAAAAAGAGCAAAACAAGTAAAAGAACAAGACCAGCAGAAGTTTTTGGAATCTTCAAAGCGCACTTACAGCGAGGCAGTGGGAGGAGCGTGGCCTAAAGGCGGCAAGGCCATTGGTGAGGTGCTCCAAAAGCTTCGGGGCGATAAGAATGGCGACTAAATTTTTGACTTGGAATGTTAATGAATTGAATTCGCCTCAGAAGAGAAAGAAAGTTTTTTTATATTTAAAACAATTTAAGACTGATGTTATATGTTTGCAAGAAACGCATATTAGGGCTATGGACCAAAAGCTTTTATTGAACTCAAGACTGGGTACGCACTTTGTTGCCTCTGCAATGAATAAGAAAAATGGAGTGGTTGTTTATATTAAAAGTGCCATAACAGCGGACTTAATTGAAGCAGATAAGCATGGAAGATACGTAATGATAGACTTGTTGTTAGAAGGCAAAAAAACGCTTTTAGTTGGACTGTATGCCCCTAATCAACAACAACAACAGGCTGACTTTTTTAGTTTACTTCATACAAAGCTTACCCAATTGGATTACAAATCGTTTATTTTTATGGGGGATTGGAATGGTGTAGTGGACGTACAGATGGACAAGGCTGGTTTTTTTAAGCGTATTCCGCGTCATGCCAGATTGCCAAAGTCTTTTTTTGAAATGAAGGATGATTTGGAATTGCGAGATATTTGGCGTGACAGACATCTGCATGAAAAGGATTATACTTTTTTTTCTGATAGACATCAATCTTTTTCTAGGATTGATTTTATTTTGCTGACTAATGATTTTTTTTCTAGGATTAAAAAGGTGAAGATTTGTGCAAGAGCTATTTCTGACCATAGCCCAGTATGGTTAGAGATTAATAAGGATAACAGAGATAGGCGCTCGTGGCGCGTAAATGAGAATTTGTTTAGAAACCAGAAAAATGTTGAAGAGTGTAAACAGCGAATGAAGGATTTTTTTGAACTTAATATGAATAAGGATACTTCCATGGATATGGTCTGGGATGCTAGCAAGGCCTATATGAGAGGAGTGTTGATATATATGAACAATAAACATAGACGTATTTTGGAAGTTAGAAGGAAAGAATTGGAGAATGAAATTAAGGAAAAAGAGAATGCTTTGATTTTGAATCCATTGGATGTGAAGACTAAGGAGGCTATTAAGCTATTAAGAGGACAATTTGATAAATTAATGGCTGATCAAGTGGCAACCAATTTGAGGTTTGCCAGGCATAATACTTTTTGCAATGCTAATAAGCCAGGTAGATGGCTAGCTTATAGACTAAGGAAAAAGCAGAGGGCCTCTAATATAGATAAAATTGAATATAAGGGAAAAATGGTGTTTCAACAGAATTTTATTAAGGAAGCCTTTGTGGATTTCTATTCTAAATTATATGCTAAGGAGAAGATTAATGAAAAAGACATTGATGAATATTTGGAGAATGCTAGCATCCCGGTGCTTACACAAGTACAAAAAGAGGAGATTAATCAATTGATTACAGAAGAAGAAATACTTACAGTAATTAAGGAATTGAAGGTAGACAAAGCGCCAGGTACAGATGGTTTGACGGCGGCCTACTACAAAAATTTACAATTAGAGATGGTTAAACCGTTAAAGGAACTGTTCCAGACAATCCAGCGAGGGGGAAAGGTGCCTCCATCTTGGAGAACTGCCTTTATCTCTTTGATTCCGAAGGAAGACCAAGATGCTACTCAAGTAAAAAACTATAGACTGATATCACTATTAAATACAGACTATAAGATATTTGCTAAGGTGTTGGCTAATAGATTGATGAGGGTTCTGCAACGGGTGATTCATGGGGATCAAACTGGGTTTATTAGTGGTAGGCAAATGAAAAATAACGTGAGGCATATAGTAGATGTGTTGGAATTTTTGGAAAGGAACAACCAGATCCCTGCGGCGCTAATTTTTTTAGACGCTGAAAAAGCTTTTGATCAATTGAATTGGCAATTTTTGATGAAAGTTTTAGATAAAATGAATTTTGGGGATAAATTTTTGCAACCAATTAGGGCATTATATCAAAAACAAGCAGCCCGAATAATAGTTAACAATAGCCTGACAGAAGTATGTAATATTGAGAAGGGCACAAGGCAAGGGTGTCCGTTATCGCCCTTGTTATTTGTGTTAACATTGGAGATATTATTGGTAAAAATACGAAATTCGGAAAGAATTAAGGGTATACAGATTAGAGATCAGGATTATAGATTGAGAGCGTTCGCAGACGATCTGGTTGTTACAGTGACCCAGCCGGAGAGCTCTGTTGTGGACCTGATGGAGATAATAATGCAATATGGGAAGGTTTCTGGATTTAAAGTTAATGTGCAAAAAACTAAAATTTTGGCTAAAAACATGACAGCATCGCAAAAGGCCCTTTTAGAAGGATTAACTGGATTTGAGATTGTCAAAAGGGTTGAGTATTTGGGGGTGTTTTTGTCGCCCTCTAATACAAAATTATATAAAAATAACTATGAAAAATTATGGGGAAAAATCCAAAAGGAAATGGAGAGTTGGGAAAAACTGCAATTGTCTTTGTTGGGGCGAATCGCAGCAGTAAAAATGAATGTCCTGCCTAAATTTTTATTTTTATTTCAAATGATACCGGTTCTTAAGAAAGACTCTAATTTGGAGGAATGGCAGAGAGGTATCAACAAATTTGTCTGGGCAGGGAAAAGGCCACGAGTTAAACTTAAGATTATGCAGGATACTCGTGAAAGAGGTGGTCTTAAAATGCCTAATCTTAAATTATACTATGAAGCTGCTGCGTTAGCAGGTATAAGTGATTGGATTAACTTGACACAAAAGAGATTATTAAATCTTGAGGGCCACGACTTGTTGTTTGGCTGGCATGCATATTTGTTGTATGATAAGAAGGTAGATAATGTGTTTAGAGTGCACATTTTAAGACAGGCATTGCTGAGAGTTTGGAAGAAGTATAGACATAAGTTAGATTGTAAGATACCATTGTGGGCAATTCCAAAACACGCAATAGAAAATATACATGCTGGTTTCAAACATGATGTGACTACATACAAGGAGATCCTAAGCTTGGAAAGAACTGATTGGTGTTTGAAGCCATATAGTCTCTTGCGAGACGAGAAGATTGTTCAAAATTGGTTTCAATATACTCAGCTACGGGCCAGGTGGAAAGAAGATCAGAAAAATGGCTTTACAATGACTGATGAAAATCTGATGAAGCAAATTAGAAATCAGGGACCAGCACATATTAAACGGATATATCTTGCATTGATAGAGATTGATTCAGAAACAGAACTTGTTAAGGATTGTATGATAAAATGGGCCCAAAATATTCAGGAAGTTATCACAATGGACACGTGGGAAAAGATTTGGGTGAGGAACGTAAAATTTACACAAGCTCAAAATTTAAGAGAGAACTTTTATAAAATGTTTTATAGATGGCATCTAGATCCTAAAAAGCTTGCAAGTATGTATCCGAATTATCAGCCAAAATGCTGGAGATGTGGTGATGAAGATGCAACATATTTTCATGTATGGTGGACTTGTAAAAAGGTTAAGGCCTTCTGGATAAAAATTTGGTGGAATATGCAGAAGATCTTCAAGCAAAGGATAAAGTTTTGTCCGCAATTTTTCTTGTTGGGAATAATTATGGATGCTACGGTTGTGGACACTAAATTGATGTTAAATTTAATTACGGCAGCAAGACTTTTGATAGGTCAGTATTGGAAGAAAGAGGAACTGCCGACCATAGAAGAGTGGACTTTAAAGGTCTCCGACCTGGCAGAGATGGCGAAGATTTCGGCTTATTTGAAAGATCACTCGCAAGAACGTTATATTATGGAATGGAGAAAATGGATTGAATTTATCCAGAACAAGTATAGGGTCAAGAAGTTTCATGTAGCATTTGAATAAGTCTTCTTTCTTTTTTTTCTTTTTCTATTTTAGCTTTTCTATATATATTTAATATTACTAAGGTTTGTTTTATCCTATATAAGCTAGAGAGTGATGGATTTTAGAGTTTATGGTTTTTAGTATATGGTTGTTTATGATTGTTTTTTATATATATACCTTGTATTTAGCTCTGGGAAGTCGGGGGGGGAGGGGGGAGAGGGAGGGGGGAGGGAGAGGGGAGGGGGAGGGGGGATTGTTAAAGATAAACTGTATGTTAAAACTTTTTAATAAAAAAAAATAATATTGAATCATGTATTCTGAAGTCAATGAATAAACATCACTGACTGGGTTCATCCACTGAGGTGAGCCAGAAGCCATGTACTATGCAACACAATGGGTGGTTTCTTACAAAACATGGTAACTCAAAACCAAACAAAGCACATTATGACTGGCCAGCAATGACTTTTCCAAGGACATCCAGTGACTTGCAACTCCTGATCCTAGTTCAACAGACTACTATACCACAATAATCTTCTCTTGCAATGAGTAGGATCTTTTGATTGAACAAACAAATAATACTCAGCATCTGAATATCTGAAATAGAGGCACTGTTTCTTTAGATCAGTATTTCTCAATCGAAACAACTCATAGTGAGGCCAAAGGGGGAGGGGGAGACACAGACAGATTAACAGAGTTGGAAGGGACCTTGGAGGTCTTCTAGTCCAACTACTTGCTCAAGCAGAAGACCCTGTACCATTCTGGACAAATGGACGTGCAATCTCTTCTTAAAAACCTTGAGTGATGGAGAACTTACAGCTTCTGGAGACAAGCCGTTCCATTGATTAATTGTTCTGACTGTCAAGAAATTTCCTTTTAATTCTAGGTAGGATCTCTGTTTAATGATCTTCCACTCATTATTTCCTGTCTTTCCTTCAGGTGAATTGGAGAATAGGTTGACCCCCTCATTGCTGTGATCGCCCTTCGTATTGGAAGACTGCTATCATGCCAACCTCTAGTCCTTCTCTTTGTTAGACTAGATATATTCTGTTCCTGCAACTGTTCATCATGTGTTTTAGTCTCCAGTCCCCTACTCCCTTGAGTTTCCAGAAAAAAGCAAGGATATAAATGCTATATAACAATTAATAGTAAATTATCATGAGGCTTAAGATTTATAGAGCTTCATTTATACACACGCACAAAACCACACACGAAAAACAAAGAAATTAAATTCAAATCTATCATAGGGAGGAAGAGTAAGATGTGTGATTGGAATTTTAAAATGAAGCATTCTGGACCTGTACAACACTGTCATGTTCTTCCAGGCGTTTAAATAAATCTTGAGGGTTCTTATGCCTAGTTAAATAATGTTCCTGCTTTATGGAGAGAAAAATGTCTATGAAAATATTTATCTGTTTTGATTTAGTGTAGGGCACTAGCTTGTTTTTGGGGAAAATATCCAAAGGCTGCTTGAATATATTAGAGAATTATCCCATCTCTCAAACAAGCTATTTCTTTTTTCCCCCAAGTCCCTTTTCAAGATATTTTGAAATGTTCCCCAAATGCATTGGGAAGTCACTCCAAACAGTTGTTAAATCAGGATAATGGGGCTGTAATCCAATACATCAAAGGGATAGTTGGTTGAGGAATACTGTTCTAAGGACCTGGTGTTTCAGCATGACATGTCTTAGGAGACAGTTAAAGAGGAAGGATCAAAGAGGCTAGCTAGTGCAGAATCCAATAATTGGCCTATTTGAGTGTTCATAATCTGCATTGATTGGCAGGATTTCAGAACTATTCACTGGGGCCTGTTAATATTCAAGAGGTCAACTAGAGCAGTGTTTCTCAACTTTTTTTCTCCCATGGCTCCATTCCAACCTTTCTCCTGTGGCCACCTGTCCTATTAACGATACTGATATAACATCTTGTGCATTTTCTGGCATCGACAACAGTATGTGCAATGTAATATACTTTGCTTTTCTGTGTCTCCATGACATGTACTATGGCCCTCCCAATCCACATTTTTCACTTATAGCTCTCTTGAAATACCCTAGGCCCCAGGGTGCAATATGATCCCTGGCTAAGAACTACAGGACAATCTGCCCAGTATCCTGTCTTCGGACTAGCCCTGCATTCTCTGCATGAAAACACTTGTGCCCTCCCACTAAGCTTCAGCTTGTTGAGTAGACCAATTACAGGTAGTCCTCGAGTTACGAGTGTAACTGCTCATTCCACTTGTAACTCGAAAACTCGTGGGAGTGAAACTCATACCTCATTAAGATGCATGCAGTTTGTTAAGTAAATATGAGGTACCTCAAGGTGGGGAAAGCTGTGGAGGGCCTAGTGATGGAGCAGGCACCCAAGGCCTCCCCAACCAAGATACCTCATGCTTCCCCCTCCCTTCCTGCCACGCTGGACTCACCTTCAAAAGATCCATCTCCTCTCTGTTGTGGTTCCTGCTGCCGCCCGGATCTAAGGTTGGGGGATGCTTCCATGTGCCTCTAGAGGCTGGATCAGGGCATTGGAGTCCTTTTCCAGGCCGCTGCCACCCAGATCTGATACCAGGGGATGCTTACGCGGCCCTCCGGTGGCCTATTTCGGGTGGCAGCAGCCTGGAGAAGGCCTCTGACATCCAGATCCAGCCTCTGGAGGAACGTGGAAGCATCCCCTGGCCTCAGATCTGGGCAGCAGCAGTTTAGAAAAGGCCTCTGATGTCTCAATCCAGCCTCTGGAGGCACATGAAAGGGTCCCCTGGCTTTAGTTCTGTTCTCTGTTGCAGGCCTAAAGTACCATGAGATCACGCCCCACTGATCTCGAGTGATCTTGCATTACTTTAGGCCTCCATTCTCTGCGAATGCACCGAAGGCCTGGAGCAGCCAAGAAAGTGAAGGATCTTGATCTTCGCAGGGTATTAAAGGCCTGGTGCCTAGAGAGACCCGGGGTGGGGAGGGAGGGCATAACTAGGGTGAACGTTGCAGAGCCTCTGCAGTTGCTCGTAAGGTGCTGCAATATTTGTAATTTTGGGACTTGCTTGTAAGCACTAGGTGGCGCTTATCATTTAACTTCGAACGAGCGTTAAGTGAACGCTTGTAACTCAGGGATTACTTGTATCCATTTCTCTAATTTAAAATGGATCTCTATTTTTATGTACTCCTACGTTTTCATTCAACTTTAAGTTTACTCTGCTTGAATAATTCTCAAGTGTCTGGCTAGGTGATTTTGGGCTAGTCACTTTCTCTCAGCCCATGAAATAAGGCTTGGGCAACAAGCTGGTCAGTCAATTCCTGCCACAACTGATGGATCCACTTCTGGTTGATCTGAAAAACAGACCCTGCACTTGAGAGAAAACATTAGGAAGAAAAAAAAACCTACACTGGCTTTAAATATATCTGGACTGGACAAGACCTGTCCAGCCCTGCTTTAAGATAAGATGAACTGGCTCCCTCAAGTGAAAAAAAGTAAGAGGGACAGAAAGCAATAGTGTTGAAGACAAGTTCTGTGACCCAATTCGTCTTCCAAACATGGAATCTCAGCAACACACACACACACACACACACACACACACACACAAACACAAATAAAATGACTAAACTCCAGGAAAAAATACCAGCTTGATGACATCATCCCACATGCTTGGAGAAAAGGAAGCTTATTTGCTGTGAAACAGGATTTAAAATATTGTTTATATTAAGAAAAGCAAATATAAAAGAATAGAACAGGGAAATTAAATGGGACAATGATGGTTTTATCCATGGGTGTGGTAGCACCTTGCTCTGAGATTTTGCTGCTCCTCTACAGAAAATTGGACTCTGACTAGAAGGCATTAAGCCAACCAGCTCAACTAGAATCATACTTAATTTGTCTGGAATTATGATGACTGTATTAGATGTGTTTTAGATATCCAGGAGTCCAAAGAGGTATAATATATATGTAAATTATGTAAATCTAAGTTAAATAATCAAGTGTAAAACCATCCATCATAAAACATGTGGAATGCAATGATAAAACAGTATTTATTTTTAAATATAAAATGTATTTTTAAAAGACAGGTGTTAGGGAACATATTATTTTGAAAATGCCTGAGTCAGCTAGGATATGTAAACCAGTTAAGCTGGCTGGAAAGCCTCTTTAAGTCTCATTAACTCATATTATAGGTTTTCCAACTCCTATCAATCTTATTTTGAATTCAATCTTTAAGCAAACCTTCCTCCATTTTGACACTTGCTGAAGTGCCACTTGGATTCTAGACACTCAGACAGTTGGCTGAGGATTAGGTGAGTTGGAGTTAACACTTCTGAATTCTACCAAGCTGGGGAAGGCCAATTTAGGCACTTGTTTGATTGCTAGAAAGGTAAAGGTTCCCCCGCACATGCATGCTAGTCGTTTCCAACTCTAGGGGCCGGTGCTTATCTCTGTTTCAAAGCCGAAGAGTCAGCGCTTGTTCGAGGACGTCTCCGTGGTCATGTGGCCGGCATGACTAGACACCAAAGGCGCACGGAACGCTGTTACCTTCCCACCATAGTGGTCCCTATTTTTCTACTTGCATTTTTACGTGCTTCCAAACTGCTAGCTTGGCAGAAGCTGGGACAAGTAACAGGTGCTCGCTGTTACGCGGCACTCGGGATTCGACCCGCCAAACTGCCGACCTTCTGATCGACAAGCTCAGCGTCCCAACCCACTGAGCCACCGCGTCCCTCTTGATTGCTATAGATAATAATAAAAAACCCTGCATGGAGGAAAGGACAATCAATCAATGGAACAGTTGTGGGTGCTTCATCACTGGACGCTTTCAAGAGAGACCGGGCACCGCTTGTCAGAAATGGTATAGGGTCTCCTGCTTGAGGAGGGGGTTGGACTAGAACAGGGGTAGGCAACCTCGGCTCTTTTATGACTCATGGACTTCAACTCCCAAAATTCCTCAGTCAGCATAGCTGACTGAGGAATTCTGGGAGTTGAAGTCCATGAGTCATAAAAGAGCCGAGGTTGCCTACCCCTGGACTAGAACAAGGTCCCTTCCAACTCCATTGTTCTGTTATGAAGTACTGGATGCATCCTGTTTCCCTAAATAAAGCTATACAATTTGTTAAGTGCAACCTCTTTTTACCCCCTTTTTGTTTTCTCTCCCTCCCCCCTCCATCTCTTCCCTGTCCCCAAAGTCACTCCTTTGTTTGCGCTTGTATTTGGCTGGCCTGATCGGTATCTCTTCTTCCCTCTGTGCTTACCTTCTAGCCACGTCATCTCTTTCCTGCTTCTGAGCAAGGCAGTGGGAGGCAGGTTGCCATGCAAATAAAGATACTTTTTGGGCAAAGACCTTAAACAGATGGCTGGCCTTCTTGGGAAAAGAGGCAGCCGTGCCAAGTCATACAGTACAAAGAAGGTAGAGCAAACCAAGTCAGTTCTTGTTTTAATTTAATTGCAAACATAACTTTGCTTGTATGTTGACAGAGAAAAAGGGCAGGCAACTTTTTGTGGCCAGAGGCTGGTTTTTTGTTTTTTGTTTTTTTAAGGCTGTGGGGACAGTACTATGTCCCTACCTGGCCAAAACCTTTCTATGGGGTTTAAGGCACATGTTTTATCCTTACGTCCTTCCAAACAATCAGAAAAAAGCCCCACATTGTGGCTTTTCTGACTCTTGCAGGACTTTGGGGGCAGCAAAAAGTCCCATGAGCTCCTGATACCGCATAAATCAACTTTTTTTCAACTTGGTCTTCCCCAAACATATTTGACTGTAAGACCAGGATGTTATTTCCTGTGTGGGGAGAGGAGAGAGAGGCAAGAGATGGTTTATCTGAGGAACTATCTCAATCACTTTTACTCAACCTTGCATTAAAATGAAAACATTCTGACAATTCCTTGTCTCCTCAAGTATGCCAGTGAATCGGGATAAACAACACTGGGGCTGCATAGAACACTACACAAAGGAGCTCTGGATTAGTTTCTTCCCATCTCTTCTCATGCTTGATCAGGAAAATTTAACTGAAATTTCATCACTGCAAGTCTTGCTTTCATAATTTGACAAACTAGACCACATCCTACTTCTTGGTAAGCTGGAAAAAGGTGGGATAAGCATCATCATCACCAATTTACATTTGTAACTGGATGACAGATCGTATTCAACGAGTAATCTTTAATGGTACTACATCTACATGGAGGGAAGTAAACAGCGGGGTGCCACAAGGTTCCCTTTTAGGCCCAGTACTCTTCCATATCTTCATAAATGACTTAGATGAGAGAATAGAAGGGGAACTCATCAAATTTGCAGGCAACACTAAGTTGGCAGGAATAGCCAACACCCCAGAAGACAAGCTGAGGATCCAAAAAGACAGACTTGAACAAAAGACCTTATCTAATAAAATGAAATTTAATGTGGAGAAAAGCAAGGTTTTACACTTAGACAGGAAAAAACAAAGGTACGAGTACAGATTTAAGTGAAACCTAGCTTGATAACAGTAACTGTGAGAGTTACTTGGAGTCCTAGTGGATGATTACTTAAATATGAGCCAGCAATGTGCGGCAGCAGCCCAAAAAAGCTAATACAATCCTTGGTTGTATAAACAGAGGCACAGAATCAAAATCAAGTGAAGTATTAGTACCGCTTTATAAAACCGTAGTAAAACCACGCCTGGAATACTGCACCCAGTTTTGATCGCCACATTACAAAAAAAGATGTTGAGACTTTGGAAAAAGTGCAAAGAAGAGCAATTAAGAAGATTAAAGGCGTGGAGACCAAAACATATGAAGAACAGTTGCAGGAACTGAGTATGGCTAATCTAGAGAAAAGAAGGACTGGGGGGGTGACATGATACCAGTATCATGAGGGGCTGCCCCAAAGAAGAGGGGGTCAACTTATTTTCCAAAGCACCAGAAGGCAAGATAAGAAAAAATGGATGGAAACTAATCAAGGAAAGAAGCAATTGGAATTAGGGAGAAAGTTCCTAACAGTGAGAACAATTAACCAGTGGAACAACCTGCCTCCAGAAGTGGTGAGTGCTCCAACACTGGAGATTTCTAAGAAGAGACTGGACAGACATTTGTCTGAAATAGTATAGGTTCTCCTGCTGGAGCAGCGGGTTGGACTAGAAGATCTCCAAGGTCTCATTGAGCTCCATTCTGATTGATTGATCGATTGCTTAAAAGGAAAGCATCTAGGTATTGCAATACCATTGTGTAACATCTGTAGTTTTATTGCACAAGAAACATTCTGCAGTATCTTTGCTTTGCATATCCTCCAAGTAAAATGGTATTGGAATCCATCTTTTCCAAGAAAAGCAGTGGGGTCCAGTCAAGTGCATTTTCACAGATAAGATACTTGTGATTCACACAGCATATGTTTGTAAAGCAAAATGTGACTAATCTGTGGCTTCCACATGACTTTCAATTAAGTGAAATAGGAGAACTTGAACAAACTACAAATATGCGGTCAGGGAGAATTAGCAAAGCAACCTTTCAAGGGAAGGAAGTCTGAAATTCCCCTGGGTCACCTCTTATCAAAGAATCAGCAAAAAGCACAGAGAATAGGAAGGAATAATGCACCTGGTATATAATAAAAACTAATAATGAAATTCGTTATCTTTTATTGTTTATTTTATTTATTTATTTTATTACATTTATATACCACCCTTTCCCTGAGGACTCAGGGCGGTTTACAGGGAATTAAAAGTCAAAACATACAAAAGTTAAAAACCCGTTAAAAAATATTAAATTCACCCTGTACACTTAAAAACCCCAGTTAAAATTTTCTCCTCAGCCTGGGCCCGGGAGCTCAAAGAGCCAGGTCTTCAGGCCCCGGCGGAATGATCGGAGGTCAGGGGCAGTCCTCAGCTCCACCGGCAGCTGGTTCCAGAGGGCAGGCGCTCCCACTGAGAAGGCCCTATCCCTGGGTGTCACCCGCCGGCAATCTCTCACCGGCGGAACCCTGAGCAGACCCTCCCTGTGGGAGCGCACTGGGCGAAGGGCGTTTGATGCCGGCAGCAGGTGTTCCCTCAAATAGCCCGGACCCAGGCCATGTAGGGCTTTATAGGTGATAACCAGCACCTTGAATTTCACCCGGAGGGCAACCGGAAGCCAATGCAGCTCGCGGAGTAGAGGTGTTACGTGGGAGTATCGGGAAACCCCCATTACAACTCGCGCGGCCGCATTCTGCACCAGTTGAAGCCTCCGGGTGGTCTTCAAGGGCAGCCCCATGTAGAGAGCGTTACAGTAGTCCAAACGGGAGGTCACAAGCGCATGAGTGACTGTGCGTAGGGCGTCTCGGTCCAGATAGGGACGCAACTGGCGCACCAGGCGAACCTGTGCAAAAGCCCCCCTGGTCACGGCTCCTATGTGATCTTCAAAATTGAGCCGTGAATCCAGGAGGACGCCCAAGTTGCGGGCCCTATCGACGGGGGGTAACACCTCACCCCCCATCATTAGAGGTGGAATAACATGGTTAACCCGAGACGCCGATACGCACAGCCACTCAGTCTTGGCGGGATTGAGACGAAGCCTGTTTCTCCCCATCCAGACCTGAACCGCCTCCAGGCACCGGGACATCACGGAGAGGGCATCACTGGGTTGGTTCGGGGTGGAAAGAAAGAGTTGGGTATCATCAGCGTACTGGTGATACCCCACCCCAAAACCACGAATGATCTCGCCCAGCGGCTTCATGTAGATGTTGAACAGGAGAGGTGAGAGAACCGACCCCTGAGGAACTCCACAAATGAGAGACCTCGGGGCGGATCTCTGCCCTCCTGTCAACACCGATTGCGAGCGGCCCCGGAGGTAGGAGGAGAACCACCGTAGAACGGTGCCTCCCACTCCCAACCCCCTGAGACGCCGCAGCAGGATACCATGGTCGATGGTATCGAAAGCCGCTGAGAGATCTAATAGGACCAGGACAGAGGAGCAACAGAGCAACAGAGGATATATAGTACAGGAATTCCTCAACTTACAACAATTCACTTAAGTCACTGTTGCAAAGTTACAACGGCACTGAAAAAGTGACTTATGACCATTTTTCATACATATGAGTGTTGCAGCATCCCCATGTGATTTACATTCATATGCTTGACAATTGACTCACATTTATGATGGCTGCAATGTCCCGGGGTCATGCAATCACCTTTTTGCAACCTTCTGACAAGCAAAGTCAATAGGGAAACCAGATTCACTTAACAACTGTGCTATTAATTTAACAACTGCAGTGATTCACTTAACAAATGTGGCAAGAAGTCATAAAATGGGGCAAAGCTCGCTTTAAAAAATTCTCACTTAGCAACATAAATTTTGCGTTCAATTATGGCTGTAAATTGAAGACATTTTAAACTGCCCTTTTGTTGTTAAGTTTAAAGAACTTTTTTTTAAATTACATCCTTGTATTTTTATTATATATTGATATTTTTGTATCTGGATGGCTCTGCCCATTGGGTATTCATACAATAGGGAGGAGAGTCCTATAGTATAAAATATGCATTTTCTTACAGCCATTTAGATATTCAAGTGGGCATACTTAGCAAATCTATCTATACTGATTACCAATCAGGAAAATCTCTCAAGTGTTACTTCTTTTAAGAACTCATTTATTCTACTGTTTTGCCAAAAATTACAATTATAAGCAACATTTATTTATTTAATTTTATTTTAATTCCATTTATATCCCGCCCTTCTCCGAAGACTTAGGGCGGCTTACAAGCTTAGCAGTAGCCTTCATTCTATGTATATGCCTGCTTATTAGGGCTTTCACACCTCCCCCAAGCAGCATTATTACAAAGTCAGCTTAATTGCCCCCAACAATCTGGGTCCTCATTTTACCTACCTCGGAAGGATGGAAGGCTGAGTCAACCTTGAGCCTGGTGGGATGCGAACCTGCACTAATTGCAGGCAGCTTACTTACATACTTCCAAGTCTTTTCCTGTGTATAATACTTGGTACTCCATCTCCTGTATCTTGTTTCCCATCTTTTTCTTCAGATTTCCCCCTTTTAATCATACCTGTGTTACCAACTCTTGCTCTTCTCCTTTTGCTAAAACCTGAGCCTATTTGTACTTACCTGGATATACACTTTTCTTCCATCTTTCATCTACATGGGTAAACTGGAATCACGCCATCACAGACTTAGTAGTGGTACCTCATTCCCTTTTCAATCCCTGGTGTAGCCACAGGGGAGTGGTTGAAAACTTTTCATCAGGCAAAATGTTCTAAGAGAGGCCTTAATTTTCCAGAATGAACTATATTAAAGCTCATTCAAGGGTTTTAAATGGAAAGAGTGGTGAGGCCATGCCATCCAGGTTTGGTCCAGAGAACTGACCCCAAAAGTATACCTAGGCTTGGTTCTCCAACCACTTTCATTCATAAAGGTCAACACAATGTGACATGCAACTCAAGCTTCCTGAAATGCACAGAAGAAAGCATGGAAAGCCAATTAAGTTGGCTAGTTACGCAAACCTACATCTGTAGACTTTGCTAGTATCTGAATCTTCTTAATGGCCCTTGTGTATAACAGCTGCCTTGGTCACCACAGGTGACCAGGAATTTCATTCAGAGAGGGGGGGAAAGTGATGAATAATCTCCTTTTTCTGGCACACACTTGATTTTTTTATCATGAAAGAAGGAAAAAAATCCTTTCCTACTACCAAACAAAAGCGCTGCTCATGAAAGGTCAAACTGGCCTCTCCCCTTTTGATAGAAATAATTCTCCAGAAGTTAAGAAGCTAAATTTCCACACCACCCATGGCTTAAATTCTCATATGGAAGGAATGGAAAGAATGCTTACTACTAGCCTCATAGCAATATTTTTTTGTCCAGGTTGCAACTTTGGTTGGCTTATTTAAAAAGCTGTTGAAATACAAATATCGCCTGAGACAATAGGGCCCATATCAAATCCTTCCAAATTGGAATATTTGCTGCCACGTTGAGAATTTTGAAAATAACTTTTACTACCACCCTACCACCACTCAGACGTTGTCAAACAGCAATTCCAGAAGAATGGGAACCAACATTCCCAAGTCAAAATATAGAAATCACAAACACATTTACTACAGGTTTCATCATTATAATTTGCAAAGCTGAGAATTTGCAAAGCTAAGTGCTCTTAAAGTGAAATGTTTATTACTAACTTCTGATAACCAAGAGTCCATTCTACTGCTTCCCAAATGAGGTGAGTGGAAGACAATATGTTTGATATATGGCCATTTCCTTGAATGACTTCATAAATAAATGAAAGAGCACTCAAAGGTCTAAGATGATCTACTTAAGTGGTAAGTATCTCATATAAGGCTAGTATGCAAATCCATTCATTTTAGCAACCATCTAACTCAGCAATGGGCAGACACCCAAGTGGTTTGGGATGCTTTGCATTTTGGGGAGGGCAATAATGGTGATGATGCCCAGTCAAACCAGACATGCAGGCAAAGCCACAATTTTCTTGTTTCCACCCCCTTCCATTAAGAAATTCTTTTTGATTTTTTAAATGTAATATTTAAGCTTTGCACTACTTTGGCGAGTATCCTGCCTTGAAATAGCAGAAAAAGTGTGCCTGCCTATTTTCTTTTAGCTTTGATCAAAGAGGGCTGGAAAAGGGTTGCCTAACTTTAGCCTATATAGAAGCTACCTTTTAAAATGATGGCATCAAGTCCCCATTAGCCATATACGGTATGTTAGCAAAGAGCGTAACTGCAACTGGGAATCCATATTCCTGCCAAAAGATGGGGACAGAGTAGAAAACAAACCAACCCATACAAGAAAAGGAAGTATTTAGATGTTCTGAAGAACAGCAAATACAAAAAAGAATTACATCAGCCAAATGTTGCAATAATGATGACTTAATTCTTACAAGGAAACCACAGATAACTTTACCCACAACCTGTTTCAAAACTGAAGGCTCATTTCAGGAATATAAGCAGCAGTTAATACATATACACGTCCTGGCTGCTCCACAACACTTTCAGACACGGGTGACCTTTTTCTGCGTCTGTAATGGTCATAGGCACATAAAACAGGGCAAGACTTTGACCATTTGAGTCATTCCCACACGCGCACCTGCAGATACTCTTGCTTCTGGATGCCTGTATAATTGTCACTGAATGATTCAGTGTAATGTGATATCTACGATTGGCATCTAAGTGCACTGCCAACAGCATCATGAGGACCGAGGCAGTACTGAAATAAAGTTTCTGGATACACAGGATTCTTTTCTTTAGTGAGGAACCATCCTGACTGATCTTTAGACTATTGGGAGATAGGGAGCAAAACATCCAAATCGGTAGCTTTCTGTGACCTGTGAACATTATCAAGCCCTCACCGTACACATCATACACGGGTCTCTATTTCCATAGAATGCTAAAGTCCATACGATGGCTGCAAAGGTAACAGATTCCAAAAGGATCAGGATTTACCCTTCATGTAGTCTATTCCTCTTGCCAAGTGGAACACTTAAACCAGCTAGGAATCAAAATATTGTCACCCAAGCCAAGGCTCCTGGCTTGTTCCTATTCAAGTCAAAACCACAAGCCAGGGATGGTTTTTATTATATAGTTCTTGACTTGTTCAGCAAAAATAATCACTGTTTGCATCATCTCACTATTACAGAAGCTGAAGGGGAAAATATTGGAAGGGGGGGCTTTTTTCATTCTGTAAATAAAGTATTTTCTAACACGAACAGAGTTCCTAAAACTGGGAGGACGAAAAGCAACAAGACTTTGTACACATGTGCTATTGTACAACTTTTATCCTGTTGCATGGATAGAGAGAGAGAAAAGGAATTATGATGAGATGTTAGTGATGTCCAGAAGATTGACTCCCAACGTTTTATCACTGGCTGCAACTTAATGTTCCCACCCCAACCCAGGAAGCTGTGTGAAAAGGAAAAAAGGGTATGGATGAAACCACAAGTAAACCACCAAAGTCCACAGCTCTTCAGAAAACAAATTCTTGGGCTTGGAACATATCTACATGATTTTCCTAGGTTCTGCATTGTGTGGAAACCTCCAGAGATTCTCAAGAAGCATCCTTACCTTCAATTGCCCTCTTCACTTGAAGGTGACAGAATATGGATAAATGTACAGGGAAGGTCAAACTTCCTATCCCTCTCTGCACACTGAGACTATTAGCAGTAATAGCATCTGAACACAAATACCCTATTCTGTGTCCATATCTATGTTCACATCCATTGGCCTGCATCTGCTGATGGATCTCAAGATTAAAAACCAAACAGACTGGACAGGCCCAGCATCTACTCCTGAATAACCTTTCCCCCTTCTAAAAACTGAAGTGTAAGGAGTGGGGGAAGAAGGAATAAGGAGGATGGAACACATGAGGCCTAGAATTGTGTGTTTTACGTCATATCCAAAACAAGACACTTTATCTCGCCAATGTGTAGGCCATGTGTAGGGAACAATCATATAATTTTGGTCTGAAAGCAACTTCTGGTGGACGGAATAAGTTGAGAAAGTCCTGGGTTTCAACACCTCATGCATGCAAAATAAGGAAGAATTCTCTCTTTGTGTAAACAGATCTAAAACCAATCCGCAAAGAAGCCATCTACCCAAAGGATTTCCCTGCCTGCATAGCAGCTAGAAATGTATATGCACCAAATGTATTTTCAATTCTAGGTACCCAAGGAAGAAGCTGGGGACACCCATGGTTTCTCAACCTCTGGGGGAAAAAAATCAAAGGTAGTTTATGCACATTAATTCCCAGGCTCAAACAGAAAAAAAAACTTAATCCGGAGGAAGATAGAGCTGCACTCTGGACATGGTCAGAAAGACTCGGTTTGGGAAACCTTGACATCTGAACTCCAACAGAAAGGACTCAGGTGCAAATTCCTGACTCTTAGGAAAATGCTGCCAGAGAGTCTGCTGCTGTAAAGACAAGCCATCCTTTAGCTGCAATTCTGGGTGCAGAATTGGACTGAGGGGATCCCTCGTCCTCCCCCTCCCCGCGAAGGGAGATCCAACTTCCCATCCCCAGCTTGGTGGGACGCTGCCCAGCTTACCCGCGCGGGAGTCAAAAGTGACCACAAACACTGCCACGATCTGGTCTTCCTCTACCTGCGCCGGTTCCTGCTCCTGGAGTCGCCTCCCGAGACCGGCCGACCCCGGCTCCCCCTTGCCGGCTCTCCTCCACGTCGAGGAGGAGGAGCGGCAGCCCCCCCAGCCGCCGGGCTCCCCGGCCTCCGGCAAGGAAACGGCCGGGCCCTCGGCCCAGAAAAGGAGCGGCGCGTCGTCGGCTTGCTCCACCATGGCCGGCCAGCTGCGGCGAGCGGAGGTGAAGGGCGGCGCTTGAGCAGCCTCGGCGATCGCCCGATCTCCGCCTCCCCCGTCACCGGCTGCCTGGCTGGGTTCCCCCCCCGGCCGAGCCGCGAAAGAGAAATTCACAGGCCCGGCTTGGAAAAGGATTCCCGGCGCTCCGATCCTTTGTGCGAGCGGATGCAAGCCTGGGCGAATCTGAGCCCGAGCCTCTGCATGGCTTATTGGGAAGGCATAGGAGGATTTTTTTTATTTTTATTTTAAATTTTTGCAGCGCTGGAAACAAGATCCTACTCGAGCTTCGGCCAGAAGTAAACCTCGCTTCAGCTAATAAAAACAAATCACCGCCAGCAGAATTGAAAGCTGACAATCCGCTCAGTAGCACTGAAATTCAGAGCAGTTCCCTGTAAGGTCCGTTATCCGCTAAGACCATCGTTTTTTAAAAACGTGCAGGGGTGTATTGATTAAATCAGGGAAATGTAATTTCTGACTATTTATATCTTGGATATGCGTTTCCTCGGACTGGAAACCCAGATCTGGATTGCCAAATTTCCGACGACCACTAGATGGGGCCGATGGGATCTTCATGCAGAGTTTTGCAACGTACTCCAAGGAGATTTTTTTTAAAATGAAATCCATCACTGACACGGTCGGGGACTCACTTGCTGGGTACTTTGGCACAGCATCTTTAAACGTGATTAAATCGTGGGGTTTACATAATAACGTTAAACTAACCACACAGCCTCGGGTTTCACAACATCAGCCATAAAAAGTATTTACCAAAATTCAAATTAAGCAAGCTTGACAAGGCACCTGAACTGGTGAAAGAGCTGTCATAATTGTACTAAATGAACCAAAATGTAATCAGTTGGCTGGCTCACCCCTTATCCTAACTCAGGATGGGCTTAAGCATGGTTTATTGAATGATCTCTTCACCAGCTTGGGTTCACACAGATATTTTAAATTATAAAACATGTGTTACAAACCATTATGACTAAAACCACATTATGGCTGTAACATAGTGAGCAGTGGCTTTAAGGATTACAGGCCTCCTTATCATGCAACTACTTAATATGTAACATATTTTACAGTCCTGTGTCATATGCCACCTCAAAAACCTAAGCAGAGATGAACCTAGTTAGAATTGGATCAGAGACCAGAAAATTATTGAGCTGTACAGTGGGGTGAATAGTAAAAGATATTTTGGAAGCAGGCAGCTGCAAACTAGTTCCAAACTGTAAGATTCCCTTCCCAAGGGCTACAGTTCAGTGATTTGTGATTTTGTTTAAAGGTATCCTTATCTTGTCTTTGCTTAAGGTCCATCAACTCATCTTGCAATATTGTTTAATTCTGAATGACTCACAGAGCAATGCAAGTTTTTACAGAATTACTTTAGAGAACACAGGATATGCAGGAAGTGATGTTTGTAAACTCCTCCAGCATAATCCATAAGGCCCAATGAGTGGTTTTAACAGGAAGTTCAAGGATAACTTTGAATAGATACTACTGTGCTTTTAACTTCAGTACCAGTTGAGTTGCTGCAACTGCTGTTGGGGTAGTGAATAAGTTTTTCTGTCATAAAAGGGTTGGGAGTAAGGCAATATTTGCTACCTCGTTCAATGTTTTTGTATCTACAGAAACCTTTTGTTCTCTTTACTGGGAGACTACATAAAAAAGACATTATGTCCAACCTTTAATTTACTTATATATCAGCTGGATGACTTAAACCTTGTATGACAAGTGTTTGCCTTAAATGCGGCAAACCTTATCATACATACCTTATCCCATTCATGCTTACCTGAAAATGTGCTGAAGTGTACTTATCAAATGGGGTTATTTTCTTTTTAGCCTACACAGCATGTTAGTGTAATAGAATATTATGCCATGATTTCACTGAAAAATAGTGGCCTGTCCTTTTTTAAAGGGCTATTTACCATACCAGATAGTGTTCATTTGAATCTGAATATGAAATGAGGGCCTTTTCAAAATGGTGCTCTGTATATAAAGCTTGCCTCTGAACAGCTAGCAGTAGTTATCTGATTAGGAACAAATCAAGACAGTTTATTATAAAGGCTAACCAAGTCCTTGAAGAAGAGACTAGAAGCTTTTTAAAGAATTGGGCTTGATTTGAAGAAACAAACTCATCATCTAGGATGCAAGCTTGGCATATCTGATTTCAGGATTGTGATGGTTACTATACAGAGATCGTATCTTTTTGTGAAATACTTTCTGGGTGAATTCATACATGTTAAATCTTAAGGTGGTTTGTGAATCTAACTTTGAAATCTGTGAGCCATTTTGTTTAAATACAATTGCTTGGGGTTTAATTGAATCATAATTTGATGTTTGAATCCAGACTATGATTTTGACTGGGTGTATCTGTTGCACTTATCTATTACCACTATATGTGAGCCATGATAAGCCTCTCTAAGCCATGGTCAGCACACTAATTAAATTATGTCTTAGCATAATATGTCTTCCTGCCTTTTTCAGCTGCAATGGATGATTGGAGCAGCAGTAACAAACTCATACAGAGGCTGGATTTTTCCAGATGTGGAGAAGACAGTGAGTTGGAAGAGGATATTAGCTTAAGAGTGGAAGATGTGAAGCATGTCACTCCACAGAAAAATTGTGAGTTTCAGAACTGGAGAACGAATTCTCCTTTCCCAGTGACCCCTCAGAGACAATTGAATGATTGCTCTCCGGCACGCCCAGGTTCTTGGGTGAATCCTATCAGGGGATGTAGGGAATCTTTGCGAAAGAAAACTGTCCCTTTGGAAGATTATCCTGGAACTCCTTTGCATTATGTTACTTGGCAGAAGCTGCAACTCTGTGATACCCCGAATACTCCAAAGGTATGGTGATGATGACAATAATAATTCACAAACTGTTCTTCCGAGAGTATCCAAGCCAACTACTGTAAGAGCATATTCTTTATCTTCAGTCTTTCATCATGCTTGAAACTTAATATTGCTAAATGTTTCTGGATTTATGGTCTATAAAACAAATAGGCTATTTTAAGTGAAATTGGTCATGTCAGCTCAGACTTCACGAGTTCCTTAGAGGAGAGGCAGAGGTTACATATTCCTCCATTACTGTTCAGCTTTGAATTCTTTGGGTGAATCCCAAACAGTGTGCCCAGACATAATAATAAGCTTCAAAAGAATGAATCTAAGCTTGCTACTTGAAGAGCACTGAAAGGCACATTTCGAGATTTTAATTAAATGATGTATTATATCTGTCAGAGCATGAACAATGTTTTATTAGACTCTACTGCATAACATGTATATTTAGTGTATGCATAGTAGTGAGCAGCATTCAAGTTATGCTAAACAAACATAATTTACCCCTTGCTTACTCTTCGGGAATTGTAAAATGTGGCAGTACGTTTGGATTGTAAGCCTCCAACAACTGGACGGGTTGGATTTCTGCTCTCACAATCATGGGGCTGGTCACTGTCACTTGTTTGGATTATTTGCACAGGATTACTGTGAGGATAAAATGAATAACAGGGAAGAGAAAGTTCCTCTGTTCCACAGTGAAAGGGGGAAATAAAAATGTGTACAGTATATGCTTCAGAGGTGATGCTAGGCTAGGTACCAATGCGTTTTGGGAGCTCCATTTTACCTATCCTCATGAAAGCAATGCCTACATTTTATTGGATGAATAGCTAGGGATCAAGAGAATATGTTCACCTTTATTCTTGATTCTTTAACAAGATGATGCAGCACTGCAGATAGAACTATACTTCAAAGCACCTTCTGACTTTTTGTCTTACAGGCTTAGATGTAGACTCCCATCAGGATATAGAGTATGATCCTGGTGCATTATTTCATTCTGTTTTGCTTTCTTAAAATTTGAAATGGAACTATTTGAACATTCCACATTCTATCTTTCTGCTAATTTGGATGGATGTCTAAAGACTGCATGAACATCTAGAGCACTGATTGAGGCTTTGCTGTCAGAAATAACTTACTGGTGAAATAACAAAGATAAGCAATCAGACATTCTTCTTTCCTTGATTTCTAAAACTGTACAACCGACAAAGAACAGCTTAACAGGAAACTGAGGTTCATAGCTGACCTCTGGTTTTCAGGCTGCAGATGATGAAGAGCCTTTCAGAATGGCTCAAAGCTTAATTCAGAGATTGGATGAGTTTCAGTCGTGCATTGCTGGGAAAGATTCCAGCTTGAGATCTCAATATAGCCAATACTCACTGGTGGACTAATAGTCTAGGTATCCCTTTATGAGCAGTTCCCTAAAACTATTCTATAATTATCTCCTTTGATAGAAGAGTGCTAAAAATTGCAGCTAAACCAATATCTTATCTTTTGCTTGTTCCAATAGCTGCACTTGCCCAACATGACAAGGGAAATAATCATAGAACTGTAGGGAAATGTCATTGCAATGGCCACTGGAAGCCCCAAAGCTTGTAAGGACATGAAAGGATAGTGTTGGTCTTTGTTTGTGCAGCCCTTCTGTTTGGAAATATCCTTGATTCCAGCCAATGTCCTTGATTAAACAGAATCAAGTGACAAAGTCTTTGCTGGAATGAGCCACGTAGGGGTGAATGTAGGAAGGCATTACTGGACTCCTTGGAAGATGCCATGCTACTACAGTGTGTGTGTTTTTTAAATACATTCTTCATTCTTTCTCTGCAAAGTGAAGAGGGAAATCTTTGCTTTCTGCAGGGTGGGATCATAGTGGATAGATGTTGGGTTTTCCCCCAACATGAGTCTCAAAAGACCACCTGAGTGCATTAGATCAAATTTGGTTTAGTAAAAAGGTGTGTGGAGCATGTTGCAACAGTTCTGAAATACAGTAAAAGCCTGCATAATGTATTTTGATATTGGGAATATTAGATCTTGAGCAGTTGTAAAATCCTCATGCTACAGAGGTTTTCCCATGGGCAATTTTATTTGTATTTTGCTCTAGAGTCTCTTAAGTAAGACAGCTTTCCCTTCACCTGTGGGAAAATTTCCCTCCAAAGGGACGAGGAACTTGAGATTCACTTCCTGTCCTGACCCAGAGGAGGCTCCTCCAGCTTCTTTGGTTAATATTAATCCGTTTACACCTGAATCGTATCGACAGATGGTCTTCCATCCCAGCGGCAAGAGGAAAGCCAGAGGGGAGTCGTGAGTGTTTTCTTCCTAAGATATTTCTCAAAGGATGCAAAATAAGATGATCAGGTAGTCATCTCTGTAGAATCATAAGGTTAGAATTTAGATTGTTTAATGTAACTCACTGATCCAAAGAGAAATCCAAATTGAAGCATCCATGACACATAGTTGTCTAGTTCCTGGTGAGAGATATTCAACACAATCGAAACATCGCAGCTCCCCTCTGTTGAACTATTCTTACTGTTTGGTAATTTTTCCTAATGTTCATCTGGAATCTGCCTTCCTATAACACAGAAAACTATTCTATTTTCTTTATGAATAGGATAGAGAGCAGGTCCCGATTCCCACTGTGTAACATCCAGGTGCTTCAAGAATATTATTTTAGCATTAAAGAAGCATTAGTGATCCACTGGCTTTCAAAATCTCTGTTTCAAGAAATATTGAATATTCTCAGTAGCCTGTTGGACTCATCAACAAGATGAATAGAAATGTTGGACATGTTTTTCAGAACAATTTGCTTACTGTTTCTGTTCTTGCCCACAAAACATACTTTGCAAGAGACAGGATGTTCCCAAAAATATTGCTGTAGTTTATGAAGAGGCCCAGAAGGGCTAACCGGTGTAACATAAAGTGTATGTCTTTTAGAGAAAGCTAGACAACCATCTAATATTTTCACTTTGAATTTATCTTTCATTTATGCAGTAGGATGATTGGTCTATAAGTCCCCCGTTTAATTTGATTCTACAAGGTGTCAAAGGATAAATCACCAAGGCAAAATTCTCTTAAGGCAGAAAGTTCTCAATACCATCACCTTAATTGAAATAGTTGCTTTTGCTATATGTCAAAAAGAATTGTGTGACTCAGCAAAAGCTTCCCGTTAAGAATGTCTATATATATTTCTTGGATACCTTTGGCCTAAACTTCAAAGCTAAATTGCCAAACCACCTGGGAATTAGGATGGGATTGGGGAGTGGGGGGAACCATATTTATATTTTACTATTAAATAAAACTAAATTACACACACATCCATACTAATTTGCAGTTAGCCACAGGAATATGGTAAGAGGAAAGCAAACAATGGCATTATTTTGTTATATTTAATTATATCCTGCCTTTATTATTGGTGCTAGTGGTAGTTCAGTGGTTAGAATGCAGTATTGCAGGCAAACTTTGGCCACTGCCAGGAGTTCAATCCTGACTGGCTCAAGGTTGACTCAGCCTTCCATCCTTCTGAGATTAGTAAAATAAGGACCCAGATTGTTGGGGGGGCAAATATGCTGACTTGGTAAACCACCTAGAGAGTGCTGTAAATCACTGTGGAGCAGTACATGAGTCTAGGTGCTATTGCTAATACAAATAACTCAAGGTGGCAAACACACACAATACTCCTTCCTTCTTCTATTTTCTTCACAACAACAACTCTTTGAGGTGAGTGGGCTGAGAGGGAGGGACTGGCTCAAGGTAACCAGCCAGCTTTTATGCCTAATGTGGGACTAGAACTCATCATCTCCTGATTTCTAGGCCACTACCATAGCAATCTATCCAAGTTAATCACATTGTATAAACAATCATGATTTTCCCCAAAGAAAGGGGATTTTCTATTGCACATATTTCATTTTATGAATTTATGTGGTAGTGATCTTCAGTGGTTCATAATAAACAATAAAAATAGAATAACAGGACAATGCTTCCCACTAAGCCAGGGCTTTTCAACCAGTGGTACAGGTACCACCTGTGGTACATTGGCACCTGGCAGGTGGTACACAACCATCCTAGAAAAGTGGTAGCGGGGGAGGGGAATGAGCTGAACCAGTGGCAGCACCGCACAAGCCTGAGCGAGAGACGGCTGGAGCTGCAGGGCTGTCAGGGCCCAGCGGAAGCACCAGGATCAGCACCAGGCTTCAGCTGGAACTCGGTGCTAATCCCGGCATGTCTGCTGAGCCCAGAAGAAACACTGATCAGCTGGAATGTTGTAGCATCTCCAGGGTCTTGTGATTTACATTCAGATGCTTGGCAACTGATTCATATTTATGACGGTCACAGTGTCCCAGGGTCATGTGAAGTGACTAAAACCTGCTACAACCACCCAGCAGACAGGGGGGGGGGAATAAAAACCAAACACCCCCACCCCACCCCTGCTGCCAATCCTCAACAGAAATGCTCACAACAATGAAAACCTTGGACAGGAGGAAGAGCACTGCCGGCTTGGGGGGCACTTTTTTCAGTGCCATTTTAACTTCGAACAGTCACTAAGCGAACTGTTGTAAGTCGAGGACCTGTACTTCACTTTTTTACTTTTTTCGGGGGGGGGGGTCATCAAGTTTTTGACACCTTGCTAGGCGACTGGTGGTACTCAGATGTTGCCATATCCTAAAAGTGGTACAATGGGTGAAAAGGTTGAAGAGCCCTGCACTAAGCAACCAAACTATTAACTTCCTGACAGCCCTGTCATAACCCAATGCTTGTAGGAATAACCAGATCTTCACAGCCTTCTGGAAGACTAAAAGAGTAGGGGCTCTTTGAGTGGGAGACTATTCCAAAGACTAGGTATACAGAGAAGATACCCCTCCACACCCCTCCCCTCCACACCCCTCCCATGAGATGACAATATTTAAGGGAGGAGATCTGGCACTGTTATATAAGGCTTTAAATAATCAGCATCTTGAATTGCACCTGGAAAACAATTGGGAACCAGTACAGCTCATGCAACAGCAGTCTAATTTGGAGTGTCCAAAACTGCATACACTGCTGCATTCTGGAGTAGTTGCTTCTGGATGATCTTCAAGGCTAGCCCCATATATTGCATCAATCCAACTGGGAATTGATAAGTCATGCATGATCATCAACAGGTCCACCCAGTTTGGATGTAATTAGTGCATAAGAAGAATTTATGTGTCCCTGGCCATGGCTGGCACTTGCTCTTTCAGAAAGAGTTATGATTCTTGAAAGACCCCAAAATTGCTACCTCTTGGGGGGAGTGAGATAGGGGTGGTGGTGGTAAGGGGTAAACACTCACAACAATTCCTTCTTGCTAAGGTTCAATCACAGCCACTTTCTTCTTATCCCGACCCTTACAGCTCCAGGCACCAAGCAAGCTCTTGAATAGCATCAATTTCTTGGCATGGAGTAGAAATGTATAACTGAGTATCATTCATACTCTGATGATACCAAACCCCATGCCGGGATTGACTTTACCCAGCAGCTTCATATAGATATTAAAGAGATCTTTTTGCAGAATTGTAATTCCCAGGTTGTCTAAAAATTGGGTATAAAATTGATTTAAGCCTGATTGTAGATCCACTTGTGGTTTGTTGGCCTAGTATAGAAAGAAAAAATTGAGTCCTCACTGAATATCACAACAATTATCTCTCATTATTGTTTGTTACGGTGTGTTCCCCTGTTCACTGCACATCTACAGACACTGGACAAAAAAGATGTCTGACCTGATCTTGCTAACATGCCATAGCTGGAGACAAGTTTCCTTCCAAGGTAGCTTAGAATAGCATACTGTCATTCCCCATATTATTTTATTTTATTATTTCATTTAGGTTTGCATATCTCCAAAATAATAGTGCTACCAGAGCTTGGCTGAAAAATAAATCTAATGATAATTATATGGTAGCAAAATTATTGAAAACTCTTTGCTACCATATACCAATGATCTGGATTCACAGCAATTCACAGATATGATATCCATAGAAACTACTAATATTTAAATATTTAGAAGGTTTACACCTAATATCATTGGAATAGGAAACTAACACATGTGATTAAACTTACCATTTTAGAGAGGATCCCAACCAAACAGATGGACCAATGGAGCTGGGAATGCCTGCCAAGGTGAGTAATAAGTAATACCACCCAATTTTATTTAATTTGCTGTCAAGAAAAATATCTGCACTATCCTTGAACAATAGAGAAATCATGATTTGGAACACATTTTCAAAGAAAATCTACACTTTAATTCATGTTAATATGTGCTTTAGTGTGTGTAGGAAGAAAGAAACGAAGCGGGCAGTAGTGCAATGTGTCTGTCTTTGGAATGGCTGTAGATAATCCTATGGCTCCCTATGGTCCTGAGAAAAGATATACCGTAACTGCTTTAAGGAGGTACCATATCACTTAGAATCATATCCAAAGCATTGCATATCCATACACTATGATATGCCACACCTGTAGACTTCAGTCTGAGAGATTGCCCAACTATTGACATGAGGCAATTATTTCAAGTGGCAGATGGTCATTGTATAGGAGCTATCTGCACTTCTGCTAAATTGCAGGGCAGAAATGTTCCAGGTACTGTGAATTCATCACCTGTCTTCAGGTGTGATAAGGACACTGTTCTAATATCCATATCACACTTTAGTGCTAATGGTATAGTTATTTTCTGTAAATGTTTAGGGTTGCTTCCATTTAAGAGGAACACAATTTGAAACCAAAATATATGTACAATTTTAATACAACTGAAAGTAATATTCTGAAGGCTAAGAAAATCCCATTTGCGAAAACCGTTCCTTATTTGATTATGCTTCATTTTTATTAAATCAATTAAACACGTGTTTCATATTTTAATTAGTTTTCCAAGCAAAATGTTCTCATTTTAGCAGCTTCTAAAATGAAATCAACATTGTCTACAATCTGTAAATATGGAAAACTATGGCCTGTTAAAGGAGAAGAGATTTTGGAAGTTGGGAAGAAAACTAGTTTATTGACCCCTGAATTCTTTTCTTACCATTGTTACAAATGACTATTAATTACTGCAGGATAAATTAGGCAATTAAAAGTCTCTAATTGAAAACCTAATGAAGACAAAGCTCCTTAAAGAGTATTGTGGTGTGGGGAAGAGAAAAACAGTTTTACTGAGCAGTAAATTCCTTCTGCTGTTGTGTTCTCCTTCTCAAATATCCTATTATCCTCTCTTCCCCTTGAGTCACAGCAAAATTATTAGGATTACAGGGTGGATTTTTGTTTACTACTTGAAATGTAGAAGGGATAAAGCAACATTGCCCTCTTTTGGTGGAAAACCAGGCTGATTCTAAAATATACCCCTTGGTCTTCTTTAGCATCTTTTTTTTCCCCTTTGGCGTTGAGAAATAAAATGAAAAGGTTAAGGTGAACCCTTAAATCAGGGGTCTTCAAACTTGGCCCTTTTATGACTTGTGGACTTCAACTCCCAGAATTCCTCAGCTAGGCACGCTGGCTGAGGAATTCTGGGAGTTGAAGTCCACAAGTCATAAAAGGGCCAAGTTTGAAGACCCATGCCTTAAATGAACCTTATTCATTTAAGAACAGTATTTTCAACAAAGCACCAAATAAAAATTAAATAATCAGAAATATGCAGGGGTTGAAGAAATCAAGACTGGAGAAAAGGATTAGAAAAGAGATTGCTTTGATGCTGAAGTAATCCTAGTCAGAGTATAATGATGGGAAATAGAAGACAGTTACAGGAATTTGATTGTGGCTAGAATTTGATTGTGGCTAGATAGTGAAGTACAACTCCCAGCATCTTTCTCCTTAGCCATGTTTCCTAGGGATGCTTGATATTGTAATTCACAAACAACTGGACTGCCATAAAACTCTTTCCACTGCTGTATGCTCCATGGTGTTGCTACTGTTTCCAGTCTAGAAGCTCTGGAACCCAGTTACTATGGTTTGAAAATTATGGATTGTTACTTTATATATTGCATAAACCCAGGTAACTGTAACTGTCCAAAAAAAACTACACTTAAAAGAAGGTTGAGGATGGAACATAGTCCTTTATATCTAGAAACTATAAAGTTTGGAAAGGTTTGGGTAAATAATGGCAGTGACTATAGAGGAGCCTGAAGTAAGATTTTGTATTACAGGAGATCAACAAGCTCTCCTTGATCTTTGGTGAGCAGGGCAGCCTTATCTATCCTTCTCATCTATCCTCAGAGATTCCTCTTGCGTGAGAGCAACATGGTTTCCCGCTACAAGAAGGAATTCCTCGAGCTGGAGAAGATTGGTGTGGGGGAATTTGGTTCTGTTTATAAGTGCATCAAAAGACTGGATGGTTGTGTCTATGCCATCAAACGCTCAAAGAAACCCCTCGCTGGGTCCTCAGATGAGTAAGTGTACAGTGTAAAATTATAAATATCTCTGGACATGCCACCCTTCCTCCTCCAACGATAGATTAAAACCATGTCTTCCAGATAACATTTACTTCTGAATTTCTGAAACTAAACAGTACATCTTCTGTTATGTAGAGAAAGATGTACTTCTTCTGTTATGTTTTCTTGACAGTATACAGATCAGTATCATTTAGCTAGGTTTTGAAAATGTCTCTCTGGCATTGAGCTTTATTCTTGAATCCATCCATGTTGTTTTTTTGATAACCTATTGATATGGCTTTGCCCTAGCCTTCTGTGATATTTTAAAACAAACCTTAGTTTTTTCTATAATCCTGGGAACTCCTGGAGGGGTCCCATCAGTGGTGGGATTCAGCCAGTTCGCACCACTTCGGCAGAACCGGTAGCTAATTTTTTGTTGCCCAGGCCCAGAATGGACTTTTGGAAGTGGCATCCACAAAGAGAACCGGTTGTTCACATATTTGAATCCCACTCCTGAATCCCATTCAAGTATAAACTGTTTAGCTTTTTCCAAGGTCAGCTGTATGTTGCTGTTTGCTACAACTGGGCCTTGAAAAAAAGGTGACATTAAACAATTTAGGACACTTTTTTAAAAGCCATCAAATGTCTATAAACATAGTTTTCATCTTGTCCTTCAAAATAGCTTTTCTTTGGTCCATCGATACAAAAAGTATATGACCACAAGTCTTTTAAAGAGTAAATACAGGCAAATACTTTGCTCCCAATTTTACATATTTTTAAATGTGGGGAGGTAGATTAAAATCAAAAGTGAAAGCTCTGAGACCTTCATTTATTCCTTAAAATACCTGAAATCTCACTGTTGGAGATTAACCCTCACCCTAACAATGTGCTGTGTAAAACCTATTCCAGCTTGTGAGTTGACAGGGTGGGCACTTCTATTAAATCTATGTTCAGTGCTGTAAAAATTACCCATGTTTTTTTATATTTCATCTGTCCAAGCTTTCTTTCAATTGAAAGGAAGTACCTAGAATTTTATAGCAACATGAAATACTGAAGTTTATTTACAGATAAACTGACTGAGCATCATACAAGCCATATGGTGAAAAATCAACATTCCCAGTGACATTAGAGTTTTAGATAACAGCACTTCACAAGTTGTTATTAAGTTATGGAGTCCAAATCCAGCTTTTTGTCTCTGTAATTGTCCCAAAGGTGCTTTTCCAAAAGACAACTGGACTTTCTTGGTTTTTTTTTAAACATTTCACTTCTCATCCAAGAAGCTTCTTCAGTTCTAACTAGAGTTCTCACTAGCACTGAAGAACCTTCTTGGATAGAAGGTATAATGTATTGGGCTTTGTCTTGCTCAGGGAATATCTTGTGGGTTAATTGCTGGAAGGTTGCTCAAGCAGGGAAGCTGGCTAACGGCTCACAGCTCCTCAGACAACCCGTCTCCAGCGCTGCCATTGGCTGCCTCTAGGGCGGCAATAGGTTGCTTTAAACCTATTGGCCGCCGCCTAGAGGCCAGGGTATAAATTGCTGTGTTCGCAGCCCTGTTTCTCTGTTCAGTTCCTGAAAGCAATAAACAATGTTCTTTGCTGAACTCACTTGCCTCGTCATCGATTATGCCAGGGGTGTCAAACTCAATTTCATTGAGGGCCGCATCAGCATTGCGGTTGCCCTTAGGGGGCCGGGTGGGTATGGCCAGGGTGGGCGTGGCCTACTGGGTGGGCGTGGCTAGAGTGCGTATGGCCTACTGGGTGGGTGTGGCCAGCTCTACATCGTTCGCATCAAGGGTGCCTATGGGGGCCTGGGCAGGAGTGGGACAGATCTGAGGGTCTCTGGCAGAAGGAGGGTCTCTGGGCCAGGGCCAAGGCAGTGGGGGCTGTTCTCTCACTGTTTCCAGGATGGCTTCGCGGGCTGCATGAAACCACTTCGCGGGCCGGATCCGGCCCCCAGGCCTTGTGTTTGACATGTCTGGATTATGCAATGAACCCAGTATCTAACAGAAGTGAAACAGTTTCAAAGAAAAAACTAGAACGTCCAGTTGCCTTTTGGAAAAGCACCTTTGGGGCAACCATGACTTGGGTGGCTGAAAATCTCCACAGATATTTCTGTAAATTGGATTCCTGTGTTGCAGTAAGCAAAGTGATTTGCTTAGTGAATTGACTGGACCCAGCTACTAGTGTAGGCTGTTGTGGGAACCAATCTAAGGTATCTCCAGAACAATTTCTGAAACCCTTTCCTGTCAAAATTCTAATCTCATAACAGTATCCTAGTTGGAATTGTGGCTCTCTTTTTTCTGTGTCTGCCTGCAGGCAGATGGCTTTGCGGGAAGTCTATGCACATGCAGTACTTGGTCATCATCCCCATGTTGTCCGTTACTACTCTGCTTGGGCAGAAGATGATCACATGATCATACAGAATGAGCACTGCAATGGTAAGGAGAAGGGTCCCTCTGAAGATTTTTGCTTCACAGTGCCAAACTCAGGAAACGTTATGAATTCTTTCATGCAGTGCAGCCTTATGGATGACGTATGTCTTGCACCAGACTTCCATGCTAGTTGTAAATTATGGGGCTTATAGTTTACTACTTTGTAATGGGGCAAAGGATTTCAGGTTGAGAGAGGCTGTAACAATTATGTTTAATATCTATGAACTTTAAAAGTCTAGTACTAACGAGTTCAGGTATCAAGAATTGTAATAAGAGAAGGTATGAGAGAAAATAGATGTGCTTCTGAATTGCTAGTTCTTTTAAAGTGCTCTAGCGGAGAATCAGCTCAGCATCATTCCTTCGCTCAAGCTGTATCAAGGTACTATGGCTTTGTTGGCTTGGCCATCAGTTGGATTTTCCTGCAACATATATGGAGGTGACTTTCGTTTAAGAAACCTGGCTAGTGTACTGCTATTCTAAGCCTATAAATTATGAATATTGGTTCTAATTAGAACAAATTGCTTTTCTTTGGTAATTACCTGAAACCATTTTCTAACATCACAGCTTAGTTGTAAATTCAAACCGGTTTGTTCAGTATCCTAGCAAAAACTTTACTGGAAACCTGATAAGAATAGCAAATGTGATTGCTTTTCATGACGTTTTCACATCAGCTTTCTTCATTATTCACCCTTTCCCAACCTGGTGCATTTTGTACTTGTTGGACTTCAGTTTCTTGGTGGAGCAGTGGGCTAATGCCTTCTTAAGTAACACCAGCTGCCTGCAATTAGTGCAGGTTTGCATCCCACCAGGCTCAAGGTTGACTCAGCCTTCCATCCTTCCCAGGTAGGTAAAATGAGGACCCAGATTGTTGGGGGCAATTAAGCTGACTTTGTAATAATGCCACTTGGTGTGTGTGTGTGAAAGCCCTAATAAGCAGGCATATACATAGAATGAAGGCTACTGCTAAGCTTGTAAAGCCGCCCTGAGTCTTCGGAGAAGGGCGGGATATAAATGGAATTAAAATAAAAAAAAATAAAAAAAAAAGTTTCCAAAATTCAAGTCAGTTCTTGTCCTAGACAAGCACCAGAAATAAAGAAGAATCGAATTTAGAGAAGCTGGTTAAATCTTCATATCTCATGGGTACTTTAACATAGAATTTTGGAACCAAATCGAAGCTAATTTTCTTCTGGCTCAATGCTCAAAATCCCAAACTGGGATTTTATAAAATCTCCTGTTTTGTAATTTTAATTGGTTAAATTATTCAAGACTTTGGGTTAGGCAGTTTTCCCATTTGTGGGAGCTCCATGATTTCCCTCCCTCCCGAGTGCCATGATGCCCTTGCACGAGACTTTGTGCAAGCATATTGGTTTCTTTCTCTTGTTCATCTTGTAACTGAATGTGGCAGTACTAGACAAGAAGATAAATGTGGGGCAAGGAGGAATAGATGTCATCTGCACTTCTTTTTTCATTAGGTAGAAAGGGTGTGGGTCATCTCTGGCTGTTATAACTGCAGGATTTGCAACAAACAGTCCTGAGGATGTGGAAACTGGTAATAATATCTGTGTGAAAGGGCCCCCAGATGAGTGATTCAGGGGGTCTATGTGCTATCAGATGGAACACAGAATAACTTTGCTATGTATGAATATTTTATTGTCTTTATTATGTTATTTAGTGTTTAATTGTAAAATATTTTTGAATTGTAACCTGTTCAGAGTCATTGACTGAGATGGGTGGCTATAGAAATTGAACTGAACTGAACTGAATTGAATTGAAATGAATGCTTGGTTTTCCATAGGTGGGAGCCTTCAGGATGTGATTTTGGAAAATTCAAAGACAGCAGATTATTTCAAAGAATCTGAGCTGAAGGAAATTTTATTGCAAGTCTCCATGGGACTGAAATACATTCACACTTCTGGCCTGGTTCATATGGATATCAAACCCAGTAAGTGTGTCTGGTCAGTAATGCTCTATTCATTAAAGTAATTAGATCATTAGAGTGATTATTTAGTCCACCTTTGCTTTAGAACCTCATCATGATACATAGAATTCTTCCTTCTCCAGTTTTTTCAACAACTCTAAGGTATGGATTTTGCTTAGAGTGACTAGGCCAAATTCAGACTTGATGTTGCAGTTAGCATGTGGTCATTAACACTTAAGGTTTTGAGACTTCCTCTTATATTTATTTGGAATTGTAAGCATTCTGGAATAGAGCTCTGAAAGGTCACTACAGATTCTCAACTAAAGTTCACTCATAAATCAGTGACTATGATTCAAGTTGCATGACCCTTAATAGACCTTGTCTCTTTCTGCCATGGGTTTAAAAATATTATGCAGTAATGTAATTGGTTGGTTTTAATGTGCTGTATAAACCACCCAACAGTAGTTTATTTTTAAAAATTACTTAGTACCTTGCTGTATGCAGACTAATAGAATATCTGCAGGTCTATTGTATGTATGGTAATATATATCCTATCTTTCTGCTCACATCCTTTCTGCTTATCTTGCCACTTGGGACAAAATTATTTTTCACAACAAATAAGAGTTCATACTTCTGTATTTTTCTTAATGGACACTTTTATGATGTGCAGATGCTTATAATGCGTAAGCCACATTGACTGTAGCTGATATAAGTTATCTGAATGCATATTGCAAGTTAGCACAATTCCTTCTTCATTGCAGGCAATATTTTTATATGCCGCAGTCTACCTGGGTCTGCTGGTCAAGAGGAGAGTGACGGGGAAGATGATGATATTGCTACTTCGAATGTGGTATATAAAATTGGTGTGTAACTTGGTTTCTTTTGGACCACTTGTTGTCAAATGATTTCCGACATACACTCTGCCAATAGCATGTTTATCAATTGCTATATCAGAGCAGGCTGCATTATACATTTCTAATCTACCATATTTATAAGTGAATGGGTTTGAGCTTGGTTATTGCTAGTTAAGTGTGATCAGCTTCTTTGCCTGGGCTATTGCAGGCCCAGCTAAATTACAAGAGAAGGAAAACAGAACTGTAAACAATTAAAGCTGCCTGACTGAATCCTGGCTGTATTTAATATTGGAATCAGAAGAGCTGGGAGATGTAAAGGCTGGTGATCTAGAAATGTTTGAAATTTGTTAGCTAATATCACTGTCCATATAAAAATATAGCCAAAATGATAATTGTTCTATTTTTGGCATGTGTTCTATAGTACATTGTTAACAGCAATTCAGATATACTGTACATTCAGTCATAAGTAGCCTGTGATAAGAAGAGGTTTAGAGAAGGATAATGTTATATAGAAAAGGATCCAGGTGGCTGAGCTGTCCAATATTTGTTTAAGAAGTTTGCTGGAATGCAAACTCAGTCCTGACTCTGCAGTGCTCTTCTTGCACTTTCAGATGTGCTATTCTAGGCACTCGCTTTCTTAGGAAAAGAACCTGGGTGAAATTGTATGGAGAGCTGAAGTCAAATACATTTAGAAGACAGCAGATTGAGAAAAGGCAGACATACTGTATGTTCATGGTTCTTATAGTGGACAAGTCCAAAAATAAAACCTTTGAAAATCAGTAATGCATGTAATGATTTCTGTTGTTGACAATATTCCTTTGGCAGGGGATCTTGGACATGTGACATCCATAACCAATCCACAAGTAGAGGAGGGAGATTGCCGCTTCTTGGCCAATGAAGTCTTGCAAGAGGTAAAACTCAGAGGACTTTAGGGTTGCACTGGAATCTTCAAAGCAGAAGAAACTTCTCCTGACCCTTCCAATATTATTCCTTTTATTATACTCAGATTCATACATTAATCTTAACTTAATAAAAGTCCCCAGACAAGAATTGAGGCATTACGTTCTTAAGAGATCCAAATGTATTGGCTTAATGCAGCTATTAGAAACCTATCTGGGTACATTTAGATAAGAAAATTAAAATTAATAGCATGGAATGAGAATACATTGAAACTAGGTCAGGAATCAATTGGTGTTCAGATGTGGTAAAAAAATAAAGGTTCCCCATGCCGGTCATGACTGACTCTAGAGTAGGGATCCTCAACCTTGGCAACTTTAAGACTTGTGGACTTCAACTCCCATAATTCCTCAGCCAGCTTTGGGAGTTGAAGTCCACAAGTCTTAAAGTTGCCAAGATTGAGGATCCCTGCTCTAGAGTGGTGCTCATTCCTGATTCGCAGTTATAGCCAGTGTTTTCTGAAGATGCTTCCTTGGTCATGTGGCCAATATGACTATAATCCAAAGGAACACAAAACACTGTTACACTCTTCTATCCCTCATCATTTATAGTTCTGATAAGGGTTGATGTAGCTCTGCACTTCTACAGAGTAATGAGTTGCCCATTTCAGAATTATAGCTAATATGGGCATATTCTAGTATTTTTGCTACTTATGTTTGACCTTTGTATTTCATGTCAATGAAAACCTAGTAACCAGATTTATATTTAAAGAAAATATTTCTTATGCATCTTCTGGTCCAGAGCCAATACTGTAATTTCTAGAAATATGTATAGAATGTTGTGGGAATGCCACTTATGTAAACCTATGCATTATTGTTTTAAAAATATTGTTTTCTTAACTGAATGTGACCTGACATGGGTGTATGGGTTTTCTCTTATTTCCTCCATAGCAATATTGCTATCTGCCCAAGGCAGACATCTTTGCTCTTGCCTTAACTATTGCTCTGGCGGCAGGTGCTGCTCCGTTGCCTGCCAATGACACCCCGTGGCACCACATCCGCAGAGGCAACCTTCCATGTATCCCTCAGCAACTGTCATGTGACTTTACAGAACTGCTCAAGGTGAGTCCTTTTGGGGGAGCCAGGAAGAATGCTGGCATTGAAAATTTGGTGGTGAAAGACCTTTCTCCTTTGTTTTGTGGAATATCAGCTTATGGTTCATCCTGACCCAGTAGTGAGGCCATCAGCTGCTGCACTAACCAAGCACCCTCTCCTCCGACCTTCTCTTGGCAAGGCTGCCCAGCTTCAGGAACAGCTCAATGTGGAGAAATTCAAAACTGCTATGCTGGAAAGGTGAAGTCCTGTGCTTTCTAATAGCAAAGAAAGATGTGTAAATGGTACAGTTGTGTACAAAGTGTCTTGGAAGCTAACTCCTTTCTTGGAGAACTTATTCTAGCTGCTACTTACACGTCTATTTGAATTTCATACCCTGATCCCTTTATCACTCTCAGCCAGTGGTGGGATTCAGCTGGTTTGCACCACTTTGGCAAAACCGGTAGCTAATTTTTTGCCCAGGCCCAGAATGGACTTCTGGAAGCAGCATCCACACAGAGTACCGGTTGTTCACGTATTTGAATCCCACCACTGCTCTCAGCCATTACAGAATATAAATATGCTGATTTTGTAGTCTTTAACAAAACCTTACACAGAGGAAATTTCTCTTGAAAGGTTAAAGTACTATTGTTTTGAAAGGACAGTTGTTTATTGTTGACTTTTTCATGAGTTCTTGTTATGTATCTCCTTTTAAGTGCTTTGTTTCACACCATACATGCAGGAAACAAGCTGGAGATGGTAGCAATCCATTTGGTTATATAGGAGTGGCAAGTCAGGTGTCTGCAACAGCCTCTTTAAAAAATTGACAAACCATCTTTCTAATTTTACGTGACAGGAAAAAAAGAACTACATATAGGGAATAATATTAATTTAAATTAAGTGTAGTGTTTGTGCTGGCGCAACTCACATTTGCAGATAAAGGTCCATATTTGTTCTTTGATTAGAGTACGGCTATCTAGCAAATCAGGCAAGAACAGGACAAAAATATATTGAATTTAAATGCTAAATTTTGAATATAGTTAATAAAGTAATGCTTTTACTATAAAGTTAATTTTTAGAAGCAGAGTTAAGAGATCTTATGATTCCCTCAAAGTCTTCCATGGCATCATGACTCTATGCCCTTGTTATACAGGATGAATTGGCATTTATTTCACAAGCCATTCTCCATTGCAAGGCACTCTCCATGACAAGAAAACATATTGAATTTGAATTCAGCAGCTCTGTTTTAGTGTAAGAGATCATTTTACTCCAGAATGAGGAAGCATCTATTGAATTAAGAAAACTGAACATACTGAGCTGCATTCTTAATTTTGGGAAAGATTCCATTCATTTCATTATGGTCCACTGGATTGTTTATTAATCCTATTGTCTTATTTTTGTGTAGAGAGCTGAGAGCAGCCCGGGTTGCCCAAGCCTTTCTAAAGGATCCATCTTTAGAACGGACCAGAGTACAAGAATCTGGAATTGGTTTAAGGCATCAAAACACCAAGAAGCGGCTGGTGGGAGGAAAAAATACTCGATCTTTTAGTTTTACTGCTAGTGGCTATCGAGGACCAGGCTATGCTAGTCATTCAAATAACTGAAAGGCATCTCAGTTTGAAAAGTACTCATTTGGTTGAGAAAGTCATATTTTTACCTAATATGTCAATGACTCCAAGGAATCATGGTGCTGGTTTGGATCTTTCACTCTACAAGAACAATGTATTATATTACAACATAAACCACTTTAGTCCTCTGAATCCAACAGCTATAACTCATAAACCCAATCAGACATGTACCTCAGAAGAGGCTCATGACAAAACTTTAAGCAGAGCAAATCTTCAAAGTGAACTTCCGTAAATTTTATGCTTTTGATGCATCATATTAATAGTTCCACGATTCTGGGGGTTATATTCCAATGTATCAGGAGGGTGTCAAGCCTTATTTAAATTGGCATATTTTCTCCCTTAGATTTTCTGAACATCCATAGCTTTCTTTACTCTTCTTTTATATCTATTCATTTTTAAAGATCTCTGCATCCCACTGTTTCTATTTTTTTAAGTCAGAAATGACCATTTGCAGATTGTTTAAAGGACTGACTTCTTAGGCAATAGTGGGTAACTGGTATTCTTGTAGTTCATGAAAAGATTGTAAGAAGCCGGGCCCTACCTTGGGATTCTGTTCTCAACAAAGAACACAACTTGAACGAAATATATTGTATTAAGCAAGCTAAGCAGATTAAATTTAATAAAGTACAGAAGTTAAGAAAAACATGTTTTCAAATTAGATTATATCTCCTTCTACACGCAGTAGCAGGGAGGTTAAACGTGTTTATTCAGAAAGTGGGTGCCTGCTTTATTTTTGACGAATGAGATATATAGAAAATAATTTTCATACCTAGGGGTGAACATTTGAACCACATAGACAATAGATCTTTTTTAGAGTCCTACAATTATATTTTGTAAAAAAAAAGCAAATCTAATAAAGTAAATCTTATATTCCAGGCAAAATGTTAACTATGGATAGAATTGCATGTCCAAAGGTCACTCTTCTATTTATAAGTTTAGTTATAAACTTACTATATGTGCTCCCTAGACATTCCTGAATATGATTTTATGTCTAGCTGCTGGACAGCCAACACTCTACTGAGAGCTTTTTTTTAGTTCACTTGTGAATAAAGCTTTTGAAGTTGTTCATTTAAAGGACTGCATATTTTGCAGACTGCTTTGAGATTTACAAGAGATGGCAACTTTAGCCACTTTAACACATTGCTGTGCCTATTCTGTAGACACATAACTTTGTATAGTTGCTTCCTAATGGGAATGGACAAACTAATTCTGCTTGGAGGAAATGTCATCAGATGAATTGTTAATATTGCATTAAAATATTCCTTTGGAGAGGTCAAAGTAGGTATCAATAAGTCTAGGTGTGGTAAAGAATTGTCACTGATAAATTAAAATCCAGCAATAGTAAACTTTTCCTTTTTTTCCAAACCATTAAAAATGGACTAAATACAAACAATATTTGATAAGTGATTTTGTACAGCACTCCTTATTTAGCAATTAAGTCCTATTCCATTGACTAAGTTGCTAAGCAAAACAGTTGCTAAGTGTGTGTTTGTGTGTGTGTGTGAGAATTTGAAAAGGTTACTGTTTGCTGTCATATCATTTAGAAAAGGTTCTCATACTACTATACCAATATTACTTCAGTGTACATTGTCGGGTGTATGAAATTTGGTCATAAATTGATGCACTGGTCAGAAAATGGCCTTATTATTTTCATATTTGTGAATGGTCACTAATCAAGGTAGTCACTAAACGAAAAGTGGATATAATAATTCCACTCACATGTAAATATGTGTATCTTTTTGCCTATGTGATAATCATTTGTTGATGTTGGGAAACAGTCAGCTAGGCTGGAAGGATGGGTTAAGTGAGGATACAGCTTGAAATCATTGTGCAAGTGCAAATGACATAAGACTGACCTCTCCCAAGACCCATGAAACCTTAGCTGATAATTCTCAGGGAAAAGCAAGCAGTCTGGGAAGATTTTTGAAACATGGGTAGAAGTCAATAAAAGTTGTTTACTGTGCAGTATAATTTATTTATTTGCAAGTAGCTCTGGTTGTTTGTGCCTGGCAGTATTTCACTATTTTCTAAGAATTTAATATGGGATAACGCTCTCAAATGATTGAAATGGGATTTTTTTAAAAAATGTGCCTGTTTGGAGAAGTAAGATGTATGTCTGCCTTTTATGACTGATTAAATGTTAGGATAGATTGCTCTATGGTTACCGGTAAGTAGGGTAAAGAATGCTTCCCAGTAGACATTTGGAGAGGTAGTTACAAACAGTCCCTGAAATAGAGGTTTATATAATTGTAGCCCAATTTCTATTTCTTAGGTGATGTAGAATGTAATAGCCTTGCAACTTCAGACACATTTGAATTGTACTGATTATATGGACTTTTTAAAATTGGACTTTAGAATATAGTACTGAAATTGTTTGCCAAAATCTGGATAAAGACGTGTGGCCATACAAGTTCTGATAGAACTTTACTAGAAATCAATCCTACTGAACACCTGGCGCAATCAAAAACTGGAAATAATTAACTTTGAGGTTAAACTCAAAACCCCTTCAATATAAGATGTTTGGTTCACGTCGTCTATACACAGTCTGCCAAAGCACATGTTTCATTTTGGTTTACTGTTGGCTGCAATTTACTGCCAGCCCATGAATGACGCTAACACGTGTGGAAGAGCTTATGTTTTAAATAAATAAAGCCAAAGAAACCCACGTACAAATGGAAACACCTATACTACCCTCATTCTCAATTACACGGGGAAATAAATCCGAAAGAACCAAAACCTTCACAAAGAAGAACGCTTTTGGCGGGAGAAAAGGATCCTTTAACACCACCAGCACCTTCCCTCGCAAGACGCGCTGCTAAATTAAATAAGAGAGTTAAACTAGGCCAGCGTTTCCCAACCTTAGGAACTTGAAGATGCGTGGACTTCAACTCCCAGAATTCCCCAGCCAGCTATGCTGGCTGGGGAATTCTGGGAGTTGAAGTCCACGCATCTTCAAGTTCCTAAGGTTGGGAAACGCTGAACTAGGCAACAGGTTTTTTTTAAAAAAGGCGGGTCACAAATCAAACTTCCGGTGGAAACGGAAGCCGCCGGTCATCTCGCTTTTCTATAGTGCCAAGGCCCTTCTATGCCATGGCATCTCTATGGCGGACCGCCTTCCCATTGGCTAAATGTAATACCGGAAGCGGCTGGAAGTCACGGGAGGATTTCGGACGCGAGACCTTTTCGCGTGCGTGCTCGGCGGGCCGGAGTCTTTGCTGGCTTCTGCTGGAAAGCGAACAAGTGAGTAGTAAAACCTGAGCAAGACAACCGTTTCTAAGTGAGCGGCGGGAAGGAAGAGGGCGATTTCTTACTACTACTGCTTGCATTTTCCTAATCCAGCATCCCGATTGCATGATAGGGCTCGTCTCCAGCGGATGCAAACAAGCTTCTCGAGTAATTGCAAATATAATGCCCCCCCCACACACAAAAGGGCTGTCGTCTTGATATGTCGGATTGCCCAGCCAGCATGCTGGTAGAAGGTGTCCGGGGGTGGGAGGACAAGGGCATAGAGTAGACCACGTGGTCACGAGGGAAAGGAATCCACCGCCGGGAGGCTTCGCTTCCACCCACCCACCCCGCTTATCCTACAAACATGTGGGCATTAATTCCACCGAAGCGCACCAGAGGCAAGGTTTTAATTTCCCGAGTATTTAACGGGAAGCAAGTTTCTCTGAGCCCTGCAACCTTGCTTTCCTTTAAGCTTCGCTTGATTTCGCCAGTCTCCCGGCTTTGCTCGGTAGTGAATGGGGCTGCCGTCCCTCCCCATCGAAAAAGGTCCTGACTCCAACTCAGTTGGAAATCTCTGCCGCGCTCTTCTTGGTGCAAGGGAGGAATCCCTATCCTAGACTAGATACTTGTCGGCTGACTTCGCTCTTGCACAGGGATCTACTTTTTGAGTTAATCTTTATCCAATCAAGACGGCTCTTTGATTGATTGTGTGCCATCATTGAGTCCTTCAGGAGAAGGGCGGTATATAAATCAAATAAATAAAATAAATAAGTCTTTTTACCCCTCCTAGCGATCAGATAATATCTCTGCCGCGCTCTTCTTGGTGCAAGGGAGGAATCCTTATCCTAGACTAGATACTTTTTGGCTGACTTCGCTCTTGCACAGGGATCTACTTTTTGAGTTAATCTTCTTTATCCAATCAAGACGGCTCTTTGATTGATTGTGTGCCATCAAGTCTATTTTACCCCTCCTAGCGATCAGATAATATCTCTGCCTTGCTCTTTTTGGTGCAAGGGAGGAATCCATATCCTAGACTAGATACTTGTCGGCTGACTTCGCTGTTGCACAGGGATCTACTTTTTGAGTTAATCTTTATCCAATCAAGACGGCTCTTTGATTGATTGTGTGCCATCATTGAGTCCTTCAGGAGAAGGGTGGTATATAAATCAAATAAATAAAATAAATAAGTCTTTTTACCCCTCCTAGCGATCAGATAATATCTCTGCCGCGCTCTTCTTGGTGCAAGGGAGGAATCCTTATCCTAGACTAGATACTTTTTGGCTGACTTCGCTCTTGCACAGGGATCTACTTTTTGAGTTAATCTTCTTTATCCAATCAAGACGGCTCTTTGATTGATTGTGTTCCATCAAGTCTATTTTACCCCTCCTTGCGATCAGATAATATCTCTGCCTTGCTCTTTTTGGTGCAAGGGAGGAATCCATATCCTAGACTAGATACTTGTCGGCTGACTTCGCTCTTGCACAGGGATCTACTTTTTGAGTTAATCTTCTTTATCCAATCAAGACGGCTCTTTGATTGATTGTGTGCCGTCAAGTCTATTTTACCCCTCCTAGCGATCAGATAATATCTCTGCCTTGCTCTTTTTGGTGCATGGGAGGAATCCTTATCCTAGACTAGATACTTTTTGGCTGACTTCGCTCTTGCACAGGGATCTACTTTTTGAGTTAATCTTCTTTATCCAATCAAGACGGCTCTTTGATTGATTGTGTTCCATCAAGTCTATTTTACCCCTCCTTGCGATCAGATAATATCTCTGCCTTGCTCTTTTTGGTGCAAGGGAGGAATCCATATCCTAGACTAGATACTTGTCGGCTGACTTCGCTCTTGCACAGGGATCTACTTTTTGAGTTAATCTTCTTTATCCAATCAAGACGGCTCTTTGATTGATTGTGTGCCGTCAAGTCTATTTTACCCCTCCTAGCGATCAGATAATATCTCTGCCTTGCTCTTTTTGGTGCATGGGAGGAATCCTTATCCTAGACTAGATACTTGTCGGCTGACTTCGCTCTTGCACAGGGATCTACTTTTTGAGTTAATCTTCTTTATCCAATCAAGACGGCTCTTTGATTGATTGTGTGCCATCAAGTCTTTTTTACCCCTCCTAGCGATCAGATAATATATACGTAGACGCGTCTGTAAGGAGACTATATTATTGATTCTGATGGTGGTCCTCTAAATGAATTTTTTAAATAAGATATGACTTTGTAATTTTCTGTAGTATATATTTGAGGGCATATCAGTTTTGGAACAAGCCAAAAATGTATACTATACTACATGAGGTCTGGTTTATTTGCCCATGATTGGGCTGTAACATAACTTATGTGAGTTATAAAACATGAATTATACTTTAGTGTGTTGCCAGAGGTGTTTGATTCATACAATGGATGAAGTGAAAACAAAACAAATCATACTATGGCTTGGAACAATGCATGAGCTCAGCTAATGATTGATGTTAAATTAATTCTTAACTCTTTACCCACCTCAATTATATGGAATTGGATTGATGTATGTTTCTTGGTGAGGCACTCTTCTCTCCCCCCCCCCCCACTTCTTGTTTCTTTTCCCTTGTGTTCTGTTTTTGCATTGAGTATGTGTTTTTTTTTAAAAAAAAGAGATGCAGAAATGAAAGCTGGGCTATGAAGCCCAGCTGCACAGGATGCTGATGTAATGAATAAACAGTATTCTGCTAAGTATTTTTGAATCAGGTTCATTACTGGAGACTTATCTAAGTCCTAGATTAGCAGAAGAAAGTTGAAGGAACTGCATTTTTTCTTCAGTTTACTTCTAACTCCCTGGACAATGCTGATTGAAGCATTGATAAAAGATGATAGGGGTAATGATATAACACAGCAGTAAGATTTGAGGTCGTGGAACAATGAATGATCCATTGTCATCTTTGCTTACTCCCAACATTAAACTGTTAATTGGAAATGGATTGTTTTAATACTTGCTTTGTCTTTCAGAACATCTCCAAAAGTAATCAACAAATGAAACAGCAACAATGTTCCACAGACCACTATTTCAGGTATCCATTTTGTGATTTCAACTGTATTGTTTATATCTTAGGATCATTGGGCTTTATGTATTGGACTGCCTCACCTATCATCTTTAAACAGTATATCTATTGGCTGAATGGATTTGGAGTTACAGAGGCTTTAGTCCATGGGGGGTGGAGAGAGAGGTTGGATAATGTCAGTCATTCAAGGAAATGCTTGTCAGGAGACTCTTCTGCACAGGATGACTGGAACACACTTTATTGAGATAGTTTGTACATGTTTTAAAAATTTTACAACTTTAAGATGTGTGGGCTTCAACTCATGCTGGCTGGGAAATTCTTGGAGTTGAAATCTACACAACTTAAAAGTTTCCAAGTTTGAAAAAAACACTGGTGTATTTTAACAGAATCTTACAAGCTTCAGTGTATTATATCCCTGAGAATCAGGGAAGAGTCTGCTTCAGTCTCCTCTTAATATTCTTTTCCAGGACTCTTTGCTTGTGTAGCAGTTCTTACCTATTTCCCTATAGTTCTTACCTATAGATAATCTCTTGATTATCTATAGATTGGAACTTCTTTTAAGAGCATTTTTTTATGTATGAGAACCAAACTTGTGAACTAAATTTGCATCTTACTCATTAACTCATTCTTTCTCTTCTGGCTCAGAGAAGTAGTATAGTAAGTAAATAGCAATTTGAGAAAAGGCAGTAGTAATAGCTGCTAACATGAAACCTAGTAGGTGATAGTAAGGATGAAGATGAGAAAAAGCAGTCACTAATGGCAATAATGAAGGAATAAACTTGGAGGCATAATCTTCATACTCTAAACCAGGAGCAGTGCAACAACTAGAAGAACTAAACTAGAAATAAACTGGTTCAGAAGTGAAGGAAGAAGAAAAGTTTGAATAAGAAAAGAGAGGAGCTATATATGTTCCTCTGGAATAAAATTCAGACCAGTAGACTGATTTTGCCAGAGGTCAGGTTCACAAATAGTATAATGTGGTTTAGTTACTTGATGGCTTAGAATAGTGCATGAACCTAGTCACTGATTTGTAGGTCCTAGTTTATGGCTCAGTATTATGCGTGAAGAAAGCCTATGTTGGATTCTTCAACAAAGAGGTGAAATTAAACTATGGCTTAACATTGGTTACAAACCTATCCAATGATTTTCCTCTACTGCAGGGGTGTCAAACTCAATTTCATTGAGGGCCGCATCAGCATTGCGGTTACCCTTGAGGGGCCGGGTGGGTGTGGCCTGGTTGGGCGTGGCTAGAGTGCGTGTGGCCTACTGGGTGGGCATGGCCAGCTCTACGTTGTTCGCATCAATGGTGCCTATGGGGGCCTGGGCATGAGTGGGACAAATTTGAGGGTCTCTGGCAGAAGGAGATGGGACTGGGGCAAGTGCCGAGGCATGGTCCACTGGAGGAGTCTCACTGTTCCTCTCAGGCCATGTGGGAGGGGAGAGGCTGGACGGTGATGCGGAGGTCAAATGCCCAGCCTAGCCCTGAAACACCCGCAGCACTAAGCCCACCCCACTTCCTCAAGGGGGTGCCCAGCTGCTGTGCTAGCTCTCCTTAGCCAGGTTGCTCATGATGGGTATGAGGGCAACGTCAAGAGGGAGGCCCACTTCCTCTCCATGTGAGGAGACCTGGCTTTGTTTCCAAAGCAATAGGATGGGAGACCACCCAGGTTAGGCCAGGAGGAGGGGGCAAGGGGATGGTGAAAGGGCAGCAGGGAAGGACTAAGGCAGGACTTCCCTCAGACTCTCCCTCTCCTTCCTTCCTTCCTTCCTTCCTTCCTTCCTTCCTTCCTTCCTTCCTTCCTTCCTTCCTTCCTTCCTTCCTAAGAACAGAGTGATGGGAAAATATATGAGATGAGGGAGGGAGAAAAACAGGCAAGCAACGCAGCGGGGAAGTGTCATCCTTCTATGAGGAATGAAGAAATGTACCATTGCCTGGAAGTGGCCAGCACATAGTCCTCTCCTCACAGCACCGAGAGGCTGAGCCGGGTGGCATAAATCTGAAGAGAAGCACAACGCTGCCCAGCCCCTAGCCTGCCCGAAGTAGGCAGGGCCATGTGCTGGCCACTTCATGGCGATGGTGCATTTCTTCATTCCTCACAAAGGGTGATACCTCCCTAGTGTGCACCCAGGGGGCGGGGCCGATGCGGCAGGGGCCGGTCCCTCACTGTTTCCAGATGGCCTTGTGGAGCTAAGACTGAATGTATTTCAGCATAGATGACCACCACAAAATTGTGCATTGGCTCCTGGCTGGCCTGGGCCAGGGCCAAGGCAGTGGGGGCCGTTCCCTCACTGTTTCCAGGATGGCTTCGCAGGCCACATGAAACCACTTTGCGGGCCGGATCTGGTCCCCGGGCCTTGTGTTTGACATGTCTGCTCTACTGTGCATGTATTCTGCAAGATTTTAAATGTCCATTTTAAAAAAAACCTGTAATTTTCTTGCCTTCTGAAATTGGGTAACATCTGACTGTTGACTGAAGAGGTTGCTCTTATTTCCTGAATAAGAGCTTTTAATTTGGAAGGCAATATGGCTTCTGTTTTCCAGTCTAGCTAAAATATGAGAACCCTGCTCAGGATCTTGGATTAATCCCCCCCCCCTTTTTTTTGTACTAATAAAGATATTAGCATGGATGACTGCTGCTAATATGGGATAAGGTGACAGCGATCACCTTTATGAAACAGAAACATGATTGTGTATTTTCCCATTCACCTGCCCATTTTTTCCATTTGTGTAAGGTTCATTCAAGGAAAGTTATTTTGCAGCCTTCCCCCATATAATGGGATGGAGACTCTCAGTGTTGGAGTTGCTGTGCTAGATGGGAACTACAATCTAAATGTAGTTGAGAGAACCTGTTGAGTGAGCACTACTCCATGGAATGATGTTGGCCTATGAATTTTCGTTCTTTAGGTGATGCGCCAGTTTGTAAGACATGAATCTGAGGTCTCAACAACTCTAGAAAGATGTAAGTAGCTTCTTAAGAGACAAAGAATGGGGCCTGGCTTCTTAGATCATGTGGTTGCAATGCAACTTTTGTGCATCCTTCTTTACCATCTGGTGTTGATGTTTTGTTTAGCTTTAAATCGTATCCAACTGCTTGGTCGAGTAGGACAGGATCCTGTGATGAGACAAATGGAAGGAAAAAACCCTGTCACAATTTTCAGCCTAGCTACCAATGAGATGTGGCGATCGGGAGACACTGAGGTGGTTCAAGGAGGTAAGTGTGTGTAGCGGTAGCTTGTCAACCATTTTGGCATTAAACTGAATTATGTATGGGCTCAGTCTCCTTTGAGACTGTGCTGTGTTATGATGTCAGCAATAATAAACATGCATCTATGCTTTCTTATTTCCCATGTCCACATACACAGACATATATTCACTAATCTCTAAATTGGTGTCCCCTGGGGCCATTGTAGCAGGAAAATAAGGAAAATGTATTCTTTTATTCCCCTAGGGCATGGGTTGGCAACCCGTGGCTCCGGAGCCGCATGCGGCTCTTTGAGCTGTCTCCTGCGGCTCCCAGTTGCCCGGTGTGCGCGCACCTCTTCGAACGGGCAGTGGCGTCGCTCGTTGGGAAAGCTGCCGCGGCCTGTTTGCACAGCTGCCGCGTTCGTCCATGTTTGATGAGCGTTGCAGGTCTCCCAACGGCAGCAGCTGTGCAAAGAGGACGGTAGCAGTTTGGTGAGTGCATGCGCACCTCTCCAAACCGCCGCCGTCCCGTTTGGAGGTCTGCCGCGCTCGTCAAACATGGACGAACGCAGCAGGTCTCCAAATGGGATGGCGGCGGTTTGGAGAGGTGCGCACGCACTCACCAAACTGCTACCGTCCTCTGCACAGCTGCTGCATTCGTCCATGTTTCTTTCAAATGCGGAGGAATGCAGCAGCTCTGCAAACGGGGGGGCGGCGGTTTGGAGAGCTGCGCAGCTCCCCAAACCTCTGCCTCCACATTTGAAGAGCTGCTGCATTCATCAAACGCAGAGGTTTGGAGGTCCCGGGAGAGGGGGAGGACGCTCGGGTGGCTCCGGCGGTGCCTGGGCTGAAGGCGCCGCCGCAACCCAGTGCCCGTCGCAGGCGAGTCCGTCTCTCCCCCACCCACATAAGCTGGTGGCACAGGGCAGCGACAGGTGCGTGCAGCTCAGGATGCGGTGCGGGTGTAGGGGGTGGTGTATTTTTTTTGCTTGTTCTGCGCATGCGCGTGCGCGCCCACATGCGTGCGCACATTTTGCGGCTCCCACTTTTTTGTGTGTATGACGGAGCCGGTTCCGAGTGGCTCTTTTGCTGTTTCGGGTTGCTGACCCCTGCTCTAGGGATAATTTAATATCTTGCCATTTTGGAAAGCTCTCCAAATGGGATTTCTCCTAGATTCTTGGGCTCAAAATTATACATAATCACAAGCTTTCAGTTCTTAACTTTTGAAGTTCATTTTTAACAACATCTCTTCCTGCCATCACCTGCTAATGGTTTTTGAAATCTTGGAGTCTTGTCCTAGCAACTAACTGATAAAGCCGCTCCTGATTGTATAGTGAAACTGTGTGCCTAAATGTATTTATATAGTATTCTTGCCCTAATAATTTACTTGTCCTAATAATTTATTTGTAAACTAAGAGGTCCTTAGAATTACTAAAAATATTTAAGCAGATTATTTTTTCCTGCAGCCCACTTAACTGAAAGATCATAAAGTGCAGTTTGGGTGAATTGAGTCACTGCCACTATTTACTTCTGGGAAACTAATTAGGAAAGCCAACAAAATCAAATTTAAAAAGGTCAAAAGTTCCAAGATGGGGAGTTAGCAATTGTTAGTACAGGTGTGGAGGGGGGTTCTAATGGGGTCAGCTAGCCCCAAAGTTGGGTGGGCCTCTGTATTCCCCACGCAAGGTCACACAGCCTTGCAAATTTTGACCACTTTGTTGGAAGGCCAAGGGATTAGGGGCTTTCCTTACCTCTGAGGGCAGGACTTGCCTCAGTGGAAGGGCAGTGGCAGAGAACGCTGTTTTCCTAGACCCCGCTAGTCGAAATTCTTTGACTGAAGGGGTCTGCAGCGTACCTACCCTGCTTGAATCAATGGGGCGGGCTGATGTGATGCGTCAAAGCCAGTTCCATAGGTAACCTGGCTTTATAGATGATGTCCAACACCTTAAATTGGATCCAGAAGCAAACTGGCAGTAAGTGCTGTTCACAGAGCAAAGGCGTTATATGTGCCTTTCTTTGGGCATCCAGTATGGCTCATGCAGCTGCATTCTGCACCAGCTGAAGCTTGCGGAGAGTTTTCAAGAGTAGCCCCATGTAGATTGCATTGCAGTAGTTCAGTTGGGAGATAACCAGGGCATAAGTGACTGCTCAGAGACCCTCCCTATCCAGGAAGGTGGGGTAACTGGCACACAACCCAGAGTTGGGCTAAGGCCTTCCAGACTATACCTGCAGCTCGCTCTTTGAGCAGGAGCCATGAATCCAAGAGGACCCCTAAGTTAACGCACCAGGTCTGTCTGGGCTAGTGTAATCTCATCCAGGACCAAAGACGATAAACTCCTAGATACAAAAGGGCCCACTCACAGTACTCCGTGTATTGTACTGATATCACTGATAATATAGCAATGCCTCTGGTTGTGGGAGACCAAATGTGTGCCATCCTTGAGGACGGCCAGATTGTAAGGCAGGCTTAAGATCTTGAAATCTGAATAATCATGCTACCAAATCTTGGGATACTCTGGAGCTGCAAACTGGGGTCTGGGTTGCCCATTTCTGCTATAGTCAATACTAAAGATCCCTGTATGTTGCTGAAAATCCTTTTTGTGTTTTATGTGGCCTAGACGATGTTACGCAGAAGACAACATGGCACAGGATCTCAGTGTTCAGGCCGGGGCTGAGAGACTTAGCTTATCGGTTTGTGAAGAAGGGGTGAGTTGAACTGAGATGTTGTTGGGTGAACTTTCCAACATGCTTCATTCAAATAAGAATTTATTTCTAGTCCTCCAAGTTCATATATCATGTCTAATTATTTGCCTAATCTTGCCTAATGCTGTCTGGGAGAAGCTGGTCTTTGTCCAAACTCTGATCACCTTCCCAATAATAGACTCAGAGTGGGTGTATCTAATTTATTTTGCACGTGCTTTTTATGGTACTCTGGTCCTTGGTACTGCTAGAAGCAGACTTGCCCAATTGTCTAGGGCAAAAATGAACAGTTAGCTTATGAGAGATGCATTTTTTGCTGAAATTTCATACAGCAAAGCTTTTTTTTTCCTAACTGAGACTGGTGTTAAGAGGAAAAATTCGGCTACAGCTCTTCACTGTTTCATTTTTAAAAAAATATCCCTGAGGAAAAAGGAAACGAAGTGGATGCCAAGAGGAGCATATGGTTTGTTGTCAGCCGGATAGGATTATTTTGGCAATTCCTTGTGCCAAACACAGCCTTGGCAATAATAATTAAAATCCTCTTCTCTGATCTTCTGTAATTCACATAATTAACATATAAGCAGTGTGCACTGGTGGGAGCAGTTAAATATTGATTTAATTACAAGGAAGTAATTTTCCAATTAAAGTTGAAGGCAAAACTTTTACAAGATTTGAAACTTACTTAGTTCAGCAAGAGATTTTAAATCAAATATCCCCAAATTTGGAGAGTGCTAACCCTAGCATATTTCAAAATATACACAACAACTGTCCTTGAAGGAAAATCACTTATTCTTTTAAGACTGTTCATTAACAGGAATAGTTGAAAATATAAGCCATGCATTTTAAATATAAAATTTTAAATTTAAATATAAAATGTTGCCCATTTTATAGAAATGCACACCTACATTTTGTTTCCCGAATTAAATTAAATTTAAAAGTCATTTAAATTTGTGTTAAGTACTATTGCTGGTAGTCACCCAGTATAATTCAATTTCTTTGATTTTTTTTATTATATGTAAAATCTGTTGTAACTAATTGCTTCTTTTGTTATTGTTTATGTTCTTTTATTTTGTAAATTTTAATGTTTACCTTCAAGTGAGATTCTGGTCCTTATCTGTAATAAAGGGCTGGGAGCAAGTTTGGTCTAGTGCAGGAGTAGGCAACCTTGGCTCTTTTATGCCTCGTGGACTTCAACTCCCAGAATTTCTGAGCCAGTATGGCTCAGTATGGAAACCTCTCCCTTTCTCCTCAGCATGGCTGGCTCAGGAATTCTGGGAGTTGACGTCCATGAGTCATAAAAGAGCCAAGGTTTCCTACCCCTAGTCTAGTGGCTAAGGCATCAGTCTAGAAAGAGGAAGACTGCGAGTTCAAGTCCCATCTTAGCCATGAAAGGCAGTTTGGTGACTTTCAGCCAATCACTTTCTCTCAACCCAATCCAGTTCACAGTCTTCTTATGAGGAAAATAGGAGGAAGGAGTATTGTGTGTCCTTGAGTTTATTTGTAAAAATAATAAAGGTGGAATATGAAAAAATACAGGAAAAAGCTGAAAAAAGTAAAAATTGAGGGCTGCAATTAATATGCGATTATTTGTCTGTTTGGTTCTTGACAGTGCTCGGATCTACGTGGAGGGAAAGATAGATTATGGCGAATATATAGATAAAAACAATGTGAGGCGGCAAGCTACAACTGTCATTGCAGGTAAAAAGTTTTGAACTGCAACTGCTAATAGTGAAGATGGATGTTGCTGCATAGACTCCTGCATTGCTTCCCTGAGGGATTCTCCTAAATTTACAGATTATTAGGCCATACTTGTATTCTCATTTCTTCCACTAGATGTCTCTCTTGGATGCTGTTCTTTAAAAAAAAGTCTGTAGGACCACAAAGTTCTCAGTGCAGTGTTCCTTGTCAGATGCCTTCTGAGGTGTCTTAAATTACAGCCCTCATCTTCCCCTACCATGCTGGGTTGGAGACTATGGAGGTGGAAGCCGAAGACACAAGATAGGCAAGATTGTTTGCCTGAGAACTGACAGTCTTGGTCATTTTCTATCTTCTCACAGAATGAACAGGTTTGCTTTGTAAGGGAATGTACGCTTGGCTAAAAGTTCAGATGCAGGCATTTACCAGGAAATACTGAATGTCTGCCTGGGCCATTGATTCCTTTTAACTTGCTACATTTTCTCTCTGCTGGGCTTAGAGAGAGAAACTTCAAAAGCAAGAGAAGAGGAAAGGAGAGGTTTAAAAAATGAGGGAGAGTACACCCCTTTTTAATGTGATTTTTATTGAATATTCTTACAAAGTGAAAAACTACAAAAAAGATGAAAAAATAGTAAAAAGATAAGAATATGCAAGGAAAATAGAAAAGTAGAAGAGAAAGTGAACCAGGAAAAATATTTTAAAAAGTGACACCCAACCTTCTTTGTAGCAATTACATAGTTAACCCTATTTCTACCCTACCAAATTATATAACATAATTTCCTTCTTCCCATATACAACCCTTTTTAATCAATAAATCCAGAAATCAACAGTTCATTTATATCCACTCAGTGAAAAGTCCATAAAAGATTTCCGGTCCTTTGTGTAAAGTCATTGTTCTTTCCTTTGCCAAACAAATCAATTTAGCCATTTCTATAAGCGCTGCCATTTTCACAGTCGGCTCCATGAAAGTATGCCTCTTCAAGTCCAAAAATGACAGAAGGGTGATGCTCTTTTATGGGCCACCTTTCCCTAACGATGTAATGTTGTGGTCAGGTTCTTCTGCTCTTTGACAAATGGGGGGAATTAAAAGTGAAGAAAAGCATTGTATTGTTGTTCTAGACTAGAGCCTGTAGTTTGTAGCAGTAGTAACATGGATTTTTGGAAATCCTGGGCTAGACTGAGTAATCATTCTGGAAAAGAAATGACAAATATTTCCACACTGTTGTCCAGAGACAACACACATTTGGACACACGCATTTAGCAGTGAGCTTAACTTGAAGAAGACTACATCTCTATTTTGGTAGTGATTTGCTCTCTGAGCTTGCCATTTAGTTTCTGAGCGCTTTGTTACCATGCTAGGTAACATCAACAAGTGGGACTTTGGTAGAAATATCTTGTTCTGTTCCTCTTTAGCTTATATATGTCTTGTGTGCTGGTGTGGTCAGTTGATTGCGTGACTGGCATTATTTTCAACTGCTGAGGAGCTGGTTGTTTCTGTTGTTGATTGATCATTCAAATGGTCCAGTTTCTTAAGTGTTTATATACTGGATCTAAATCAGTACGCTTGTTAATTTTCCCTTTTGTAGAACACCACGCTTCAGTAAATTCATGTGTATGGTGAGTGTTGGCATGGCCGATGACCACACCAGCACCCAAGACATACATAAGCGAAAGAGGAATAGAACAAGACATTTCTACCTAGTCACCCTGATGATGTTACCTAGCCTGGTGACGAAATGTTTGGAAACTAAATGGCAAGCTCAGAGAGCAAACCACTACCAAAATCTAACACCCGAGCTACAAGTATTTTGTACTAGATCTCTAATTTTTTCTAAAGAGCACAAGATGGTGTGCATCTTTCTCCCTTCCACAAAAATCTCTATGGCTACTTTTAAGTCTGTTCAAAAACAAGAGAGACAAGAGAAGGTCCCCATGAGTTTAATGGTGGAGCAGGCGCTTGAAGTTGGGACTTCTAATCCCATAATTACCATTATTTCACTGGTGCTCAGATGGCTTATAGTATACCAGCCTGCTAGACACCTCTAAGCAGGGAATGATCCTCACCGCAAAAAATTGCAATAGTTGCCAGAAGATATTATGGATTTTATAATAACAACGCAGCTCGCAGGGCTTATACTGCATGCTGATCAATTCAGGATTGTTCTTACTTTGTAACCTCCAACCACCTGCAGTTAGTATTGTATGTAGAATATGCAATGTACTTTGAGCCTGAACTGGATGGCTGAGAGACACAGCAAGTTGATATGGTGCATGTGAAAAATTCCAATATCAGGTATAGATAGTCCTCACAACTTTTCTTTTGCTAAGTGAGGCAGTTGTGAAGTGAGCTTTGCCCCATTTTAGGTCCCTTTTTACCACGATTGCTAAGTGAAGCACTGCAGTTAAGTTAGTAACAGGGTTGTTAAGTGAATCTGGCTTCCCCATTGACTTTGCTTGTCAGAAGGTCGCAAAAAGTAATTGCATGACTCCCAGGACATTGCAGCCGTCATAAATATGAATCAGTTGCCAAGTGTCCGAACTTTGATCCCATGACCATGGGGATGCTGTAATGGTCATAAGCATGAAAAATGGTCTTAACTTACTTTTTTTCAGTGCCCTTGTAATTTCGGTCACTAAATGAACTGTTGTTAAGTCGAGGACTGCCTGTACAAATAGTCTGTAAGACAAGATGGAAAAGATAAATCTGAAAAAAGGAAGTTACTGCTCACAAAATCCAGATGTATATGTATGTGTGTGTAATAATAATTGTGTCTCTTATTGTTTGTGCTTTCAGATAATATTATTTTCCTGACTGATGCTAAGGATATATTTCCTGAGTCGACTTAAAAGGAATGAAGCAAATGGGATTTGGACTGAGGATTAAGCTGTTCTTTTTGTTTTCTTTTTGATTGTAAGCTTTTCCTAATACCATAATCATGTCTTTGTTGTCTACCCTGATAAAAAATAATTTTTGTACAAAAAGAACATTTATTCAATTTTTTGCCCGCTGCGTTAAGAAATTCTTAGCAAATCATCATAAATCATCTAAAGAACAATTGCATGACAATAAGCAGTTCTACCACGTATCACTGAAATGCAGTAAAAATAGATGGTGACATCTGTAAATCCAAGGCTCCTTAAACAATTCTGCTCTTAATAATTTCCTGAACCTGAATATAATTTTTGCTTTGTTCAGGCTTTTGACACATGTATGTGTGATCTCTCAGAAAGTCCTTTTAATGGAGGGCAGAGAGAAAGGTACGTTGTTGTTTGTTTCTTTGTTTTGGCTGCTTTGCTAAGTTTGATGTGATGAAAGTTAAAGGAGAAGTGCAAATTGGCCAGGCCCAGAACTAAATTGTTTAGCAGCACTGATGTACCTTCCGCTGGTGACATAACATTTCTATAGAGCCCTTGTGCTCTCCGAGTTTGGTTGTTTGTTGCAAACATTTCATTACCCAACTAGGTAACATCCACGCAACAACCAAACTCAGAGTAGCAAGGACTCCACAGTTCAGCCCTGAGCTATAGGTATGCTCTTCTGTTAGTATCCTTTCTGTATTTGAAGTGGGCTCCTTGTGCGAGTCCATGGTCAGTTGGGAAGAGGTGCGACCTTGTAAAAGGTGTTCATTTCTCCAGCAAGCGCTTCCTGAAGAAAACCCTCTGTAATCCTTTGCACTGCTAGTCCAGTAAAGCTGTTGTGATTCAGGGTCAGCCTGTGGGTTCGGCAGTTGGGTCAGACGATTCAGAGGAGGAGGAGGAGGGGGGTGTTGGAGAGGTTGCTGATGAGAGCTCTCAGCCAGGCCCCTCCCACCTGGTCACGATGCAGACCCAGCTGTGTGAGCCTGACAGCATGGATGAAGATGACCCACAGCTGGCCCTGTTCAAGGACGCCCAACGCAGGAGGCAGTCAATCAGTAGTAAACAGAGGAAGACAATGGGGCACCTCGGAAGGAGGCAGAGAGAAGCCACGCCCTGAACTGTATAAAAGGGGAATGCGTGGGAGGGCTGGTTTGCTGAAGGCAACCGCTTGAATAGCTCCTGTTTCATGGTTCGTGTCTTGTTCTGTTTGCTTTTGTATCCATAAATTTGGCAGGCTTAGGTCCAGCCTCTTGCCTTCTTGTAAAAGGGGTTGTCCCTGCCTTTTCTGCAGGGCCGGTAGCAGGCTGGTACAGAACAAAAGCTACCATCTGCAGAACTAGATTCTGACTGTAAGTCAAGACTGGCTGCCGTGATTGGAAATAGCTCTTTTAAGAGGCTGCTGCATGGCCTCCATCCTTTCATTCAGCTCTGAGCACAATTTACAACTCCAGTTCCTACAATGTCATACTATGGCAATTTAGCTTGTTTTCTTTTTTTTAATGAGCACACCCAACAGACATGCTAAATATCTAGTAGGCTTAATATAATTTATTTTGCAAAAATGCATCTTTGTAAAAAAAAAATAGGTGAGCATCATCACCATAGACTGCTCTACTCGTGGCTTCTGAAGGTTTCTCAAAAGGACTGAAGAAAATCCACCAATACAAAAACTGGACTTTAAGAGAGCTTGTTCAGCTCTTTTTTTTTAATCTGAAAGTGATGTGGGCTGAAGGAGTTTCCCTCTGCACTGTGCCAGCCTTTCTCTGACAGAAATGGGGTGTTTTTACACCTACAGTACATTTGGGGGTGGGGGGAGGGGGCTTTGGTTGGAAAAGAGCCAATTTAGCAGATAAGATGCTGGAACTGGATTGGGGAGAATTCAGATTCATATCCTCCTTCAATTAAGCAGCTTACTGGATAATTTTAGACCAGTCACCTTCCCATCGATCCATTTGGATTGTGGGGTGAAATACCGGTAGTCCTTGACTTACAATCACTCGTGTAGTGACTGTTTGAAGTTAAAACAGCACTGGAAAAAGTGAGGTATGACCAGTTCTCGTACTTATGACCATTGCAGCATCGTCGTGGCCACATGATTAAAATTCGGGTGGCAACATTCCCAGCTGGCTTCTAACAAGCCAAGTCAAGTGGAAGCCAGAGTTGCTTAACAATCACAAGTCACTTAAAACGGGAGACATTTGCTTAACCTTGGCAAAAATGGTAAAATGGGGCACATCTCAATCAATAATCACCCTGCTGAGCAAATGGAAATGTTGGTAACAAGTCAAGGACCACCTGTAAGTGCATTAAAATCTGCCCTGCTGCTATACGGCAGACTGAACTTGCAGCCTGTGTTTTTAACCAAACAGGCTTTGAATTGGTGTTTTTAGGACTTAGCGCATCAAGAGGGACGTGACTGGAGAAGCCAGTCTAACTCGTATGTCATAGATATGAAGGTTGCAGCCCAACTTGTCCCTAACCTGCATTCTTCCGAAGCCAGTGTAGTTTCATGACCTTTCAGTCTTCTTGCCAACTTCCGTGTTCCTTCCTTTCTCCATTACCCCATGCACACCGTTCTCGCCTCCAGGTCCTTGTTGATGGAAGTCTGACAGCACCAGGGAACATCTGATAATCTGCAGATGAGTCATGCAGGTGAAGAGCTGGTTATTTCTCAACCTGACGGCAGCTGGGCAGAATAAAAAGGAAGGGGGGGATGGGGAAACCAGGATAGTCACAGCATGATTCAAAGCAGACTGGCCAGTGTTTGCAAAGTATTGTTATGAATACTGGATCATATTTTCCTAAAATGAGATTTCCACAGCTCTTTAGCAAAGGGAGAATCCTTCTGACAGCTTCCACTGGAAGAAAATAACAAATGTGCTGCAGAAGCAAAGCAGAGCACTTTTCAGCAGGAAGGAAAGATTTAGGAAAATTCATAAAGAGAATACGGAGGCAATAGCTGCCATTTATTTTTTCCCCCAAGCTAATGTGGCATAACTGCTATAGTTCAAGAAGTCTTTGAACTTTAGCTTTGCTATGCTTTTGACCTCAGTTTGCCCAGCTATAAAATGGGGGACAATGGTTCTGGCTTACTTTACAGGGTAAATACCGATTATATATCTAAGTAAAGAATGTTATTATTTATTTATTTATTTATTTATTTATTTATTTATTTATTTATTTATTTATTAGATTTCTATACCGCCCAATTCCCGAAGAACTCAGGGCGGTTTACAGGGCAAAGTTAAAAACAGTTAAAACAGTACAAAAGTTAGAATACAGTTAAAATTAAAATAGAATTAAATAACGTTAGCCCAAATTTAAAATTTAATTTAAAATTTAAAACCCCTCAGTCCAGGCCAGCTAAATCAAACAACCAGGTTTTTAGGTCCCGGCGAAACGAACGAAGGTTGGGGGCGGTCCGGAGTTCCACAGGCAGGTCGTTCCACAGGGCAGGCGTGCCCACAGAGAATTCCCTCCCCCTAGGGATAACCCGCCGGCACTCACCCGCGGCACCCTAAGGAGGCCCTCCCTGTGGGAGCGCACAGGACTATGGGAGATTGATGCTGGCAGGAGGTGCTCCCTAAGATAACCTGGACCCATGCCATTTAGGGCTTTATAGGTCATCACCAGCATCTTGAATCTCACCCGGAGGGCAACCGGAAGCCAATGCAGCTCGCAGAGGAGAGGTGTTACATGGGAGTGTCGGGAAACTCCCATCACAACTCGCGCGGCCGCATTCTGCACCAGCTGAAGCCTCTGAGTGGTCCTCAAGGGCAGCCCCATGTAGAGAGCATTGCAGTAGTCTAACCGGGAGGTCATGAGCGCATGAGTAACTGTGCGTAGGGCATCTCGGTCCAGATAGGGCTGCAACTGGTGCACCAGGCGAACCTGGGCAAAAGCCCCCCTAAACTAATTTTTGAACTAATTTTGAATTAATTTCAGTTACTGTGGCAAAAGGTACACATTTTTTAAAAAAATAGAAATATGCCAGAGAAGCCTTTTTTCTAGAGTAAGCTGTATCAATGTTGAAAATATTTGTTTTGTTGAATACAGAAACATTCACGTGTAGCCCAAAGTCCCTGCAAGTCAGGAGGGTCCAACCTTGGCAACTTTTAAGACCTATGAAACTCCCAGAATGCCGTAGCCAGCCATGCTGGCTGAGGAATTCTGTGAGTTGAAGTCCACAAGTCTTAAAAGTTGTCAAGGTTGGACACCCTGCTGTAAATACCCAGAGATCTTACATGCAGTCAAGCAGGTGTGGTTAGACTCAGCCTCTCGGGCGAGAAAGTTGTGTGATAGACGTTTCCCTCCCCCCACCCCCCAAGTAATCTCATAAATTGCATCATACTTTAAAAAGAATTTATGCATTCACATAAATACTTACCATTAGCACTGTCCCACAGCAGATAAAAGCAGTGGGGAAATCTGCTTGAAGGCTTTGTAGTTCAGGGAAAGAATTGGTTGTAAAGCTAAGTTTAGAAATCATGCACTACAAGACATGGGTTAGCCCTTTCCTGGACACCCTGAAGCTGCTGCAGTGCAGAAACTTCAATTTGAGCCCCACAATTATTTCTACAGTTCACACAATTTTGTATGTGGTGCAGGAGGCATGGCTTAATTGATTATCTTTCTGATTCCCCCCCCCCCAACCAAAATTTTCAGGACACATTACAAGGCGGTTTTTTTTTAAATAAAAAATAAAATGGAGTGAATATCAAACATATCCAGATTTAAGTCTTCATACAGAATATAATAATCCTAATCAACATAACAAGATGAAATCTGGTTTTCATAGTTAAGGTCAGTAAATTGACTGCATTTTTGTTTTGTTAAAAAATGGGATTATTTTTCTTTTATCATTCAATTTTGAGGGTGGACAGTGATAGTATTTGAAGCTCATGGGTAAAACACATTTTTTTATTTTATTGAAAAGTTTTAGAATACATTTTAAAAACATAAACTCACTCCCTCCCCCTCCCCCCCGACTTCCCAGAGCTGAATACAGGGTATTAACTTTTACAAACTTAAGCTAAAATTTGCTAACTAAAAAAAACACATTAAATTCTATCACACTTTAACTCCCCTTAAACATAACTAAATAACTACTAATGAATACCTAATAATACATCATATAAAACTAATACTTATTCATATGCTAAATGAAACTTTTTAGTCCCATATTTATTCTGAATAAACTCGATCCATCTTCTCCATTCCACAATATATCTCTGTTGTGACTGTTGTTTCAAATATGCTGAAATCTTTGCCATTTCCGCCAGGTTTGAAACTTTCAAAGTCCACTCTTCTATAGTAGGCAGTTCTTCCTTCTTCCAATATTGGAAGAAGACTAAAAGTCTTGCTGCCGTAATTAAATTCAACATCAATTTAGTATCTATAACAGTACAATCTGTAATAATACCCAACAGAAATAACTGTGGAGAAAACCTTATCTTTTTCTTAAATATCTTCTGCATGTTCCACCAAATTTTAATCCAAAAAGCTTTGACTTTTTTACTAGTCCACCATATATGATAATACGTTGCATCATCACAACCACACCTCCAACATTTAGGCTGACAGTTCGGATACATACTTGCTAATTTTTTAGGATCTAAATGCCATCTGTAAAACATTTTATAAAAATTCTCTCTTAAATTTTGAGCTTGTGTAAATTTTACATTTCTAACCCATATCTTTTCCCAAATATCCATTGTTATGACCTCCTGAAAATTCTAGACCCATGTTATCATACAGTCTTTAACAAGTTCCATTTCTGAGTCTATTCCTATCAATGCATTGTATATCCTTCTTATTTGTGCTTGACCTTGATCTCTAATTTGTTTTACCAAATTTTCATCAGTTATCGAAATACCAACTTTCTGATCTTCCTTCCATCTAGCTTGTAACTGCCCATACTGTAACCAAGTTTGTACTATTTTCCCTTCTTTTAAAATATTATATGGCTTCAATTGCCATACATTCCTTTCCATCCTAAGAATTTCTCTATATGTAGTCACATCATGTTTAAATCCCACATTTATATTTTCTATTGCATGTTTAGGTATTGCCCAAATTGGTATTTTATAATTTAACTTATATCGATATTTTTTCCAAACTTGCAACAGAGCATACCTTAATATATGTATCTTAAAAACATTATCCACCTTCTTGTCATACAATAAATATGCATGCCAACCAAATAACAAATCACAACCCTCAATATTCAATAATCTCCTTTGTGTTGAATTAAACCAGTCACTAATTGATGATAAAGCAGCAGCCTCATAATATAATTTAAAATTGGGCATTTTAAGACCACCTCTTTCACGTACATCTTGCATTATCTTAAATTTTACTCTTGGACTTTTCCCTACCCAAACAAATTTATTAATACCTTTCTGCCATTCCTCCAAGTTTGAATCCTTTTTAAGTATAGGTATCATTTGAAACAAAAATAAAAACTTTGGCAAAACATTCATTTTCACTGCTGCAATTATTCCCAATAAAGATACAACTATCTATCTCTTTTTGTATTTTTAACCATAACAATTCATAATTATTTTTATATAATTTCACATTTGAAGCTGAAAGATATACCCCCAAATATTTAGTCTTTTTAACTATTTCAAATCCAGTTAGTTCTTCTAAAACAACCTTTTGTTCTGTAGTCATATTTTTAGACAATATTTTAGTTTTTTGCATATTTATCTTAAATCCAGAAACTTTTCCATATAACAATATTATCTCCATCAAATCTACAACTGAATAAGTCGGTTGACTTAATGTAATAACCAAGTCATCCACAAACGCTCTCAATCTATAATCTTGACCTCTTATTTTAATTCCTTTAATTTTATTTGAGTCTCTTAATCAATATTTCCAATGTTAAAACAAACAACAAAGGTGACAACAGACACCCCTGTCTTGTCCCCTTTTCAATGTTACATGCTTCTGTCAAACTACCATTAATTATTATTTGAGCTGTTTGCTTCTGATATATTGCCCTAATAGGTTGCAAAAAGTTGTCCCCAAACTCCATTTTCTCCAATAGCTTAAATAAAAATTGCCAATCCAATTGATCAAAAGCTTTTTCAGCATCCAAAAAAATCAGCGCTGCAGAGACCTGGTTATTTCTTTCCAAAAATTCCAATAAATCTACAATATGTCTCACATTTTTTTTCATTTGTCTACCACTTATAAATCCTGTTCGGTCACTATGAATCATTTGCTGCATTACCTTCATTAATCTATTTGCTAAATTTTTTGCAAATATCTTGTAATCAGTATTTAAGAGCGATATTGGCCTATAATTTTTGGTTTGGGTAAGATCTTGATCTTCCTTTGGAATCAGCGATATAAAAGCTGTTTTCCACGATGGAGGCACTTCTCCTCCAGATTGAATTGTTCTAAATAATACTTTTAAAGGTTCCACCATTTCTAACTGTAAATCTTTATAATAAACGGCAGTCAAGCCATCTGTTCCTGGTGCTTTCCCCACCTTTAATTGTTTAATTGCTAAAATAATTTCTTCAGCATTTATCAGTTGATTCATCCCTTCCCTTTGCTCTTGTGTAAGAACAGGGATATTCACTTCTTGTAAATATCTATCTATATCTATTCCTTGAATCTTATCCCTAACATATAACTTAGAATAAAATTTAACAAAAGCCTTTTTAATAAGATTTTGCTGAAACACCTCTTTTCCCTTATATACTATTCTATCTATGTTACGTGACCTTTGTTTCTTCCTTAACAAATAAGCTAACCACCTACCCGGCTTATTAGCATTACAAAAAGTATTATGGTTAACATACCATAGGTTGGTTGCCACTTGATCTGCCATCAACATATTAAACTGACCTCTTAACAAAGTAATTGCTTCTTTGATCCTCTTATCAGATGGATTCAAAATTAGAGCCTTCTCTTTCCTCTTAATTTCCTCCTCTAACTCTTTTTGCTTATATTCCAATTTATGCCTATATTTATTATTCAAATATATTAACACTCCTCTCATATAAGCTTTACTTGCATCCCAAACCATTTCAATAGAAGTACCCTTATACATATTTGTATTAAAAAAATCTTTCATCTGTTTTTTACATTCATCCACATTTTCTTGATATTTAAACAGATTTTCATTCAATCTCCAAGACCTCCTCTCTCCACTCCAACCATACTGGACTATGATCTGATAAAGTTCTTGGACATATCTTAATCTTGGGTAAAACACATTTTGAATGTAAAATCTCCCATGTGAAAATTCCAACTGATCCAGATGGCTACATGAGTTCTGTCAGTAAAGGGGTGTTCACATGAAACACTTATTCATATTTAATTTTATAAACCAGTATTCTTGACTTGCATTATGCTCTTAAGCTCATCACCCAAGCTGGGTTCATGCTTTAACTGTAATTATCTAATAGGAATCTTCCTCTTAAGCACAGCTTAAGGGTTAAATACGGTTACCCAATTAGTCACCTAATCATGTCATTTTTTGCTGAATTGTAGCCCACAGAATAAGCCACAATTGGCTGCCTTCCTACATTGCTGTATACACCAAGCCATAGTATGCTTTTGTTTGGGCTTAAATTAGCCATTCCATAATGCTGATGCTGCTTGTGCTCACGTGGTTATTTTTAAAAATATTAGTTGCTTATACACAACTCTCATCAAGTTTTGCAAATATACCTTAGAAAGCTGAGTTTAAGTAGTGCGTGCCTTCAGAACTGAGTATCAGGAAACAATTTGCTGAATTTTGCAATTATTTTAACAGGATTTTGAAGCAGGCAGCTTCCATGGCTCCTCTCCAGATATTCTTTGCACTTTCCAGTATGAGTAATACGACAGCCCCACCTTTTTGTTCTTCTGGGCCAGACTGAGAAGCTTCAGCTGAAAATCAGCTGCAGTGTTAACCTTTTCAACAATTCAGATTATACTTCTGATCCTGGAGGTTGAAGTGTTGGAGTTGTGCTTTTTAAGAGATAATTGCAGTGGTACTGGCAGGCTAGTTATTGCTTTGGGACATCTCATTCCAAGAGTACTGATTCCCAACTCACTTGACTGCAATTCCCACAATTCTGGGTTGGAATTCTTAGAACTGCAATCCACTCTTTCTGAAGGAGATTCTGAGGTAGAGATTGTGCAGCTCTGGGTGTACATAAGTTCCATTTTCTTTGAATGTTATTGAAATTATCATGGCCTGGTTTGTAGGTAACATTAAGCCAATATGGTAAGCTGCAAATCAGGAACATTATGACTACAGCAATGTTGAACTCAGCCAAATGGGCTGCCTTAATAGTTAATATGAACTAGTAGGGAATGGCCCTGTCTCTCATTTTTGAGAAATAATATATTTTGATGGCCCTTTAAAAAGCTAATGGATATGATAGATTCTCTACTCTGCTGGGCTATCGTTGAAAAAGCAAAAGAAGCTCTACCCTAAGAGTCTGCAGATGAGCTGACAGCAACAATAAGTCAATCTCAGATAGTGGGAAAGGTTATACAGAAAATGACTGTCCTTCAGATAACCCGGACCTAAACTGTGTAGGGTTTTAAATGTAATGAACAGCACTGTATTTTGCCTGGAAGCAGGTTGGTAATCACAATACTTTTAAGAACCACCACTATGTGGTGGCCTTATCTTTTTCCCAAGACCAACTTTGCTGATGGATTGACATTTCTAGGCTAGGCAAAATAGTACCCCCAAACAGAACATATTACAAAACTAATGAGATAATAGTGTGCACCATGGTTTTAGAACAATATTCTTTCAGAATGGAATACAGTTAGCATGTAAAGTGGTCAAAACTTGCTCCTTTACATTTTCTCAGTCTCTAAAATGTGCACTCCACTTCTTCTGGGAGATTAAGTAAAGCTAAAGGTTCCCCTGCACATGCGTGCTAGTCGTTTCCAACTCTAGGGGCCGGTGCTCATCTCCGTTTCAAAGCCGAAGAACCAGCGCTTGTCCGAGGACATCTCCGTGGTCATGTGGCCGGCATGACTAGACGCCAAAGGTGCACGGGACACTGTTACCTTCCCACCGTAGTGGTCCCTATTTTTCTACTTGCATTTTTACGTGCTTTCGAACTGCTAGGTTGGCAGAAGCTGGGACGAGTAACAGGCGCTCACTGCAATCACTCGGTATTCGACCCGCCAAACTGCTGACCTTCTGATCAACAAGCTCAGCGTCCTAACCCACTGAGCCACCACGTCCCTTCTGGGAGATTATAACCCCATAATTTCAGGATAGGCATTTCCCTGGAATTATGTCTTCTTCTTAAAAGAATCTAGTCTGCAATCAGTTTCAAATTATCCCATACTGAATAAAGCTGACTTTCAGGCAAGTTGTATCATTTCCTGAAGATATTGCAGAGAAATAAATCTAAGTGACAACAGGATACTGATAGTAACCATTTCATGCAGACAGAATAAAGCCCCAAGGGATGGTATGTAATAGCTTATAGTCTGAGACACAAATCTCTCTTCAAATAACACCATCTGAATTTTGTTTCTTCCATTCAATCATTTCTGATTCTCGGAGACTGCCTGGACAAGTCCCCGCGAAAGTTTTTCAGAAGTTATTTGCCACTGCCTCCTTCCTAGAACAAAAGTGACTAGTCGAAGCTGGCTTTATGCCTAAGGTTAGGGTAAAATTCATGGTCTCTTGGTTTCCAGACTAATGTCTTAACCATTACACCAAACTGAAATTTATCCGGTGCAATTCAAGATGCTGGTTATTTAGCCGTAAAGCCTCACATGGCACAAGGGCAGGTTATCGGCTGGACTTTCCATCTCCAACCATCTCTGTTCCCCCACCAGAACTAGTAGAGTTGGCATGTTTTATGACCCATCTATTAGTACCATTTTGTGGGACTCATGTTTTCTCTGTCATTTCATGTGTCCTTTCAAACAGCCTTCTTCTGGAAAGCCAGAGGATCCTGTTGGTCTTTTGTAAGACATTAAAGACTTGGAGGTTTCTTGGTGCATTTGGCCCAGAAAGTTGAAGACTTGATGTTTTAATGATGAAGTGGAATCATAAAGATGTTTTTCCCAAAGGCAATTGGACTTGGTTTTCCTTGAAGACATTTTGCTTCTCATCCAAGCAGCTTTGCTTCCTTGAAGAAAAACATCTTCAAGGAAAAACAAAGTCCAGTTACCTTTTGAAAAAGCACCTTTGGGATAACCTTGACCTGGATGATTGAGAATCTCCATAGAGTCCAGGGATGTCAAACTGCTGGCCCATGGGCCGGATGCATCATCTGGAAGCTGCACCCACCCCATTGCTGGCAATGGCAAAACTGTCCCGATATGTTGCGCGACATCACGTGACATCATGAGTTTGACATGTCTGCCATATACAGATGAAGTAGAATTAGTTTTGACACCAAGCATATGTTATATTTTGTTTTTTCTGTGTTGATTTATGAACTGTTACTTTTGTTTTAATTCTGATGGCCACCTTGGAGAGATGGGTGGTTATATAAATACTATTAATCATTTAAGTAAATTTGTAAGTTTACTATGATCAGTACCATTTAAGTCTGTTGAGAGCTCAAAAAAAATCAGCAGTCAACAGTGCTTTGCATTCTAAATCAAACATCATTCATCAGATGGATTAAAACAGTCTTATTCCTTCATCTCCTGAAGCCAGTTTGAAGTAGGTTAGAATCTCTGCTTCTTCCAGCACCTCCTGAAGTTGAAAAACCATAACTCCCTCAATCACCTTCTCCAATTATTTTCCATCTTTGGGAAAAAAAACACAGCAATTTGGTTCAGTGATTGTTATGCAGCTATGTTCCCATTACCCATTTTCTCATTTGTCCTTCAAGAAATAATAAATGTGGTTTATGTTTTCCCATTTATGTCTGGTAATTGGAAAAACCTGAAAGATAAATTTCAACTATTTTAACACCAGATTGAGAGAGAGAGAATCTGCAGCTTGATGTTGTGCAGATATGGTGAACTCAAACTTTCAGAATTCTTCCACAGCATTATAAGCAAAGAACTATTTAACAATTCTGAGAATTGGTCCAAAACATATTAAGGATACTTTATCAAGAAAAGTTGTGATATAGCTTAAGCCATTTTCTGTTTTATAATATGAATAAGTTTAGAGCATACTATCAATCTTATTCCTCTCCCTCCTATTATTTTGTTTTACAATTTTACGTGGCAAGAGTTCTGGGAAGTTGAATATATATACCTAACCTTTATAAGTAGTTTTACTTTTAAATTCTCCAGCGACATCCTTGCTCCAAATATCCTGTTTTCACAGGATGTGAATGCAGATATTTAAATAAGTGTTGTATTCATAGGGCTTATGTGCGTAAGACTTGAGATATTGTCAATATTTAAGACAATATTTTATTATTAGATATCCAGGCTTTGCAGAATGACCTACCTTTTGTTCTTTATTTCCTTTGCTGAGTAAATAATAGTTAAGGTAACCTACCTTGGAATGCAAATGTTAATTGAAGGGTCTGGGTGTGCTCGATCCAGGGCTACCAGATCTGGTCTGCAGAACGCCAGGGAACATTAGGTTGCAGTACAGGTCATCCTTGTTTAGGAACCACAATTGGAACTGGCAATTTGGTTATTAAAGGAAGGGATCATTAAGTGAAACTATGACTGTGCTTATCATCTTAAGCTTTCTTTTGCTTTATGGACCTGTAAAGATCATAAATGTAAAGATTGGTCATAAAGTTACTTTTTCATTATGGTTGTAACTGTATACAGTCCCTAAATGAGGCAATCACTAAACAAGGACTACCTGTATAGAGAGAAACCTCTTATCTCTCTGCTGGGTTCTGGATCTTTTGTAACCCAAATCTTGTAGCCCCGTGAGTCACACATCCCAGCAGCTTTCTTCAATTGTCATACCCTCCAAACGTCTTGCATTTCAAATCCCATCAAAAGAGCTGGTGAAATCTGCATCCCGCATCTTGGAAACACATCCAACTGAGAAAGGCTGCTGTTTGGGCACGTTGGCTGGGAATGATGTAAATTGTTACCCAAGATGTGTGGAATACCTTAATAGGACTCCATGCAGATCAAACCGGGGCATTTTTGTTAACTGGCCTTGTTATCTTTCTGTTCCTGCTGCCAGGATTAAACATATCCTTATTTCCCCCTGCACGTGTTTGTTTTCTTAAGAAAGAGCAACCTTTGCACCCAGTTTCTACATAGACTGAAGGATGAGTCAGTCCGGAACTACAGGGAGAAGCTGATTCGCTGCCTTGGGCTTTTAACTGAAGGCCAACAGAAACCCCTTTTACGTGGGTAACTTCCTCTCCCCTTTGGTTAAATGTCACCCCCATTTAAGAGGTTAACAACTCCTTTCCTCTCGGTCTCCCTTCAGTACTTTATTTTCCATTCCACTCCTCACAGCAGGCGGGGTCTCTCCCGAAGCTGTATTCTTGTCGTTAAGCCATTGGCTGCAATTCATGCTCCTTGCAGCTGACAGGGCCAAGGTTATTGGTCAGCCGGGACAAATGGAACAGCAAACCCGAACAAATCCGAGGGCCTTCCCCTCACTGACGTACTGGGATTTCCCGCCCACATTCCACAGCTGGAGTGGGGGCCGAAGCGGCATTGGAACAGGGAGGGCGGGTCTCTCAGCACGGGTAGCGGATTCTGATTGGTCGGCAGCCTTAGAAGCAGGCTCGCTCGGTTTGGGGGATTGGCCAGGAGGCGGAATCCAGGCTGGATAGTGGGGTGGCTGCGGGGAAAAACTGCCTTCGGTGGTCACTGTGAGGTCGAAGGCGTTGCGGGGAGGGTGGCCGCGCATCCACGCTCCCACGGTCTGCGAGACGTCAAAACTGCCCGTCTTGTGCCGGTTCCAACGTAGGAAAGGGTGACGCTTCACCTCTCGAATCCTGTAGTGTTGTTGCGGTGTTTTCTTGGAAGTTTTCAGCCTCCTTTTAAAGCGGAGTAGCCATTTCTGGGAGATAAGGGGGGCGGCGGCTGGGTTTATTGCTAGTGGAAGTCGCACGAGGGGTCGTGGCTCCTAATGACGCGCCGCCTTATGGAACAAGGCTGTTTTCCAGGACGGTATTAAAAGGGCCGCTGAGTGGGTTCCCTCTGCTCCCTTCCTTGTCTCCCCACGTTTGGTTTTGCTGGTCCCCGACTGACTATGGAGGTGCTGGAGAGTGGGGAGCAGAACCTGTTCCAGTGGGATCGAAAGTTGAGTGAGCTGTCGGAACCGGTGGACTCCGAAGCCCTCCTCTACAACACGGTGAGAAACGCGTCCATTGCAGAAGTGGGGTGTAGGAAGCCTGGGGGGGTGAACGAACATTGGAGTGGCGGGGGGGGAAAATAATTTTCTTGTGGAAGAAAGAGCAACAGGTTTTCAGCTGCCTTCCAAAAGTTATCCTGCTCTTAGCAATCTGGGTTTGCTCGGAGAAGCCTGGCTGGCTTGGGTAGATGAAATCCAATACCCTTAAAAGAGAGCATCATGGTGGGGGCAAGCTGATGCAAGAGGTTTTGTTTTTTAATAAAAAAAGTGAATTGATCTGAAATTGGATTTCTTTATGGTTTTATTTTCCTTTTGTCTTCTAAGCATGACATAAGTTTCCCCTTTGGGGGGCAATGGGTCTTTTGAAAAGCTTTTGCTGTTAGAGGACATCCCAGTGGGACTTTCCCAGATGCAAGAAGAGTGAGTTAGGCGTACTCAAAAGAGAGTTAAATATGGTGGAGAGGCCGGAGTTAGGAATTTCAGCAGAAGTGAAAGAGTGCCTTTGACGGGAAGAGGAAATCAGTTGAATGTTTTGCTTCTCCAGAACTGTCTGCATCTGAGGAAGAACCAGAAAACCCTCTCTTCAATTACTTTTTTTTTCTTCCAAAGTGCTTTGCTGCATAACTTTTGAATGCTCTTTTCCTTCCTGTTTTGCAAGTCAAAGAGTTCCTATTATGTTGCCAGTGAGGAAAGAGTAGGTTTGCGGGAGCTATAATAACGGTCTCTTGCTTGGGTAAGATTCTGGTGCACTGAAAATGTAGGTCTGGCTTTCCACTTTCCCCTCTTACAATCCCAACTGTCATTGCTATTATTACATGAGCCAGTTTGGAAGGGAATGGAGGCCTAGGAATCCAAGAAATATTTGAAGTGATTTTCAAAGGATAGTTATGAAAGAAATGGTGGACAAAATGAGGATCGGCAATTTATGCCAGATGTTTGGCTTTTTGTCCTTGGTTGAAAAATGTCAATCAGTGGATTTAAAGAACTTTATCAGACTGTCAGAGAAGGACAGGGTAGGGTTTTTTTTAATTTAAAGATTCCTAACATTGAAGAAAAATAAAAGGCTTCACTTTAAGTGTACTTGAAGAAATCATTCTTTTTAAAAAAGTAATTTGTTGAAGGGAAAAGTGATTTAAAGTGCGCAGAATAGATTTTATGTATGATGAACACCAACATTACCTTCCCTCCCCCAAATCTAAAGAATGCTGTCTCTACTTCAGAATGCAAACTGGTAAAAAACCACTGGTTTACACATTCCCCTAAAGCAAGAGTGTCCAATCTTGACAAATTTAAGACCTGTGGACTTGAACTCCCAAAATTCCCCAACCAGCAAGTTGTGAAGGTTGGACACCCCTGTCCTAAAGCTTGGTTTACTGAACTATCATTTATTGTCCAAGACAAAGTTGTCTCACCCAATACACTTAAACACAAACCATAAGTTCCAAATTTTCAAATCACAATAACATGCTAAATTAAAAATAATGCTGTGCTTTATGTGAAATGGGAACTTGGCCAAATTTCACAGAATGGCTATACTTGGAAATTACATTAATAGATATTATGGTTTAGCAACACTTTGCCACCTATCATCCTTCATGCACATTATAATGTTTATCATCCTCAGTCAACATAGTCCATGTTAATATTGATTGATTATATGAGTTTTGTCAGGTACTAAGTTGGGGGACTCGGGTACATATTTATCCTACCCATGTAGATTAACATTTTTTTAACACAGTAGTAATTGTCCCTTCAGTTGTTGAATGATAGCTCCTAGAATTCCTTCCAATGACCTTTAGATTGCTCTCCCTCTCCCATTTATTGCACTATTCATACAACCTTTTGCTACCTGTTAAAATAACCAAGGAAATAACTCTTCCTGTGTGTTAGATGCATATACAAGTCTTTAAACTGGATTATTATCCAATTTAAAGGTGATAGGTAAAGGTAAAGGTTCCCCCGCACATGCGTGCTAGTCGTTTCCAACTCTAGGGGCCGGTGCTCATCTCCGTTTCAAAGCCGAAGAGCCAGCGCTTGTCCGAGGACGTCTCCGTGGTCATGTGGCCGGCATGACTAGACGCCAAAGGCGCACGGAACGCTGTTACCTTCCCACCGGAGTGGTCCCTATTTTTCTACTTGCATTTTTACGTGCTTTCGAACTGCTAGGTTGGCAGAAGCTGGGACGAGTAACAGTAACTCTGTCACGCGGCACTCGGGATTCGACCCACCAAACTGCCGACCTTCAGATCGACAAGCTCAGCGTCCTAACCCACTGAGCCACCGCGTCCACCGCGTTAAAGGTGATAGGTGATGGAAAAACTCACAAAAGTAATTTTTAGTTTTGGTAAATACCTTAATAGACTTTATCCTCGAATGTTCATTAGTGGAAGATAAATTTGATTTTTAATTGCTAGCAATGAAAAATATTTTGGAGTGCAGGCAAGTAGTTTTACTTAAAGAAGAATTTAAAAAACATACAGAATTCAGATATGAATAATCCTAGTCCCTTTGTCCTAATATCAACAACAATTTAACCAAAATATTAATATTTTTTAAATTACAGATTTAGGCCTCTTCTACAACTTACTTTTGTTTCCTTTTTAACATATTTACAGTGATTATTCTATTTTAAGTTTTTTTGAAGGCCAATTAAAGATAACATATTAGTCATTCAGGTGGCTGAGTAATCTTCATGACTGGAAGGATTAGAATATGATCCCTGGACTTCATATTTTAATAACTACAGTACATTAGTTTTCTGTTACAATCTGGAGAGAATGGGGTGAACAGATAAATATATGAATAGAGTTGCAAAACAAAACATTCTGGTGATTAGACAGAAAACCAAAAAAGGAAAGTGAACCCTTATTTGGCCCCCAGTAATTAAAACCACAGCAATAGACTGATTTTGTATCAAACTCCTCTCACATCCATCCAAATTTGTTTGCTGAGGTCAAAAGCTTGTTGGAACCCATACTTTTCAATCCCTTTCTTGAACACCAAAGAGTTGCATCTTTAAGCTGTTCTTTGAAGAATTCCATTTGAATTCAATCCAGGCCAATACTAATTTTGAAATATGATAGTGTAAGTCTCCTGCTTTCAGGAGCAGATTGTCTTCATTAGGTATGGCTTACAAATATACTCAAGGGGAGCTCCAAAGATGTGTTTCCCACAAGGTTGTAGAATTTCTGTCTCAAAAATAAAAGGGCCATCATACAAAACGGAATCATTGAAAAGCTCCCTCATAGTTGGAAGGGACACCTTAATTATGCACATACTTTGTTTGCGTAAAATTTTCAGGCCTCAAGCTGGAATCCAAGGAAAGCAGATTGATTTCTTCTAGGCTTGTAATTTTTCGGAGCCATATGAGCAGTTGAAGTGCACTATTAAGTTGGAAGAAGTGCAGTCTAAACCTGTATTGAAGACCTTGCAATCTAATATGTGGCGCAGAGAAAGTAGATGAAGGGTTAAAGTGGAAAGGAATATGTTATGATTTGAAATCCATGTGATTTTGCTATGATACAGGGTGTATGTGGTTCTGCTAAAGGGTTTTTTAAAATGATGACTTCTCAGAATGCATTTGAAGGAAATAAGAGCTGGAGAAAGAATTAAGAAAGGGTTGAGTCTCTTGAGAGAGGAGGAGCTTTGAATGGTAGATGATGAAGCTAGTTTTTTTTAGATGATAAGTTAGAATATGCTGATAGGTAAGTGAGATCTGTACAGTACTAGATCCACTAATGGTTGGATAATTAGGGATAAAGGCTAGATGACCCCTTGAACATTATTTAAGATTATCAAGCAATGAATTAATCCGGTATCTACTCATCTTTTGCATCATATGCAAAAGTTAATAACAATTATGAATACTTTTACAAAGTTATGCATTTGTGCAGTTTCAGCCACTAAGTTACAAACTGGGTTAGCCTAGCCCTAGTACAATAACAGTAACACAGCATGTATATAATGAGGACTTAGGGTTTATTCATTAAACTGTAATTAAATTAACATGATGCAGAGTTCCACTCCTTACATGGATGTTTCTCCTAATACAGTATTCAGAACTATAGTACCCTGCATACTTGTTTATTTTATCTACCCAGGCTTCCTCTTCTAGAAATTCAGTAACATTTCGAATCAAGAAGTTTTCCACTTGTTGATCTACTTTAGCTGATGTCCAAGTGTCAATGGGTCCTGTATCTTTCACTTATGAATAGGCACTCTGTCTTCTCAAACAGCTGTACATATTTCCATGTGTACGAAATGTAATTTGAAGAGCCTTTGCTAGATAACTTGACAAGTACATCAAAGAGAGGAAAGAACAAGATAACTAAACTAGCTCCCTCCCTGTGTTTTGAGTCAAATTTTTGGTCCCAATATGAATACGGTAAGTTGTTTTGTACTTAAGAAAGAGCTGAAGCAGTTTGTTGAAAAGACTTTGGCTCCAAGCCAGATAAATTAGTCATAAATGAATCCTGTAGAAATCAGAAGGACTGAGATCCATCTGACACTTTCAGCTGTTCCTTGAAATACATTAAAACAGCTCTTTCCAGATACATTGAAGTATGATTCCTAAACCTTCCATTTAGCAGAGCTAGAACCTTGCTTGATTTGTAGGAGTTGTAGATCAGTACATCTACAGGGTGCCAGGTGGGAAGAAAGCTGATCTAATTCAAGGCTGTATAATTCTTAGATACGAGCCAGCATAGTTCAGTATGTAAACCATCTGTCCATTTTCACCCAATCTATCATTGTCATTGGTGTTTGTCTGGGTTGGTTCCAGATTTAGTCCTAGAAAATTTGGATCTTATCCAATGAGAATAGTTGTCCAGGGGATTATGAAACACTATAGTTGTGTGTAATATACAGATGTCTGTACATGGAATTGTGCAGTCTATTGGGGTTCATGTATTATTATTCATCTGTTTTTCAACACAGTTGTGTGGGTATTCATGGCTTACCATGTATAAGCACGGATTGTCTGAAAAGCAGATTCATTTTAAAGCATTTGAGGCATTATGTCTGGAAATCATTGCTGTCTGTGAGATGGTGCTCCACTGGACAGATGCAAGGCTTTGGAGTTACGTATTTCTTTAGCCTCATTTTTTTTAATAAGGGGGAGATTATTACTCCTGTGGATTTCCCCCCACTCTTCTTATTGGTGTACAGACGAGTCAAAACTTGTAGTAACAAAGATAATCTTGTCAATTTTCAGTAAGCTTTGAATTTCTTTATATCCTTGAAAAAAGCAGCTGATTTTAGGAAATACTGTATTTTATATTATATTGCAGTCTCTGTCACTAAGAAAGGCAGTTATTCTTTGGAGGAGAAAGCCACTTAGCAAATGTGAGAGCATTGTTCAGTTTTGAGGGGAGTCTGGATAAAGACAGGATATTTGGGGCTTCGGGAAGTTCAGTCTTTAAAACTGTTTTTAGCCTTCTATAGGCCTTATTGTAGATTCATGTAGTTTTTCTATATGCTGATGTGTATGAAAAAGAATGTCTAAAATTACATAAGATTACAATTCTTTATATACGGTACTCACTCAAAGCTTAAACTGAATGAGTCCTATTCCCAAGGAAGTATGTTTAAGGTACTGTATAACAGTACTATAGTTTAGCTTTTTTTAAATAGGCACAGTACACTATACAAATATTTTTATTTTATTGCCTGCACAGCGCTTTGTGTCAATATTCAGGTCTTCTCAATTATTCTAAAACAAACTTAGTCGTTTCTCTTGAATGTTGTTTTAGGTTAGCAATAGTTCTGACTTCAGAATTCTTGGTTACCAACTCCATGTGCTATGTGAGTGGGCAGACATTACTAACTATATAACAGAGTGCTACAAGGTGAAATTGGAACTTTTTTGGTAAGGCAGAAAAAAAGATGTGCTTTTGAATGTACAATGTGTTGATTTCCTCCAAATGTCTTAACTTAAAACCTAATTTGATTCACCAGTGATCGCTAAGATTATCTACAAAAATAATATATTCATCAACTTTCCCATTAAGTAAATGTTACCCTTTTCTATAGGCAGATCTGCTGCTGTAAATTTACCAGGATAAAGACATTAATATGGAACTATATATTAAATGGCTTTTTTGTATAGTAGCCTGCTGAAGCTTGTGTTGATGATGATGTAATAATGTAAAAAATTGTTTGAAGTTTTGTGCATAATTATTTGGTTTTTATAAGTATATCTCCTCATGAATTTGGATTTAACTGTTAAGGTAATATGATGGAGCTGATTTTCTATGGAAATGAGAGTAGGGTACTTATGCAAGTATGACTACAATTGAGTCCAAAATTTCTGTTGATAAGCAAGACATTTGTTAAGTGAATTTTGCCCCATTTCACAGTTGTTAAATAAATCAGGCTTCCACACTGACTTTGTTTGTCAGAAGGTTGCAAAAGGTGATCACATGACCCTGGGATACCGCAACCGTCGTAAATATGAGTCAGTTACCAAGGGTCTGAATTTTGATCACAGACTTTGGGCATGCTGCAATGGTCGTAAGTGGGAAATACGGTCATAACTCAGTTTTTCAGTGTCATAATTTTAGATTGTCACTAAACGAACTGATATAAGTCGAGGACTACCTGTCCTTTGCTGAAACTGTACTAGTGAAATGGATTGTTTGTATTTATTTATCTATTTCATATTTTTCTTGTCTTCCCTTCACAAGATGTTATATTATTAAATTATTTCTTGACAAATAGCTATGTTTAACATTTTGAACTTTTGAAGAAGTAGAGATCCTTCTATTGAGCAATCCTCCCAGTTTATACTTGAGCAAGCAATCCAGGATATAGCTTTTAAAAAAAAAAAGACTGAGTTCTGTGTTGAAGTTTGTGCCTATAATTTTAAAGTCATTTTGGGGCATCTAAATGAGATAGTGTATTAAATGGTGTGGTTTTCCTTCTTTGTGTATGAGTAATGTACATTCTATATACACAGATGGAACTGAAGATAATCTAATTCTGTTTAATGACCTCTTTTTCAGTTATGAATTTTCCTCTACAGTACTATTTTCAAGGTGTCTACCTCAGAGTTGCTCAGTATAATAAAGTGATAAACATTTGTACTACATACTGAAAATTGTAAAGTCTGAGATAATACTAATTTATCTGTATTTACGTTACCATACATTGCTTTGTTTGAGGTGGTTTTTTTTTTATCAAAAATCATGTGAGCTGTAGCCTGACAGAAACGTAGAATTCTCTTAATCTAAAGTTTAGATAAGGAAAAGGAAATATTAACTTAAGTCTGTTGTAGATTTCTGGTCTGGACCCACCCTATGGCTTTACAAAAGTAGTTAATATGAAAAAAAGTTACACCCTTTTTTAATCCTAATTATTTCAATAAAATAAACGAGGAACTTGCCTAAACATCTTGGTATCTTTTATGATGTCGAACGTATGTGGGGACTACAGTATCTGCCTAATCCGTTCGCCGTGACCTCAAAACTTTCCTTTTTCATCAGGCTGACCTGGATTGATGACGGGTTTTTAAAATGTTTTAATTTTTAATTGTTTAGTTAATTTATTTTGGGGCTGTTTATTTAATCTCTTTTAACTTTTGTATTGTTTTTTATGGTTGTTAGCCGCCCTGAGTCCTTCGGGAGATAGGGCGGCATATAAGTCCCAAAAATAAATAAAATAATAAATAAATAAAATAAACCAATATCATTGTATTGATTTGAATGGAAATCTTTATTTTTTATTGCACAAAATCATAAAATAAAATTCAAAAACCAAAACTAGAAACCTAGGTGGAATCTAACTAGTAACTTGAAAATATTGAGAGGATTACTATGGAATTTGTGTCAAATCTTTTTTGCATGCTACATTTTAAAAAAAAACTAACCCTTTTCTTAAGCACAGATGTTTTTTTGTCCAGGTATCCTGAGCCCTGAAATGCTCTGTTTAAAACAATCTTCTCCAAGGTACCGTATATGGCTGATTTGAAATCCTGGAGGAAGTAGAAGAATGATGGCAAATAATTGTCATATCGCTGTCAAGCTACTTACTGAGCATGTCCATAAAGTCACTCTGAACCAAGTTTTAGGTTTGAATTATGATAATTTGGGTTAGTCCCTTTTTCAGGCTAGGCTTATAAAATCTTGACTTGTTGGTTAATTGATTTTCACTAAGTCAGTACACAAGCTAAATCATGCATCTTTAAATATCTTATAGATTACAGTACCACACAGTAATTAATAACAAAATAGTGATGTCCAACTATATATCAGAATGTTAGGAACCCATCTAGCAATTTAAAACAAGGGCCAGGATATCTATTCAGACGTCTCTACACATGAACTCCCTGTAGGTTAGACAGATATTTTTTAATATTTAACTTAATGTCCTATTATATATGAATGTTTGGCAGAAATGTGTGATATGCAAGCTACTGTAGTAATGCTTCATTCTTGGTACAGTCAACATATATAACATCAAAGTTCCAAGTTTTCCCCCCCAAATCTTTTCCCATTAAACTCAAAAGAAAAGTTTCTGGTTTTATCTTTATATTCATTTTAAGAATCTTCTGTATTTGAATATGAAACCTACTTCAATATTTCTTTGCTTTATCACATGTCCACCATGAATGATAAAAAGTCCCTTCTTTACATTTGCATTTCCAATATTCATTTGAAATACCTTTATATATTCTTGATAATTTGTCTGGTGTTCAATACCAACGATGCATTGTCTTATAAAAATTTTATTTTTTAAATTGTAATTTAGTGTAAATTTTAAACCTTTGTCCACATATTCTCCCATTGTTCAAGTTCCTTGCCCATTGAATCATACAATGCTTTACATATGCACTATTCAAATTCAATAACCTTTTATAGACCGTAGCAATAATATGTTCATCACTACCACACAGTAGGATATCCAGTTCATTTTTAACAAAGTCAAACCTTTTGTCTAATTTAAATCTTTCTTTCAATTGTTAATATGTAAACCCATGACAGACATGTCCTTCTGATTCTAGCTCTTCCTTAGGTTTGAGGATAGGATCAGCAAAATTAAAAGATATTATTTGACCTTAAGCCCAGTAGTCCAGCTTCGCCACCATTTCTTTTACTTTATACAGAAAATGGAAGGACACTTTGATGCCCACAATGGACGAATGTCTGCAAAAGTGGATGAAGTTAGCAGAGATGGCTAAATTGACTGCTTTGACTAAAGAAAAAAAAATACTTTTGTTTCTACTTGGAAACCGCTTCTGGACTTTGTGCTTGAGGTGAAAAAAAATGAAATTTTGATTTTGGGTTTTACCGATTAGATAGATTTGTTATAAAAATGGCTAATTTATACTATTATGTAAAAGTAAAAATTTTAATGTTATTATCTTATTTTACAGGGAGTTGGAAGTCAAAGCCTTTTTCCCCTTCTTTTCTACACTTTTCCCTTCCTGTTTTCCTCCCCTATTTTTCCTATTATTTGCTTTTGTATTTTTGTATTTTATGTTAAAGGTAAAGGTAAAGGTCCCCCCGCACGTGCAATAAAAAGCAATGCCTCATTAACCATTTTTAATTGGTCTTGTGCTTAACTATAATACTGAAGTTCTCAATTTCCTTAGTTTTCTTCATCTACTTAGTGTTCTTATGGTATTAATGGTTGCTTAGTATTTTGATTGTGCTGTAAACAATCTAGTAGCTCTTGTTAGGACTAAAGGGAATATGGAAGATTATGTTATAAAGAAGAGTCATCTGCATTTTAGACAATGATACAATTAGTTTAGAATGCATGTGACAGAGTCCATGGTTCATTTTCCAGCAAACTTGTCTTGTGTTTTGCCAAAGCTGAAGTTCAGAGTAGATATTCTTTTCAATGAGCTGGGGAAACTTTGAGCTTTTCTTATCTCATCAGATACACTACTCAGAAAAGGCAGCTACTCTTAACTATCAACTTGCTTTCTTGTTTTTATGTAAACTCTGAACCCTTTACTTAGCTGGGGACCCTTTCAAGAGCTTCTCTTGCAAGACCTTGGTTCTTCAATGTCTTTCTGAAAATGTTTGGGAATTTTGCATTCATATATTTTGTCTCAATAAACATGAGAGCTCAGTTGTTCAATATCTAGCACATTGTATTGGATTAATGATGTCCCATGTGCTTTCACAGAAATGGGATATTAATCCATAATGATTTTAAAACCATGTTTGTGACATTTTCAAATTGGCTGTCCTATTTCAACACATTTTTTCTCGATTGGGTTTATTTTTCAGAGCCTTTCTTACAGTATATTATTATACAATTGCACATACAGAAATAAATCCCACTTGGTTTAATGTGATTTTTGGATTATTTATTCAGCTTACTTGATTTATTATCAATGTAATTGTACCTATTGTATTTACAGTGGAAGACATATTTCTTTATGCTGCAGCCAACAGCATGGGAAAAAAGCCAGAAAAGTTTTTATAATGAATATAATATCTCCAGATCTGGTGACATGATCTTCCGCTAGGCAATAATTGAATTCTAAAATTTATTAGTACTATAAGCCTGTTTTCATCTTACCCATATAAAGGGCTTCAGTTGGGAATATCTTTTGCAAAGTGGCCATTGAGAAAATGGCTATCCTACTTGGTGTGACCTGTCGTTGAACATGCATTTACCAGACTCCTAAGATATTGCAAGTTCAGCTGTTTCTACTCTGAAGAAATCACAGATGTGCAGGGTGGCACAGGATAGAAGATGTGATTTCACCCCTTCACCAAGTTCACATGACCCACTGGTCTATTTACTCCCAAATAAGCCATCATGAAAATGAACATGGCAGTGCACATTTCATTCTAGATATGTATAAGAAAATGGTAGAGACAATGCTTGTCAAATCAGACAGAGGATTCCCTGTATTGTACCAGAGAGCACAGTTCTGCTGAGAATTATTCTACCTTCCCTTTATGCTATGCAAGATTAGCCGCTAAGTGCTAATACAAGGAAAAACTATGTCTAAAATATGGTACAATAGTAAACTTGAAAAACCTGGGGTAATGGTAACAATCCAGTGTCTTAAAAGTTTTGGACTTCAGCTATCATCCCTTTGCTGCCTAGCATTTGGAAGGCAGCATTTTTCCTAATCAGTAGGGCATTGCTATTCAAAAATGTTTTTCTTTTTATATTGTCACCTGAAAATAGACAGATTTCATTGTCTATGTTGGAGATTAAAGAAGCCATCCTGCTGGAGCCAGTTATTGACTCATTATTATATTTAAATCATCATGAGTTCAACTGACATTTTTTTAAAAATGGTGCTCTTTAGCTGGGATGCTTGTCCCTTGCAGAACTCCTTTGAGACACTGACTAATGAATGAAAGTCACAAAATTCTGGTTTAATGCTGGCAACAAACATGGTGAAGATTTTCTGTCCAAAACTTTTTTGACATTTTTATTTATATCTACATATTTTATTTATATCAATTGAGCAATGTGATCTAGTGCTTGCTTCCCACTCGGAAGGTTGAGAGTTCAATCCTAAGTAGCAGCAGATATTTCTCTATCAGAGTGCAAAGAGAAAATATCTGCTGCCAACTCTACATAGGTATCAGGAAGGGCATTTGGCTAGTAAATGCTTAGCTCCAGACCAGTCACCCCAACCTACCTCGAATTAAGGGATCATAGGGTCAAAAAAGGGAGTATTTTTTATTTTATTTATATCAATTATATTTTCAATGGTTCCCAAAACCATTCCCAAAACCATTTTGGAGTTTTGACTACTACCTTGTAAATTTAGATCTATATATTCAACTTATTACTAAGCCAGAATTTTAAAAGCATGGTGTATTGAACTATATTTGTGCACAGGCCTAAGCCATTGTCAATAAATTTGCTTATTAACACAAAATGCACAATAAGTAGCCCCTTTATGGCTAAGCTGATCAGGCCATTGAAAGTAAAGTGTATTCAGGTCTCCTATATTTATAACAAAGAATGAAATGCAGTAGTATAAAACTAAATTACAGTTGACTTTTTGTACAGTTGTTCAACTTTTGCATTGAAAAATGCTTTCTAAAAATGTTTTCTGATAGAAAAAAACTTATAAAGGAGCCACAATGTTGTTGTTTTCTTTTTCTAACCATAACAGATTGGTTCCCCAGCTGAAAGATGTTTAAGACAAAGATCTTAGCATCCTTTACCATGGATGTCCACACTGTGATTGGTTGTAGTTGTAGAGCAGACATGTCAAACTCGCGACGTCACGTGACGTCGTGCAACGTATTAGAGTTTTTTATCCCTTGCCGGCAATGGGGTGGGCGTGGTTTTGGGATGACGCATCTGGCCTGCGGGCCGGCAGTTTGACACCCTGTTGTAGAGGGATAATAAATGTTTGTTTTGCCATAATTTTATTTGTTGGTACATTTTTATTCCCTTTCTCTGTTTATTTTTTATTTATTTTCATTTATTCCGTATTTTAGTTAATGATGACCATCTTGAATAACTCTTTAGTGGAAATTCAGGTTGTGAGTCAAATAGGTATTATATAAAGTGATTTTTGAATTGTGACCTTGTTGACCATGAGTTGGCCAAGCCTTTATTTGGCCTCAGGGGCACATCTGAAAATTAATTTGTTTGGTGGGACAGAACTCTTGCCAAAAGTGCACTCTCATGCAGGGACTTATTCCCTGTGAATCCTCTAGATTCCCTTACTTGATGAGATTATGTCTATGCTGACCCAATGAGAAACCCTTGATTTTGTTGTTGTTGGCAGTGGCTAGCTTGAAAGAGGACTCTAGTCTATTGTGTCTTTGCCTAATCATTCCAGTTCAGACAGCTGAATGGATTAAAGGTGGCAAAGGTCACTGTAAGCTCTTGTCTATCTTAAGATTGGCAGGAAAAGCACCATTGGATGGGTGTGGCCATAAGACTTGTTTGCCAATTCCTCGACTTAGTTCTGATTTTTCTAGTTCTTTGAACAGTTCTAAAAGTATAACTTTATTTAAAGAACTGGGCAGAACAGAAACCCTCAGTGGAGGACTAGTAATTTTTTTACCACATGTTCTCGAAAGAGAAGACACAGCAGAGGAGGAGAACAATGGTAGATCACATTACCATAATTACAAGTGAGCTGAGTTTCTTTAGCTGGCTTCCTAGAAACATCTGTTCCTCTTGCTGTGAGGTATTCAGTAAGTCCTGGGCCAATTACCTGTATCAGTTCTGTTTCTCTGTCTCTTCAGTTTATTATAGCCCGATGTTTCCTTTCTCTGACGCAGAGAGTTTGCATGTTTCTTGCCGTTTTCCTCCCAGCTGTCTTATCTGGGTGATTTGAATGCCTGCTTTCTGCACTGAAAATAATTAGTTTTAGCTCTTCTGAAACTTTTTTTTTATAAAAAAAGGCTGCCTTTGGAAAATGCAGCAGATGTATATCTCCTTTTATTTAATCTCATCTCATTGTTGCCTCTCTGAAAAGTTTAAAAACGAACAACAATAAGAACAAAAAAGGATAAATATATGTGTGCATAAATAATGGGATACATTTTGCATCTTCTTCTCTTGATGGGACTGGGGAGATCCAGCTTTCTTGGATAAATAATATAGCCAAAGTTTTCAATATAAGACTTCCTCCAAGTGCATCTGGGTCCCTCCTACTAACCTTGGCTCAAATCTCAGGAAATTAGTGTTTTGAAATGGGAATGTCAAATCTCATAGGAGATTTCAGCAATCTTGCTGAGAGAGACAGATGCCTGAAAAGATGGCTAACTCCTGCAGTAGAGATGAGCTTCCTTCTTCCTCTATTTTTTAAAATTGCAGACCTCTCCCAATAAAAAAAACAAAGACTGCCATCATCACATATATTTTTTTTAAAAAGTGCTACATTCATTATTGATATCCTAGAAGTAACAAAAGAGCTTTTCATAAGTGAGGGAGAGCAAAAAATCTGGTGCTTGCTGGCTTTCTAGATATGAGATTCCATTGTGCATTAACACCAGACTAGTGTTCTCTGCTCAGCAGCTGGAAAGTTTAACTGGTAACTCCCTAAAGACAAAAATTCACAGGGGAAAAAAAAGTTTGCCAGCTTTGGAAGAAAAAAATGTTTTCATGTGAATAAATGTGTTGAAAGTAGGTGAGCTGCACTGGAATCAGAAATATTGTGCTGAGAGAACTGGAAGGGAAATGGAACTAGACTGTATACTGAATTTATATTAAAATTGGAACTTTATTAAGTTCAAGATTAACTATTATTTGCATAACCTTTAGGTCAGCAGTTAGAATATTGTGTGCAATCTTTATTCTCTTATCTAGCTTCTCTTGTTTTAGCTTCAGAGTCTAGCCTGACACTTGCAGTAGCAAGTAGCAGACTATTAATACACTCATTAAATACAACCACTGAAAATTAACTAGAAGTGGTGGGGAAAAGTAGAGAGAGGAAGATAAAGGGCTATTCCTTACTCATTGCACCAACGGCTGTCCATACTCCTCCTGGTGGGTCTGAGGTGGCATATGTGGCCTTGAGTCTAGAAGACTGTAACAAATGTTTGGATAATGTCTGATGAAATTGAGGCTCCAGCTACTATCAGACAAACAACTCCACCTATAAAATCTGTTGTTCACTCCCTGCTGTGTTCTTCCTTGTTTTGGGGATCTGGCAAGACCTGGAGTAAACTTGAACAATATGGAAGGAAAGTGAAGACTATTTCTCCAGCGAGGCCTGCTAATATGGGACAAGACATTGTGGTTTGTTTTAATCATTGCTAACAAAAAAGTAGAATTGCTTGCTTAATACTAAACTTAGGATCCTTGGTAAAATATTTGCAGGCAGCAGTGTGCTTGCGTGCACTTGTGTTGCAAACACTCACATTTACTTGCTGTCTGAATTTTGTTTAGACTCTTTTAATGAACTGATATAAATGGAAATTGTCCTGATATGACCAAAAGCAACAGAATTATCTTCCTTTACAATAATTATTGGGACTCATTGGCATTTTTTAAAAATAAAAGTGCTTGTTTTGAAGACTGCTGAGCTGACAAGAAAAAAAAAGTTTGATAAATTGAGCAATGATAGGAAGCATCTGGGTAGAAGGAATAACAGGGAACAATGTATGTTCTTCTCATTTGATAAATTGATGTTTGGTACAGATGATATTGAGATCGAATTTGGCTTTGGTTCCCGGGACCAGAGATTTACTCTGTTCCTGGTGACTGGCCCAAATTCAATCTCAAATTATTATCCTGGGACACATATATTTGCCTTCATTCATGACAGATGATATCTATCATGATAATAATTTTGTTCAGGTACCTACAACATTCCAAATATATGCACCACTCCAAAAAGGTTGGGACTATAATAGTTGTAAAGCATAATCATCTTCAAATATTTCTTGAAGCCAAAATCCAAAACCCACAATAGAATCTTTAATTTAGTGGAGTTTTTGTAATAGGGCAGAGTTTCTGGTCTTTGCCAAATTGTGGCCTTGTGCTAACATGATTCATTCTAAGTCCTGCCTGATGTCTTATGGTTCGGTAACAACTTCAGAAACTGCCACAACTATTATCAAATTATCAAATGTTTAGAAGAAAAGATCAAACTTATTTTTTCCTTGGCCAGTGCTTGTCTGTACAGTATTTTGTGACCTGAATGAAACAAGCAATACTTGGAAATGAAGTAGACACCCAGTGGCTAACATCCTCTAGAACAATGGCTATTCTAATTGTGAAATGCGAATAAGATACAAAAATAATTCAGTGCTCGAAGTGTTATTTAGGGACAAAAGAACTGGCAACATAGGCAAATAGTAAAAATGGATGTATAAATACCAAATTGTAATGCTTGGCAGAGTAATTGGGAAAATAATTCAGTAGAGAAACATGAACTAACAACATGCCATGCTGATACAGGTACTCCTTGACTAAAGACCACAATTGAGCCCAACATTTTTGTTGCTAAGTGAGACATTTGTTAAGTGAGTTTTACCCCATTTCACAACCTTTCTTGCAATGGTTGTAAGTGTGAAAAATGGTCATAAGTCACTTTTTTCAGTGCCATTGTAACTTTGAATGGTCACTAAATGAACTATTGTAAGTCGAGGACTAATTTTATTGGCTTGTACATGAACTATTAAAATGGAAAATATATTTGATATGACTTGGAAAAATAACTTATACATCTGAGTTCTTGATTTTGAGACCATTGAAGGACAATAGTTGTATATGTAGTGGAAGGCTGACAATTTATCCAAATTTTCAAATCCTAAATCCATATCCCTAAACTGCGATTATAGTTATAATGGCATATATGTTATCATATTTGTGAGCTAGAAAGATGGTGCTTATAAAGTTCTTTGGAAGTACTGATAAGTATATATACTACATTTTATCTATCTTTACCGCAAAAATCTTTATATTCTATTTATGATTCTTGACATTTTGCAGATGAAGGGTTAATCTGGAATTTAGTTAAAATGCCAAAGTATAGTGTCCAAGTTATAGGTAAAATATTATTATTCTGTCAGATGTTCTAGGGCAGTGTTTCTCAACTTTGGCAATTTTAAGATGTGTGGGCTTCCACTCCCAGAATTCCCAGCCAACAAGGCTGACTGAGGAATTCTGGGAGTAAAAGTCCACACATCTTAAAGTTGTCAGCCTTGAAAAAAGTTGTAAGGATATACATGAAAATAAAATTCATCTAAAAACCTTACCATGACTAGCAACACAAAGGTGTTTTTCAGTTTCAGATTTCTGCTAATTATATAACATGTAATTTTCATTTCTAGTAATGGAAGAAACCTTTCTGTAATTTCTGCTCCTATTTTACTGTAAGCATAACCAGAATCCACCATAATCTAATTTATGATGGGGGTAGTGCTTTGTTTAATATATTAATAGACCCCAATCTGCATAAGAACCCATAAAAAGCAGATTACAATTAAAATGTAAAACATGCAATCATAACAGAGTTAATAAATTGTGAAATATTAAATAGGGTCAAGACAAAGCCTGTTTAAAGAACAACATATTAAACATAGCCATACACAGTAACAAACAATTATTCCTTGTAAAACCCACAGAAAGTTATCAGAGGGAGCCAGAGGTGTTTTCTTTGGAAAAAGACAATACAATGATTCTGGGTCTGCGCGAAAAGGGCCTCAACCAGACTATTTTTGTGCTTATTCTGCAAGAAGAGTAGGCGAGGCCTGATGGTGCTCTTTTTAAAGCTATGTTTGAGAAATAATACTTTATGGAAGGAGAGATTGACTTGATGACCAGCAATCCTGCTGAGAGGAAACAAACACTTATGGCAAGGAATGTCATCCTTAACTCTTTCATGTCACATGTAGTGGTGCTGGCAAGTAAGCATTCCATTAACTACCATTTGTTGATGAGGGTTAATTTTAGGAAACTATTCCTAGCAATTAGGGTTGTTACTTCCCTGTCTTTTTGCTGTGTACCTCCTTCCTCTTAATCTATGCTAGATGAAGCTGATCCATCTGAATTTGTTATGTAGCTGATACGAAATAGTCATGTGAGTTGCCTCTGGTTTTCCTTCACCCCAGAATTCTATACCTAATTCCTTTGGGAGAACATCTGTACTCTACCATAACTATCATGTCTTTTTGTCTGTAACCTTTAAAACCAAATTAAAAACCCCATTGAAACCCAAATGTAAAAGCTATTTAATAGGTAGCATTCCTATTATATAAAGAATAGGAATGCTCATACTGAGATACTGCCCACATTTAGCCATTGTAATGTTTTCTGCATTAAATGTTAATGTTTTCTGCATCTCTGCAGTTAATATTTTTTTTCAGCATAATGCCCACGTTTTGTGCATTTAATGCTTTCTGTACCCTCTTACTCCTTTCAAAGTTCTTATATCAGCAGTTTTTTTTAAAAAAAAAACAGCTCCCATTTTTGGCTGTGTAACTTGACTGGTTTCTGGGATATGTTGGTTGAGCCTGTCCTGATTACCATAATTGGTCAGTTCTATATATATTTTGGCTTCCACTTTTCCAGAGCTGGGGGAAATGAGAAGAGAGGTTCTTCTCACTGGATCAGGGCAAAACAGAAATGCTTTCCTGGCATTTCCCAATCAATGGAATAATTCTGTAATGGCATCCTTTCTGAAGCTCACCAAGGTCTATTTATCTGGCATAGATGAAACAATTCCAAAATGGTAGAATTCTTGCTGCTTAGAGTGAAGAGTCTTTCCATAAACAAAATTGGTCAGGTCTTATATTTACTCTTTTAAATTCCTTTCAGTACTTTAACGTAATATTTATGTATTGCTTTTAACTTAGCTTTTTGAGACATTGTCTTACAGATAGCGGTACATAGTAATTATGACTGATTATATGCCAGCTTGTTTTTAATTGCTTGCAAATATCCTAAATTAACACATTTTTCTATTCAAAAACAGTGCTCCAAGAACAGAGCAGTAGTAAAGGCAATATTTATGGAGATTGGAGTACCACACTAGCAACTTTGAAGAATGGGCCATATTATGGTGCTTCCCTCCACTTTATTAAACATTTGATGTCATCATTCTCTATTCCTTATAAAGCTGAGAGGAGAAAGGTGATGATTTTTGTGTTATTCACCAGTAATGAACATCTGATTGGATTGATTGGGAGCAGCCCAGAATTGGTTGAAAGATGGGTGGCTATATAAATATTTTAAATATATAAATTAAGTCGATTAGCAAATTCTGCCCTACCGTGTTTCTCCGAAAGACCTACCCCAAAAATAAGCCCTAGTTTTGGGGCGAGGCACATGTCTAAAAATCAAGCTAGGGTGGGGGTGTGGGGATGAATCTGCCCCATGCTCCCTGCACCTGCTTACTGTTGCAGCCGGGCCTCCCATGAATCGACACCTGCTTCACCTCACCTGCCTACTACTTCTGTGGCACACCCCCCCACCCCATCTGCATTTTGCTGTCAGAGGCCTTCTGGAAAGGCCCCTACAGCTGAGAAGCTATAGATTCAATCCATAGCTCGGTTTTCTGCTGCACAGGCCTTTCCAGAAGGCCTCTGACAGCAGAATGCAGGCCAGAGCTCCATTCTCAGCTGCAGAGGCATTTCCTTTGGCTGCAAAAGAAGTGGGTTGGCTCAGCAGGGCTGTTGGCGCCACCACCACAAGATGTGACTGTGGAAACGAAAATAAGACCTGGTGCCTCCTTTGGGGGCAAAAAAAAAGACCCGATCTTATTTTTGGGGAAACACAGTATTATTTGTGGGGAGATGTTATTTATTACTTTTGCAAACCTTAGTTTCTTGAGGTAACTTAAAACAATGCTGTCCCTTTCATTTTTTATTTTTTATTTTCAACATCCTTGTGAGATAGGCAAATACTGGGGAGTAATGGCACCTCAAGGGACACGGTGGCTCAGTGGGTTAGGACGCTGAGCTTGTTGATCAGAAGGTTGGCAGTTTGGCGGGTCAAATCCCGAGTGCCGCGTAGCAGAGTGAGCGCCTGTTACTCGTCCCAGCTTCTGCCAACCTAGTAGTTCGAAAGCACGTAAAAATGCAAGTAGAAAATAGGGACCACTACGGTGGGAAGGTAACAGCGTTCCGTGCACCTTTGGCGTCTAGTCATGCTGGCCACATGACCACGGAGACGTCCTCGGACAAGCGCTGGCTCTTCGGCTTTGAAATGGAGATGAGCACCGGCCCCTAGAGTCGGAAACGACTAGCACGCATGTGTGGGGGAACCTTTACCTTTACCTTTTTTAATGGCACCTCATGCCATGACAGTAGAACCTACTCCTTGTCTACCATTTCCAGCGAAATAGTCAGCAAAATAGAGCTATTGCATTTTGATTTTTGGATATTATAGCTTAAACAGTTTTGCTTCTCTGACATTGGTGAACAGGCTTACTAGCTTGTCCCTCCCAAATGTAGAGATCTTTCAGTTTCCCTTAGGCATCACCTATTAATTTATCAGGATAGAGATTTCTTTCCATTATGTTATCAAGCATGCTTAATAATTCTGGAGTGTTATTGTTAATTAAAGGGAGTCATTTTTTTCAATCCTATTTTCTAGTGTGTTACATTGTCTGAAACAAAAATGGAAGATTTTTTTTAAAAAATATAGAATAGTATTGTTATGTTTTTTTAAAAATCCTACACACATGACAGCATAAACAATGTTTCTGGGTCATCCATCCTGATGATGAGTCATGTGCATTGTTCAGTTGTCTTACAATTGTCTGCTCACAACATGGGTAAGCTTTTATAAAACATATTTCACTGGCTCTCTGTACTTTGTAATAAGGAAAAAAAATGATCAGCACAGGAAAAGTGTACATCTAAAATAGCACATGGGAAAATGCACACTTAAAAGGAGATTTACATGCCTGTTGTGAAGCAACCCTATTAACTGAAAGGTAGAAACACTGTGTCTTAAATTTTTTCTGGAGCTCTACCAAACACTATTGCATGAAGGAATGTGTCCAGTCTAGTCTAGTACCCCAGATGCAGATGAAGTCATTCTGCTTTTTGTTTTCCCTGGAATGGGAGGAGGACTTTTTTGATAGTTACTCTCTACTGTTCCTACCTGATTATTTTATAGAGGCTAAAAATAAGTATCTTAAAATATAGTTCTTTGTAGGCATATGGTAACATTCTAAGGACACCAATTTGGATTGGACCATCCACCCCAGGCAAAATGTAAACTTTAAGCTCATGAGATAACTATTTTTTATATATAGGAATTGAAATATCTGCCACTAAGGACTCTAGAATATGCTTTGACCTCTACAACATGATTCATCCAAGACTCCTTTTTTGGAGATTTTATTGTTAAATGATTGAGTCAAATTTTTATTTGATCAACAGCAAATCACCCAAAGGATCTGTCAAATATTTAGCTCTAATATTTTTGCAGTAATGGTTCAAAGTATTGGGTATCTTTCTCGGTTGTCTCAGACGTCACCTGGAGATCATCTTTACTCCAAGCCTGTTTGAATGCAACACATGTGCTCCATAGTTCAATCCTGACCCATATATATTCTCTTCTCTTGGTATCACATATGGGCACCAAATGCTTCAGAAAGTGCACTAATGGGATAAATTTCCATGTACGCAAACCTCTAAGGAAAAACTACTTTTCCTACATGAATGCTTATGAAGGCGTGCCCTGCACACCCATTCCAGCTACAGACCTCCAATAAACTGCACAGCTGGATGGATGGAAAATATTTTCAACAAAGTGGGTGAAAAATGACAAGATGAAAACGCCTTAATTTCAGACAGGCTTGACCATAGTTTCATTTAGGAAACTCTGAGTATCGTAGACTAAGCTACATCCAAAAAACACTAGGGAATTCCTGGAAGCTTGGCATTAAGACAAATCAGCCATCAGCAGGCACATAGATATAAACAACATTTACACACATTTCAAAAGAGGTGATAAAAAGCATGCAATAAAGTCTTACACTCAGTTATCCCTTTAATATTTTAAAAGAAAAGGTTATGGTAGAATTTTTACTGGGGAGGAGATGAAAGAAACTTCACTAGAAGGGATCAACCCAGCACTTAGAACTAGTTAGATGGCTTTTGTGGTTATCCAGCCTGATACTGGCCTCAAATTAGCGCTTGGACTATGATGTTTAGGAAACCAGCAAGACATTACTTCAAGAGTAGAAAAGAAACACTGAACTGGAGAAGTCTGTTCTGTTTCCAGCCTGCATGACTAATCATAATATTACAGAATTCCAGAACATAAGCTTGCTAGTGATTTCTTTTCTTTACAGCCAACTCTTTATGCAAAAGAAATTCTATAATTAGAGTTCTTAAGAGGGAGTCTTTGGTGTTAAATTATTAAGCCATTTAAATTAGGTTATAAAATTTTTCCTGTAGCTTGGTTGCCTCTGGCAAGTAATGGAAGCTCTCTTCATCCTCTCACTAATTGACGAGGTCACACATCTGTGTGGTAGTTAGCTTGTGAGAAAAAGGAATTATCTACAAAATCATGTTTAACAGTGATTGAGATACTAACCTGTCTTGCCTTGGCAAAGTGGCTGAAATGCCTTATAGTATTTATGTGAGTTATAGAAGAGTGATCTGGGGTATGTTCCAAATATTTAGATGTCATTTCAAAATCTTCAGAACTGGTTATTTCAGATTTTAAAGGCTAAATTGCAAAAGGGAAAACACTTATCTCTGTCCATTTATAGAGAAAAATATATTCTTTACTCATAAACATAGACATAAAATATATTATTTCCACCTACAGAGAGAAAAGTTTATGAGATGAAAAAGCATCTGTTTTCTTTGTATTTCTGTGGTGCCACAGCTTGAAACATTAAAATGCACCCAGGTGGACACTGAGTTCTCCAAGATACTCCAATAGTAATGGATACATTGGACCCTTGCTAATGATCAAGACCTGTCAACAGCTCAATCTACAAGCATGTCATTTTCAATTTAAGAGGTGTAATAACCTGTTATTCTTTCTTGCTATTTGTCAGTCTTGATGACACGAAAACAGGGCCCTAATCTCTACACTGCGATGAATAATGAATTTACAACCGGACAACCTACTTAAAATAGCGTCAGAAAGTTTGTTTCTTGAGATAAAACCCAGTGAAGCTGTACAAACCACTTGTGAAATACTTTTTATAGCAGAGTTCCAATTATGTTGGCTGGTTCACAACTATCAAGTGTTAATTTTTCCTGATTAAATCACAAGTGGTGAACTCGTCCTGCAATTTTAGGAGCCATGACCATTTTCTTGCACTGAGTAAGAATTAAAATGTCAATAATCTCTTTGGGGAAAAGGCAGGACTTTTTTTTATATGATAGTTACGTACATGTCACAAGTTTGGTAGGGCGGTTTAAATGAGGAGAAGCAAAGATCAGAATGTACTTCAAAAGCTAGAGATAAAGAGGAACATGGGGATATAATTCTATAAGTAAACATTTTATAATCTACTTCCAATCTTAAGTATTAATTGTCCATAAAAGAACGTAAAGATAATTTCTTGATTAGCTGCTTTCCCAGGATATATAGTGTTATTAAAATATGCAAGCATGCTTGCCTTTCTCTTCCATTCACTGGAAATTTAATAGCAAAGAACCTTGTATGACTGTTTCATAACTTTAAAATCAGATCTGTTTTCCTATCTTCTCCTTTGTGTAAAAGTAATCACAGTTGGTTAATACGATTGTATGAAGAATTTCTTTTCCTTTCTTTCATGATATCGGACTTCTCCCTGGCAGGCATACAGAGATCCCAAAGTGTATACTGTAGAAAAAGTACAATATAAAAGAATTCCAACGATTGCTGTGTCATAAATATATTCTATACAGACTTCTGTACGGTATATAGAATGGTTAAAATTAAACAGTAAATCAAGAAAGGAAGATAAGGAGAGGGGAGACTGATAATTATTCTGGTGACTGTCCTGTTATTTTGGAGAATCCTGTGTAGTGAGATCTTAAATTCTTCCATTTCTTTCTCCCACCTGAGTTATGCAACTGGCTGGCTGGCCCTCTCTGGGCAAGAAGACCAATTTTCTTTGGTAATGGATGGATCTGATACCAGGATGTTTTCTTCTGTCTGTGAGAGAACTAACTCGTAAGCAGGTTGTTTAATACCATTTCAGATTATGGGCTCCCACTTGATACTGGCACCAAAACAGAGTGGCATTACAAGAAACTCAAGGAAAAGGGGGCACTAAGTTGCATGGTTAAATTATAAATCTAAACATTATAAAATCATCTAACCATTTCAGTGTAGTGTTCAGCTACCCAATAATTTAAGTCCCAATATTTTTTGATAGGAATTAATTGACTTTTTCAATTCCATTTTATTTATTATTATTTTATGGTTCCCTATTGTGTTGTCTTCTGGAAACTTTTTTTCCAAAGTGATTACCTGTTTCCTCCATACCATTTATTGCCTATATTGGGGAACAGTGGGTAAAATTTATTCAGTCTTGCCATCCTGGCATCTTTTATAACTTCCATCCTTCCTCACCCAGAGTGGGCCACTCTGGCTGGAAAAAAGAAAAATAACACATTCTATAGGTTTTTATGTGGTGAAAGCTAATTTAGGAGGTTGTTCAGGGAATTTTGTCAATCCTCCCTTTCACACTATTCATTTATCCCTAGAACAAAGCAAAACAACTGATCTTCACTTGTCAATCTGTCAGCACTGTTCTATTTGACCTGCATTGTGTTAATCTTGTATTTTAAAGTTCACCCACAGAAAAATATTTGACGTCATTCCTCTGCAAGGAATTGTTATGATAATTTGACCAATTTAACATGGTCAAAAATGGCGAAATACAAATGGTACTGCTTCCCAGGTTTGAAAGCTTTCTCAATTCTTTACTGTTAATGGTTCCAAAATCTTGTAGCTGCAGCCCTTAATATACAGAGCAGAGATGTTTTTTGTGTTACATTTCTAGCTCTAGAATAGCTATTTTTAGTACTTTTCAAACAGAGCTGCAACAGTTCTGGATACTGGGGTACCACTGCTTTAGAGTAAATATTTTGTTATGAAAGGTATTTATTCCAAAGGCAAATTTCTAAAATAAATACAGACAGAGTAATACATAAAATACGCTTGCTCCTGTGGAGGCCATGGCAAATCTAGACAGCACACTAAAAAGCAGAGACATCACCCTGCTAACAAAAGTGTGTATAGTCAAGGCTATGGTCTTCCCAGTTGCAATGTATGGCTGTGAAAGTTGGACCATAAGAAAGGCTGAGCGCCAAAGAATTGAGGCCTTTGAACTATGGTGCTGGAGAAGACTCCTGTGAGTCCCTTGGACTGCAAGGCGTTCAAACTGATCAGTCCTAGAGGAGATCAACCCTGACTGCTCTTTAGAAGGCCAGATCCTGAAGTTGAAACTCAAAAAAAAAAAATACTTTGGCCACCTAATGAGAAGGAAGGACTCACTGGAGGAGAGCCTAATGCTGGGAAAGATTGAGGGCAATAGAAGGATGGGATGGCAGAGAATGAGGTGGCTGGATGGAGTCACTGAAGCAGTAGGCGTGAGCTTAAATGGACTCCAGAAGGTGGTAGAGGACAGGAAGGCCTGGAGAAACGTTGTTCATGGGGTCGCGATGGGTCGGACACAACTTTGCAACTAACAACAACAACAATACATAAAAGCTTAAAGCTTCAGTTCTAAACCCTGGATTTAAATAGGAATTTGTTCTTAATAAATATGTAAGAAACATTATTAGCAAGGTTAGTCAACTGATTAGCAGGGAGACCTTCAGAGGCAATTGTTGTATTAGCTTGCCCAAAAGAGCGGTGAGTTTTGAGAACAGTGAAGAGCAGTGAGAAATGTCATATAATTCACCCTAGTGTGGCTGTTTTTTACTTGAATAAATGGCAAGTATAACTTTCCATGAGCCAGAGTAAGCTTGGCACAACCTTTTTCCTGCCTCATAATCCCAATCTAAATGGAGGGATGTAATTGAATTTTGCAAATGGAGCTACATTTTCAGTGGCATCTTCCTTTTGTCTAATCCATCCTTCACGCTTCTTTAAAAACAGACAGTGGTACAAGAATTAAAAATAGAAAAATCATTGTTTGACCCTGAAATTCCTTCACTGGATCCGAATGATTACTTAAGAGTCAATTACATATAGTCCTCAATGTACAACAGTTAGCGCTGTTTGAAGTTACAACGACATTGAAAAAATGCTTATGACCATTGCAACATCCCCATGGCTGTATGATCAGAATCCAGACACTTGGCAACTTATTCATATTTATGATGGTTGCAATGCTCTGGGGTCATGCAGTTACCTTTTGCAACCTTCTGACAAGCAGAGTCAATGGGGAAGGCAGATTCACTTAACAACCGTGTTGCTAACTTAACAGCTGCAACCGTGGCAAGAAAGGCAAAATTCACTTAACAACTGCCTCACTTAGCAACAGAAATTTTGGGTTCAATTGTGGTTGTACGTTGAGGACTACCTGTATTACATTTAGATTTTAATTTTATTGTTAGTGAACAGAAGGCAGTCTACTGCATCCTAGCTCATTCCAGATTTGTGGGGTTTACAATTCCCATAATTACCAGCCTGTTGTTCAAATATCTGAAAAATGCCATGAAAAGACTGATAATTCTATTATCTTTTGGAATTAAACTCTGTTTAATTAAATTTATTTCCTCACCATAGATTTCCTCCCTTCATCAATATATAGTCGTGTCACTATGATCAGTAGTATTCTGAGAAGCAATTTCTCAACTAGATATTTGTCATTTAAGGTCTGGACAACTATATTCCTGGAAATAGGATAATTTTGTTCCGCAAATATTATCCCCATGCCAACAAGCATTAGTTAAACAATGTACCAAGCATGTATACTAGGACAAACTCCAAATTGCAGCATAGTGTGTAAACTTTTCAGCAAGCAAAATTGCTGGTTTTAGGTCAAATATGTCATGACTAAGCTAGGAGGTCACCCAGCTCCTTTGTGTTTCATTCCAGTTCTGTTTGGAAACCTTCCTGAAGAAAACTTACTGTATTTTACCTTGAGTAAATGATTTGACAGATGGCTACTTTTGTTTTAGCATTTCCTAGTTTTGTACCCATTTCCAAATGGTGCCATCTCAATCCTGTAATCTCAGCCAGCATGGTTATTAAAAATGGTATGTTGAAATTATGGAAATTTGACATCCAGCATGTTTAGAGGCTAGGAAAGACTACATTTAGTTTACAGTGCATGTATAGTGCACAAGAAGGGAATAGGATCATTGTTGGGTAGCCAAGCTTAAAAGAGATAAAATTTCAGATGTTTCTTACTTAAAGAAAACCACTCATGCCCCTCCCTTTTTTGTGGTAGTCAAAACATTTCTCAAAGTTGTCACACTAAACTGTTTTGTTATCTTCTTTATTTTATTCCTTGAAGTTGTATTAAGTATAAAATTGTTTTATAATGCTATTTTGTTTTTTTACACCTATATAGCTTTGATGCTGTTTTTAATGAATTCAAAATAGTTTAGTAATGTCTTTGCTGTGGTATTTTATTATCAGAGCTCTTCTTTGCTTTTTGTACTGTCTATTCGCAACGTATACAGTGTCTTTGATCTTAATTAATATGCCAGTTCTACAATTCCTCTTCACTCTTCCTATGGTATTTTGTAATCTGTACAATAATGAAGTTGAAATATGGTATATATTTGTCTGGGAATAAGTTGTTGAAGTCACTGGATTTCTTTTTAATAAATGTGCCTAGGGGGTTTCACTGCATGGATTACATGGAGAAATATCACAACACTTATTCCTGAAGGGATGCTCAGCTGCTCTTGCTATGTTACTTAGTTCTGCATGATTCATTTTTCTCTCTCTTTCTTTTAACCCTGTTCCCTTTCAGCTCTTGTGGGAGGACAGTTGGTGATGCCTGGAATCCCATCATAGTGAAATAGTCAATTACTTTAGAAAGTTAGTTACCTTGCTTTCACTCATTACCTAGCTAGAACCAGTGCTTTTTTTGTAAAAGAAAAAGGTGCCGGAACTCACACATGCCATACAACCCGCCTTGCCTCCCCTACAAGGTTCCATCCAAAAAAGGTGCCGGAACTCCGTTCTGAGCATTCTATGACAAAAAAAAGCCCTGGCTAGAACTCTGCATGCATACATAATAACAAAGTGAGCTACCGATTTTCAGTGGGCGATACCTGAATTGCAGTGTAAAATATTAACCTAAAGCTTAAGAAACCTGTAAGGTCAGGAAATTTGATGAAGCAGAACCTTGGCAATCATGAATTTTGTTCTGGCTATCAAAAGTTATTTAAAATTATGGATAGCCAATTCAACAGGTAGGAGATGTATTCAATATTTGAGCAGGCTGCTTGCTGAACTTGCTTCAAGTTATAGAAATCAGAGCCACAGTGCTGCACTGATTAAGCTGTTAGACCAGTACCAGGAAGAGCCTAGTTCAGCCACTGGGTGACTTTGGACTACTTGCCCTTTCTTAGGTCAACCCTCCCTTGCAGGTTGTTATTGGGAAAAAAAATGAAGGAGTAATTATGGTTTGTGCAATGAGCAGTGTGGACCCTGGCATTGTCATGTTGCAGAGTGTGGAACTTCCCAGGATGGTTTTTTTAAATCAAAACCTAGTCCTTGAGGCAAACTGCTGTAATTTTGGACAGTGATTGTGGCTCCTTGAACCAAATGGACAGTCAGTCTCATAAAACAGCAACTGTGCTTCTTGCCAAATCAAAGTTGCCTTCACAGGCGCTCCTTCCAATCTATGGTGCCCCTGGATGGATTGAGTTTTTCTTTCAGTTATAATATGGAGAGGAGTTTCACCTATCATATCTATAAAAATCATCTCCCAATTTTTTAATCTGTATTTCACCCTGTTGTTTTTCATTTCTGGTTCCAACAGCTTGGGCACCCTTCAACAGCTGACCTTCCTCCATTCCATTTCTTTGTAAAAAATTCTGCAAACACTAGATGGTGCTGATATCTTCTAAACACTTTCTTTTAAAAGTCACATGGCAATCCTCCATGACAGTCTCCTTGATCCAGGCAACATTTTCTGGGTTAGTGGACATGCAAAAAACGGGGACCTTCTAATGATTTCTTTCCTCAAATTGGGCAACTCAATTTCTCATTGCACAATTTGAATATTCTGATCTCAAAAAACATCCTGCAGACATTAATAGTTTTTGACACTTTACAACCTTCCATGACAAAAAGAGATGATGTATCTCTGGTGTTTGGTACCTTTTTCCATTTTTAAAAACCTAGAATTTTATTTTCTTTGCACCTCAAAACAAAGAAAACAACTTTATATTTAGCATTAGCTTCAGAATATTATACAGGAGGCTGTTTCAATACTTTTTTTTTCCAAATAGAATTTCTGGTTTAGATCCTGTCCTTCATTTCTCGGGTCAGGAAGTCCTCTGGACCGGGTATAGCTTAAGTCTTTGCTTAACTCTCTTAGGTTGTGTGTATGTGTCCCTTCAAGTCAGGTTTTGATTCTTTGTGACTTCATGGATATGTCCCTGCAGTTTTCTTGGCAACATTTTGAGAAATGGTTTGCCATTGCCTGCTTCTTTCTAGGGCTAACAGAAGGACTAGCTCAAGGGTAGCCAGCTGGCTTCAAGCCCAAGGCAAGACTAGAATTCACAGTCTCCCATTTATAGCCTGGTGCTATAAATGGCTCTCCCTCTTATATTTTATTATACTTCATTTTTCAGTCATGGGATGTGCATTCATGTAATACAGTCAAGGGAATGGTAATGTATTAGCTCAGTGGTTCTCAATCTTTTCTTCACCATGGACCTTTTGTGGCCACGCACCATGGCCACGGACCCCCAAGACTTAACTCAAGATTTAAATCATAACATTTCTTCAAGCCTTTACAGACCCTCTGTGATGACATCGTGGACTCCCAGGGATCCGCAGACCACAGGTTGAGAACCACTGTATTAGATCATGCATCACACAGAACCATAAGCTAATCACACCACAATAGCTTCTTTAAACAACATACTAAAGAAAATAAAATCCTTTGAATTGCACCAGATTCCTGATGACATTTTAAACTCGTTCATAAAGTAGCATTGGAAGTGATAGCTATAGCTTCTTCTATTTTTTTTCTTACTTTCCACTCTGAATTATAGTTCTGGCATTCCTGAATGATCTTTAATCCAAGTACTAAGCAGGACCAGCCCAACTTAGATTCCCAGTCCTGACTTCAATTTTCTATTAAGTAACAGTAAAATTGGTTTGACTGTGGAGTATAATGTTAGGATATTAACAGTGCTTCTTATCCTGTATTATATTTGCACATCAACACACATTGGGATGTTTAAATGTAGCTTGTTAATTAAGGCAGGAACAAATCCGAACACTTGTGTATGAGCAAATTAACCATGTTTTCTTTATTGAAATCTCTTTAGTTTCTGTCAGTATGAAAAATAAATGTCTGGGACACATCAATAAGCAATCAATAAGCCAGGATCCTAGGTTCACTATTGACCATAATAGTGTTCCTAAGCAGTGACTTTACATCGTGGTGTCTTTCTGTTTTCTTCCTTGGGATGGATTTACATTTCACATGGAGTTAAAGCCAAGCCATGGCTTAATGCTACGTGCAAATGAGTTCATTAAATTTCCTAGTAATGATGTTAAGTGTTTCAGTTAAAGCATAGAATGGAAGTAGACGAAGTCTCTGTCCTCTATTGGCTATTTCTCTATAGCTTCTGGTTCTATACTAATTTTGCTTTTGTTACCAAATGACTTCTGGGGTGCTATAAGCTGGTCTGAAGACTTCAGGTTGCAAAGTCAAGCACGAAGGGTGCGGGCCTTGCTCTGTTCTACAGCAGTTTTTGCAATCAGACATAAATAGCCCTTTATGCCAGAAGCGGGCTCAGAGAAAGGAATGTTTTGTCTGGAAGGCTTGGTATGTGGCTGGAGCTAAGGAGCTGCTGCTGGAGGCTCCAGTTGGTATACAGCCAAGTGTACTTTTCTAATGTCGCTCTTTCCCTGCCATTCAGTCTCCTGCTATTCTAAAGGTTGGGCTTTCTTTTTTTTTTTTTTACTCAAAGACAAAAGGATTGAGTGCACAGGAGGCAAAACCTAATCTGGTTTTTAAACAGTTTCTCATCTCCAGTTCATAGTAATTTTAAGGTTGTGAATTTCTCTGTGTTATTGGGGTGGATTCTTGGGATGTAGCCATGTTCAAATGTTCTCACTTTCTTTATTAGGTTTCTTAATTCTCATTTTCCCCCACTCTCAATTCCTTTCCAAGACTTTGTACCTTTTTACTCCTTCTGTCTAAGGCAGGGGTAGGCAACCTCGGCTCTTTTATGATTCATGGACTTCAACTCCCAGAATACCTGAGCCAGCCATGCTGGCTCAGGAATTCTGGGAGTTGAAGTCCGTGAGTGATAAAAGAGCCAAGGTTGCCTACCCCTGGTCTAAGGGGATCATTTTGACTGGTGGAGACAGATAATTAGATCCTTTTTTTCTTGTCTTATTCAGGAGGTTCAGTCACTGTAACCGGTCACCTTTCACTCCCTCTTGGACAGAGGTATAAAAATTTCTTAATGGATGATGGACTACATTTCAATAGCAATAGCACTTATTCCTCTTCACATGCTTTATAGACCTCTCTAAGCGCTTTACAGAGTCAGCATATTTCCCTCAGCATATTCAAAGAAAGTGGTTGGGGGGGGCAGGACATAAATTAAATTCAGTTTCATTTATATTTAATTAAAATTAAATCTAGTTAATACAGTGTTACTGTTTTCCCGGTTTGCCATTTTAAAGATTTTCTTTCATGTCATATCAAAAGTAGAATTTTGTAACAACATTTGAAAGTCTTCAGAGGCACCATGTAAAACCTTCAAGAGTTTAATGTTTGTTCAGATTGTAGACTTGACTGGATTGTGTAGATTGGATGTTTTGATATTAGGAAAGTTAATTTAGAATTTCAGAGCTGGCAGTCCCGGTTTAAAATGACCTGGACTTTAGCTCCCAATTTTGTGTACATAGTGACTTGAGGTGGTGATTCAGACCTTCCTACTGTGGTATTATTTGGATACTGGGATTTGCTTAGTGCTTTTACCTTTAATGACACTTGCAAGCTGGACATGGATGCTGTTACCTTTGCTTTACAAAGGACATACATCTAGCTAGCTCACGGTTTATTTGAATCACCCACTTGCGTCAGCAGTTGCACTGTATACTTTTCACTTTTTCCCTGGAACGAGGGAGGCTGTTAATACAATTTCTTCAGTGAACATGTCAGCAGAATATGTTTCGACATTTATCTGTCCAGTGAATATAGAGAGGGTAGAAAGGAATACTTGGAGAAACATTCTAATTTTATTCTTCTTCTAAGAATGCAAAGTTGCTTTATATCTGCTGTGGAATCCAAGTACAGCCTTGGAAAAATAACTCCAGGATGCCAACATTACTAGATTCTGAAACTGAACTTCAGTAGAATATTAATGAAAATTAGACAGCACTTCTTTGTGTGCTGGGCATCAGAACTCCAAACCAAGAGAATTTAATCTCCATATTGCTATGTGAGCGATATCTTTTCATTCTGTTTTTATCTCAGGAGGTTTCCCATTAGTGTTGGTTTTTAAAAAGGTTTCACAGATGTTAAACACTAAAGGGCATTTTCATGGTTAATTTTAGCTAAATTTAGCTAAATTGCGTTTCTGTTAGAACACTGAGATGCCTGTTTTACATTTGGCTTGTTATTTGGAAAATCTTCCCAAAGCAATAAAAGGTAAAGGTTCCCCCGCACATGTATGCTAGTCGTTTCCAACTCTAGGGGCCGGTGCTCATCTCCGTTTCAAAGCTGAAGAGTCAGCGCTTGTCCGAGGACGTCTCCGTGGTCATGTGGCCGGCATGACTAGATGCCAAAGGCGCACGGAACGCTGTTGCCTTCCCACCATAGTGGTCCCTATTTTGCCTTCCCACCATAGTGGTCCCTATTTTTCTACTTGCATTTTTACGTGCTTTCGAACTGCTAGGTTGGCAGAAGCTTCCAAAGCAATATTTAAATTAAAAATAAATAATGGATATTATTTTAAACATAACATTTTTAGGATTTATTCCCCTTTATTGTTTGGTGGTAATAGCCCCAGGGAATAAGGGAAGAGAGTAAATCCATCTGAGATGGCTTTGGGGGTGGTGGTCTTCTCCTGTTTTCTCTTGCTGGGACTCTTCTCCCAGGGCATTTGCTGATAATTCCTGGGATTGGAGTGGGGAGAGAAGAGGATTTAGACAGCTTAATTTAATTTAATTTCATTTAATTTAAACAGCTTAATTTAAAATGTGCAAAGTAGTACAATTTAATATTAGAGTATTGCTGATAGGAAAAGTAATTAGTCCTCCTTTCTAGCATTGGGATATGCCTATAAATTTAAAATACGTGTGAACTTTATGCTCATGTTTTATATTCTATTTCCCTCTTTCTCTCTTCTCAGGACAATCCATTTAAGATTTGCTGTGTTAAATAATCACAAATTTCCATTATGTTTTAACTTGGAAAATCTGATCCTTCTCTTACCTAAGATTTGAAATTACAAATGGAAGCTAATTTCCCAGTTTGAAGAAAATGGAAATCCAAGCTTTCAGAAAAAACATGACTACATTTTTAAGCCCCCTAATTGCTGAGAGTTTTTGCCTGGCCCCAATCAAATGTAGTTAATAGTGTTGCTAATTTAGCAGATAAGCACAAATATAAAATTAAAAATATATTTCAACAGCTGTGTACTTTAATTGTCCCAGAATAGGATGCAATGGCAAATATGTTCATAATTCATTACATAGACTATTCCAAAATATAGTGCTTGTTTTAATGAATTTTCTCAGATATTCTTATGATTAAAGCCATGCACACTCATCTAATATCATCTATCTACCACTGGGCTTTCAGAATAACTCTTACCAGTAGTATCCAACCAAAACTTTCAGTTACTTTCTTGTTGTAAGTTTATTCCAACTGCTAATTTTATGTAATGGAAATTAGATGCTCTATTGTTATTTCTGCTATGAGTGTCCTAATTTGGTATTTATATTGCTCCATTGTGAACTTTTATTCCACAAATTCTCTATGGTATGTAATTGGCATAGTTTTATTGCAGTGAATAGAAATATCCAGACTTTACTAACGTGTCTGCATTTTAAGAAAATGTTTTAAGTCTCTATATTCAGGAGCAATAAAATAAAGAGGAAAAGAAACAAGGTAAGTTTAGGGCAACTATGAGAAAAGTGTTTCCACTGTATTATTAATCAACAATAATAGAAAGCTGATAATCATTTTTTGTATTTAGGAATAAGAAAGTTCCTCATAGACAGATGAAATATCTTCACTCTTATCAAATGTTCACTCTTAACACCAGCTGTATACAACCTAGCCAATAACTATTCATAATTTCATAATTTATATATACGGTAGTTTCATAATAGTAAAGTTGGAAGGGACCTTGGAGGTCATCTAGTCCAACCCCCTGCTCAGGCAGGAAACCCTATACCATTTCAGACAAATTGGTGTCCAGTCTCTTCTTAAAAACTTCCAGTGTTGGAGCATTCACAGCTTCTGGAGGCAGGTTGTTCCACTGGTTAATTGTTCTAACTGTCAGGAAGTTTCTTCTTAGTTCTAGGTTGCTTCTCTCCTTGATTAGTTTCCATCCATTGCTTCTTGTCCTGCCTTCAGATGCTTTGGAGAATAGCTTGACTCCCTCTTCTTTGTGGCAGCCCCTGAGATATTGGAACACTGCTATCATGTTCCCCTTCGTCCTTCTCTTCGTTAAACTACACATACCCAGTTCCAGCAACCGTTCCTTATATGTTTTAGCCTCCAGTCCCCTGATCATCTTTGTTGCTCTTCTCTGTACTCTTTCTAGAGTCTCAACATCTTTTTTACATTGTGGTGACCAAAACTGGATGCAGTATTCCAAGTGTGGCTTTACCAAGGCATTGTAAAGTGGTATTAATACTTCACGTGATCTTGATTCTATCCCTCTGTTAATGCAGCCTAGCACTGTGTTGGCTTTTTTGGCAGCTGCAGCACACTGCTGGCTCATATCTAAGCGATTGTCCACTAGGACTCCGAGATCCCTCTCACAGTTACTACTTTTGAGCAAGGTACCCCCTATACCAGGGGTAGGCAACCTTGGCTCTTTTATGACTTGTGGACTTCAACTCCCAGAATTCCTGAGCCAGCTGACTCAGGAATTCTGGGAGTTGAAGTCCACGAGTCATAAAAGAGCCAAGGTTGCCTACCCCAGCCCTATACTATACCTGTACATTTGGTTTTTCTTGCCTAAATTTAGAACCTTACTTTTTTCCCCATTGAATTTCATAACAGGGACCTAAACCATAGATTTAATCATAATCTGTTGAATAAGCCATAATGGCCTCTTTCACACAGAGTACTAAGCTATGACCCAGTATTGGGTCTTAAGTATTTAATTTCTGGTGTTGGGTAAAGGTTCTGTATGTGAGGTCCTTGGTGCTCCTTGACAGTGGTTGTTTTCATTAACCAAATTAGGTAACATCATCAGTGCTAGTAGGGAGTGGGGTTTGCTCTCATGTTATGTACCAGTGGCTGCCCTGTCAGTGTTGATAGGAATGGTGGTTACTTGATTGGTTTATTGTTTGCTGTTAGCTTGTTTGACAGTTCTTTGATTAGTATTGGTATTATTTGCTTCTTGATTGATGGTCTAATGTTAATTATCTGGACTGAGTTCGACCCTGTTTCCCCTGATGATGTGGACAGGATCATGGGGAGACTGAGCACCACCACCTGTTTGTTGGATCCGTGCCCCTCCTGGCTAGCTTATGCGGCCCAGGAGGGGACACGAGGCTGGTTCCATGCAGTAATAACTGCTTCTTTGAAGGAGGGTGTCTTCCCTGACGCCTTGAAGGAGGCGGTGGTGAGACCCCTCCTCAAGAAGCCTGCTTTGGACCCGGCTGTTTTAAATAACTATCGTCCAGTCTCCAACCTTCGCTTTTTGGCGAAGGTTGTTGAGAGTGTGGTGGCGCATCAGCTTCCTCTGTTCCTGGAGGAAACTAATTATCTGGACCCGTACCAATCGGGTTTCAGACCCGGACACAGCACGGAGACGGCATTGGTCGTGCTGATGAATGATCTCTGGAGGGCTAGGGACAGGGGTTGCTCCTCTGTCCTGGTCCTATTAGATCTCTCAGCGGCTTTCGATACCATCGACCATGGTATCCTGCTGCGGCATCTCGGGGGGTTGGGAGTGGGAGGCACCGTTTTACGGTGGTTCTCCTCCTACCTCCTGGGCCGCTCGCAGTCGGTGTTGACGGGAGGGCAGAGATCCGCCCCGAGGCCTCTCATTTATGGAGTCCCTCAGGGGTCAGTTCTCTCGCCTCTCCTGTTCAACATCTATATGAAGCCACTGGGCGAGATCATTCGTGGTTTCGGGGTGGGGTATCATCAGTACGCTGATGATACCCAACTTTTTCTTTCCACCCCGAACCAACCCAGTGATGCCCTCGCCGTGATGTCCCGGTGCCTGGAGGCGGTCCAGGTCTGGATGGGGAGAAACAGGCTTCGTCTCAATCCCGCCAAGACTGAGTGGCTGTGCATATCGGCATCTCGGGCTAACCAGACTATTCCACCTCTAACGATGGGGGGTGAGGTGTTACCCCCCGTTGATAGGGTTCGCAACTTGGGCGTCCTCCTGGATTCACGACTCAATTTTGAAGACCACATAGGAGCCGTGACCAAGGGGGCTTTTGCACAGGTTCGCCTGGTGCGCCAGTTGCGTCCCTATCTGGACCGAGATGCCCTACGCACAGTTACTCATGCGCTCGTGACCTCCCGTTTGGACTACTGTAACGCTCTCTACATGGGGCTGCACTTGAGGACCACTCGGAGGCTTCAAGTGGTGCAGAATGCGGCTGCGCGAGTTGTAATGGGGGTCTCCCGATACTCCCATGTAATACCTCTACTCCGCGAGCTGCATTGGCTTCCGGTTGCCCTCCGGGTGAAATTCAAGGTGCTGGTTATTACCTATAAAGCCCTACCTGGCTTGGGTCCGGGGTATTTGAGGGAACACCTGCTGCCGGCATCAAATGCCCTTCGTCCAGTGCGCTCCCACAGGGAGGGTCTGCTCAGGGTCCCACCAGTAAGAGATTGCCGGCGGGTGACACCCAGGGATAGGGCCTTCTCAGTGGGGGCGCCTGCCCTCTGGAACCAGCTGCCAGTGGAGCTGAGGACTGCCCCCGACCTCCGATCATTCCGCCGGGGCCTGAAGACCTGGCTCTTCGACCTCTTGGGCCCAGGCTGAGGAGTAATTTATTTTAATCGTTGGTTTTAATTGCACAGGGTTAGTTTAATCTTTTTTAAATTGGTTTTAACTTTTGTATTGTTGGTTTTTAATTCCCTGTAAACCGCCCTGAGTCCTCAGGGAAAGGGCGGTATATAAATGTAATAAAATAAAAATAAATAAATAAAATAAAATCTCTGCTCATCTATATGCAACAATTATTCTGCCATTGTTGACATACTTGCACACTGTTCTTCTCCATACCACAATGCGACAAGAATATCAGTGCTTACTACTGTCCTCTTGTGAATTTGAGAGGTTTGGTGTTTTGGTGTGTGTGTGTGTGTGTGTGTGTGTGAGAGAGAGAGAGAGAGAGAGAGAGATGGATGGATGGAATATGGACAGATCCTAAGACCTGTTTCGGTTGTCATGCACAAGGTGTATTTGATTATTTATTTTGCATTCTATGCTGCACACACTTGTTTTTTTACTCTGTATTACAAATTTGTGAGCTTTGATAAGTGCATGTACAGTAGTTTTCTCACAAAATGCTTCTTCCTGATTACATTTTCTTTTATTTGTTATGCCACCTCCCAGGGGAAGGCAACAACAATCGTTCTGTATTGTTATCAAGAAAATTATATCACTCAAAGATGAATTGAACTTTAGTTTTAAGGGTGGTTCAGAGAGTAAGCAGCATAAATTAGAGTTCAGTGCCCTAAGAAGCTGATAAATCCTCTTTCCATTTAAAAAAGCAGCATGGGGCACAGCTAGGTTTAGAGGTTTAGAAATCATTAGACAGTAACTACCTTGGAACAAATACGCACAATTACCAATGAGTTTGTTATCAGCATAAAAAATGCTGCATGTTGCTACTGTAGACTGTCTTAATGTTTTTTTATGAGTATCAGGCACACAGCAGAGTGGAGGAAACTGCCATTTCTGCCTTGTTTTCACATAAAGTAAGCTACTCTAGGCTAGTGTGACAAATATGTTTTCTTTATGGAACACTCGGTCCAGAAAATACTGCAAAAACATGTTTTTTACCTACAGCTGAAGATGGAAATGTCCATCTTCCCATGCTTAGAGAATGTAAGCCTTGAAATATACAGTGCCTCTGAAAATATACCGTATATACTTGAGTATAAGCCGAATTTTTCAGCCCACTTTTTGGGCTGAAAAATTCCACTTCGGCTTATACTCCAGTGAACAAAAAAACTTACTGAGGACTTGTGCGCGGCCGAGGCTTTGGAGCTTCCGGGATCGCGCTCACCTCTCCCAAGCCACCGCCGTCTGGAGACCTGCCGAAGTTTGGGGAGGTTTGGGGAGGTGCGCGCGCACCTCCCCAAAAGTCCCCAAACGAAGCCGGGTCTCCGTTCCTCTGCGCCCTGCCTGCCTGCTTCTTTCCACAGCAGAAAGAAGCAGGCAGGCAGGGGGCGGAGGAACGGAGACCCGGCGACGTTTGGGGAGGTTTGGGCGCCTCTCCAAATATCCCCAAACGTCGCCGGGTCTCCGTTCCTCTGTGCCCTGCCTGCCTGCTTCTTTCCACAGCGGAAAGAAGCAGGCAGGCAGGGGGCGGAGGAACGGAGACCCGGCGACGTTTGGGGAGGTTTGGGCGCCTCTCCAAATATCCCCAAACGTCGCCGGGTCTCCGTTCCTCTGTGCCCTGCCTGCCTGCTTCTTTCCACAGCAGAAAGAAGCAGGGAGGCAGGGGGCGGAGGAACGGAGACCCGGCGACGTTTGGGGAGGTTTGGGCGCCTCTCCAAATATCCCCAAACGTCGCCGGGTCTCCGTTCCTCTGTGCCCTGCCTGCCTGCTTCTTTCCACAGCAGAAAGAAGCAGGCAGGCAGGGGGCGGAGGAACGGAGACCCGGCGACGTTTGGGGAGGTTTGGGCGCCTCTCCAAATATCCCCAAACGTCGCCGGGTCTCCGTTCCTCTGTGCCCTGCCTGCCTGCTTCTTTCCACAGCGGAAAGAAGCAGGGAGGCAGGGGGCGGAGGAACGGAGACCCGGCGACGTTTGGGGAGGTTTGGGCGCCTCTCCAAATATCCCCAAACGTCGCCGGGTCTCTGTTCCTCTGTGCCCTGCCTGCCTGCTTCTTTCCACAGCGGAAAGAAGCAGGCAGGCAGGGGGCGGAGGAACGGAGACCCGGCGACGTTTGGGGAGGTTTGGGCGCCTCTCCAAATATCCCCAAACGTCGCCGGGTCTCCGTTCCTCTGTGCCCTGCCTGCCTGCTTCTTTCCACAGCAGAAAGAAGCAGGGAGGCAGGGGGCGGAGGAACGGAGACCCGGCGACGTTTGGGGAGGTTTGGGCGCCTCTCCAAATATCCCCAAACGTCGCCGGGTCTCCGTTCCTCTGTGCCCTGCCTGCCTGCTTCTTTCCACAGCAGAAAGAAGCAGGGAGGCAGGGGGCGGAGGAACGGAGACCCGGCGACGTTTGGGGAGGTTTGGGCGCCTCTCCAAATATCCCCAAACGTCGCCGGGTCTCCGTTCCTCTGTGCCCTGCCTGCCTGCTTCTTTCCACAGCGGAAAGAAGCAGGGAGGCAGGGGGCGGAGGAACGGAGACCCGGCGACGTTTGGGGAGGTTTGGGCGCCTCTCCAAATATCCCCAAACGTCGCCGGGTCTCCGTTCCTCTGTGCCCTGCCTGCCTGCTTCTTTCCACAGCGGAAAGAAGCAGGCAGGCAGGGGGCGGAGGAACGGAGACCCGGCGACGTTTGGGGAGGTTTGGGCGCCTCTCCAAATATCCCCAAACGTCGCCGGGTCTCCGTTCCTCTGTGCCCTGCCTGCCTGCTTCTTTCCACAGCAGAAAGAAGCAGGGAGGCAGGGGGCGGAGGAACGGAGACCCGGCGACGTTTGGGGAGGTTTGGGCGCCTCTCCAAATATCCCCAAACGTCGCCGGGTCTCCGTTCCTCTGTGCCCTGCCTGCCTGCTTCTTTCCACAGCAGAAAGAAGCAGGCAGGCAGGGGGCGGAGGAACGGAGACCCGGCGACGTTTGGGGAGGTTTGGGCGCCTCTCCAAATATCCCCAAACGTCGCCGGGTCTCCGTTCCTCTGTGCCCTGCCTGCCTGCTTCTTTCCACAGCGGAAAGAAGCAGGGAGGCAGGGGGCGGAGGAACGGAGACCCGGCGACGTTTGGGGAGGTTTGGGCGCCTCTCCAAATATCCCCAAACGTCGCCGGGTCTCTGTTCCTCTGTGCCCTGCCTGCCTGCTTCTTTCCACAGCGGAAAGAAGCAGGCAGGCAGGGGGCGGAGGAACGGAGACCCGGCGACGTTTGGGGAGGTTTGGGCGCCTCTCCAAATATCCCCAAACGTCGCCGGGTCTCCGTTCCTCTGTGCCCTGCCTGCCTGCTTCTTTCCACAGCAGAAAGAAGCAGGGAGGCAGGGGGCGGAGGAACGGAGACCCGGCGACGTTTGGGGAGGTTTGGGCGCCTCTCCAAATATCCCCAAACGTCGCCGGGTCTCCGTTCCTCTGTGCCCTGCCTGCCTGCTTCTTTCCACAGCAGAAAGAAGCAGGGAGGCAGGGGGCGGAGGAACGGAGACCCGGCGACGTTTGGGGAGGTTTGGGCGCCTCTCCAAATATCCCCAAACGTCGCCGGGTCTCCGTTCCTCTGTGCCCTGCCTGCCTGCTTCTTTCCACAGCGGAAAGAAGCAGGCAGGCAGGGGGCGGAGGAACGGAGACCCGGCGACGTTTGGGGAGGTTTGGGCGCCTCTCCAAATATCCCCAAACGTCGCCGGGTCTCCGTTCCTCTGTGCCCTGCCTGCCTGCTTCTTTCCGCTGAAGCAGGCAGGCAGGGCACAGAGGAACGGAGACCCGGCGACGTTTGGGGATATTTGGAGAGGCGCCCAAACCTCCCCAAACGTCGCCGGGTCTCCGTTCCTCCGCCCCCTGCCTCCCTGCTTCTTTCCGCTGTGGAAAGAAGCAGGCAGGCAGGGCACAGAGGAACGGAGACCCGGCGACGTTTGGGGATATTTGGAGAGGCGCCCAAACCTCCCCAAACGTCGCCGGGTCTCCGTTCCTCCGCCCCCTGCCTCCCTGCTTCTTTCTGCTGTGGAAAGAAGCAGGCAGGCAGGGCACAGAGGAACGGAGACCCGGCGACGTTTGGGGATATTTGGAGAGGCGCCCAAACCTCCCCAAACGTCGCCGGGTCTCCGTTCCTCCGCCCCCTGCCTCCCTGCTTCTTTCTGCTGTGGAAAGAAGCAGGCAGGCAGGGCACAGAGGAACGGAGACCCGGCGACGTTTGGGGATATTTGGAGAGGCGCCCAAACCTCCCCAAACGTCGCCGGGTCTCCGTTCCTCCGCCCCCTGCCTCCCTGCTTCTTTCTGCTGTGGAAAGAAGCAGGCAGGCAGGGCACAGAGGAACGGAGACCCGGCGACGTTTGGGGATATTTGGAGAGGCGCCCAAACCTCCCCAAACGTCGCCGGGTCTCCGTTCCTCCGCCCCCTGCCTGCCTGCTTCTTTCCGCTGTGGAACGAAGCAGCCTGAACGAAGCAGGCTGCTTCTTTCCACTGCGGAACGAAGCAGCCTGCCTGCTTCTTTCCGCTGCGGAACGAAGCAGCCGGCGGCGGAGGCTTGCAGAACGGCGGATCGGCTTATACTCAAGTCACCAACTTTTTCCAGTTTTTGGGGGTGAAATTGGGGGTCTCGGCTTATACTCGAGTCGGCTTATACTCAAGTATATACGGTATATGCTTTGACAACAAATCATGCAGGGCTTTGCATCCCTTAGTTGGGTGACATATGCTTATTCATTCTTTTTCATTTCTCTCAGAGATTTTTGGCAGTGTTGAAAATTACTTCATGTTGTTGCAATTAAAATAATACTTTTAGCATTTGTCACAGGGTTTTCCTGAGTTTATTTAGCAATATTTGTATTTTAATACTATACCAAATTTAATAGTTACTTAAAAAGTATTTGGAGATCATCTAGTTTCTAGAGAATTCCTCTTCTACAATCATTTCTGCTGTTTGCTGCAAACTCCAGTGAAAATGGCTGCTTCATTATTGAACAATTCTTGCTATTAGGGAACTTTTCTTTATATTTTGTCAAAGTGTGTTTCCTTGCAATTCCTTTCTAGTTCTCCCTACTATTTATTATTATTATTATTATTATTATTATTATTATTATTATTATTATTATTATTATTATTATTATTATTATTATTATTATTATTATTATTGTCTTGTAAAAAATTACAGCCATGCACTCTCAATAATAAGCATTCCTTTAGGACATAGTTTCAGTCATAGGCAGGCAAATATGCACACATGTAAGTGAAGTGTTCAGAAGTTAAGTATTGTACAGAGAAAGTGTAAACTAGTGCATGTGAACCAATCTAACATAAAGTTGAAAAAATACTGAAGATTTTGTCATGTGATTATAAGACTATGGAATTGCATATATTTGAAAGCTACCCATGCTCCAGTTTCTACAAAATACATGGAATGGTAGTATAGCAAAACAGCTGCTATAAAGTCTTGGGTGGACAAGTTGTTTTCTTTCTCCCCTGATCTACTAGAACTTGATTCTTCCCATAAATTGTCTATAAATTGATAAAGTGAAGTACTTCACAAAGCATCTTGTGAACACGTATTTTCAGTTATCATAAGATATGATGATCTTAAAAATTGTTGCAAGTTATGAGTTCATAGTATGCAGATTGAGAATGGAATTGAGAAAAACATAATTATAGCATTGCCTGCTCCTGCTAAATGGCCTTTAATGTCTATGAAATTATTGGGAAGGGCCTACTTGGTATAGCCATAGTGTTGAAAAAAGGAAAAGTCCTGCTTGAATCATGATGATAACCTACATGAATACATAATATAAATGTATATGGGGACTGTTTGCACCTCACTGAATGTGCTACCATGAGTCCATTTTCTCCTATGTGGCTTTAGGTTAATATGCTAGAAATATACAAAAATATTTTTGTGTGGTCAGGCTAGAAAATTATTGGAATACTAAATAAAAAATCATGGTTTCAAATTGGAAAATGAATATTGTTGTAGTTCCCTTGAGGTGTTAATTCCATTCTTATTGATGTTTATTTATTTATTTGATTTGTATCCCGCTCTTCTCCCTAAGGACTCAGGGTGGTGAACAGTGACATAAATATCAAATGCACAAATACAGATATTGAAAACATTAATGTAGAAGATAAGTTACCTTAAAACAATAATTACAACAGAACCCATCAGACCAGACCGGATTGCTCAAACAGATAGGTTTTTAGGTCGCGTCGGAAGGAGCGAAGGTCAGGAGCCATCCGGAGCTCAACCGGTAAACGGTTCCATAGGTCAGGCGCGCCCACAGAGAACGGCCTCCCTCTGGGAGCCACCAGACGGCATTCTACGAACGGCGGGACCCTTAGGAGGCCCTCTCTGTGGGAGCGCACTGGACGGAGGGAAGTTGACGCTGGCAGCAGGTGATGTTGTACTGTATACAGTACTCAAAAGAGCCCTTTAATTGAAAGTGGCCTGTGCTCACACTATGAGCTTGAGGTTGATAATGAAGAGCAGAGAAAGTGTCTCCCGACCCATAAACTTTGTTTGTAGATCTGATGCTGCACAACAATTGTTATATTCCTAAATGTGGTGAGGACAAGAGCATGATGAAATGGAAGCTATTTCTTGACAGTTATGAGAATATGGAACTGAAATATCTCCCAGATGAAAGATCTGATTTTGAGAGCTTAATGCTTGTTCTGTTATTTTTCTATTGTTTTGTTACTGATCACTGGATGGAACCAATGTAAAGTATGACTTAAGGTTTTTATTAAATTCTTTCTATGCTTCTTTTCCTTTCTTACAGCCCTTCACAGAACTCCTTGATGATTTTTCCCAGGATGTTTTGGGGCAGCTCTTGAATGATCCCTTCCTGTCTGAGAAAAATGAGATGATGGAAGTGGAATTATCACCAGTTTCTCCAGCTCCCCTCATCCAGGCAGAGCATAGCTATTCCCTTTGTGGGGACTCTCGGCCCCAGTCACCATTGACCCATATTTCAGCTGATGACAATTTCAATGAAGGTAAAAGAATGTAATGAATTTTGCTAACCAGCGTCTGGAAATAAGACTCTCACTGATGGTTGCCTTGAGGTGTAACCTGTCTAGAATCTTGAATGAGGCAATAGAGTGTAAATATCTTAGAATTTCAGACATTTCCAAAGGGTGCTGTTGTCAGGAAAAAAACACACCAAAAAACAAAAAAAATGTTACTGTTCTACTGGCTAACAATATTATTAGCAACTGGCAGCCTCTTTGGAGACCATATGTGGGACAGTAGGTGTGAGTATTTTAAACAACTGAAGCTATATTCAATCTGTATTATTGTAAATAAATGCAAATATTACAAACTGCCATTAGCCTCTGGTGATCATATCCACAGAAAATGGGACTCCTGTTTATTTATTTTAGAAACCTGCTTGATTCCAAAATGATTCTGGACAGCAAAGAGAGTGGAAGATTTGTTTTATCCAACCACTGTTCTACTTGTGGTTATTTGTGCTGCATTTATTTAATTGGATCTTGCTTAGCACTTCGCCAACAAATCAATGCACACATTTCTAAAAGTAGCTGTCAGTTATCATCCTTACCATTTTCAAGTAATAGTTCATGACATGTTCTCTTTCTTGAATGAATAAAAATATGTGAGAGTGATTTTTTTAAAATATAGGAAATCATAAACTCAGCAATTGTAGAGGGCCTTAAGTGAAGGCCTAAATGTAGAAAGGGAATTAAATCATAACTTTTTATCGAAGGAAAACCACACTTGAACGTTGAAATATTCATGTTCTAGGCAATCAACTCTCCTGCCCCTGTGTCATTTGCATCTGTTTATTGCTCTCACAAAGTAGTTTTCATAGGGAGGGGGCAGTATATATTCACAAAATGGATGCCATGGTGATTACAACTCACCCATTGATAGAGAAAGCTGGAGAGGTTGCTTCTTACTACTTCTATTACCTCAGGTGACCTCTGACATTTTTCTGGGCAATTGGGCATACTTTGAATGAAGCACTGAGATATTATTTTTATTTCGTAAAAAATGTTATGGAGCCTATGTAGAACTCCAAAGCATTCTTTTTATGCAAGACTGCTTTGCTTTCCAGCATAACAACTTCAATTTCATTTTTCCCCCAAAACTTAAAATCCAAAAAGAAAGTATAATCAGATGGACCTAGGAGTTTACCAAGGTGATGCGTCTGCATGTATGTCTCATTATCTATCAGTTATAATTAATACATTTTTTTCTATTGAAAATAGACAATTATATCCAAGATCTTAGGGAGCCCAAGACTTAGAGTTACTCATACATATGGTGAATCATTGATGATCTTTTTACTGTTCTAAAAGCTGATGCCTGCTTATCAAGTATGCTGAGATGAAATTGGATAAGAGCTGGAATAGAACAATTTTTCCCCTCCTTCATACAGTTTCAGTTTGTCCCACATACCAAGGTTTCCCCTTTAAAAGAAAATAGTCATTGGAAGCAGAATCTTAATTCATATGATAGTGGAGTCTAATTGTTTTTTGATAGCAAGTTTCTTGACGTGTGTAAGCAATCCAAGTCAAGCTTTAAACCAGATGGGGATTTTGACAAGGGAAAGTTGCCAAGATCACTGTCACAGGATACTTGTTTTGCTTTTGCTTGCAAGTATATACCATTTCTTGATACTTCCAAAGCAGAAGTATATTAATACAATTGCAGACTGGACACCTGATTCTTGAGTCACATCTACAGTTATCACATGTCTTTTATGATGGAGGACAGCCCTTTTATTTCAGACAGCTGTCCTTCAGATTTATTCACTTTACTTATTTAAATAATTTAGCAAAATAATAAATATATGTTTATCCTTATGAACGTTTTTCAGATTTGCCCCATTTTCAGGGTTGTCTTTTATTTTTCCCCCAAGAAATTATGGTCTGTGAAGTCATATACTACTTGTGGGAAAATCAGATAATGGTAATCATACATATGACATTCACAAGTACTGTTACATTCATACAAATATGTACATGTACAGACGCTCATATTTATACAAGCAGTCCTCAACAGCTTTTCATTTAGTGACCCTTCAGAGTTACAACAGCTCTGAAAAAAATAACTTATGACCATTTTTCACACTTATGACCATTGCATCATCCTCATGGTCATATGATCAAAATCCAAGTGCTTGGCAACAGGCTCATATTTATGACAGTTGCAGTGTCCCAGGATCATGTGATCATCTTTTGTGACTTTCTGACAAGCACAATCAATGGGGAAGTCAGATTCACACTGTTGTTGTTAGTTGTGAAGTCATGTCCGACCCATCGCGACCCCATGGACAATGTTCCTCCAGGCCTTCTTGTCCTCTTCCATCTTCTAGAGTCCATTTAAGCTCACGCCTACTGCTTCAGTGATTCCATCCATACATTGCAACTGGGAAGACCATAGCCTTGACTATACACACTTTTGTTGGCAGGGTGATGTCTCTACTTTTTAGTGTGCTGTCTAGATTTGCCATGGCTTTCCTCCCTAGGAGCAAGCGTCTTAATTTCTTGGCTGCAGTCCCCATCTGCCGTGATCTTGGAGGCCAGGAAAATAAAATCTGTCACTACCTCCATTTCTTCCCCATATATTTGCCAGGATTTGAGAGGGGTAGATGCCATGATCTTGGTTTTCTTAATGTTAAGTTTCAACCCAACTTTTGCACTCTCCTTCTTCCCCCGCAACAAGAGGCTCTTTAGTTCTTCTTCACTTTCTGCCATTAGAGTGGTATCATCTGCATATCTTAGGTTGTTGATATTTCTCCCTGCAATCTTGATTCCAACTTTTGATTCAACTAGCCCTGCCTTTCTCATGATGTGCTCTGCATATAAGTTAAATAGGCAGGGCGACAGTATACAGCCTTGCCGGACTCCTTTCCCAGTTTTGAACCAATCAGTGGTTCTTTGTCCAGTTCTCACTGTTGCTTCTTGACCCGCGTATAGGTTTCTCAAGAGACAAATAAGATGGTCTGGTACTCCCATCTCTTTAAGAACTTGCCACAGTTTGTTGTGATTCACACAATCAAAGGCTTTAGCATAGTCAATGAAGCAGAAGTAGATGTTTTTCTGGAACTCCCTAGCTTTCTCCATGATCCAGCTCTCTAGTTTGATCTCTAGTTTGATCTCTAGTTCCTCTGCCTCTTCGAAATCCTGCCTAGTAGTTCTTGATCCACATATTGCTGGAGTCTAGCTTGTAGGATTTTAAGCATAACTTTACTAGCATGTGAAATGAGTGCAATGGTGCGATAGTTTGAACATTCTTTGGCACTGCCTTTCTTTGGAATTGGAATGTAAACTGATCTTTTCCAATCCTGTGGCCACTGTTGAGTTTTCCAAATTTGCTGACAAATTGAGTGTAGCACTTTTACTGCATCGTCTTTTAAGATATTGAATAGCTCAGCTGGAATACTGTCACCTCCACTAGCTTTGTTGTTGCTCAGCTTTCCTAAGGTCCACTTCACTTCACATTCTAGGATGTCTGGCTCGAGGTCAGTGACCACCTCATCGTGGTTATCAGGGACATTAAGCTGGTTCTTGTATAGTTCTGTGTAATTTTTCCACCTCTTCTTAATCTCTTCTGCCTCTGTTAGGTCCCTACCATTTTGGTCCTTTATCATGCCCATTTTTGCATGAAACATTTCCTTCATCTCTCCAATTTTCTTGAAGAGATCTCTACTCCTCCCTATTCTATTGTATTCTTCTATTTCTTTGCACTGCTCCTTTAAGAAGACATCCTTATCTCTTCTAGCTATTCTCTGGAATTCTACATTCAATTGGTTGTATCTTTCTTTTTCTCCCTTGCCTTTTACTTCCCTCCTTTCCTCAGCTATTTGCAAAGCTTCCTCAGATAGCCATTTTGCTTTCTTGCTTTCCTTTTTCTTTCAGATGGTTTTAGTTGCTACCTCTTGTACAATGTTGTGAACCTCCGTCCATAGTTCTTCAGGCACTCTGTCTATCAGATCTGAATCCTTAAATCTATTTGTCACCTCTACTGTATATTCATCAGGGATATGATTTAGTTCATACCTGAGTGGCCTAGTCCTTTTCCCTACTTTCTTCAGTTTAAGCCTATTTTTTGTAAAGACAAGCTCATTGTCTTAGCCACAGTCAGCTCCTGGTCTGGTTTTTACTGACTGTATAGAGCTTCTTCATCTTTGGCTGCAGAGCACATAGTCAATCTGATTTCTGTGTTGACCGTCTGGTGATGTTCATGTGTAGAGCCGTCTCTTGGGTTGTTGGAAAAGAGTTTGCTATGACCATCGTATTCTCTTGACAAAATTCTATCAGCCTGTGCCCTGCTTCATTTTGTACTCCAAGGCCAAACTTGTCTGTTATTCTGGTTATCTTTTGGCTTCCTACTTTAGCATTCCAATCCCCCATGATGATAAGGACATCATTTTTTGGTGTTAGTTCTATAAGGTGCTGTAGGGCTTCATAGAACTGGTCAATTTCATCCTCTTCAGCACTGGTGGTTGGGGCATAGATTGGACTACTGTGATAATGAATGGTTTGGCTTGGATTCGAACTGAGATCATTCTGTCATTATGGGGATTGTATCCCAATATTGCTTTTCCTACTCTTTTATTGACTATGAAGGCTACTCCATTTCTTCTGAGGGATTCTTGCCTGCAGTAGTATACCTGATGGTCACCTGAATTAAATTCACCCATTCCTGTCCATTTTAGTTTGCTGATTCCTAAGATGTCAATGGTCAGTCTTGTCATCTCTTGTTTAACCACGTCCAGCTTGCCTTGATTCATGGATCTTACATTCCAGGTTTCTATGGAGAATAAATCTTTATAGCATCAGACTTTCCTTTCACCACCAGATACATCCACAGCTGAGCATCCTTTCGGCTTTGGCCCAGTCGCTTCATTCTTTCTGGCACTACTAGTACTAGCCCTCTGCTCTTCCCCAGTAGCATATTGGACACCTTCCATCCTGAGGGGCTCATCTTCCAGTGTTACATCTTTTTGCCTTTTGGTACTGTCCATGGGGTTTTCATGGCAAAGATTCTGGACTGGGTTGCCATTTCCTTCTCCAGTGGATCATGTGGATCTCTGCTATGACCTGTCCGTCTTGGGTGGCCCTGCAGGGCATAGCTCATAGTTTCATTGAATTATGCAAGCCCCTTCACCACGACAAGGCAGTAATTCATGAAGGGGAGATTCACGTTACAACCCCATTATTAAATTAATAACTGCATTGCTTTACTTAAGTGTGACAAGAAAGTTTGTAAAATGGGGCAAAACTCACTTAACAGCTGTCCTGCTATCAGAAATTTTGGACTTAATTGTGGTCATATGTCAAGGACCACCTGTATATCATATTTAAGAAACTTATTTCCATAAATTAAAGAATCTTTTTAAGCATCCTTGAGATATGATAACTGGAATCAGTCACATTCTTTCTCTATATCATTTTGCTTTCTTTACAAGGACATTTCCTTACAGTGAGTTTGAGTGACAAACTAAAACAATATTAAAGTGAATGTTCGTGATGCCATTTTACCCTTATTCCAAACAGTTCTTTAACCAGGATCTGAAGTTTTTCTAAAGTTAAGTATGTCACCCAGATGTAATTCATTCCGGATAGCATAAACTGGAATTTGAAACCAAGGAATTAGTCAGAAAGTAAATTACTGGCTATTGCATCATTCTGTGGTGTTTAAGAAAAGAATCCCCATGGATTATATTTTTGTCAGACCCGGAAATCTGCATAATGGATATATTATATCAGCATTACTAGAATTTATTTAAGGCTATACCAGTTTCAAGTTACCCTGGAAACTTTACTTTGCTAAGATTTATTTGAATATTTGAAGGGAACCTCATATTTCATATGAATTGCTTTTGTTATAAAAAGCACTCCTGAGATTTTATTAAATTACAGTAGAAATGAGATTTGTCTCATTCACAGTGCATGTTTTTCCCCCTCGAGTGGTGATTGCCAATTTGTGAAATTCTAATTTGGCTCAATATATGTATTTATGTAACACCCTAAAGCTATCTTTCCTAGAATCCAATAAAAATCTTTTTTTAAAAAAATAATAGTGAATTATGATACAATTCAAATAATAATTTGTTAAATGTTGGGAAAATAAAAATGTGTTTGGCATCAAAACAATAAATACTAGCTACCAGGCAGATATATCTTGCTTATCTCAAGCCTTGCATTTGAAACCTGTTGAGTCTATGATATTTTGTTGCATATATTTTAATCTTGTATTTGTTGGCACTTTTAAAAAATGCAGTAAAAGGTAGTTCCTAAATTGTTATTTTGTGTTTTTTTGTTTATTTAGTAGGACTGTTTTTGTTGCTTTAGTATGGCTGTTTTTTTGTTTATGTACCATTAGATTCCCGAGGGCTCTAAGTAACTTGCATCTACCAGTAATAAAAGATTTTAAAAGTACTGTACAGGTAGTCCTCTACTTACAACCACAATTGAGTGCAAAATTTGTATTGTTAAGTGAGACATTTGTTAAGAAAGTTTTGCCCCATTTTTCTTGCCACAGTTGTTAAGTGAATCATTGAAGTTGTTAAGTTAGTGACACGGTTAAGTGAATCTGGATTCCCGATTGACTTTGCTTGTCAGAGGTTCGCAAAAGGGGATCACATGACCTCGGGATACGGCAGCTGTCATACATATGAGCCAGTGGCCAAGCGTCTGAATTTTAATCATGTGACCATGGGGAATGCTGCAAAGGCGGTAACTGGAAAATGGTCATAAGTCACTTTATTGCCATAGTAACTTGAAACGGTCACTAAATGAACTGTTGTAAGTCGAGGACTGCCTGTAGTCATCACTGTTGCGCAGGAAAATCTTCTATCTGCTACCTTGGAATTGAGACTACTTAGACACTAAGCCCGAAACCATTTTCCCCTTCTCTTGCAAGCTTCATTGTTAAGGCTAGATGGGGCACAGCCCTGGTCGATGCAAGTTTTGAAAACCACTTAGTAAAGTATGAGTATGGTAAATTATAGGAACCCAGCTCCTTGAAAAGAGTCTTTGTGGGTGTGTGTCTCTGCGTGTGTTTGTGTCTCTCAACAAAGCCAGTGCTGAACCCCTACATAAAAAGGGTTGCTTTACTTTTTTCACTCTTTCCCTAACCCACAAGGGGTGTAAAGCTATACGTTCAGCTTCTTATTTTGACTAAACAGAATCAGTAACTGTCAACTAGTTTTATGTAGGTGTGACAAGTGGTGAGAAAGATGGGGTGAGATGTGAATCCCATTTATTATTACCCTGCCCCCCCAAAAGACAATTGATTTTTGCAACCTGTGGAGGAGAACCTTACAGCAGGGGTGTCAAACTCAATTTCATTGAGGGCCGCATCAGCATTGCGGTTGCCCTCAGGGGGCCGGGTGTGTATGGCCAGGGTGGGCGTGGCCTACTGGGTGGGCGTGGCTAGAGTGCGTATGGCCTACTGGGTGGGCGTGGCCAGCTCTACATCGTTCACATCAAGGGTGCCTATGGGGGCCTGGGCAGGAGTGGGACAGATCTGAGGGTCTCTGGCAGGAGGAGGGTCTCTGGGCCAGGGCCAAGGCAGTGGGGGCCGTTCCCTCACTGTTTCCAGGATGGCTTCGCAGGCCGCATGAAACCACTTTGCGGGCCGGATCTGGCCCCCGGGCCTTTTGTTTGACATGTCTGCCTTACAACAAGGGCAGGAAACTTATGAACAGGTAGTCCTCGACTTGCAGCAGTTCATTTAGTGAATGTTGGAAGTTTCAACGGCACTGAAAAAAGTGACTCGTGACCGTTTTTCACACTTACATTGCAGCATCCCCATGGTCAAATTCAGACACTTGGCCACTGACTCATATTATATGATGTTTGCAGTGTCCCAGGGATCATATGATCCCGTTTTTCTCATCTTCAGACAAGCAAAGTCAACAGAGAAGCCAGATTCACTTAACCACCGTGTAACTAACTCAACAAGTGCCATCATTCACTTAACAACTGTGGCGAGAAAGGTCGTAAAGTGCGGCAAAACCCACCTAACAAATGTTGGGCTCAATTGTGGTCGTAAGACAAGAACTACCTGTATATCTGGGACCTTCATTTTTTAGGGGTCTTTTTGGGAAGTGAGGGCTATAGGAGTAAAACAGTGATATGAAAGGGCAGGGATGCCGTTTCAAGGAACAGGCATGCTGAGCCTGTTAATATTTCTTTCTTCTCAGTGGAAAAGGCTTTCAGATATTTGATACAACCTATATATTGCCAAGATCTGTCTCGTAGCAAAGAAATCAGATATGACTCCAAATCACATACAGGTAAACCCTCCACTTACAACCCCAATTAGAAGCAGAATTTCTGTTATTAAGCAAGACAGCTGCTGAGTGAATTGTGCTCAATTTTATGACCTTTTTCCTCCCCAGGGTTGCTAAGTGAATCATTGTTCATTATGCAAATCCAGCTTTCTCCCTTGACTTTGCTTGTCTGTCTGGGAAGGTTGCAAATGGCGATCACATGACTGCAGGATGCTGCAACTGTCATAAAGATTTTGTGGTTGCCGAGTGCCCGAATTCGGACCATATGAGAGAACTGATCATAAGTCATTTTTTCCAGTACCCTTGTAACTTTGAATGTCACTAAATGAATGGTTGTAATTCAAGAACTATGTGTAGTTGCAATAAGAAATGCCTCCTGCAAGTAAAAAAAAAAAGCTGTGTGTTTATACAAGGTAGCATGGAATTAAAATCCAGTTAAGCTCAATAATGTCAGAAGAAGAATTTAGAGTTCCATCTTGAGCCAGGGCTGCACAAGAATAAATAAAAATGAGATCTTAGACAGCTGTGAGGAAGGAAGAAATATTTATGCCTAGAAACAAAACAAATTCCCTCTAGGGGCAGGCTGTAGAGAAATGGAGTATAGCAGCAGTTTTTTATAGGGGGAGCTTGTCCAGGGTGTGGAAATGTATACATGCTGATTCTAGGATGATACTTGAGGTAGGTGTGTGTGTGTGTGTGTGTGTGTGTATTCTTGTGAACATGCAATTCCATTGGGAGACCTAATTTAATTAACTCTATTTGTGTTTGCAGACATTATCCTTTGATATGTGGATTAGGTCTGGGTAACTTGTTTGGGGGGGGCTTGAGGAATTTTGCTAATTTTAGTTGATTAACTTAATTTCAACTTGACTATCAATTATCTAGTGGAGACATTGATTCTCAGACCATTTGTGGATTCTGTTAATATTTTAAGGGCAGATGGAAACGGTATAAAGAATAAAATGTATTTGGATATAAAACTTCTCACAATGGCTAGATTCTAAAGTGAGAAGTAATTTCCTTGGAATGTAGGCCTTTGGCTTCAACAAACACAGTGTTTAAAGAGAGACAGACTTTCTACATTTGTTTGGAAACTGTTCACTCGGTCCTTTGAGAACCAGGATCTACTGTGGAAAACAAATTCCTATCAAAGCTGGACTCTTATACAGTCTGAGCCTTGGATCCCTGAAACTGGTGACCGCCCTGCTAAGCAAAAAGCTCTTCAAAAATTTTCTTGCACATATAATCCTTTAGTTTCTTCTCCCGTTTCTCCTCATTCCCACCCGCCTCCTTTCCATGTAATCATTCCACTCCGCCTGTCGGAAAAAGATTCTAGTCTTTGACCGTGGCACAGAAGCTTCTTTGTTGGGAGCAAAGTGTGCCCTTCAGTATCTGTGGAAGTAGAGCAGAAGGAAGGAGGTGAGGGAGCAGACAAAACCCCTGACTCTGGGCAACTCTTAAAGGAGACTTATTTACACACATGAATACCAGTCTCTCACCTGGTAGGACAGAGGAGTGAGCTAGTATTACAAAAGCATTAAAAGGGGGATTATGTGTGCTTCGCTGTGAGTAACCTGTGAGTAGTATCTGCTTGTGGGTTGTATTTATGAGGTAGATATCAGGAGGGATAATTTCAGTTTCTAATGCCAGATCTTTATAGAATAATAGGCCTTTTCTAAGAAATGTCTGTTTTGAGATAAGTTGTGTACATTTTTAATGGGACAGGAATCGCTTATGCATGTCCTGTGAGGTTTTTTTTTCTTCCTTAATGCAGTTTTTTTTATGTTGATCTTTCTTGGCACAGTTTAGATTACTGTTTTGAAGTGTCTGATTACAGGATGTATACATATTTATTTTTGCTTGTAATTTTTCTTGGCTTGGCCAATGTAATTCAAATTACATCTTCCCTTGCCAGTGGGAGACGTTTTAAAATTACACCATAGAGTAATTACTAGCATCAAATGTACAAAGTCCCCCTACCACCTTCCTGTTGCTGAATTGAAGGCTGCAGAAATAGAAGGCTACAGGAGCTTTTCCTCTCAAACTTAGTTTTTTCCCTCTCCTGTTGTCGACAGATCTCTTGGTAATTGCATTCTGTGGCAATAAATATCTCCTCTCTTTAAGAAGGGCGACTCCATCCATCAGCTCTGTATCATTTTACCAAAGAGACATTCTTGAAGAGGACAGCAGCAAGCAGTCATGACATGGGTCTGAAATGATATACACATAGAAAGTCATAGAGGCCTAACATTCCTGTGGCTGTTGTCCCAAATACAGGTAGTCCTGGACTTACGAACACATTTGGGACCAGAATTTTTCTTGCCAAACAAGGCGGTTATTAATTGAGTCCCAACCAATTGTGCAACCTTATTTGCTACGGTTAAGCAAATTACTGCAGTTGGTAAGTGAATCATGAAGTTGTTAAGTGAATCTGGCTTCTCCCATTGACTTTGCTTGTTGGAAGCCAGCTGGGAAGATTGCAAATGATGGTCACATGACATTGCGACCATTGTAAATACATGCCGGCTAATTTTGATCCTGTGACCATGGGAATGGTGTGATGGTCATAAGTACAAGGACTGATATAAGTCACTTTTTTCAGTGCTATTGTAACTTCAAATGGTTGCTAAATAAATGGTTGTAAGTCAAGGTCTAACTGTAATTCAAAGGAGTTTTTACTTTTTCAGGGAATGCTGTGCAACCTGCTGGTGATTTGAAAAATATAGGGGGGCTTCCAACAAGGACCTAGCTAGCTGTTGCTGAAAATGGGATAAGGTGCACTGTAATTAGAATTTAAAAAGTCTTTAAAAAGATCTCCATCTCTCAACAATTTGGTTCAGTTTCCTTTGCGATTTCTCCATTAATTTTACGGTGCTGATTTTGACTCTTTTGTGAGCCCATTTTACTCTTTACCTAAATGTAGAACCCCTTTAAAAATAAAATCAGAGGCAGAAAACAAGGCGATGATGCAGTGATATATCTACAGCGGACAACGTGGAATGTTTGATCCTTCTGGTCTTCATTTTTTTTTTAAAAAAAATTGTCTCTTTCTAAATAAAGAAAAAAATTGCTAAGGGTAGGTCTCTTTTTTTAAAAAAAAAAGTGCTAAGGGAAGGTCTCTTTTTAAGGAAGCAAAAAAATGTGCTAAGCCTATTGAAGATTTAACACACCTATTCTACTTATTTTTGTTCAGAGAAAACCAATATTAAGATGCACTGTCGTTAACAATTAACTGCTGAAAATTCAGAAGTTGATCTTGAGGGCTCAGGAGTGACGCCCAAAGAGGGTGCAGCCACTGCTCGCCAACATTTGCTTTAAACCCTCTAATTAGCTTTTCCTAGCTGGTCCACAGACTGCTGGCAGGGAATTTAGGGATTTGGAGTCTCAGTGCTTTTGAAAGATGGGGGCTGGGGAAGGAATCTCAATGGTTCATGATTGGACTGTGTCAAGAATGGCCTTATTCCCACTGAATGTGCTTGATTCAGCTTCAGCCTTAAACTCAGTACTATCAAAAATTTTGGGAAGGAAAATTATGGAAAAAAATGTTTTTGTGGCAGCCAGATTGTAGAATATCTTCTCTTACTTATTTAGCAAATATTATTTATGTACTTCTTAACAAATCAGTATATTTTGGCAAATTTATTTATTTTGAAAGGGACTTTACAAAAACTTGAATTTTATTACATACTCTGCAGCTGTTTCTAAACTTCTATTTATTCTTGCTTCATTTTTTTTTTCATTTAAGGCCACATTGCTTTATTTGCCAATGATTTTGTTTATCATTAGGGTTTTTAAAAATAAAAATAAAAAAGTTTATAAATCAACCAAGGCTTTCAAAGTTCCATGAATTTTATTCCCCACTGTCTTCTCCTATCCCACTAAGTTCCGAGGAAGAGACTAGAATTTGAAGACAACAGAACAAACTTTCATTTTAAAAACTTTTCTTTTTCAAATCTCAGGGGCTCAAGGGAAGCTAAATGACCCAGTGGCAGAGATGGGGAACTAAGCAAGGGTTTGGCTGGCTTTAACACACACCTCTGGCTGCTTGTCTGATGGCTTGTTTAGTCTTGTTGGAGTTTTTTCTTAGTAATTTTCTGTAATTACCTTTTTTTGTGTCCTCCGCCAATTCACCTTCACCTCAGGGCTGCGTAGAGGCTGCAGTTTAAAGCCCCAGGTTTCTCTCTGAAATAAAAGCCCGAAAAAGGAAATAAAAAGCATTGCTTAATGAATTAAATGCTTTCTTGATCATGTTTCCTCTCCTTTCCTTTAGCTTGGATTTGCGTTCTCTTGTTTTTTCTTCCCTCTCCTTTTGATTTCTGTGGAAAACTGTCCATTTCTGGCTCTTAATGTGTGCTTTGTTTTCATTTCTCATTCCCCCAGCTGACTTGGAAAATGAAGACTGGTGCCTGGGATCAGAGCTGACATCAGCCAACATAAAGAGAGAACCAGCAGTGGCTGAAACATCCGGCCTTGCTCCGTCAGGCAGTCTTACTGCTTCGCCCAGCCCTACCATCCTGGAGGGGGAAGAGCCACCGCTGCAGGATGATGGCACAGTATGGTTTCTGGTACTCAAAAACTTGATTAGCCAAATGGATAATATCCCTAGACAATGAGAAACATAGCGCCTTACTTAATTTGAGGCAGAGTTAATAAAGATGGCAGAAGTAAAATTGTATGTCCCAGTCACATGAGGTTTTGCTTAATAACTGAAGGCGAAACAAGGTCATAGATCTTGTGGTCATGTGATTTATCACTTAATGACTGCAACACTTAATGACAGAATTGCTGGTCCCAATTATCACTCACTACTACAACAAACCAAGACTTGTTTGCCAGCTTTCCATTTCTGATCTACATATCCCACGTGGAAGACACCATTCATGAGTATTTGAAAATGGTTCATCCCATTCTATGAGAACTCATTTGCTGGGAATTGAATGGCATGTACATTTAATAAATTACGATTCATTGCATAGTCAGCCAGATGTTTAGCCTGGATTTGGCATTTTTATCCACCTAACAAGTCCTTTCCAAAGATCTGGGATAGTAGATGTGGATGCTTGATGATAAAAGTATTGTTGCAGGATGTAAGTTCTGAGTAAGGCTGCCTTTTGCAATTTACCAATGATATTATTCTGGAGTATGCCCCATTCTATATATGGATCCAGGTATCAGTTCCAGTGGCTAGTTGAAGCATGAAACAAGCTTTCAATGGCACCTTGCAGCACAAGGAAAGTATCAGAAAGCTGATCTCCACCCAGAGTTAATGAAGAAAGTGGTGTAACACATGCTTCCATGTTATTTAATAAAGCAGAAAAGGGATAATCATCTTCCCTGGTTCTAAAAATGTTTCTTTTTGAATTTCTTTTTTTTTTCAGACTAAATCAGAGAGTCACAAAATTCTTCCTGAGATTAAACTGGAGCCACATGAAGTGGATCAATTTTTGAACCTTTCATCCAAGGAAGGTTTGTTATGTAGCATAGAGTTCCTTCTGTACAATGATTGGCAAGAAAGAACATTACTTTTGATCAGGAATCTGTGTGGTTTAGAATTATTATTTATTTTTATTTTTTTATTTTATTAAATTTATATACCGCCCTATTCCCGGAGGACTCAGGGCGGTGTACAGGGAGGATTAAAACAAACATACAAAAATTAAAATCAGATTAAAACAATTAATTAAATGAAGTCCCCGAAATTTAAAACTAAAACCCAATAAAAATTAAAACCCCTCAGCCTGGGCCAGACAGCTCAAAGAGCCAAGTTTTCAGGTCCCTGCGGAATGAGCGAAGGTCGGGGGCAGTCCTAAGTTCCATGGGGAGTTGGTTCCATAGGGCCGGCGCGCCCACAGAGAACGCTCTTTCCCTGGAAATAACCCGCCGGCATTCCTTAACCGGCGGTATCCTGAGAAGGCCCTCCCTGTGGGAGCGCACGGGACGAAGGGAGCTTGATGCCGGCAGCAGGTGTTCCCTCAGATAACCCGGACGCAAGCCATTTAGGGCTTTATAGGTCATCACCAGCACCTTGAATCTCACCCGAAGGGCAACCGGAAGCCAATGCAGCTCGTGGAGTAGAGGTGTTACATGGGAGTATCGGGAAGTCCCCATCACAACTCGCGCGGCCGCATTCTGCACCAGTTGCACCAGTTTAGACACTTGGAAAATTATTAATAATTATTATTATTTAGACACTTGGAAAAACTGTGCCTCAAACAAACTGTTGTTTTAGCTAAAAAAGGAGGGTGGGGAGAGGAGCAGGAGATAGTTAAAGGTTTTAGGGTGCCGCTAGCAATAAACGTGTCCTGTCTGCTCATAGCCATTGTCCAAAAGAAGAATGCAATGAGTAAGATGCTATACTTTTCCTCTGAGCCACTCAATTACAATGAGAAAACTGCTAAAGGATGCTCAGGCTTTATCATTGTGCCTTTTCCTAAGCTTTTGGTCTTGGCAGGTACTAACAATTCCAATCTGTTTTATCCAAGTGTGTCTACATAGAAGGGGTTAAACCACCCAACTGAAGCACTGCCTTTTTTTTAACCTGTGTCACAACATACATAAAATAAGGGGGTGACATTGATTGCATAGTTCTGGCTGCTATCTTAACAATTCTGTGTCTTCATGATCTCTGCACATGGACATTTGTTTATAAATCTTGGAGTTGCAGATGAGAGTCATGCAGAAATGTCTAACCTCCAGTTCTTCCCTTTTTCCTTTTCCTTCATCCATGTTTGCATTAAGCCAAAGTTTACTGTTAATTTGAACCAGGAAATTTTTCCTTAATATCAGCTAACAAACCAGGATAGTAAGCTAAAATTGGGAAAGGATGATTGGCCTATGGTGGTCTGCTCTTTTTTGTTAAGCTTTTCTTAGAAGTTAAGAATATTGGTTCCTTTGTCTATGGCTGAATGTTCTATCGATTACTAAAAATGCAGACACAGAAATCTGTTTTTCACAGTGTTGTTAGGATTCCTTTTTCAATAGATAATTCATTGGAATTGAGTTTTCACAATGATTCTCTAGCTATGCAATAGTACTTTGTGATATACTGCCTTGAGCACTTCTCTGAGACATGGACAGCTATATAAATTTGAGAAAATGAATGAACAAACAAATAAATGAATGAAAAGTTAAAAGACTATTCGTCTGATAATTGAAAACGTGGTTTTCTTGGCAACAATATGGAAATGACTTTTTCTGGAAGACAGGTAGATAAATAGACAGATGGACAGACAGACAGATAGATCATAATAGTATCATTCCAGTTTGGAATGTGAAGAAGCATACTATTTTACATTATAATATAATTACTTTATTATAGAGATGCTAGGTTTGCTTATTTTCACATTTTGAGTTTGAATCTTGGATTTTATGTTTTTGTTGTTAAACTTTAGACATAGTCTTTAGTTCAGGTGTAACTAATTTATTCACCCTTCCTTTCATATGCTTGCTTGAGAAAGATATTATTTGATTCAGCTATTTTTCTATCAAGCCTGCCCTTGGAAATCATGATTTAAACCTCATGTACAAGCTAGGGTATGCATTCATAACCTGATTGGGATCTATCAGCTACCCTTAGCCCATACTTTCCTAGTTCGGGGATTCAGGAAGTTTATGATTTACAAAATAAATGTCATGGTTCCGATCAATACAGACAAATAAAGCAGAACTCTGAGGCTTGCAAATCCCTCAAAGAACATGTTTATTGATACAAGACTATGTATTTTTCAGACTCAATCACATGAGTGAGATAAAATGGAAGAGAGAATTTGCATTCCTAAACATTACTCATGATTTTTGAGTCATAGCATCTAACCAGGACTATTCTTTTTCTAATATTTTAAAACAAAACGTTCTAGTTTATTCTTCCTCCTCTTGTTTTTCTCCTGCAGTGGTGGATACTCTACATATGCCTCCAACACCCCCCAGCAGCCATGGCAGTGATTCTGAGGGTGGACAAAGCCCAAGCCGGTCCCTCCCACCATCAAGTCCCACCCACTTGCAGGCCACTGTTAAAGTGACTTCACGCACAGCTTCCGCCCTCACCAATTCACCTCTCTTAACGGCACCACATGTAAGAGACAGTGGCTTCTGCCTTTTTCTTTTAAGTATTGCATTTTGTTTGAATTATCTGGGAACTTTGATTGATATTAAAACATTTGTAATGGAAATTATGATTTGTCCCATTTAGCAAATGCTTATTTTTTTTAATACTTCCGAATATTGTTACAGCTCAACAGATGAAGAACAGTAATTAAGGGGATCTGGATATATATATATATATATATATATATATATATATATATATATATATATATATATATATATATATTAATCCCATTTATATCCCGCCCTTCTCCGAAGACTCAGGGCGGCTTACAATCTAAGCACAAATCAATGTGCTTAGCAATAGCCTTCATTCTATGTATATGCCTGCTTTATTAGGGCTTTCGCCGCCCCCCCCCAAGCGGCATTATTACAAAGTCAGCTTATTGCCCCCAACAATCTGGGTCCTCATTTTACCTACCTGGGAAGGATGGAAGGCTGAGTCAACCTTGAGCCTGGTGGGACTCGAACCTGCACTAATTGCAGGCAGCTGGTGTTACTTAAGGAGGCATTAGCCCACTGCTCCACCAAGGCTTGGTTGAAGAATGCTTGGTTGAAGAATGCACTAACATAAGGCTGCCCTCAGAATGTGTAGTTAGAATGCTCCAGGCATTTAATCCATCGCCATTCCCATTTGTTTATAGGCACTCCTCGCTTAATAGCCAGTTATGTAGCAACCAGTCAGAGTTAGGACAGATCCTTCAAAAGACACAACCTGTTCAGAGTTCTGACAATGGCACACTGTCCCCATGGTTACATGATCTCATTTTGGGCACTTGGCAAATGGTTTACTTTTTGGCTAGTTGCAACATCCCGTAGTCATGTATCTACTATTTACTTTTTTTTGCTGATTTCAAACCTTTTCAGCCAGTTTCCAGCAAAAAAAATAAAAACTCCCAAAGGAATGAATGGACTCGCTTTATAACCAACATGTTCACTTTAGGAACTCTGCAAAAATTTATTTTTGTAAAACTGGATTGTTCATGTGGGTGCCTGGACCTACGACTGTCATGACTTACAATGGAAATTCCAGTCTCCATTACAGTCGTAAGTCGAGGACTACCTGTATATAAAAATATGCAAATATTGTTCTGCTGGCCAGCCAATTAATTAATCCTACAGCTCTGCCTCTTTCCATTATGGATATTTATGTTTGTATGAATATACACATATCCTCTCTCCCCAGTGTTTTACTACAATATTTAGCTGACTAACAGCCTAAATAATTAAAAAAACATGCCAATTGATTAAGAAATGCCTTGATGAATTGGAACGTTAATTTTTTAAAAAAACATTTCTAATATAAATACTTCTAGAAACTTAAAAAGCAAAATAAGTACGCTTTATTCCCTCAAGCAAATATTTTAGTGCAGAATTAAATTCTCGAATCTTCTATTATATTAATTTAATCTATTAATTGGTCCTTTTCAACCAGGTCTGTACTCCTTTGGAGAATAGATGTTCCTGCTTGCTTGCGTATTTAATTCTAACATTTTTGTTTGGTGTCATGATCACAAACTTAATATTTAAAACAGTGTTACCCATGCTTACCAGTGCCTTCTTTTCCCTTCTCCCCAACTCACCCTCTTGCCAAAGAAACTGCAGGGCACAGGTCCCCTAATTTTAACAGAGGAGGAGAAAAGGACTTTGATAGCAGAAGGATATCCCATCCCTACAAAACTTCCCCTCACTAAGTCAGAAGAGAAAGCACTGAAGAAAATCCGTAGAAAGATCAAGAACAAGGTAATTTGGTTTCTTACACATCTGTTCGTACAATCTGTTCCCCCAATGCTTTTTTCCATCTTTCCATCTTTCCAGCAAGTAGGAAAGATGATCCTAGTCCAGGGGTAGGCAACCTCGGCTCTTTTATGACTCATGGACTTCAGCTCCCAGAATTCCTGAGCCAGCCAAGCTGGCTCAGGAATTCTGGGAGTTGAAGTCCATGAGTCATAAAAGAGCCGAGGTTGCCTACCCCTGTCCTAGTCCCTCTTTGAATTTTCCACTCTTTAACAGCCATCCACTTCTTTGCTGTCTTTCCGTGGGTGTAAATCGTGTCTGTGCTTGCTGTTCCCTGCCTCCAAGTTTGCCTGCAGCTGAATTGAAAATATTTTAACTGCCTATCTGTCCTAAGATTAACCTCCAAAGGGAACACGGTTTAACGGGATTTTTGTTTTCTGTTACTGAGTAACCATAGTTTTTTTTCCCTCCCCTGTTGGTTTGACTTGGTCTGCTATTTTCTCTTCTAGATTTCTGCCCAAGAAAGCAGGCGGAAAAAGAAAGAGTACATGGACACCTTGGAGAAGAGGTGAGCAGAAGATTCCATTTGATCAAACATCTAAAAAGCTTGACAAAACAGAAGCTTTTTGTAATTGTAAGAGGTGTTTATTTGCAGGAAGTCCAGGTCTAATATCCGATCTCTATGATCAAGAATTCTCTTTAGAAAGCAAGCTGTTCAAGGGAGGAAGATAGATGGGCCAATGGCCTTATTCAATTTAAAGAGATCCAGCTCTTGAGAAGTTGCCTTGCTGTGTTGAAGGGAAACACTATGGCCTCCAAAATTTCGAAGAACACGTGCTTTCTATGCCCCCTAGTGGCTACTAAGAGGGCGGAACCAAACTGTTGATTGGCTTAAGGAACAGACTATGCATAATAAATATATAAAGACATTGGAATAATAATAGTATAACAGCCATGGTCTAATACAGGGTCCCCAACCCCCAGGCCATGGTCTGGTCACGGCATGCCAGCAACAGGTCCGTACAAACAAGTAAAGCCGCATCCGCAGGATGCAGGCAGCATACAAAGCCACACACCCTCTAGTCTGCGGAAAAACATCTTCCATGGAACTTTTCCCTGGTGCCCAAAAGGTTGGGGACCTCCGATCTAATATACCCAGGCTGAGAATAAAACTTGGGGCAGAATGTGCTGGTAAAAGAAAACTATTTCATTTATTTCTCAATATCCTAAGAGTTTCATCATCCTTCCTAAACATAGGGTTTGTCTGTAGCGCAAACTATTCTTGGTTATAAAATCAAAGGCGAGTAATGTAAATCTCATGGCAAATTCTTATTTACTCTTAAAGGCAGTTCAGAGAGTAGATCTCATATTGTTGGTTAACCAAATGCAGATCTTTAAGCCTTTAATTTTCATTGATTTCCAAGGGTTGAGTCCTGCTCAACTGAGAACAGTGAGCTTCGCAAGAAAGTAGAAGTTCTGGAGAATACAAACAGGTAAAATATACAATCCAAGTAGAAAAACAAACTTTCTTTCTTTCCCTACTATGTTTTGAACTGAACAAAATTGGAATGGCCAGGAGACCAGTCAGCTAAATTATTTTTATATAAATGTGTCAATAGATCTGAATTTCTAAAAAAGGCCCAGATGACACATCAAAAATGGGATGTGAAATCAGTCCCGTGACATTAGTTATCACAGCATCCTTTAGAACCAGGATCTAAAATTCCCTCACTGTACTACTATTTTTATGTGTGTCAAATTACAGGTGGTGTTTAGCTGACAACTGCAATTCAGCCTAAAATTTCTATTGCTAAGCAAGACAGCTGTTAAGTGACTTGTGTCCCATTTTATGTGTTGTTGTTTTTTTGCCACAGTTGTTAAGTGAATCATTGCAGTTGTTAAGTGATTCATGCAGTTGTTAAGTGAGTCTGGCTTCCCCCATTGACTTGGCTTTTTGGAAGCCAGCTGGGAAAGTTACAAATGTGGATCGTTTGACCCTGGCACACTGCAACTGTCAAAAATGGATGCCAGTTGCCAAGGGCCCAAATTTTGATTACGTGACTGTGAGGTTGTTGCAACAGTTGTAAGTGTGAAAAGTGGTCATAAGTTTTTTTTTTTAGTACCATTGTAATTTAGAATGGTCACTAAAGGAATGGTTATAAGTTGAGGACCACCTGGTTGAGCTGGAAGAAGCAGAGAATCAGTGGTTTTGTTGATGTGGGTGGGATTTGTAGTTCTGTGAGATACGGAGAAGGATCCCCCAGAATATCTACTCCTTTGATAGCAGAATGTCCTCTTACTCCTTTGATAGCTCCTCTGTGGAGTTTGGAAATGATTTGTTGGTGCCTGTATATTTTGTGTAGATGATTTCATTAAACTGTTTTGCATACTGTATGAAAGACAGAACGTGACATAGAAACACTGCAGTAAATAAATCTCGCAAGCATCTGAAAACTGGGAAAAGCTGTCTGTGCCTACTGCTTCTCACAGCGTGGGCTGTCAGTGTAGCTTCAGATAGTCAGGCATCAGCAGCAAGAAAGGCACTTAGCATTTTTTGACACATGAAGTGGCAAGTTTGAGCAAAATCCTTCAGGAGGCTCACATTCCGTTACTGATTGTATATTTGGTCAGCTTTGTCAGCTTCCTGTGCAATAACGGATTAAGGTAATGAATCTGGCATGGTTTAAATAGCAGTGGGCAGCTATGGCTGTTTAAAGAGAAAAAAAAGGATTTAAATAAAAGTACACAATCATTCATTTCTTAGGTGAACCAGAGTTAAGGGTCTCCACGTATACGTTTTGCACTTGGAGACAGACCTCTGCGTTACCATAGCAAATTCAGATTCCTATACCTTTTTCAGCTGCTGTGATATGGAAAGGGATTTTGGCAAACTGAAGAGTAGGATGTACTCCTTTTTTTGTAAGCTGGTTTTCCATTGACATTTCCCTTTTGCTCTGGGTTTGGCATCTGAGATTGGAGGGAGAAAGCAATCATTAAGTAGCACATAACCAAATACTCTCAAGCTATGCAAGTATAATTCAATGATTTTGTGTTGAATCTCCTATGGAACGGAAGGACGATAACTCAGTGCCAGAACACCTGCTTTGTATGCAGATAGGCCCTAGGCATTGGCAGCTTTAACAAAGAACAGAATATGGTAACCAGCCAGATTTCTGCCTGGAAGGCTTCTATCAGGTTAAATAGTTTGATATAAATTTCCAAATCGGAAAGAGATTTGGTAGCTGGAGAAAGGTAGATATTGATAGATTAACGCAATTATGCTTTACTTTTGAAGGGAAAAAAGGTAAATGAGAAAAGAACTCCCAGAATTGGGAGTATATACAATAGCCATAAAGTATAGACAATCGCTATTTTTTAGGACTTAAACATGTAATATTGTTCCTTGTTAACAATGCTAATCTATTCTTCCTTAAAACGGTATTCTCGCAAATGTGTTGAATCATGGCTATCAGATCAGGATTGCAAAAATCTGGATGAGTCCTAGGTGCAGTGAGCCCTGGACTTCAGTTCCCATAATGTTAAAGCCATAGTTCACAGGATTAACTGAAGTTTAACAGATGTGTTGCATGTCTCAAAGATACAGTGTTAGGAAAGGCTCCTCTAGAACTTCATTTGGTAAAAAGCTGGATCAAACTGCATCTATTGAGCAATCTCAAAGAAAAGAAAATTAATATTTTGTTTCTTCTTGTGGGGTTTATTCTATGTGGGTGTATTCTTCCTGATAGGTCTTGAAGTATTAAAATCTTAAAATATCCAATACATCTGAGAAACCATAAGGGCAGAAAAATTGAAAGGATGTGTGAAAGCCCATTCTTCACACCATGCAGAGTTAATACTGTAGAATTTGCTATCACAAGCTGTACTGATGGTTCTCAACTTGGGTAGAATTAGGGATTAGACAGTTTCATGTAAGATAAGGCTGCTAGTAGTCAGGGTGTCTGTGCGTTTTCATATATTCTCCTTGCAGATTTCACAGTGACCTTTGATTGACCACTGTGCGAAAAGAAGATTGGACTAAATGAGCCTGTAATCTGATCCATCAGGGCTTTTATGTTCTTAACTGACCTATGTAGTGATTCCTGCTCCTTTATCTTTCAGAACACTCCTGCAGCAATTACAGAGGCTCCAAACCATGGTTGCTGGCAAAGTGTCACGCTCCTGTAAAGCTGCTAGTACACAAACAGGGACATGTCTCATGGTAAGCAGCTTTTGAACCCTGATGGTCTCTTAGGACTTTCTTTGGTGTTTCTATGCATCTTGAAGGGACGCGGTGGCTCAGTGGGTTAGGACGCTGAGCTTGTCGATCAGAAGGTCGGCAGTTTGGCGGGTCGAATCCCGAGTGCCGTGTAACAGAGTGAGCGCCTGTTACTTGTCCCAGCTTCTGCCAACCTAGCAGTTCAAAAGCACGTAAAAATGCAAGTAGAAAAATAGGGACCACTATGGTGGGAAGGTAACAGCGTTCCGTGCGCCTTTGGCGTTTAGTCATGCCGGCCACATGACCACGGAGACGTCCTCGGACAAGCGCTGGCTCTTTGGCTATGAAACGGAGATGAGCACCGGCCCCTAGAGTTGGAAACGACTAGCACGCATGTGCAGGGGAACCTTTACCTTTACCTTTTACCTATGCATCTTATGCTGTCAAGGTATGAGGAATAAGTGTCCAGGTATCCACATTTTGCTCTTTGTGTCACACTGCTTTATTTGTTCCTTTTATAGTCATCTTTCTGCTTCTAGCAGAGTATAGAACACTTTCTCTTTCATTTTTTTTCTTCCATCAACAAGCTTGGGCTGAGTCATAGTGACTAGTCCCAAGTTACTCTGTAAGCCTCTGTGGCTGAGGGTTCAAATCTGTGTTTGAAACAATATACCAGATTGGCTTTGATTACAGACCAAATAAGATGTGGCCCCAACCAAGTAAATACCAGGTACGGGAAGACAAGATCTACATTGAGATCTTGATGGGGGCAATTGTTTAAATTCTTATTGCCCCTACAAGGCTTTGATTTTAATTAGACTGTCTTCCTTTATTTTGTTTATAACTGTATAAAGGTGACATAATGAGTTTGCTCTGATGGTGATGGCCAAGTTCTGCAGTGGGTTTCATTATACGTAGCATTAGGTTGAAGTGGTTGTTTCATGTAGCATTCAGTTTGGTGCATAGAGATAGTATTAGGCAGAGATGCTAACGGTGAAGTGGAAGTTAGGAGACCATGAGATAGATTGAAATAATACAGTCATTGTGGTAGCTAGCAGCACAGATATCATATATTTCTTCCCCTGTTTAGTCCCTTATTTGCACCAAAATAATTATTTCCTATATGCATTTCCCTTTCCCAGAAGTAAAATTCCTTCTTAAAGAAATTTCTTAAAATTAATATTCTAAGTTGAATGTCAATGTTACCCTTCATAATAAAAATTAATTAAAAAGAATGTTAGCCTGCAAGCGTATCTTCCTGATGTTCTGATATTTTGGGGAGGAAGCAGTTCCATTAGTTGGAAGTTCTATTATCCCAGTAAATCTGTACTATCTGCCTACAGGCTAGTTTTACTAATTAGATGAAAATTGAACAGGTGGGTTTTTGTTGGATTAAAAATTGAGAATATAGTTATGGTTTATCTACCCATTCAAGATCCTTTCTTATCAGATTACCGGTATTATTTTTCCTTGTGGAGCGTTTATGCTTCCAGTAGATCCAGTTAAGTTCCTTTCTAAACATACTGGAACACACAAGCAGCAGGTGAAATGGGAGGGGTGGTAATAGAAAGCTAATAAAAATATCTGATACTTGTTTTTAATAATATCTCAACTGAGTAGAATGGTCCCAAAGCTTCTAGAATCACCATGCTAAAAAAAGATGTGTTTCTAGTACAATTAGGACTAGAATTTCAGTCTCAAAGCAATGCAATTATTAAGCAAGTCATTATGTGACCCACTTGATTTCACAAACATTTTTACTATGATTGTTAAGTAAATCACATGGTCATTAATTGAATCACATGGTCGTTAAGCAAACCTGGCTTCCCCAATTAATTTTGTCTGTGGAAAGCTACCTGAGAAGGTCAGCAATAGTGATCATGCTACAGCCATTGTAAATGCAATCCATTTGCTAAGCACCTGGATTGTGATCATGTGATTGAGGGGTGGTGGTGCGATGATCATAATTTCAAGGACAGGTCATAAGTCACTTTTTTCTGAGGCTGTTGTAACTTTGAACCAATATTAAACAAAGAGTGATAAGTTGAGGTCTAACTATCAAGCTAAATCGGTATTGCACCTAGGTTTCTACAATCAGAATTATTTCAACTAAGCAGGAGAAGAGAAGAAAGAACTTCTGGAGCATAGTTTTTGTTGGCTTTATATTTAACTTGTATTTTGTATTGCATTGCATTGCATTGCATTTATATTTAACTTTTAATGACAAGACTTTAATTTTATTACGTATAATAAAATGTGTGCTTTCTCCCCCCCCAGGTTGTAGTATTATGCTTTGCAATTATTTTGGGCAGCTTTTCACAGAGCTTTGGGCCTCATTCCTCCATCACAAAAGCTGTGCTGCCAACCCAGCATTCTACACCAGAGTCATATACAGCATCAATAGGTGAGTGCAAAATCAGGAGTTTTTAATGTTCTCAGTTTGTAAAGCCTCTTTTCTCAGTGTAGGTACTTAGAAATTTTTAAACTATAACCATAGTCCCCCCCACTGTTAGTATAACCAATAGTCAGGAATGCTGGGAGCTTGTGTTGACACCAGTGACCAACCAATAAGTAATAGGTTCTAGAATCAGAGACAATAGCTCACACCATATTTTACTGAATATAGATTCAGAGAGTTTACAGAAGGAAAAAGATAATATGCCAGTCCTTTCAGCTACTCGGGAAATCCTGAAATTACAAAGGAGAGATTCATTGGCACCACCTGGCTGATTCTTAGCGCTTTCCCAAGTCTTCAGTCTGTGCTGAGGTTCATAGTGTCTGTGGTCTCTTGTCAGTTTTTATACTTTTTCAGAATATGGGACAAGTAAATAACATAACACCTGGAGATTTATTTATTTAATTCCATTTATATCCCGCCCTTCTCCAAAGACTCAGGGCGGCTGGTTTGATGGCACATATTGTGAGTCTCTTGATCACATCCCACTTTAGTATAGAACAGAACAGAATAGAACAAAATAATAACTTTGTCACTTTGAATGCACACTAATCAGCATACATTAATATGAAATTTCGTAGCATACAGCTCTCAAAGGGTCACCACCTCCGATTTAATCACTGCACAAATAAGACAAAAATAAATAAATAAATAAATACAGAATTATGCATATACCCACCTATATTATATGACACAGAGGAACAACAGTCTAGTTCGGGTTATGTATACATGTGCATGGCGAGAAAAACAAATCTTGCGAATTTACCAGATAGCATAGGGATAGGTAAGTTGACTAACTACCAAAGTTATCCTAATTAAGACTTTGTTCTTAGCATGTATAACATATCCTCCCTTCTGCAGTTATTGGACTAGGGAGTACCTGTTCTTTTTATTGTCATTGGTACAAACTATAATACAGATAAGAGGCTCAAAAGTGAAAGTAATTCCATGATAATAAGATATCACATGTGAGACTTATCACATGTTACATATCTAAGCGTTGATGTAGGACATTTTTTTCCACATGTAGATAGAGAAGACGTGGATCACTATTACTCCCTTGCTGTGTCTTCTATAGTAGCCCTACAGAGCTATAACAAACAGCATCTGGGACCTAGTCTGAAAAAAGCTTCTTTATTGTAGGACAGGTGCACATGATTATATCTGCCTAGATATCTACCAGTCACTTATGTTGACTGGTAAATCAAGATGCAGGTATGCAAGCGAACTCTATTTTATTGGTGTGTTGGTATACTAGAAGGATTTATGGGGAACTGAGTAATCTGAAAATATCTAATGTAGAACTTTTGAAACAGGGATGAGAAGCTACTAGTGGCCATACCTTTTTTATTAGCCAAGATAATGGATGGGAGTAATGATTTAGATACATCACTGGGATCTCTGGAGTGTGTGTATGTGTATGCGTATGTTTGTGTGTGTGTGTGTGTAAGTAAAGCACTGCAACTCTTGGAGATCTAAAAGCTATAGGTTGTCCATCACCTGTTCAAGAGGTTGATCTTTAATTTATCAGGTATATGTTCTTCGCTGTAGTCACTCCATTCTTTTACACATTCACTTCTGGTAGTTTTGAGCTTTCCTTACATATGTTGCAAGTATCAGAATTAGGTTGCTTTATCACAGTGCTTTTTTTGTAAAAGAAAAAGGTGCCGGAACTCACACATGTCATACAACCCGCCTTGCCTACACTACAAGGTTCCATTCAAAAAAGGTGCCGGAACTCCATTCTGAGCGTTCTATGAGAAAAAAAGCCCTGCTTTATCAGAAACAATCAACGTCTTGGGATGGGAGGTTTAAAGACTGGAAACAGGTCAATGAGATGGCCCAGTTGGAAAGAGTTCTAGTTTTGGAAAGAATTCTAGTTCTCAATTTTGAGATACCTTACATGCATATAACCTATTTTGTTTAATTTAAAATGTTTACCATTTGGAAAAAGGGGAAGAGTCTTCCTCTGCTTAAGTATAGACAATCATTTCTTAACTTGAAGCCCTTCAGATATGTTCAACTGCATAGCTGGGAGCAAAATCTAGGAGTTGATATTGAACACATTTGAAAGGCATCCAGTTTTGGAAAAAAATAGGAAAAGGCAACTTTGTATTAATTAAATAACACATGTAAATGTTAGAGCAGGAGTCAACCTTATATTTCAGAAGATTCAGAAGTCAACACCTGATTATTATTTTTGACTAGGATCTCTGAAAGCAAGGCTACAAAACAACTCTGCTATCAAGTCCCACATAATATTTGGATCTAATATTTGGACTTAGATGGGCCATTTATCTAAGGCAGCTTTTTATAGTGAAATCCACCATCTGTAGCCAAAATGTTCTCCTCTATTAAAGCTGTTGAATGCCATCAATCCCAATTAAATTTCTTGTCTTCATAAGTGTTAGTTTTGCTGTTAGTTTACTCCATTTCTTCCTTGTTTTTCTCTGCAGTGAGATCAAGGAGCCTGCTGACTTATGAGGGGCCTTATCCACTGGAGGAACAGCCCTTGTCAGACCACAGCAATGGCTGGGACAGGCACCTGGATGCTTCCAAAGCCCTGTCTTTGGAACCCATGTCCAAGTCACAACCCAGTCAGGTTACAGAGATCACAATAGCCAATGAGACAAGGCTAGAAAAGTCAGTGCTGGTGGGGCTGCAACAGCACATGTGAGTATTTGGCAAAATTAGAATGCCCATTGGAAGTGTTTGGTTTTGAAGAAAGATACTGGGCAAAAAAAATAATATCTGCTGTAGTGAGTGACAGAGAAATCAACCTGGCTTTTTTTTTACTAGTTCCCGTTCAGCTTGGTGACAAATAATTTTAAAGGAGAAGAAAATTTCAGGGATACACTATGATGTAGTGTAGACCATGACTAAAGGCTTGCATGAATGTTATTTATTTGGCTGTATAATTATTTCTCCATTGACTCTTCCTATTGGACTTTTTCATCAGCAAAAACTTTGGGCTTTATTTAGAAATCAGTAAGGGTATTTATTCTTATACAGATTTACAAATATAAATACAATGTGTCCACATAATTTCTCTGTTTACAGATGTGTTGGGAAATTTCAAAAGGTCATTATGTTCCACTCTAGATTGCTCATTTCTTCCAAGAAAAAAACAACAACAACCCATGGCCAGAGTAATTGGAAAGATAATAGAGCCAGTCAGCATGATGAATGAACAGTACCTGGAAAATATTCCTTGCCAAGAATACTACAAAAAGCCTATGCGCTTGGAAAATAACCTCTAGATAGCCACTGCTGCAGGAGGCTTTTCTCTTTCCAGAGTGGCTGTAGCTCAGTGCTAGAATAAGGACTGACATACATACATACCTATACCTATATATACATGCACACACACATAACTAATTTATTGAATGTACGAGTGTTATTCAATTGAATGTATATACATTTGCAGAAGAAGATTGTGTGAAAGGGCAAAAAGTATGGTTTCTGTGCACAATATCACCTAAAAAATTTATACCACAGTAGGCATTACTTTAGAAAAGAAAGCATTTTTTTGCCAACAGATGGCAGTTTTAAAAATGACACTTGCCATCTGCAAGTTTTATAAGAACTCAGATTTTAAAAATGCTGCCTGATTCATTGGAAACACTTTTTTTACTTAATTCAAAATTGAGATTTTGAGCAATTAAATGAACACACGATCTAGTGCATGTTTATTCAGAAGCAATTTCTACGGAACTCAGTGGGACTTGCTTCCAGGAAAAAGTCGATAGGATTGCAGTTGAATTGAAACTATCCAGTGTCGCTTTGGATAGTGAGATGGGAAGCACATAAATTTAACATTTTTAAAAAATAAATTGTTACAATTCCAGATAGAGAACACACTCTGGATGTGACAGGTCTCAAATTCAAACTTTGCCATTTTAAAGTTAAAGATTTGGGGATGGGAAAATTGAGCTTCATATCACTTGATATCTTGCTACTTTGAAGTGAAGCTAAAATGTTCACAATAGCAATTTAATAAAAGCTAAGTAGTCATTTTTGTTTTGCTTGGTTTTATTTATACTCATATTGTATAATAACCTGAATTCTTCTTCATCTTTGCTTATAGAATCAGTTCAGAGCTGGATGCAAATGAAACACTAAAAATCGTTGAAATTGACAGAAGAGTCAATGCTACATCTTAGGAGAAAGGAACATTTCCTCCCTTGCATCTTTATTTTTGTTCCAAACAAAAGATTGGAAAGACTTATCACTGTCAGTAAATCTCAATGGCGAGAATGGAGGACTTGTCTGATTTTTTTAATGTGAGAAAGTGGCTTTGATTGATTATTCTCCAAAAATCCTAATTTTTACCTGTTTAGCTTGCCATTTCACTCCTACATCCATGATGAGGATGTTGATGTGGAAATATGATAAAGGCAGACCTTTTGAATTATTTTCTTGCCCTGCTGTGTTTTTAAAAGTAGTAATTGTCATACCTGACATCTACCATGATATTCATAGTGGGAAGAACTATGTTGATACTATTTTGATGCCACCGGTGATAGGGTGTTGCCCTCAGTGAAAATCTCCTTTGGAGCTTCCATAATCATGGTGAAGTAGAAGCATAGCCAAGGAACTTTCCCCCCACCTTCGCTAGCAGAATTGGACTGTAGAGGTGTTCTTTGCTGTACCTCAATGGACAAGAATGGTTAGTTCTAGCAAAACATTTTGGTCTTGCTATACTGAGAAGTTTCATAATTACTTTCTTCCCATGGTGACATCTTTGTAAAAACTGAAAAGGCTTGGAGTCATCTTTCAGTACATTAGCTTAATTTTTCCCAGTCTGATGACTCCTTGCTACAATTCCCCAAATATTCACTAAGCCTACTTGTGGAGAATATATACCAGATTCTCTTATGGATATGAGAATCTGTTTGCTTGTATTCCCTTATATCTTATACTCTCTTGTATCTTTCTGTTGTAAATAGTATTTATTAGTTTTTTCCCCCCTATGATCGAAGCTGGAATGGCAAGTCAATGTTGTAAGTTCTTTCAAATGATCTCAGTGGACTTTGAAAAACTTCCAAAACTTCTTTTAGGCTCCAGGCATTAAATCTTTAAAAATTTAATCTAAATAAGATTTTTCCCCTACTTCCTAATGTATTGTTTTGTTCTCTTTGTTGTACTTGTTTTTAAATAGGCTTTTGGTTGTGATACCAGCAAAAATTCCAGTTTCAGCAAGCTCAGTTTCTAGAATCTTAAATGATCAGAACTTTTCAGAAGGAATTATTAGTATGAATATGTTAAAACAGCACCTCTGTAAAATACAGTTGCATGGGACCCTTCATCAAACAATTATTTATATGCTTAGAGTTCAAAAAATAATATCTCCAAATCACTTTGTAATGGGGGATTTTTCAAATATCACATTTGGGTAACAATGTTTATTTTACTGCACTGTATTATTCATTATGTGATCATTGGTTCCAGATGTAGCTAATAGATTTTAGATAACGTAGCTAGTGGGTGGACTTTAAGAGAATGTTACTTTAAACTATTTATGGAAACCAATTATGGAATTGTGACGCTCTTAATAATTGAGTAGTAGGTAGACCTGGATTTCTTTTGCTGTGTATATGCTTTGATTGTATTCACTGTTTTTTTATTATGTAAAGTATTTTAACTAGTTAATGTTTCTGAATCAGATGTTGACTGGTGCAAATTGATAGTTTTCCATTCTATAATAACCTGATAATTTGCTTCTCTTTTTCTTGTAAACCTAGAAACATTCAGTTCATGATTTATAAATCTGGGTTGAATGTCAAATTTGAAATGTCTTTCAAGAAATATCTGAGAATAGGACTTTTTCTCCAAACTGTCAATTTTGAGAAGTGGGTGCTATCTATTCATAGTTTGACTGTCAAGAAAATGAATGACTAATATTAATTGCTAGCGTTGGTTGGCTTCTATGAAATTAAGTTCTCTAACGCCAGAAGACCATTGTGCAGTCCACCTCCCCTCAGTATAAAATTATATCTTTAGTATCTTCTCTCTCACTTTGTGACAAAAATAATTCTTCTGTAATCGCTAATTGAAAAGAAATGCTTTTTTATATTGTTATTTTGAAGGTGTACTCAAACCCTGTGTACTCCAGTTGGTTATGTTGGTTAATTAGTCTGTTGCCCTCACTCTCAAGCCTTTGACCCAAGACTTGTAGATCTCAATCATACACTTTGGAGCCCAGACTTGTTGGTTCTCATGTAGTAGAACATTTTTTTTTCTTCCATAAAAAATATGAGGCCTTGGAAGGAACACAGAATTTATCAACCAGCTTTATATACATACCGGTAATTAAAAAACAACAACTGAGCGATAAGAGATGTTAGTTTATGTTGAAAACTTGTAACATGTTATTAGGGAGCCTTGATATATAAGCACAGTTGTTGCAAGAGAAGCTTCTTTGTGACATCAATCCCCAGTGGACTAATATATCCTTTTCTTTTTGTTTAGTTTTGCATATTTTAAAATCACAATAACAAGTTGAGATATCTGCAGACTTTAGAACACTATTTGGAGTTTTGAGTGGTTGCAGCTTATTTGAACTGTAGAATTATACTCTGCAGGCCAACATTTCCTCTTCTGGCATATATTATTCAAATCTCTTCCCCAATTCCATCCTCTTTTCTGTATAGGTAGTCCTCGACTTACAACAATTCATTTAGTGACAATTCAAAGTTACAACAGCATTGGAAAAAGTGTCTTATGACCATTTTTTCACACAACTGTTGCAGAATACCCATGGTCATGTGATCAAAATGGCAACTGGCTCATATTGATGACGGTTGCAGAGTCCTGAGGTCATGTGATCATGTTTTGCGGCCTTCTGACAAGTAAAGTCAATGGGGAAGCCAGATTCACTTGACAGCCGTGTTACTAACTTAACAACTGCAGTGATTCACTTAAGAATTGTGGCAAGAAAGGTCATAAAATGGGGCAAAATTCACTTAACAAATGTCTCACTTAACGACAGAAATTTTGGACTCAATTATGGTCGTAAGTCAAAGATGGTGAAGAAGATGGCTTTTTTTTCTTCCAAAGAACATAATCTGATTTTTTCCTTCAAAAAAGAATGGGGAGGAGCTGTCTAAGGACAGTATTTATAAATAAATGCACATTAGCTCAGTGTAATTTAATTGTTTATGAAGATAATTTTCTGAACCCTTTTTTCTTCATAATCGTCCAAACAACACCAATCTTGTTACAATTTAAATGTGAACAAAATGTTGAGGATGCATATGGACAAATGACATATGGAAGATAGATAAAGTAGATAATATGTGGAAGTCAGTGGCTGTGTGGTAATTGATGCTTACATGTTTGTAGAATGGGCACTGAGCATTCACGACAGCAGGAAATGATAATGAGACAATTATCCTGCCACTATTAAGAAATGCAAAACATGCCACACTAATTCCATGGCAATACAATAAATACAAGAAAACAATACAAATGCATAACAAAATACAAGCTAGAATCAGTTTGGTAAAGTGTTTGAGATGCTGGATTAGAGACTGGGAGATTGTGAGTTCACCGTTAGGCATGAAAGCTGGCTGGATGACTTTGGGCCATTTGCTGTCTCTCACCCCAACCCACCAGGGAAAGTAGATATGTGTCTGCCACCTTGAGTTGTGCCAAATAAAGTAGGGTAAAATTAAATGAATAAATAAATTGAATATCAACTTTACAATGGATGGGGCATATATAAAGTTTACAGGCTGGTTGAAATGAAAGTGCAATTTAATTCTCCCTAATTTTCTGTGCAAAAATTAATGGATCTTGTGGCCCATTTTGGCATCTTTTCTCAGGTGTTGACTTCAAAGTTAGCTAGGTAAACATATCCACCTTGATTTGCTTTTTTCAAGGCTAAATATTTTATAAAATTTAAATCGTCCTGATACTTGGTCCTGTCTATTTTATGAACTGTGGCTCTTATACATTGCTTAAAATGTGTTTCTCTTGTGTATGTTATACTTTAGGTTGAAAATCTGAAAATGTATTGTTAATGGGACACAGTTGCCCATGACATGATTATATTCAGTGTCTTTAAAGGAGAAACATGACTGGATTTATTTCATTCATAAAAATACTGACATTCAGGCTTTTCTTATCCTTGAAATATAGATCATGATTTTATATATTGCAACACATAATCCTACTAAAATCAGCAGAATTAGACTCACGTGATGTCTTTCTGCATCCCGATAAGGGAGTATATACGTCAAAGTTACCTGGAACTTTCATAAATTATTACTGCCTTTTAGAGAATCTTATTATAAGTTAAGTTTTAATTTGTTATTATAAGTCAGCTTGAGGATTATTGTCAAGCAAAAAATGTACTATAAGTACTTGCTTAATAATAATGTCTGTAATTTGTATCATGTAAGCCCAAACCTGTTAAACCGGCCATCCATATTGACATATTTCTGTCCAAAAAAAAAAAATTCAGTTATTTCTGCTATGTGAATATGCAAATATGTTTTACCCATGGAGCTGACTAATTAAAATGCAGTAGTTATTTAATAAAAAGCATAAGGTAAAAATAAAAAAATGCCAATACCTTAGACAACAGTGGTTTAATATGTTCCATACCGTTTTTATTACAATATATATATGTGCACTTCTAAATATGCGCCAAAGAAATTTTGTTTAAAAAAACTTTTATTAAGCACAAAAGTCTAAAATAAAACTGCAAACTAAATGCTTTTTATATGTACCTAAATGCAACTATGTAATGCTTTATCTATTTTCTTGCAAATAAATATTTTCCTAAAGAAAAAGAGAAGCCTGTTCAGTCATTTGCATTTTAAAACTCCTTTTTACACAGCTGTGGTAAGGAAAGATGCAGTTTACATCTACCAACATGTGCAAACCCAAAACCTAAATTACACCAAACCCCAGCATGTTATTTCGCTCCTTAGTCATACAGATATATCTGGGATATCTACAAGTAAACAGAAGTCCACAACTTTATTTTCTGAACTTAGTATTCAAGCTGTATTCTACTTAGTAGCAATTAATTCATCTCTAGTCTACAAATTGATTCAAAGACATTTTAAGTGGTGACCATCACATCTTCTGGCCAATTTCCATAAGCTAATTACAAGCCAATTATGAGTTGTGTTTATACATTAATACTTTTTTTTCTCTCCTAAAACCATCTCTTAACTGGATCCCATTGTTCAGATATACAGCTTTTATATTTTCAGATAGCCATAATTGAACTCTATGTAGATGATTGTTCCCAATTAGTTACATCTGGGGTTTCCAAATGTGTTGATTATAATAGGTTCACAGATTCCATTTCTACAAGGGTTTCAATTTAAAAACAGGAAGCCAGTAATGTCATAAAGTAAAATAAAAGCATCATCTTTATTTCCAGGAATACTAGTGTGCTTTAAATGGGCCCTTAAATATTTAAATGGGCCCTTAAGTGTGAATTCTGCAAGGCTTTCCAGCCATTGTATTTGCAGGGGTTGTAGGAGATGTTTGTGTGTTCTGCATAAGTAGTGTGTTACATCTCTGTGAGTGGATGTGTTCATTAGAAACATAGGGTCAGCTTCATGGGTTCAGCTCTGGGTCACTTGACTGGGGGCTCAGAATGGAGTAGTTAGCAACCTTCTGAGCTGCTGCCCTCCTGCCTCTCCCCTAAGTCTGCATTGGACCAATTCTTCCTCTATAACAGACATGTCAAACACAAGGTCCGGGGGCCGGATCCGGCCCGCGAAGTGGTTTCATGTGGCCCACGAAGCCATCCTGGAAACAGTGAGGGAACGGCCCACACTGCCTTGGCCCTGGCCCAGAGACCCTCCTTCTGCCAGAGACCCTCAGATCTGTCCCACTCCTGCCCAGGCCCCCATAGGCACCCTTGATGCGTAGGTCATACGCACTCTAGCCACGCCCACCCAGTAGGCCACGCCCACCCTGGCCATACCCACCCGGCCCCTTGAGGGCAACCGCAATTCTGATGCGGCCCTCAATGAAATTGAGTTTGACATCCCTGCTCTATAATGTTTTTCTCTGAAGGCCCTGATCTAACCTAGTTTTGCTTCAAATTTTGCCTCTCTTTTTCTGCTTTGTCTGTCACCCCAAATTTGGTCCCGTTCTGTTTGGCCTTTGGAGAGACAAGACAATCCTGAGTGAACAATTTCTTTTGTCATTTCATTGCATTGGAAATAAATGGGGAGCTGGAGACATTTTTTAGAGGGCTTCACTATTGAGATGTATATATTCATTCTCTCTCTGCCTGGGTTTCTGTATATTTTACTAGTAATTAACTTTTAATTTTTTATTATTAAACAACATCTCCCTATCCCGTGTCCATGGGAAGGACTCGATAGGTGGACCAAAATCCCAAATCCAGTCTAAACATCTTGATGACTAATTATATGCTGTCCTAATTTGCAGGGATAATTCCTAGAATTCTCTGCTACCTGGTTGCATTTGGAGAGCATCAGGATGGGGAGGGCTAAGTCAGCCTCTCTGTTTCTGAAATCTGTGCATCAAATAAAATTTCTTCAGGGTAGACATTTGATTTTGTAGGAACACAGAAAGTTTGGATTGGTAAATAGAAATTAATGCACAAATAAATGCTGAATTATGACCACAGAGACCTGTAAATGTACTTTCACATGAGTAAGGCTAAAAAGAGATGAATGAACATGACTCAACTTGCATGCTAGATTAATACTTAGTTGTTTTTTTTAAAAAGTTCATGGCAAAGCTAGTTTGTATTTTCTATCGGATTGATTTACTGAGAAATATCAAAGCCTTTAACTTTGCTAGAACCTTACTATTACTTTTTTTAATCCTATCCACCCACTCATCCACTCCCTTTTTCTTTCTCCTTATTTAAAGTATTTATATCTTGTCCCTGAAGTATACTGATTTTCTAGGACAACATAACATTACAAATGTTATGGGAGCAGTTAATGGCAACAATTTAAATAATAAGTGATGGTGAAGTAAAAACAAAAGTGACATTAAAGTGCATTTAAAGTTGAAAAGAGCAAGGAAGTCTTTCAACTTCTTTTAGGGGGAACTGTTGGCAATTGAGTAACTCACAGCATAATAATCTCCAGATGCATCATTTAGAACTTCTTCCCTAGAAAGCATCTCATGGTTTATAAAGTCTTTAGGCAAATTCAGTTTGGTTTGATCTGTTTGATTCAATACGGGTGATCCAATGTTGTAGTACTGATGTTTTGTTTATCACAGTTGTAACATGAAGTTTGATCTTTCTATCTTATACACAGAATGATGGGATAACAGTTATAGTTGTGGTCATCAAACTAGTAGATCTTATAAATGAAAGATGATAAAAATCACTTACATAAAAAGTATATTATTATATATTGGATTGGGTTATAATGGGTATGCAGCACAGGCAATAGATTCTTTGGTGCCCACTAAACATTCATGGACCAAACCCCACATTGCATGGGTTAGCAATGAATAGGCATATAAAAAGTAATGGAATCTAGTATACTTGCCTTGTTTGTAAAATTACTCCTCTATCTGAATAAAATAATAGAATAATAGACCACTGAGTCAAATCCCTGCTTAGAGCAATAATCCAAATTAAAGCTTCCATGACAGATAGCTTGACTACAGCCTTGACTACATTCAGTGAAAAGGAGGACCCCAGCACCTCTCTGGGTAATTGTTTCTAAAATTGATTTGCTATTTTGATGTTTTTACAGTAACAGTCAATCTGAATTTGTCGTCTTGTAATGTAATCCCATTAATCTGTGTTTTGCTTTCTAAAATGATACAAAATCTTGACCTTCTGCTTGACACCTGTTCAAGGGCCCAGAATGCTATCACAACTTCTTCATGAATGAAAGCAAATATACGTGTCCCAGGATAATGTTGCAGGATCCAATCTACGTCAGTCACCAGGACCAGAGGTTTAGTCTTCTGAGCTTTCAGACTAATGCTGGAGTCCATCCTCAAGCAAAGTCTCTCTACCGTAATGTGTGTCACACACATACCAGTTGAGAAAAGTTGCCTGAGGGTGGGCTCCAGGAAGAGTATGAGAGCTCAGAAGAGTGACTGGCCCAGACTGGATCCTGCAAAACCTCTTCAGTATTTTTGCTCAGGCCTAAATATTCTGAGTTCCCTCAGTTTAACAAATAATATATATAGATACTTCAGAGGACAGCCACTCATTCTGGAAAATAATCGGGCAACCTTAGAAACTAACAGGTAGGTGCTATATTTCATTGTAACCAAGTGCTCTGAAGCACCTACTGGAAACTAAATCCAAAGTTCTGCACAGCCATTAAGAGAACAGAGACCAAAGAGAAGGAAATATTTATAGCGACACCTCCAATATCTATATTTGTTAGCCAGACTCCATGTTTTTATTGTAATGAAAGCATTTGTCGAGGGGAAGAGTATATCTTGGGAAAAGTTAGAAGTGCATCTGGTGAGCTTGTAGATTTCATCTCAGCTCCTTGTATCCTGCTAGACTGTTCCTTCACCATTCCACTATCCCACCAGACAAGGGAATATCTTGAAGGGAGAAATTTTGATTTGGTGCTAGTTGAAGACTGGCAAGCAGGTGTTATCTTCTCACTCCTCCAATGTCTTCCTTGCAAAGTAAAATTGTTTATGTGCTTTATTTGTTTACTTTACAGGATACCCAACTCACGCACCAACCTCATCATGAGCTAATGATGGAAAATCTTCGGCAGAACTTTTTTTCCTCCTCGCTTTTTCTTAATTTTTCTTTAGCTCGGATAGTTTCAAATCACCTTCCTGTGTCCCACAATGATAGTTACAATTTTTTTAAAAACAACAACAACACAACAGTTGCTTTTTTTTTTAGACCCTGCTAAATATGCTGAAGCAACTTATACTTGTCCCCTCTACAGACCTGGGACTCTCATACACATCTTTCTGCAGAACCCAAGGGAGGGGAGGCCTCTCCTGCTCCCCTCTCACTTGCCACAAAGGGGCTTCTAGCCAGATCTAAAGGTGTAGCTGCTGCCGCCGCTGCTCTCCTCTTAAAGAGGGCGTGGCAGGAGGAGCAGCGAGAGGGGAGGAGGCTCTGATTGGCCAAAGGGGGTGGGTGGGTGGGTGGTTGGGAGGTAGGGAGTTTCCCACAATGCCCCGCTGCAGCCAGTGCAGCCGCCGATGGATGCTGCGGGAAGGGGCTGCCATTTGCAGCCGCTTGGACCGGCGGCTCGTCGAAGGGGCTTCATTCTGGCTGCGACGGCAGCAGCCGCCCGCCGCCCGGCCTCTGTCCCCGGCTCAAGCCGATCTGCTGGGCTAGTTCCCGGCGCTTTCTTTCTCCGCCGGGCTGCTGTCCTTTCAGCACCGCTATGAACCCTGCTTCAGCAGCCGGGGAGGAGAAGGGGGCTGCAGGAGGCAGCGGTCCCGGCGGCAGCACGTGCCGTGGGGCCGAAGGCGGCGGGGACCCTCGCAGCGCTCCCGCCACGGGGGCCGACCCAGAGGTGCCTGGACTAACCGGTCAGAAGGAGGACTCTCTGGAAGAGAAGCTGAAGAGTTTAACCTTCAGGAAACAGGTGTCTTACAGGTGGGTGAAGAAAGCCAAAAGGGGAGGGTTTTTTGGTTCTCTGGGGGTACTTTGGCCCACCTGGTGAGTAGGGCGCCTCCTTTTCCTGCTCTATGATCAGCGTTGGAAGTTCTTTGGGGTGAGAGCGCTCACGAAGTCTCCTGTCTGTCCCTCCCGGTGTTGTGGGCTTTGCATATCCCCCACCATCTCTCTTACCGAAGTGCTCTTCCAGTTGGGATGGTGTGATTTCTTTCCCTCCCTTCACTTCCAGGCTGCCTATGATGTGAAAAGCAAGCTAAGGAGATAATTTCACTTTGAATTCAGTCGCAAAACATGGGGGGGGGGGGTTTGGCGGCGCGGGATGTGTGTGTGTGTGAGGATTGAGAAGAAAAAGGATCCAAATGATGCATTTCCATTCTTTGACAACCAGGACTCCTGTTCTTGAGTATATGATAATTAGCTTGGACAACTATCCGGGTTGCTTTTCATTGGGTGTGGGGGGGCATGTTTTAATAAAATCTGACCATTTCCCTTCCCCGTCTAGTCAACAATCACATCAGAAGCAGGTATGCTTGCCCTGAGAGATATTTTACAACTAAAGCCAGTTTATTAAGAACAGAATGTAGTATGTAATGTATGTTTCTGTGTAAAGTCATTATGCATGCAATCAGAAAAGCAGCTGTTACCCCAGATCTTGTATTCCTTTTTGTTTAATATGAAAGTGAGATGATCGATAATAATGCTATTTAAAGTAGTGCTGCAAAGGAGTGTGCATTCCTTTACACAGACCTATCCTTTGCGGTGATAATGATTTTGATAATGTGTGATGTCATCACGGTTCTTGATAGAATAGTGGAAGTACATACGTTTGTGAGAGACTGAGCCATCATAGAAAACGCCTAAAATACTGGGTAGCTCTGAAAGGGTTAACATTGCACAGAAAGGTAATTTTGTATCCCTTGAAATCAAATATGACCTATAGGCTTTGGGAGTTACACTTGTCAGAATAAAATTGCAAGCCATGTCAGAGATGAGGCTGAGGATAGCATCTCCTTTACCATGAAAAAAATAAATCCTGATCTTGTTTATGATCTTTCTTCAAACAAGCAAAGCTTCAGGTGAAAATTGTCTGTGCATATAGACTTTAGGATTAGGGGGAGTTCAAAACAGTTAACTGCTTGCCCAGGAAATCTTGTTATTTTGGAGCCCTGATGCTTGAACTAAAAAGAAGAAAACAAGCTGAAACTAATATTGATTACTGGCATGGAGAGCTGGTGCAGTATTTCCCTGGAAAACACTTATTTCGGGTAGCACTGACGACTGTTGAAGGCTTCAGGAGTCTTCCAAAGAACAAGTGTTCCTATCCATTTTCAGCACCCCAGTGAATCATTATGTAAGTCTCAGTATAAATCCAGTTGATAGCTACATTATGTATCTGCATCTTCTGTTTAACAACTGAAGATCAAGCTGAATCAGAGGTCAGCGAAATTCAGTTACTTGGTAAAATGCATGACTGTGTGTATTTTAAAACTGTTTGCTTCCGTTTTCTCTACTAAGCCACTAGATTCTAATTTCTGTTTGCAAATTTTTTTAAAAAAATTAGATCTGTGTTGATTGCAAGGCCAGCTTGGAGCCATATAAAGCTATGTTCTGAAAGCTATGGCTGAAACTCACCTCTCTGGTGCTCCATATACCCAGGTTCCTACAGACAGTCAGGCAGGCATCGTGCAATTTTCTTGATTCCAAAATGGGATTTTACAGAGGTCTTATTATTGTTGCCTTGTGTTTGTGAGTTTCATGTAGTTTTTTTTTAAATCAACTCTGCTATCCTCAAAAAAAAATGAGCAGAGGAAAAAGAAAATAATTCAACAATGCTTTTGGATTGTATGCTGGAAGCTCTGTCCAGAAAATGTTCTTTTATGGATATCAGTTCTTGGTAGTCCCTCTTTCATCCATACAACTGAAAAAACTAAATGGAATGCATAGGGATGCAAGGTAAAGAGGCTCCAAATATCTTCAAGTAAAGAATCAATTTATAGGGGCACAAAAATGGTATGAAAGTAATATGAGTGAAATTAATACAAAAGAAACAAAAGCGGTTAACTCAAACCACCATCATTCTAACTTTTTTTATCTGGACATAAAAGCTTTCTTAATTTAAAAAAAGGTAAATGTGGAGTAATCCCTTCATGGATTACTGCCTTGTCGTGGCGAAGGGGCTTGCGTAATTCAATGAAGCTATGGGCTATGCCGTGCAGGGCCACCCAAGACGGACAGGTCATAGCAGAGAGTTCTGACAAAACGTGATCCACTGGAGAAGGAAATGGCAACCCACTCCAGTATCTTTGCCATGAAAACCCTATGGACAGTACCAAAAGGCAAAACGATATGACGCTGGAAGATGAGCCCCTCAGGTCGGAAGGCGTCCAACATGCTACTGGGGAAGAGCAGAGGGCTAGTACTAGTAGCGCCAGAAAGAATGAAGCGACTGGGCCAAAGCCGAAAGGACGCTCAGCTGTGGATATGTCTGGTGGTGAAAGGAAAGTCCGATGCTGTAAAGATTTTTTCTCCATAGGAACCTGGAATGTAAGATCCATGAATCAAGGAAAGCTGGACGTGGTCAAACAAGAGATGACAAGACTAAACATTGACATCTTAGGTATCAGCGAACTAAAATGGACAGGAATGGGTGAATTTAATTCAGATGACCATCAGGTATACTACTGTGGGCAAGAATCCCTCAGAAGAAATGGAGTAGCCTTCATAGTCAATAAAAAAATAGGAAAAGCAATACTGGGATACAATCCTCAAAATGACAGAATGATCTCAGTTCGAATCCAAGGCAAACCATTCAATATCACAGTAGTCCAAGTCTATGCCCCAACCACCAGTGCTGAAGAGGATGAAATTGACCGGTTCTATGAAGCCCTACAGCACCTTATAGAACTAACACCCAGAAATGATGTCCTTATCATCATGGGGGATTGGAATGCTAAAGTAGGAAGCCAAAAGATAACTGGAATAACAGGCAAGTTTGGCCTTGGAGTACAAAATGAAGCAGGGCACAGGCTGATAGAATTTTGTCAACAGAATACGATGGTCATAGCAAACACTCTTTTCCAACAACCCAAGAGACGGCTTTACACATGGACATCACCAGACGGTCAACACAGAAATCAGATTGACTATATGCTCTGCAGCCAAAGATGGAGAAGCTCTATACAGTCAGTAAAAACAAGACCAGGAGCTGACTGTGGCTCAGACCATGAGCTTCTTGTTGCAAAGTTTAGGCTTAAATTAAAGAAAGTAGGGAAAAGCGCTAGGCCAGTCAGGTATGAATTAAATCATATTCCTGTTGAATATACAGTAGAGGTGACAAATAGATTTAAGGAATTAGATCTGATAGACAGAGTGCCTGAAGAACTATGGACAGAGGTTCGCAACATTGTACAACAGGTAGCAACCAAAACCATCCCAAAGAAAAAGAAATGCAAGAAAGCAAAATGGCTGTCTGAGGAAGCTTTGCAAATAGCTGAGGAAAGGAGGGAAGCGAAAGGCAAGGGAGAAAAAGAAAGATATGCCCAATTGAATGCAGAATTCCAAAGAATAGCTAGAAGAGATAAGAATGCCTTCTTAAATGAACAATGCAAAGAAATAGAAGAAAACAATAGAATAGGGAGGACCAGAGATCTTTTCAAGAAAATTGGAGAGATGAAAGGAACGTTTCATGCAAAAATGGGCATGATAAAGGACCAAAATGGCAGGGACCTAACAGAGGCAGAAGAGATTAAGAAGAGGTGGCAAAATTACACAGAAGAATTATACAAGAATGAGCTTAACGTCCCTGATAATCACAATGAGGTGGTCACTGACCTCGAGCCAGACATCCTAGAATGTGAAGTGAAGTGGGCCTTAGAAAAGCTGAGCAACAACAAAGCTAGTGGAGGTGACAGTATTCCAGCTGAGCTATTCAAAATCTTAAAAGACGATGCAGTAAAAGTGCTACACTCAATTTGCCAGCAAATTTGGAAAACTCAACAGTGGCCACAGGATTGGAAAAGATCAGTTTACATTCCAATTCCAAAGAAAGGCAGTGCCAAAGAATGTTCAAACTATCGCACCATTGCACTCATTTCTCATGCTAGTAAAGTTATGCTTAAAATTCTACAAGCTAGACTCCAGCAGTATGTGGATCGAGAACTACCAGAAGTACAGGCAGGATTTCGAAGAGGCAGAGGAACTAGAGATCAAATTGCTAACATACGCTGGATCATGGAGAAAGCTAGAGAGTTCCAGAAAAACATCTACTTCTGCTTCATTGACTATGCTAAAGCCTTTGATTGTGTGGATCATAACAAACTGTGGCAAGTCCTTAAAGAGATGGGCATACCAGACCATCTTATTTGTCTCTTGAGAAATCTATATGCGGGCCAAGAAGCAACAGTGAGAACTGGACACGGAACCACTGATTGGTTCAAAATTGGGAAAGGAGTCCGGCAAGGCTGTATACTGTCGCCTTGCCTATTTAACTTATATGCAGAGCACATCATGAGAAAGGCAGGGCTAGATGAATCAAAAGTTGGAATTAAGATTGCCGGAAGAAACATCAACAACCTAAGATATGCAGATGATACCACTCTAATGGCAGAAAGTGAAGAAGAACTAAAGAGCCTGGTGTTGCGGGTGAAGAAGGAGAGTGCAAAACTTGGGTTGAAACTAAACATTAAGAAAACCAAGATCATGGCATCTGGCCCTCTCAATTCCTGGCAAATAGATGGGGAAGAAATGGAGGTAGTGACAGATTTTATTTTCCTTGGCTCCAAGATCACTGCAGATGGGGACTGTAGCCAAGAAATTAAAAGACGCTTGCTCCTTGGGAGGAAAGCCATGGCAAATCTAGACAGCACACTAAAAAGCAGAGACATCACCCTGTCAACAAAAATCCGTATAGTCAAGGCTATGGTCTTCCCAGTTGCAATGTATGGCAGTGAAAGCTGGACCATAAGAAAGGCTGAGCGCCAAAGAATTGAAGCCTTTGAACTATGGTGCTGGAGAAGACTCCTGCGAGTTCCTTGGACTGCAAGGCGATCAAACCGGTCAGTCCTAGAGGAGATCAACCCTGACTGCTCTTTAGAAGGCCAGATCCTGAAGCTAAAACTCAAATACTTTGGCCACCTAATGAGAAGGAAGGACTCACTGGAGAAGAGCCTAATGCTGGGAAAGATTGAGGGCAATAGAAGAAGGGGACGACAGAGAATGAGGTGGCTGGATGGAGTCACTGAAGCAGTAGGCGTGAGCTTAGATGGACTCCAGAAGATGGTAGAGGACAGGAAGGCCTGGAGGAACATTGTCCATAGGGTCGCGATGGGTCGGACACGACTTCGCAACTAACAACAACAACAAAATGTGGAGAAAAATAAACTCTTTTTGAAATGAAGGAAATGATATCCTTCACATATTTTGGTAGACTGTTATTTTTTCATAGCTGTTGGCTTATGATACACACAAGTCCTATCTGTGTTTATTTCATTTCACTTTATTCTTTCCAATCTTTGCAGATTCTGCTTAGTTGCAAAGATTATTTGCTCAATGAATTACAAATGGAACACTTGCATAGGAAATACTAGCAATAGTTAACCGGGTCCTATAGTTTTCCACTGCTGGAAAATACTGAAACCTAGAGAAAGTATTTCAAAGTTTGGATGGTTGTCAATCCAGTCAGATTCTGTTGTGTCCAGAAGTGTAAAAAAGACATTTCTAAAGCAGCTTTGAAAGGCTCACAGAGCTTTCTGAAATATAGCGTCCCCAGCAGCCTGACTCCATGTACATCATGGGCTATTTCTTTTGACTTTGTAAAAAAGACCCCACAATTTCACTGTTAGACAGTTCCAGAGTGATTAATTCTCAGCTGTGTGACCATCACTCCAGAACAGGGGTGTCAAACTGCCAGCCCGTGGCCCGGTTGCATCATATGGAGGCCGCACTCACCCCAGGTCTGGCAATGCAAAAAAAGTCCCGATATGTCGCGACACGTCACGTGATGCGGTGAGTTTGACACCCGTGCTCCAGAAGATTTCTATTACAGCTGTTGCCTGCTGGTCTAACCTGTTTCTTTCTTTCTTTCTTTTTAATAATTACCCTGAAGATTGATGTCAGATTTTCTAGTAGTAATGAATTGAAAGTAGAGACATCAACAGGTGGCTTTGGTTTTCCAGGTAAGGATGCAATGAAAAAGCAGAATGCTGTGTAGATTATGAACTTGTATGTCACTGTCTTTAGCCACAGCCTTTAAAGTATTAAAATGAAAGGGGATTCTGTACTTCCTTGCATTTCCAAGCAAGAATAAAGTTTTTGGTAAACACAAAAGGCTAAAGCTACATTTGGCATGCACCTATGAACCTATCTTTTGTTTGCAATGATCAGGTTTGTCCCCTACTCTTTATTGGCAGTCCAGTATGAAGAAAAGGGAAAGTAGACTCCATGTCTTCACTCATAGTTCCAGCTGGACCCTTCCCCCCCATGAGTGCTCTCTGCTATATTGTTTGAGCATTAGCTATAATATTGTTCTCATTAATAGTCACCTTGCAGTTACTTTGTAAAAAGTTGGAGGAGAGAGTCTTTAATCTGTAATGTGTCATCTAAGCAACCCCACAGTACTAAAAATAGCACAGTTAAGGAGGGAAAGGAAAAGAAAAGTCAGGGAAAGAATTATGTTCTATGATCCGTGTTCAAAGAAATGGTCAATTACCTATTCAGTCAGCATTTCAAAAAGGAATGGGAAGGGCTACCATCCTATTCTTTGTGCCAGGCAAGAATATTGGAATAGTATTTTCTTTAATATTTAGTATCTTGGCTCGGCTACTCCCTGTAGCTTTGTTCTAAAGCTCTGGCTGTATTCAGATGCTTAGATGGAGCTAATCCATTTACTGATGATCCAATTATTTCAATGCAACTCTGCCAGGTAACCCCCCTTTTAAAAAAAAGTGGGACTATCTTTTGAATCAGAATTACTGCTGTAGAGGCCCCAGCAGCACTACCTGTTCTACTACTGCCCAAAGCCTCAGTCAGGCCTGAGAGTTCTTTGCATGGGTCTTGGCTTTAAACCTATCAGGCTGGACCAATGGAATCAAAAGGTTCCACTGGCATTCCTCCTCCTTCATTTTCAGCATTATCATTATTAATATTTAAATTTATATGCTGTCAAGATGCCAAGGGACTCTGGGTGGTTTATTTTTATTTTATTCTGCAGTAACTCTAGGGGGTCTCCCCATCCCAAAGAGCTGATTTCCCGGGTAAACAACTCTTCAGTTGGACAACATTGAGATGACACAGGCAGTAGAGAGGACACATTTCTTCACTGCCACTACAATTCAGACTAAAATTAAAATAGGATTCTTAACTAAAAGGATTCTATTATGTTTTAAATTAATCTTTTGCTAATGGTGAAAGCATTGCCTTGAGTGTCCAAAATATACATAGATGTATATAAATACGGTCAAGGACGGGATTGAAGATATCTTGCTAATTTGCAAGCACATCAATTCTTAGTCAGACCTCCATTCTTTGACTAAGAAAACAAAGCTGGTCATGGCCTATTGTAAGCATGACGTGCCCAGAGGACTTTCTCTAAGGCAGCTAACTATAGGCAGGCACAGTAGACACCCTTAATGTATACTGACTAGGGTGCCCAGAAGATGGCAGCAAAGTGATACAAAAACTAACCTTTTACTGCTGTCCATTGGTTGTCTGGATTTTTGCATCCCAGAACTGTTATCCCACAAACTGCTAGTTTGTTCACTTTGTAGATATTTTTTCTGAGTTGCCACTGTGGCTGTACCTCTCTAGCAATGATCTGCGTGCCACTTCCTCAAGTTATTAACTCTTCTACTGATGACCAATGTTGGGATGAGACCAGTTTGTCCACTTGAGCAGATTGCTTTGGGGTCCAGAGAGTCTTGCTTATTCCCTCATGAAGTGACCTTATCATTTCTTGTTAACTCCACAAGGAGGTCCACAAAAAGTGTTGGAAAAGTGTCCATCAGCCTTCTGGGATAGACAGTCAAATTTGCACCTGAGTATGCTATAAGAAACCTAAAGATAAAAACTCGTTAACTATTGATTTGGCCATACAAATAGAATCATAAATACATGTCCATCTACCCATCAGTATCCTTAGTCCCAGGCCACAAAACAAACCTAAGTGCCAAGCAAAAATATGTATTGGGCCAAATATTAACCAAAGCTCATTGCTGCTTGCTTCTGACAAGACAGCCTCAGCATAAATATTAATTTTAATTGAGGCCAGTGATTCAAGGAAAGAGACTGTTAAGAAGTGGAATAATTGCACACCAACAAAATCTTACAAAGGTATTGCCAAAGACATACAACCTTTTTTGGACCAGGAGCTGTACATAGCTTTTGAGTAACATGCTGTGAGCTGTTCTGAATGTTTTTAAAAATGAAATTAAACACATGCAATAAATATGACCATTTTCCATACAACTAATAACTATTCTCATTTAAGAGTCAACAGCAGCTTTGGAAATGGCTCTGAGGGCTATACCAAGATTGTAGATAGGGTCAGCTTGTGTATTCCTCTTTTAGATCAATCCATTTTAGAGGCTGATATTATTCCCAACACCCAGCATCTTTATGGACATGCCAGATGAACATATTCTTTCACAATTAAGTCTGGTTTTCCAGAGCAGAGTCTGTAGAATGGACTGAGTCTGGGAGATAAACCGGAACTTACAAACTCCAAAAGCTAAGTAGAGTTGGTCTTCATTAGTACTTAAGAGTACTATACAGGAAAATTCAGGGGTGTACACTAAAATAAGAAAAAAAAATGGAAGAAAGCAATGGCATGCTATTTCATATTTTTCCCAAGAACTATAGTATGTTGACTTATCCATGAATGAAGTTTGAAATGCAATTGACTTTCCTGATCAAGGAAAGATTCAACCTAGAAATAAGGAGAAATTTTTTGACAGTGAAAACAATCAACCAATGGAACAATTTGACTCCAGATGTTGTGGGAGTTTCATCACTGGAAGCTTTCAAGAAGAGTCTGGACTGCCATCTGTCAGAAATGATGTAGTGTCTTCTGCTTGGGTGGGGGGTTGGGCTACAGGGTCCTTTTCATCTCTATTGTTCTAATTCTAATTCTAATTCCTTTATTTCTCAATTATCTTGAACACTACACACTTCCTAATATCATAACACTCTTTATTATATGCTTATAGCGGCTTCAAATGCTCATTGCACAAACACACTAGGTCCTTAGCCAGCTTCTGGAACCTCTTTTCTACTAAATGTGGAACAACAGCACAACATTAAATATCTTCTGAGATTCTAACCCATTTTCTTTGTCTGTTTCTTTGGAAAGCTCCTATTTTCCACCTCTATTAATGATGTTTCTGTTTGGTGTGAAGGGCCCCCTGCTAGTTGGAATAATGGAACCAGGGTGGTTAATCTGACTATGAAGGCAGCTCAGTACATCTCTGTATTTAGCTCTCTTGTGCCAATATGTTTTCTTGTGTTGAAGAGCAAAAGCAGGCACAGAACTGAATTGTATATTTAGATCCAGTAAGAAATATGTGTATATGGGGAGAGGGAAGAATGGCAGCTGTTACTCATCTTCTTTCCCAGTGTGTGGGCATTCATATCTTAGATACAGAAGACATGTAGAGCCACCTTTAAATAACAACTTCTAGAGGTTTATTATTAGTTCTTCTTGACTTGCCAACCTGCAGAGAGGTTGGGAAACAGGGAAAAAACCCTGTTTCCATACTTCTTGATTTCTGCATCTTAATTTCTTTTAGAACATACTTATCCCTTAGGGATTTTTCCCTTTCTGGCACTTATATCAGACTCAATACATGCCTCAGTCTAAATACATATATTTGCCCTTAACAGCATTACAAAGATGAAATTCCTCCCACCAATCCCTTCATGCTCATTTATTTACAATTACTAGTTTAAAAAGGGTGGTGCCGTGATGCATTTTCAAATGTAAATAACCACATCGTGTACAGGAAGGTCTATCAGAATTGCTGGCAGAGGCAGTAAGAACCCTAGAACAATCATTCAAATGTACCTTTATAGCTTTCAAATGGTTGGCTTGGGGCTGCTCTCTGCATGTATTATGTATGCTGGCTTTTAGCAAATAACACTCATTTATGTTTACCTGTGGATAAGAAGTAAGAAGAAAAAACTTCCTGGAAAATAGTTTGGGTTCCTGCAAAGGAATTTAATCACTTAAGCAGGCCCTGCACTTTCATGAAAATGCTAGGAAGAAAAAAAAGTGGTAAATGGAAAAAGAAGGGGAAAGAAAGGAAGAAAGGATCAGAAAAATGTGAGAAGAACGAAAATCTGTGAACTCCTCCCTTTTTCTCAGAACTTAACCTACAGAAGGGCTTAGTAGGTTCTAGCTCCTAAACATCCCTTGAATGTCAAGGAACTACATGTAATCCTTGATTCACAACAACAATGGACCCCAGAATGTTGGTTCTAAGTCACTGCAGTTGTAAGACGAAGCACTACATGACCAGGCTTGATTTTAAAACCATATTTATTATTGTCATAAAGCAAGTCACCATGGTTATTAAGTTATTAAGAATACAGCATATCTAATGAGTGTTTCTGCTGGAAAATGGCAAAAATGTCGCAAGTCCAGTCACATGACCACAGAATGTTGTAATCAATCATAAATGTAATAGTTTAATTTAATTTGTAAGCTGATTGCCAAGCGTCTGAAATGTGATTACATGACTCTGTGTGTGTATGTGGCAGTTGTAAACTTTGAGATAAGTATCTTTTTGGAAGGCTGTTGTAACATTGAACGGTTGTTAAGCAAGGCTACTTTTACCTCAATGGGGCAAATTACTGGCCACAAATACAGATAACATTACGGCTATCAGATCTGAGCTGCTGGAATCCAGATGACCACCAGATGGCAGACAAGAGTAAGGATTTGACTGTATCTGCTGCCATCTGCTAGTCAACCGGATTTTTGCAATCCGGTATGGGTAATGTGTTAAGAAACATGCAAATGAACTTGAACAGAATGTATGGCAGCCATTAGGAAAGCAGAAACTTAGGCCCGGAAAACAGGAAGGAGTTAGAAAGAAACTCAATGGGTCCAACTTGATTCTCTGTGTTATGAGAGGAAGGGAAGGAAACAGGCTTTTGTCAGGCTTTTAAATCTGTTATTATAGTCTTGTCAATAAAGAAGAATTCTAGCCTTTCACATGGTGTTTGTTTTCTGATGTGGTCTATCTTGAAGGGCTGATTTAAACCTGGATAATATTGAATGGTGGAGCTTCTTCGCTTTTCAGCTTACTAGCTTCCCCTGATTATAATCTAACACATTTCTTTTTAAATATAAAAATAGCAGATGGAATGGGGAGCTTGGTGTGTGCCACAAGAACTGTCTATAGGCACAATGGTGAACCCAATATGACTACCTGCTGTCTTCCATGCTATCTATACAGTATGTATATATATTTTAAAAAATTAGTTTTTGCATGTGAAATACTAGGATGTAAGTGATATCATGTAGCAGTAAAGAAACAATGATAATTTCCTGAGCACAGAGCAGGCAGCAGTCATCCATATGTCCAGGATAACAACAATTAGAAATTGGAGCTGTGTTTTTAATTGCATTTCTGCTTCCCATCTCTACAAGCAAGCCTTTGGATATGAACGTTGGCAAAGATGAGAAGGTGTTTTAAGTACATTTTTTGTGCATGTCTGCTTTATTTTGTCTCACCATAAGCCTGGCCCCTGTGAATTTCTATTCTACTTCATATACAACTATTAAAATTCCTTATTTATGAATTCAGGACAGCTCTGTAGAGTTGTGAGCCAAGTATGATTTCTCCCACCCCTTCTTTCTTATTTGTTATGCACTTCTTGCAAATGAACTATTCAAAAGATCTAGACAGGAACTCTCTTCCTAAGGCTTATTGATCCTAAGGGACCTGTCTTCTGGTTCTATTAAATTGAACTGCCTGGTTGCAAACAGTCCTGTTGTTTGAGCCATGGCAAGGTGGCACACAATCCGGGTAATGTATTCCTCCCTGCGAATCTCTGCAGTAGAAGTATAGCAAGAGATGGGAGATAGTCTTGATGCATAATGTGAAAGACAGTCAAAGCAATTTGATTCAGAAACTGCTTTGTTGCCACTTTTCATTGAAGCAAAAGGTGTGTTGTGCCTGGTAATATCAAATCAATTAAATGTATTGAGTTGCTGACAGACTTCTGCATTGTACTGAGTCTTTGCTAAGTAGTTGTTTGCAAAATAATGAAAAAGGTTTGCTGTTTAATGATATGTTTATATTATCTTGTTGTTTTTCTAGCAGTATCTTAGTCAAGATACTACCTGGGTGATATTGGCTCAATGAATATACTGAGCACTATTCATGCCTACTTTCCCATCTGACTTTTTCTATGAAAAGGAAGATAGAAAGAAACTCAGTATTAAGACTCATGAATAAGCAGTGGTTTACTTTTAAATTTCTTCATTATGGGTTCTATAGTGTCAGGCAGTTTCTCTGGGGCCTATCACTGTTTTCTCTACCACTTGATTTCCCCCCTTCCTTTTTAAAGAAAATATTATTAAGTTACTAACACTTGTGTGACACCTACACTCACTATTACAGCTTTAAAAGATAATGTTTATCTCAATCATGCACACATGATAAGAACAAAAAATGTTTTGAATTCAGTACTTAAACTGGTTCACCTCTAAGGAAATGTCAGGCTCAATCTGTATGCGATATTCAAGCACATTTTATTACACGTAAATTAATCTGCAATTATTCTTAGAGTATTTGTAATTTCTTCTTTGTGGGAATAATCCTTTCAGTTCTATACTGGGGTGTTACAAAAAACAGGGATTAAGAATATCCCCCCCCCAGACTGATGTCACCATTAGAGTCTCAAAGGGAAATGCGGCAGCAGGAGGGTTTCAAATTAGATCTTGCCTACTTGAGAATTGTTGCTATAGAAATGATCTAATTTGATTTTTTATAAATCTAGTTCTGGACCAAAAGAATCCATGCAGATGGAATGGAAAATGATCAGAAGTTCTAAAAACCTTAAATACAATATGGCTCTTAAAAACAATCAGCTATAGCCAAATGAACTCCCCCCCCACACACACCCCATCATAGAACTATAATTAGAATCTTTCTCAAACCATCTGGGAACATTTCTTTCCACCAAATGGCTAGTTATTATATAGCTAATTAAAAAAAATCTATAATTGCTGAGATTTGAGATAATTTTGTACTCAAGAATCTTACTATTACTGAATTAGGCATTTATGAATTTGCTAATGAGGCTGGACAGAACCTAATTAGGCAACTAAAGAAAGAAAGAAATTGACTAACTTATATAGGTATCTGGAGGAGGACAAAGGATGAAACATATGTGTGTCAAGCGTATTAGGAGATCCAGGTGGTTCAAAAGGGTATAAAGATTTATTGCAGGCTTAAGCTCTCTACAGGAATGTGAACTACTAACAGCCAAAGAAAATTGGTGGTAGATAAGGTTAGAAGGAATTCAAGGTGGGCTGGATTTAGATCTCTTGTGGATGGGAAGGGATTCATGATTGATGATGTGTTTGACCCTTCCCTCAGGCTCAGCCTGGTCATCTCCTACAATATGGTTCTGCAAACCACTTGATTTATGCCCTTGTGCATAAATGGAGACTGGCAGTAAGATCTTCAGGATAAGACCAGATCTAAACTACTCTGACCATGTTGAACGAGCTGGTCCTGGTTGTGACTACACTTTAGCCAACATGAAGTTGAAACTCAGCTAACTGTAGTTTATTCAGTAAACCACAACTAAGGCATGTCTTAGCATTATGTATGAGCTCAGCCATAGAATTCTTAAGCTGAATTTTTGAAGTGTTTTTGTCCTAGGCACATCTTAATTTCTTTCACCTTTCTGAAAAACTATTGAATTTAACTGTAAAGAATTTTATCCAGATCTGTATTCCACAGTTCTGAGATAACTGTTCTTCTACAAGTTGTTTATGCAATAACTTCATGTAGTCATTAGATAATATCCTTAACTAGCAAGAGGAGAGGATATTACCAAGTCTATAACGCTGATTATTTTTTAGCACCACTTGCATTCTGTGGTCTTTGTCAAAAGAAGACATACTACAAACATTTAGAGTATGGTTCCTAAGTCTGTGCTTATGAACACTGTAAATCAGTTAGGTTGCAAAGAAGGGGAAATGAGAACCACCACTTATTTGTTTTCTTAATTTCTTCTTTCTTTTATCATTCATAAATAACTATATAGTAGAGATTTTACCATTAAGCTCAAAGGTGTACTGAGCATTAATTGCATAACTTTAGCAATTTTCTTTGTCCTCTTATCAGTATGTTATCCTTTGAAAAGTATTTTTTTTGTTTTAGACAATTAAATAAATGAAAAAGAAGACAGATGCAAAACAGGACACTTTGTAAACTATTGTAATCATGTTATGTGCTTGTGTGTGTGTGTGTGTATATGTGTATATATATATATATATATATATATATATATATATATATATATATATATATATATATATATATATATATATATATATATATATATATATATATATATATATATATATATATATGTTTTCTGAGGTTTTCGCGGGTGCCTGTATGTGGATCCTTGGTTTTTCGGGTTTTTCCCCGCGTAGAACTAGAGGTGTAGGCGCAACGTTTCGACGGAATCCCATCCGTCATCATCAGGCTTTAGCTTCCTTCTTCTGGGAGAAGCATGTGGCTGTTTGTTCCTCTTTTTTAAACTGCCAGAGGGGGTGTGTTCTGTGGAGGTGTGCTCTGATTGGGTAGGGGACCAAGTGTGTTCTGATAAAGCCGTTGGATTTCTTGTAGACTAAGACATCAAGGAAGGGAAGTTGATTGTTAGCTTCTGTTTCCATGGTGAATTGTATTTTGGGGTGTAGGCTATTGAGGTGTATGAGGAAGTCATCCAGTTTTTCTTTGCCGTGTGGCCAGATTACGAAGGTGTCATCTACGTATCTGAGCCAGAGTTTGGGTTTGTGGTTGGATTTTTCTAGAGCGAGGGTTTCAAAGTGTTCAATGTAGAGGTTTGCGATGACAGGTGAGAGGGGTGATCCCATGGGTGCTCCTTCCATTTGTTTGTATCTTTGTCCATTGTAGATGAAGTATGTGTTAGATAGGCAGTGGTTGGTCAGATCTAGGATGTGTTTTGGGGGGTTGTATTTATTTAGGATAGCTGTCAAGGCTTCTTGACAGTGCCAATCAAAGTGCCAATCAAAGACGGCTCCCTAGGACACACTATCTACCATAAAAAAACACACACAAACCGCTATCTGAACGCACTCTCACACCACCACCCAGCACAGATCAACTCCGTAGCCAAGACACTCATCTCCAGAACAAAACACCTAGCTGACGAACAACACCTAAAAACCGAACTACACACTCTCACTAATGTACTAACAGCCAATGGATTCCAAAGAAACACGATTACCAACTTAATCCGAAGAGAGACACCCACAAAAACCCAAGACAGAGAACAAGAAAATGGCAAAGCCCTCCTCCCATACTTAAAAGGGACCACAGACAGAATCAGCAAGGTCCTCCAAAAACACAACATCAAAACAGCATTCTACACAGACAGAAAAATATCCACCATCCTAAGAAACCCCAAGGACATAATTGGGTTAGAAAACCAAGGAGTATACGAAATCCCATGCACCACCTGCCCCACCACATACATCGGACAGACCAACAGAAGAATAAGTGCACGCATTGAAGAGCACAAAAACTCACTCAGAAAGGGAGAACAAACTTCATCCCTGGTCCAACACTTTGAAGCCACGGGACATGAAATTGATTTTAAAAAAACCAAAACTATCGCCAAAATTGAACATTTTAACAACAGAATAATCAGAGAAGCCATTGAGATAGAAAAACGCCCCCACAGCATGAATAAACGAGATGATACCTGTCGTCTACCAGCCATTTGGAAACCCGCCTTGATTGACAGACGAGGCCCAACCACCAAGAATGATACCAGACCCAAACTCATGATAACATCACATGACATCACCACCACACAACCATTCAAAAAGCAAATCCGAACCCACAACGATAAAGACACACAACCACAAAACAGAAACCTAACTACAGCTGCAACATCAGCCACTTTAAACCCCTCCAAACCACACAATAAGCAAACTGACACCCACTATAAAAACATGGCACCACCACAAACACGAAGCCGAACAAAAGCAGCACAACTCACCAGCTCAGGTCTGGAGCTGGCAGCTGAGACCAGCCCATCCACTCAGAACACCCCCCCACCCAATCAGAACACACCCACCATTCAAAACACACTCCCACCCAATCAGAACACACTTGGTCCCCTACCCAATCAGAGCACACCTCCACAGAACACACCCCCTCTGGCAGTTTAAAAAAGAGGAACAAACAGCCACATGCTTCTCCCAGAAGAAGGAAGCTAAAGCCTGATGATGACGGATGGGATTCCGTCGAAACGTTGCGCCTACACCTCTAGTTCTACGTGGGGAAAAACCCGAAAAACCAAGGATCCATATATATATATATATATATATGTATGTATATTGTGGTAGTGGCTGTTTGTTCTTTTTTAAACACACATACATATACACACACACACACATATATATGCTGTATATATATAGTGGGATGCGGTGTCTCAGTGCGTTAGGATGCTGAGCTTGTCTATCAGAAGGTCAGCAGTTTGGCGGGTCAAATCCCGAGTGCCGCGTAACAGAGTGAGCTGAGCGCCTGTTACTCGTCCCAGCTTCTGCCAACCTAGCAGTTCGAAAGCACATTAAAAAAATGCAAGTAGAAAAATAGAGACCACTACAGTGGGAAGGTAACAGCGCTCCGTGAGCCTTTGGCGTCTGACCACGGAGACGTGAGAATTGAATGCAGCATTCTACTCAATTCACCAAAGAGGGTCCTGGCATCTCTTAATCAGAGGCTTGGCAAGATGTGTTTTCAAGAGTTTAAATCTCTATTACATAATTAAGTAAATTTAAGCAAAACTCATCTCATTTAAAAGAGAAACAGACTTGAGATTTTTCAGGAACTGGCTTTTATTTATTTCAAGATTTATTTCAATGAGCTTCCAGTCATTGTAGTGGCTGGGTTCACAGTGGCTTATTGAATAAAGTATAACTGGCAGTCTTTGCATATAAAGTCATAAAACATAATTTACAACCACAACACTAAAATGAACCAAACCATATAATGGGTCACCATGAGACATGCCCCAGTCACTGTGTAGGATTTACTTAACAAATGAATTTCTTTCATTTATTGTTCATTTCACTGTTTGTTAGATCTATATTCCATCTTTTCTCCAGAAGCAAAAAATGGCATAATCTTCCTTCCTTCCTTCCTTCCTTCCTTCCTTCCTTCCTTCCTTCCTTCCTTCCTTCCTTCCTTCCTTCCTTTTTCTCTCTCTCTCTTTTTTTGCCATGACCATACAATAAAAGCCCTGTCCCCATTCCATGTACATCATATGTAAAACATACATAAAAATTGGTCATTTGTGACTGCCATCTTGACCATCCTCATTTGATGTTTCAAGTGATTGAGTTATCTCATCCCCTGTCTAATTTACTGGCCTCTATGTGCCAGCAGTATAAAAGCAGTATGAATTGATCTGTCATCTGTTTTTCGCTTTTCCAGTGCAAAAAAATATTGGGAAGTTCTCAGACCTTTTCCTGTTTCCTAAATTTTAATTTTTTAGCGTTTTCATGAAGCAGGGAAAAAAATCCCTGGCACATGTCATCATAATCAGGCTGAGCAAAGGACTTAGGATGTCAAAATGTAGAGGGCAACTGGGCAATTAAAGCTGTCCTCTAGTTTTAATGGGCATCACATGCATTGTATGCTCATAAAAAGGGATGAAGCTTTGATCACTGCCAATACTGTTTTCAGTGCATGCGGTCCTCTGCATGACCCCTGGGCCACAGAGACCATGTTCATCCCTTGCCTATTTCTGATTCTTATCCTCCCTGTTGGGTTTAGGGGACCAAAATGGTTACAGAGCTATAATGCTGCTTTTCTCTGTCACAGAGCTAGCAGAATCAATAAACCCTCCAGATTGACTAGGAGGGATTATTTTAGCCCCAAAGAAATTTGGGGCTAATAGATAAGACTCACTTTTCCTGTTCATATAATACATTATTCTGCCCAACCACCATTTTTGTTATATTAGATTGAATACTCCCTTTTTATCACCCTGTAATCTCTTAATTCGGGGTAGAGTTGGGGATACTGGATGACGCTGAGCGTTTACTGGCCAGATGTCCTTCCTGATGCCATGTGGAGTTCACAGCAGATGTTTTTTCTTTGTGCCCTAGGAGAGAAACATCTGCTGGTACCTAAAATTGAACTCTCGACCTTCCACACATGCTTCCCTTTCAGAATAAGCAATATTATGCATAGCACAGAAATAATAAGAAGTAGTAAGCAACCGAAATTGGTAGCAAGGAAAGATGTCTAATTAAATCTCATTTATATCAAGTGAGCTCATTACACCTATTCACCTTTGACCTCACAAACCATCCTTCTTCCCCTGCAAATATAAGCTACATCATACAGTTGTTTTTGTTCTTTAAATATCTCACCTTTCTTTGAGGACATTAGCAATTCCATCACACTGCAGCTTTCCCAATCTTACCTTCATTTCAGCCCACGTAATTTTTTCATATATCCATTTTGCTATTTAATCCATATTCTTTGCTCTCTCTATGCCAGTGACAGTGTCTGTGTCAGCATGTTGCCTAGGGAATGCTAGCATTTGAAGTCCACACAACTTAAAATTGACAAGGCTGAGAAACGCTGGTCTATGTGGACAAGCCACATCTACATTCTGCTTTTGTATGCAATCCACATTCATTCAACAACTATTCATTCTTGAACTTATCTTTTCTTGTTTTACCAAAACCATTTAGGTATTCCACTTGCATTGCATTTGACTTACTTCCATGTAAAAAAGTGTGCGGAAGCATTCTTATATCCTTTATGCATAGACAATTTTGAACCTTTCAACAAACATTAATTCCAGACACATACTACCCCTTTATTTTTCTGCCAGTATCTGCAAATTTAACATTTAACCATTTGCCATCTTTACTAAAAAATCTACCAGAATACACAAATTTATTTATTTGATTTGTTGTTGTTTTTTGCCATTTATTTATAACTGGAAGTCATTCATTCTGCCTTTTCTATTTAATTACAGTGTTGTTGAATACAATATTTATTTAGGTTCACATTCCCTTTTGCATTGCACAACCTATCTAGTATTTGCTGCAAAACATATGAGTTCTTAGTTTCACCTGCTTGCAAAAATAGATACATAGTAATAGCACTTAGACTTGTATACCACCCTATCATGCTTTACAACACACTCTAAGCAGTTTACAATGTCAGCGTATTGCCCCCAGCAATCTAGGTTCTCATTTTACTGACCTCGGAAGGATGGAGGGCTGTGTTAACCTTGAGCCAGTCAGGATCAAATTCCAGACTGCAATACTGTATTCTAACCAATGTGCCACCACCACTCCTATAAACATATACACAACTCCAGCCAATCCTCCTAATACATTGAAATATGGGTTCTGAATACCTGGTTTCTCTTCAGTTCATATAAATCTTTCGAAATATAGGTTCTGAAAATAAACTGATGAAGTTATTATTAGAGCCCTCTTACTAGATAATTTATTGAGAGTTACAATATTGACAGTCATAACAATAAAATAAAAGGGAAACTATATCATGTGAACAAATCCACTGGCTGGCTCAAGGACATCCACTGAATTTCCTAAAATGAATGTGGATTTGATCTTTCCCGTCCAAATATCAAACCATGACCCTATATTGCTAAGCTCAGATTTGATAAACTCTCTCAGATACTTGATATTCTATGACTTGAAAAGAATGACTATTGCAAACTAGTAGGAAGCCATACAAAATGGTTGATTCCCCTCTGTTAGTGTGAGAATGCAGTTCCCTCTTATACAAAACCATTGCCCTTCAACGAACTCTGTGCTTGACGTTTCATGGCCTTGAAACTGAGCAGTTGTTGATTGTTGACAAAACTGACATCAGTTACCGGCAAACTCTTGGGGTCTTGCTTTAACTTTCATACTGGCTCTCCAATGAATAAGATATCGATGAAGAGCAAATTGCAGAGATGAGACTTTGAAAGGGGAGAGACCATCTTTAAAGTCTGGTGTCAAAGACTGGTAGGTCTTATGTACTGTATTATTTGTATTTAGGATTATGGCTTTAGAGTAGCAACAGCAATAGCACTTAGACTTTTATATCGCTTCACGGTGCTTTACAGCCCTCTCTAAGCAGTTTACAGAGTCAGCATATTGCCCCCAACAATCTGGGTCATCTGTTTACCAACCTCGGAAAGATGGAAGGCTGAGTCAAGCTTGAGTCGGTGAGAATCGAAATGCCGAACTGCTGGTAGCCAGCAGTCATCAGAAGTAGCCTTCAGTACTGCATTTTAACCGCTACACCACGACGGCTCATAATTGACAGATAGAGAAACAAATACAATACCTGACTTTTAAAGCGTCCATAATCAAATAAATAAGGAAATCTCTAGTCTTTGATAGGAAAGACTGCCAAACCTCAGCCAAAAACTGTGGACTGTAATGAGCCCTGATTGATGTGGATTCTTTGGAAGATCCAGGGGTGAAGAACCATTGAATACTGATCATTTGCTATGTTTTTTTTAAATTCACTAACTGACCAGTGTTTTTTACTTACTATAAATTCAGTGCATCCTGGAGTTACAAGGCTGCCAGATATTAAAAACATAAACCAAGTTAAGAAAGAGCAAGCCTATAATTACCTTAGCTGTTTTCGTGTTTTGCTGGGTCATCATAGGAGGCTCCTCTGACAAATTATAATAAAATGTCCAAGAAAAAAAGCATACAGAGGGTGTTCATATTATATTGAGCTGTGTTCATTTTGCTTTGTCTCAGCAGGAAGAATTCATTAGGTCAATTACACTAATCAGCTCAAGTGCTCCACAAAGGGTATTTTTGTGCCTAGATATTTTGATGTACTCAGAGGGATTTGGAGACTTCAGAATGTAACATTTGTTAGGAAGATAGAAAGGAAAGACTGATTCTAGAACTAGGATTTTGTGAGACTCATGACAATAAAGAAGATAATCCTGAACTTTAATGGCAAGAATATCCAGAATCTAATGGAAATACAAGATGCAATGATGTCATCGTTACTGTATTTGATTTAATTGATGTAACTGGAAAATTGCAAGAGGAATATTAGACTTACCGTAATTGATATTGCAAAGCTCCTCAGAAACAAAGGAAAGTGGAAGTGAAATTTTTTTAAAATCTATTTCCTTCCCCAAGACTACAAAAGGGGGAAAATTGTTATTCTAGTTCAGTGGTTCTTAAACTGTTCGATCCAATGACCCTTTTTCCCAGTCTCAAATGATGCCATTTTGTCTCCCTCCTCACGTCAGATTCTGATGTTTTTACCCAGGTGTCTTGGCAGCAGTGGTCCAAATTGGATCCTTGACTCACAAACAAGCAATTGCAAATTGCTCCATTACCCCAGTTTAAGAACCACTATTCTTGTTGAACTAGAACATGTATTACAGGACAGAAAATATATTTCTAAGCAATTCTCAGCAACTGTTGATCTTCTGGAATTTGGTATCACAAGGTGGATTGATAGCTGCCAAATTTGGACATCTTTAACAGAGTATTAGACTAAACCATGGAGGATTAAATTGTCAATGGTTTTTATTTATGATGATTGCACGTTTCAGAGGTACGGTCCCTTGAAATTCTGCCTGATGGGAATTCAACTGTGTATTAGGCCTTTTTTGTTTTTTGATCTACTCATTGGAGCAGCTGCAGGCATCTGAAATCTTCCTTCCACTATAGTATTTTGGGTGTCCAAAGATAGCTGGTAAGAAGGGCTTCTGGCAGTTGTATGAGCTTTTGAGTGGTTGCCTGTGCTTCATGTCTTTGAGACACACATCGATAAAGGCCACTCTCTTAAACAACGTGCTTCTAAATGATTTGCACAGGCCTGGCATCCAGTGGTATCCTTTCACTGACAAAACGTTCTGAGATCTCATGCCGTCTATTTACAAAAGTGGAATAAAAGTCAGAAAAGCCTGATTTATTGCAAGTTCTCTTCCATGAACTAACTCCCTGCAATATCTTCAACCCCACTTTAAAGAATCAACAGAACTTTAGAATAGATCAGATAGTAAAGAACGGGAATGGGACAGAAGAAATAGCCCTGTCTACACTTGACTTACATAAGGACATGAATATTTTTTTACCAACCATTTGAAGTTAGAACTGGGCTGAAAAAATTATGTAGAGATGGAAATACAAATGGAATACTATTTTATTGGATTAATATATTTGCTCATTTATTATATCAATTTACATAGATGTCTACTTTACTGTTGCAATTCTAGTGGCTGACTAACGAAATACAGTATTGGACTCAATTAAGTAATAGCAGCTCATTGAATTTATTTATTTATTTATTTATTTAGTTATATTTATATACCGCCCTATTCCCTGAGGACTCAGGGCGGTTTACAGGGAATTAAAAATCCAGAATACAAAAATTAAGAACCAAATTAAAAAATATTAAATTAACCCTGTAGTCAGTTAAAAAGAACCCCAAATTAAAAATTCCTCCTCAGTCTGGGCCCGAGAGCTCGAAGAGCCAGGTCTTCAGGCCCCGGCGGAATGATCGAAGGTCGGGGGCAGTTCTCAGCTCCACCGGCAGCTGGTTCCAGAGGGCAGGCGCTCCCACCGAGAAGGCCCTATCCCTGGGTGTCACCCGCCGGCAGTCTCTTACCGGCGGGACCCTGAGCAGACCCTCCCTGTGGGAGCGCACTGGGCGAAGGGCATTTGATGCCGGCAGCAGGTGTTCCCTCAGATATCCCGGACCCAGGCCATGTAGGGCTTTATAGGTGATAACCAGCACCTTGAATTTCACCCGGAGGGCAACCGGAAGCCAATGCAGCTCACGGAGTAGAGGTGTTACATGGGAGTATCGGGAAACCCCCATTACAACTCGCGCGGCCGCATTCTGCACCAGTTGAAGCCTCCGAGTGGTCTTCAAGGGCAGCCCCATGTAGAGAGCGTTACAGTAGTCCAAACGGGAGGTCACAAGCGCATGAGTAACTGTGCGTAGGGCGTCTCGGTCCAGATAGGGACGCAACTGGCGCACCAGGCGAACCTGGGCAAAAGCCCCCCTGGTCACAGCTCCTATATGGTCTTCAAAATTGAGCCGTGAATCCAGGAGGACGCCCAAGTTGCGAGCCCTATCGACGGGGGGTAACACCTCACCCCCCATCATTAAGGATGGAATAACTTGGTTAACCCGAGATGCCGATATGCACAGCCACTCAGTCTTGGCGGGATTGAGACGAAGCCTGTTTCTCCCCATCCAGACCTGAACCGCCTCCAGGCATCGGGACATCACGGAGAGGGCATCACTGGGTTGGTTCGGGGTGGAAAGAAAAAGTTGGGTATCATCAGCGTACTGATGATACCCCACCCCAAAACCACGAATGATCTCGCCCAGCGGCTTCATATAGATGTTGAACAGGAGAGGCGAGAGAACCGACCCCTGAGGGACTCCACAAATGAGAGACCTCGGGGCGGATCTCTGCCCTCCTGTCAACACCGACTGCGAGCGGCCCTGGAGGTAGGAGGAGAACCACCGTAAAACGGTGCCTCCCACTCCCAGCCCCCTGAGACGCCGCAGTAAGATACCATGGTCGATGGTATCGAACGCCGCTGAGAGATCTAATAGTACCAGGACAGAGGAGCAACCCCTGTCCCTAGCCCTCCAGAGATCATTCACCAGCGCGACCAATGCCGTCTCCGTGCTGTGTCCGGGCCTGAAGCCCGATTGGTACGGGTCCAGATAATCAGTTTCCTCCAGGAACAGAGGGAGCTGATGCGCCACCACACTCTCAACAACCTTCGCCAGAAAGCGAAGGTTGGAGACTGGACGGTAGTTGTTTAAAACAGCCGGGTCCAAAGCAGGCTTCTTGAGAAGGGGTCTCACCACTGCCTCCTTCAAGGCGGCAGGAAAGACACCCTCCTTCAAGGAAGCAGTTATTACTGCATGGAACCAGCCTCGTGTTCCCTCCCGAGCCGCATAAGCTAGCCAGGAGGGGCACGGATCCAACAAACAGGTGGTGGTGCTCAGTCTCCCCATGATCCTGTCCACATCATCAGGGGAAACAGGGTCGAACTCATTCCAGATAACGTGCTCAAGACCGCCTGATTCCTCCACATTAGACTCTGCCCAGTCAGAGTCCAAGCCGGTCCGGATCCGAGCGATTTTGTCCGCCAGATGATGACTAAACTCCTCGGCTCGTCCCTGCAAGGGATCCTCTCTCACCTCCTGGTTAAGGAGGGAGCGAGTCACCCTAAACAGGGCGGCCAGGCGATTATCTGCGGACGCGATAAGGGCGGCAAAGTAGTTAGACCTCGCCGTCCTTATCACCGCAAGATAAGACCTTATAAAGGTTCTTAACTGCAATCGGTCGGATTCGGATCGGCTGGATCTCCAACCGCTCTCTAGACCTCGTCTTCGAATTCAGTTTGAGAAGCTCAGCAAGACTAGACCAGATTAGAATTTGAATGGGAAACTACCAGAAATGACCAGGGTTATAGACTAGACTGAGAATAAAATATCCCAGAAGGCAACGGCAACCACTTCTGTTAGATTGTGTAGAAAACCCATCAGACTTAGCTATGGCTTCAAGAGTCCAATTCAACTTGGAAGATTTTACTCCTTTTTCAATCCACTATTGCAGCTTAGCAGAACCCCCCTCACCCCCGAGATCTTAGGCAAATATGTGATTACTTTTTAATGAGTAGACTCATTAGGATAGCTGTTTCATTCTTTTGTTGCAGAAGTCTGAAAAAAGATATTGCTGCTTTAATGAATACTATAGAAGTGCTATATTCCCACATCTTCCAGGACATTGCTTCATCTTTTTAGAAATGTGCACAGTAGTGTTATGAAATACAGTACTTCTTTGGATTGGCTTTACAGTATAGATTCATGGCAATATAGTATTTCTGTTTATAACCTCAAGATTGATTCCAGAACTGAACAACTTGAATCCAGTGTGTCATTTTCATGTGTGAATGAGAAATCAATATTCATTTACCTTTGAAATCACAGACCTGTTTTTACATACTATATACTGCTTGATCCAATATTACTATTAGTGGCTCAGATATATAGAATGTCTTTCATTTGTTTTGACTTATTATAAGTATATTTTAAAATTTACTTTTCTATGTATGTATACTTATAAGAATAAAGTTACAGCCATCCCTGATTATGGCAATCATGTATAAGAGGCTATTTCAGAATATGGCTTGAAGTAGCAGACGTCAGAATTTAAACAGACTAAGTCAGATTGAAATGGCAAGTTGATGTTATACTGTGGCAACTTTAAAGAATTATATCAACTTCCTTTCCATTTCTAAGTCCAATTCAAGGTGCTGATGTCTATTTTTAAAACTCTTAGTCACGTGGAATTCAAAGCCCAACAAGGAACTACTTCGTCATTGCAAGTACTGAGTTTCCCTGAAAATAAGACCTGGACTTTTTTTTGCCTCCAAAAGAGGCACCAGGTCTTATTTTCAGGGTGGTGGGTTAGTGTTGGTGTCTTTTCCACTCACCTCCAGCACCGACAGCCCTGGCCAGCCATCTCACTTCTTCTGCGGCTGAAAGAGTAGCTTCATTCTGTAGCTGAGAATGGAGCTCTGGCCTGCATTTTGCAGTCAGAGGCCTTTCCGGAAGGCTTGTGTAGCCAAGAACTGAGCTATGGATTCCATAACTTGCTTCTTGGCTGCATAGGCCTTCCGGAAAGGCCTCTGACTGCAAAATGCAGGCTGGAATTCCATTCTCAGCTGCAGAATGAAGCTGGTCCTTCAGCTGTAGAAGAAGTAGCCTGGCAAAGCAAGTGTCGATCCATGGCGGGGCCTGGTTGCAATGGTAGGCTCCAACCCCTCACCCCCACCCTAGCTTGATTTTTAGGTGTGCATCTTGCCCTGAAACGTGGACTTATTTTGGGGGTAGGGCTTTTATTACACCCAACCCCAAAAATCAAGCGAGGGCTTATTTTCGGGGTAGGCCTTGCTTTAGAGGAAACACGGTATGTGTGTTTGTGTATACTGTATATATACTGTTTGTGTGTGTATGTGTATATGTATACACACATAGTATATGTATACACACACACAGACACATTTAATTTCATAAATATTTGAGGAAGATATGTTGGATATTTTCACCACCATGTTATTTGTAAAAATAACAAAAGTGGAATACAAATAAATTAAATACTGCAATAAACATTGTAATTAAAATGCAATAAAAATTCAGTCCATCAATTGAATTACTAAATCATCAACTTAAAAACCCTGAAATTTTAATAATTTAGATAAAAACATTCTGAATTTCCCTCCTAAAGGGAACATAGGCCATACTGTATAAAAAGCTGAATTAATTGTTGATGTTTTTTGTGGTTGGTCCTTCAAAACAGTTTCAGATGATGTTTTTGCAGCCTTCAGAAGTTGCTTCCTTCTTCCTATCCTTGGTGAAATATTAAACATTTTTCCATATAGAATCAACTTTGTAATACCTAAATAAAATTGCAGTATTTTCAGCATCAGTTTTTTGTTTCGGCTAGGCATTTTGAGTTGATACTTCTGCCTGCACTTTGGGTTTTGGTGTCTTCAGTTTTCTGTTTGATGATACATGGTTTTATTGTGTTGGATTTGATATTGCCATCCGTGGAAACCCCTGGGAAAAGGATGCAATGGAAATAAAATTTAATAAAAATATATAAATTATGTATACGTCTTACAGGCTAAGACAGCATCCTGATTTAGAACAAAAAAAGGAAAATTTCACTTCATATATGAGTATGTATATAATAATAATAATAATAAAGTTGGAAGGGACCTTGGAGGTCATCTAGTCCAACCCCCTGCTCAGGCAGGAAACCCTATACCATTTTGGACAAATGGCTGTCCAGTCTCTTCTTAAAAACTTCCAGTGTTGGAGCATAATATAATTTATGAATACTATCAGGTGAGAAATTACATGTGTTTCTGTTGTTCTAGGCAATTATGCTTTATCCTGTTGACATCAAAGTCACAGAAATGATTTTGAGAAAGATGTTCCCCCAAAGCAGAGATGAGGCCCTTGGGAGCCACAAAAGTTAAGAAAATTAATCCTCCATCTGCATTCAGTCTATGGTCTCCTTTGCTTAGAAAAAATGGTCTTTGTGCCAGATACGGTACTGAGTCCATTAAGAGCTGGAAAGATCCCAGAGAAACAATATGATGGACTCCATCCAACTGATAATTTTATTAAAGGAAATGATGTTCTTTTCTTCTGTTGCCCCTGCACTCTTAGGGTATAATTGTTTTTCACATCTTTATTATTATTATTTCGTATAAATAATGTTGCACTGGAATTCACCATGCAATTTATCAAATCTTTTCTTCCCCTTCAAAAAGAGGCTTCTGCTTTGCTACTTCATTGTCAAGGCATCTGAATATTTCTCTTGAATTTCTGTTGGTGATGGCTGTCGAGCTTATTTCATCAATGGAAATGAATGCTCTTGCTGGTGATGTTGAATTGTTTCATGCCATTCTGGCATGGTGCTACTTCCCTGGTTTAAGTTTAAGTTTAAGTTTATTGAATTTTTATACCGCCCTTCTCCCGAAGGACTCAGGGCAGTGAACAGGGCATATGAATAAAAATACAAAAGTACAAAAGTTAAAAAAGGATTAAATTATTGCCCAAATTAAAACAATCAAAATATACAAACATTAAAACCCTGACTCCCCATCAGGCCAGGCCAGCTTGTTCGAATAAATGGGTCTTTAACCCGCGCCGGAAGGAGCGAAGATCTGGTGCCATCCGGAGCTCAACCGGCAGTTGATTCCACAAAGCCGGGGCGCCCACAGAGAAGGCCCTCCCCCTGGGGGCCACCAGCCGGCATTCTCTGACCGGAGGCACCCTGAGGAGGCCCTCTCTGTGGGAACGCACAGGGCGGAGGGGAGTCGACGCCGGCAGCAGGTGGTCCCCGAGGTATTCCGGACCCATGCCATGTAAGGACTTAAAAACCATCACCAAGACCTTGAACCTCACCCGGAAGACAACTGGTAACCAATGCAGCTCGCGGAGCAAAGGTGTAACATGGGAGTACCGGGAAACTCCCAAGACAACTCTCGCGGCCGCATTCTGTACCAGTTGGAGCCTCCGAGTGGTCTTCAAGGGAAGCCCCATGTAGAGAGCCCTTCCAATTAGAAGAAGCTCCATAGGAGAGGTCTGTGGAGTTTCTCAGTCAGAACTTCAGAACTGATGAAGCTTCTTGGATGAAAAGTAAAATGTTTTCTTCTTCCTCAAGGAAAAAACAGTCCAGTTGCCTTTTGAAAATGCACCTTTGACATGCCATAGGAGCCATTTCTTCATTATGGCCTTCTATGGGATTTGAATACAGTATGATCAATGAGGATGGCTGCAGACTACAGAGAAAGTATTACAGATAGTCCTCAATTTACTACAGTTCACTTAGTGACTGTTTGAAGTTACAATGGCAATGAAAAAAGTGACTTATGACCATTTTTCACACCGTTGCAACATCCCCATGGTCACATCATTTGCATTTGGATGCTTGACAGGTGACTCACATTTATGACCATTGCAGCTTCCTGAGGTCATGTGATCCTCTTTTGCGATCTTCTTACAAGCAAAGTCAATACGAAAGCCAGATTCACTTAATAACCATGTTACTAATTTAACAACTGCAGTGATTCACTTAACAAATGTGGCAAGATAAGTCGTAAAATGGGGCAAAACTCACTTAACCAATTTTTCACTTAGCAACATAAATTTTGGGCTCAATTGTGTTTGTAAATTGAGGACTACCTGTACTGTATATAATAAAAAACATTTGCTACCTTATACAGTATAACTCAGTAAATCCACAAGTACCACACTTTACCTATGAAGAACTGCTTTGACATTTTCAACCTTACAAAAATAAACCAAATTATGCTTCATCAATTTAAATAAGATTTGGTAGGAAAAAAATCAGCATGATACTACTTATTTGAAATGTACATATTCCTTTGAAATGTCCACCATTTTGAGAGTGCAGAGGACTCACACTAGTCCTTACCTGACTTATTAAATGCTGAGCTCCCCCATCTATATCAGGGCTTTTCAACCTTTTCACCCATTGTACCACTTTTAGGATATGGCAACATCCGAGTACCACCAGTTGCCTAGCAAGGTGTTAAAAATGTGATGATCAAAAAAAGAGGGAAAAAAGTGATGAAGTACAGGTAGTCCTTGACTTACAACAGTTCACATAGTAACTGTTCGAAGTTACAATGGCACTGAAAAAATTGCCCCCCCAAGCCACAGCCGAGCAAGACACTTGCCTGCCCGCCTGGCGGTGCTCTTCCTCCTGTCCGAGGTTTTCATTGTTGTGAGCATTTCTGTTGAGGATTGGCAGCAGGGGTGGGGTGGGGTGTGTTTGGTTTTTATTCCCCCCATCTGCTGGATGGTTGCAGCAGATTTTGGTCACTTCACATGACCCTGGGACACTGTGACTGTCATAAATATTTATTTATTTATTTATTTATTTATTTATTTATTTATTTATTTATTTATTCATTCATTCAACTTATATACCGCCCTATTCCCGTAGGACTCAGGGCGGTTTACAGAGCAATTAAAATCATACCATACAAAAGTTAAAAAATTTAAAACAATTAATTAAATTTAAAGCTCAAAGTTTAAAAATTAAAACATTCATAAATATGAATCAGTTGCCAAGCATCTGAATGTAAATCACAAGACCCTGGAGATGCTGCAACATTCTAGCTGATCGGCGCTTCTTCTGGGCTCAGAAGTGCCAGGATCAGCATTGAGCTCCAGCTGGAGTCTGCACTGATCCTGGCGCTTCCGCTGAGCCCTGACAGCTCTATAGCTCCAGCCATCTCTCGCTCAGGCTTGTGTGGTGCCACCACCCGTTCAGCTCATTCCCCTCCCCTGCTACCACTTTTCTAGGATGGTCGCGTACCACCTGCCAGGTGCCAATGTACCACAGGTGGTACCCGTACCACTGGTTGAAAAGCCCTGATCTATATAACAGATTATGCCCTGTTGGCTTAAGATGGTGGCGAGGCCTAATGGCAGCTATCAAGGACCAGTGTTTTCCTCATCCTTCATTATCATCTCTTTTCCCTCCAAGTTCCCCCTTTTCTATCCCATTAATAAAATAGAGGAAAGTTTTGACAGAATTCCATCTATCTCTATTTTGTGACATGGACATGGACAGCCATTATTAATGTAATATGACTTGGGGGAAAAATCTGTTATTGAGCAGTGGTTGCAGCAATGTAATTTTCACCTTGTTCTGTGAACAGTTTCTGTGTTTAGTGCTTATTCTTAGTCTTAAATCTTCTACTGAATTAAAAACAAGTACAATGTTGTTTACACATGAAATTTAAAGATCCCCACATCCACTGGAATATCTTGGTTGTACAGTATATTGCACTAATGCATGGAACAGAGTCAAATGGGAGATAACAATTGCTAACATCCCTCCCTTTAACTGATTGAAATTTGCCGGAAGTTTGCCAGTCAGTACAAATGATTATATTTCTTGTCATTTTCTGTTTGACTTCCTGGCTATGATGTGTGTCTTAAAGTTAAATTTGATCATTTTTGAATGTTATTCTGAGTGGCTTTGCACATCATGGTTTGTTTAGTTCTGCTTTGTGGAATATATACATTTTGCTGAGTTAACACAGCACACAAAACCAGTTCTGGACACCTTTTGGATCACACATTGCTTCTACTCTTATTATTTGCATCTCCCTAGTAAACATCCCCAATTATGCAGTTGAAATTCAGCATAAAAACATTGCCTCTCCCAGATGTATTTTCCCCAGTTTATTGCTAAAATAAGTGATGATCTGATTAGTGGAATGATCATGGCCAACATTTTAAGTTTATTTGGGGAAAGAGGTTTGGAGTTTTTCCCCAAATGATCCAAAATGTTGGCCATGGCCATTCCGCTAATCTCATTACATCACCAATTTTTTGGAGCTGGGGTGTGTATATTGCATTTTCTTTGATGGAAGTGTTGAACCTATTCTGAAAGAGCTTTAGCAGCTTCTCTATCACAAAACTGTAAACAATGAGCAGAATTTACTACATGTAAGCACACAAACTGCCTTCACTGTGTACAGCAGCATAATCAATGACATGATCAATGAGATCATTTCACTGTATTTCTCCAGCACAGCATGTAAACATACCCGAAACACAATAGAAGATGTCAATTTTTAGTTTCTCAGCGACAGTGATATACTGATAAGTAGGAAACAAGCAGGTAATAGGTTTGTTTGAGTGGAGTCAGTGTAAATAGAGTGAAATGTCTCTTCAGTGCATTGAAGTGGTAGAATAGTTAATCTGTTTTTGAGAAAGAAAAATAGTAAAAATGAAATATTTCATGATGGGATAAGATTTTAGATTGACCACTGGGATTTATATCCCTTCTAGAGGGAGATCTGAACATTCTGGCAACCACTTTGAACTCTATACAGTAGTGTATCAGAGGAATTAATGTAAACGCCACACAGGTATGCAATATTTGAGGCTGTTTTTCAGCACTTGCCTCCTCATGATACATCAATTTTTCAGGGCTTGTGAGCTTTCAAGTTCTCGTGAGCGAGAATAAGGACTGCAAAATCCACACTGCAATGTGACTGTGAATAAAATGTGTCAGGGAAAAAATATCTGGGCTTTTCCAAGCAGTTGAAAAGACTGAAGGAAAGCTCCTCTAAAGAGCTGATTAAAAACAGTTCTGATGGATTATTTCTCACCGATTGTGAAGCTAGATAGACCTGAACTTGGGAATGGGAGAAGGAATGAGAAGACCATTAAAAGGGAGCAGGAGGGAGAGGACTTTCAAAAAAGACTTTCCCAGTCCTTAGAAAGAAGCAAGGGTGAGAAGGAACCTCAAAAATAACTTCACCTTAATTTTGCTTGGTAGAAGCTGGAGTAAAGATGAACTTTCAAGATCCTGTCGTTTTAACTTACCACAATACAGACCATTCCTGGAAATTCTGCTGTGCCTGTCTCTTGAACTGGCTACCTTGAAGGGCTGATTCTTACTCTTTGGGAATGAGAAAGCTTGTATCTGCCCAAGTCATGTTGCAAATCTGAGTCTTAATTTTTGATAATGAGCAAATGAGGGGCAGACTATAGGTTAAGACAGAGAAAAAGAATACACAGAGACAAAAATGAGAGACACACATACACTATATTAATTCCTTGGAAATCAATTCCTTGCACTATTGTTTTGTGAAAGAAAAATGTTAAGCAGAGCATGAAAATGTAAGCTCACCATGTAGTATGTGGATATAACTTTAGAAAGTCAGCAATATTGTCTTCAAATTTTATGTTATAAAACTGCAAGTATCGAGATTCCATTAATAATCTTGAGACTTGGCTCTCACAGGATAGAATAGCTCTCATGGGAAAAGATTTAAGTGAGCTGAAGGTGACTGCTACTTAATTTAAATAAATTGTAAGGTGGTGGTGGAGGAGAACCCTAGGGATTTTTTTTAACCCCATGGTAGATAATACTTCAGTTCCCTTAGGACAGAAAAGCAAAATAGTGATGGCAGTTGTGGTGATGATGATGATAACTTGTGTACATATTATTCTTTGTTTGTAATTCTGTACCAGCTGCGTAAAGAGAAAGAGAAGTGACTTGTTTAGTTCATTAGCCAGGGAAAATAGTAAAAATATAGAACAGAATGCTGATACCAAGAGACATGACTGTTCTGGAGAGAGACTTAAAGAAGGTTTAGTACACCTGATACCTTGGAGTGGAGGGAGGGATAAACAAATCCTTACTCCTGACTACCTACATCCATTTGTTCAGAGAGTAAGAGAGCAAGTGTGCTTGGGAAAATAAAGATAGGGAAAAAGTACTGGAGATGGAAATGCACTGTCAGAGTAAAAAATGAAGAGGGAATTCAGAGGAAGTTCCAAACTCTATATCCCATTGCCTTGTGTGATCTATAAATTGTGTGAAGCTGGGAGTCAGTGCAATTAAGTCATCTTTCAAAATATTCCCACACACTGGGGGACTAGCCAAATAATATTGGCAACTGAATCTTTTTGATTATAGGTAGTAATTGACATGACCAAAATTGAGCCCAAAAATTCTGTTGCTAAGCAAGACAGTTGTAAAGTGACTTTTGCCTCATTTTATGGCCTTTCTTGCCACAGCTGTTAAGTGAATTACTTCAGTAGTTATGTTAGTAACACGGTTGATAAGTGAATCTGGCCTCTCTATCACTTTGCTTGTCAGAAGGTACAAAATGTGATCACATGACTCCAGGACACTGCAACCATTGTAAATATGAGCTAGTTGCCAAGTGTCCAAATTCTGATCATATGACCATGGGGATGCCACAATGGTTGTAATAAGAAAAACAGTCGTAAGTCACCTTTTTCAGTGCCATTGTAACTTTGAGCAGTCATTAAATGAATGGTTGTAAGTTGAGGACTACCTGTACCTGAATTCAGATGAAGTTGTAGCTATGTGGAGAAAAATATCACATTATTATTAAGTTTAAAAGCTACCATGGATGTGTTCTATCCCAGCCTATGTAAGTCCTTGTTAACTCACAAGGACAAACCCCTCTTTTTAACAAGTAGGCTAGAAATACAGAAAAAACAAAGCCCTTTTATTATTTTTTGTTGTTGTTAGTTGTAAAGTCGTGTCCAACCCATCGTGACCCTATGGACAACGTTCCTCCAGGCCTTCCTGTCCTCTACCATCTTCTGGAGTCCATTTAGGCTCACACCTACTGCTTCAGTGACTCCATCCAGCTACCTCATTCTCTGTCATCCCCTTCTTCTCTTGCCCTCAACCTTTCCCAGCATTAGGCTCTTCTCCAGTGAGTCCTTCCTTCTCATTAGGTGGCCAAAGTATTTGAGTTTTAGCTTCAGGATCTGGCCTTCTAAAGAGCAGTTGATCTCCTCTAGGACTGACCGGTTTGATCGCCTTGCAGTCCAAGGGACTTGCAGGAGTCTTCTCCAGCACCGTAATTCAAAAGCCTCAATTCTTTGGTGCTCAGCCTTTCTTATGGTCCAATTTTCACAACCATACATTGCAACTGGGAAGACCATAGCCTTCGCTAAGCACTTTTGTTGGCAGTTATTATTATTTACAGACCTGCAAAATGTCCCAAAAGCAAAGGCAAACAAAACACAATTCAAACGGAGAATTGTCCAAAGGCAAACAGAACACGATTCAAACAGAGAATTGTTCACAGGCAAGGCAAACAGAACATAATTCCATGAAACTTGAATCATTTGCAAACGGTTGCCTTCAGCAACCAGCACCGCCCACACCTTCTCTTTTTATTATGCAGCCCCAAGGCGTGGTTTCTCAATGCCTTCTCCTCCTCCCTTGGAGCTACCCCATTGCCCCCCTCTGTCCTACTCTTGTTTCCTGAATAGGCAAAGTGAAATGGACAAGAATCCTGGAATCTAATCAATATGTTATCAGGTTCATTTCTTATCTGTTTAAAATGGTTGATTGGAGATTGATACATCTGATTTTAAGGAAACTAGCTTCAATGGATGGACTGAAGTCTGATTTAGTCTACCATTTGGTTTCTTCCAGGGGCCAGCCAGATATTTCTAACCAGTGCTTTTTTTGTAAAAGAAAAAGGTGCCGGAACTCACACATGCCATACAACCCGCCTTGCCTACCCTACAAGGTTCTATCCAAAAAAGGTGCCGGAACTCCGTTCTGAGCGTTCTATGACAAAAAAAGCCCTGTTTCTAACATGAAAACAATAGTTCTTACTTATTGTTGTTCTTCAGCAATTGCTATAAGTAAATAACTACTAGTAGTAGAACGAACACATATCAAACATGTCATGATGGCAGTGATAACTCTACTCCGTGAGAGCATTTAAGATTAGAATTTCTGCCATATAATGGTTAAATTTAGAACTAGGACATGGAACTATTTAAGGTAAAAGGAAAAAAAGAGGGTCACTTCAAAATCAAATTAATGTTCATTCAAGCTTCTCTATTCTGGTGCCTTTCAGTTTACTGGCTAGGCATTGCAGCTCAACATATCTGGAGGGCACCATAATTAGGACAATTATGTAGATTTTGCATGTGAATTTGAGAAGGCTGAATTGTAAAAAGCTATTTCGCCTTAGCTTCAGAGAATGGTCTATGAAGGAAAAACCAAAAGAAAGAAAGAAAGAAAGAAAGAAAGAAAGAAAGAAAGAAAGAAAGAAAGAAAGAAAGAAAGAAAGAAAGAAAGAAACTCATATGTCATTGTAAACAACAGTCACAGTATGGAATTTATTTTATGGTTTTCAGCTTCTACAGTATTTCCTATGCTAAAGATAAATTTTTTGCTATTCTCCTTAGTCTCCTCCAGTGCTCCTCCATGTTTTTATTGAACTCAAAATATTTAACTAAGCTGAAGATTTGCATGCTGTTCCTGAAATATGACATTCTCATATTTGTGTTTTGACTGACAGAATCTCATGCAGAGAAAGTCAGATTGATTGTCACGGATTTTTTTTTATTGAAAAGTTTTAACATACAGTTTATCTTTAACAGTCCCCCCTCCCCCTCCCTTCTCCCTCCCCCCCTACCTCTCCCCCCTCCCCCCTCCCCCCCCGACTTCCCAGAGCTAAATACAAGGTATATAAAAAAAACAATCATAAACAACCATATACTAACAACCATAAACTCTGAAATCCATCACTCTCTAGCTTATATAGGATAGGACAAACCTTAGTAATATTAAATATATATAGAGAAACTAAAATAGAAAAAGAAAAAAAGAAAGAGGACTTATTCAAATGCTACATGAAACTTCTTAACCCTATACTTGTTCTGGATAAACTCAATCCATTTTCTCCATTCCATAATATAACGTTCTTGCGAGTGATCTTTCAAATAAGGCGAAATCTTCGCCATCTCTGCCAGGTCGGAGACCTTTAAAGTCCACTCTTCTATGGTCGGCAGTTCCTCTTTCTTCCAATACTGACCTATCAAAAGTCTTGCTGCCGTAATTAAATTTAACATCAACTTAGTGTCCACAACCGTAGCATCTGTGATTATTCCCAACAAGAAGAGTTGCGGACAAAACTTTATCCTTTGCTTAAAAATCTTCTGCATATTCCACCAAATTTTTATCCAAAAAACCTTGATCTTTTTACAAGTCCACCATACATGAAAATATGTTGCATCTTCATCACCACATCTCCAGCATTTTGGCTGATAGTTCGGATACATACTTGCAAGCTTTTTAGGATCTAAATGCCATCTATAAAACATTTTATAAAAGTTCTCTCTTAAATTTTGAGCTTGTGTAAATTTTACGTTCCACACCCAAATCTTTTCCCACGTGTCCATTGTGATAACTTCCTGGATGTTTTGGGCCCATTTTATCATACAATCCTTAACAAGTTCTGTTTCTGAATCAATCTCTATCAACGCAAGATATATCTGTTTAATATGTGCTGGTCCCTGATTTCTAATTTGCTTTATCAGATTTTCATCAGTCATTGTAAAACCATTTTTCTGATCTTCTTTCCACCTGGCCCGTAGCTGAGTATATTGAAACCAATTTTGAACAATCTTCTCGTCTCGCAAGAGACTATATGGCTTCAAACACCAATCAGTTCTTTCCAAGCTTAGGATCTCCTTGTACGTAGTCACATCATGTTTGAAACCAGCATGTATATTTTCTATTGCGTGTTTTGGAATTGCCCACAATGGTATCTTACAATCTAACTTATGTCTGTACTTCTTCCAAACTCTCAGCAATGCCTGTCTTAAAATATGCACTCTAAACACATTATCTACCTTCTTATCATACAACAAATATGCATGCCAGCCAAACAGCAAGTCGTGGCCCTCAAGATTTAATAATCTCTCTTGTGTCAAATTAATCCAATCACTTATACCTGCTAACGCAGCAGCTTCATAATATAATTTAAGATTAGGCATTTTAAGACCACCTCTTTCACGAGTATCCTGCATAATCTTAAGTTTAACTCGTGGCCTTTTCCCTGCCCAAACAAATTTGTTGATACCTCTCTGCCATTCCTCCAAATTAGAATCTTTCTTAAGAACCGGTATCATTTGAAATAAAAATAAAAATTTAGGCAGGACATTCATTTTTACTGCTGCAATTCGCCCCAACAAAGACAATTGCAGTTTTTCCCAACTCTCCATTTCTTTTTGGATTTTTCCCCATAATTTTTCATAGTTATTTTTATATAATTTTGTATTAGAGGGCGACAAAAACACCCCCAAATATTTAACCCTTTTGACAATCTCAAATCCAGTTAACCCTTCTAAAAGGGCCTTTTGCGATGCTGTCATGTTTTTAGCCAAAATTTTAGTTTTCTGTACATTAACTTTAAATCCAGAAACCTTCCCATATTGCATTATTATCTCCATCAGGTCCACAACAGAGCTCTCCAGCTGGGTCACTGTAACAACCAGATCGTCTGCGAACGCTCTCAATCTATAATCCTGATCTCTGATCTGTATACCCTTAATTCTTTCCGAATTTCGTATTTTTACCAATAATATCTCCAACATTAACACAAATAACAAGGGCGATAACGGACACCCTTGCCTTGTGCCCTTCTCAATATTACATACTTCTGTCAAACTATTGTTAACTATTATTCGGGCTGTTTGTTTTTGATATAATGCCCTGATTGGTTGCAAAAATTTATCCCCAAAATTCATTTTGTCTAAAACTTTCATCAAAAATTGCCAATTCAATTGATCAAAAGCTTTTTCAGCGTCTAAAAAAATTAGCGCCGCAGGGATCTGGTTGTTCCTTTCCAAAAATTCCAATACATCTACTATATGCCTCACGACGGATTGTTTTCTTTTGGTCTGGATTACCAGAGCAGTAAACTATGAGCTTAGGGACGCGGTGGCTCAGTGGGTTAGGACGCTGAGCTTGTCGATCGGAAGGTCGGCAGTTTGGCGGGTCGAATCCTGAGTGCCGCGTAACAGAGTGAGCGCCTGTTACTCATCCCAGCTTCTGCCAACCTAGCAGTTCGAAAGCACGTAAAAATGCAAGTAGAAAAATAGGGACCACTACGGTGGGAAGGTAACAGCGTTCCGTGCGCCTTTGGCGTCTAGTCATGCCGGCCACATGACCACGGAGATGTCCTCAGACAAGCGCTGGCTCTTCGGCTTTGAAACGGAGATGAGCACCAGTCCCTAGAGTCGAAAACGACTAGCACGCATGTGCGGGGAAAACTTTACCTTTACCTTTACCTTAAACTATGAGCAGTTTCTGTATGGGCATGTGTGCAAGTGTGAACACAAGGATGTCCATCCTATCTTAAAAAGGAAGCAAAAGGATTTTAAAGTTAACATATGTCTGCAAAAAAGAAAAGAAAAGAAAAAGACTGGCTACCTAAACAAGTTGCCTCTATTTAATTTATATGTTAATGTTGGAAGTTATGAAATAGCAATAACTCTTTCCCCTCTGTTGCGACATACTCAAAATCCTGTTTTGTAGTGGTAAGATTTGGTTTCCTGAAATGCAGGATTAATGAAGTGCTACCAGATATTTTATCCAGATTTATTTCACCATTCAGATACCAAGGCTTGTCTCCATCTCCCATGACCCTTCAGAGTTGGTTGCTTTATCTGTTATATGGCAGGGTCAACTTTGTCAGTAAGTAGGTTCAAACTAGGTGTTGCTGTGCTGAAAGGAACAATGTTATGTTTCACAGATTCTTAGTTTATGAAAGAGAAACCTTGATTTCTTGTTCTTTTCCTTTGCATGGAGTAACTCATCCTAAATTTGCATTATGTTGACAAGATGCAGAATTTAAGAGAGCCCTGATAATAAAATGCTATAATAGCTGAGGTGGAATTTGTAACTGCAGTATTGTATGTCATTTTTATGTTTAAATGCAACCAGGAAACTGTTCGTTGGAAAAAGATGAATGTAAAATTAATTGGACATCATTGTTGAATTTGAAATGCGGGCATTTAATATCTATCAGTTTCCAAAATTCATGACAGTCCAGGTCAAACAGAAATGTATCAAAATAGAGTACAAGACTATTTTTAATCAAAGAACAGAATTTCTTGATTTTGCTATTTTTCCTCCATGTATTTGACAAATATGTTTATATTTTTAATCTTGTTTCCTCTGCATGGTATATTTTTTGCATGTAGATTTCAAAATATGCTTTAGAAAAGTGATGCCTCAAGATTATAATAGAAAGGCATGTACTGTGTATACTAATGGAATCATAATAACCACACCATAACTATAGCTGTGTACTAAATAATGTTGTATGCATATAATCTATAGCAGGGGTCTTCAAACTTGGCCCTTTTATGACTTCTGGACTTCAACTCCCAGAATTCCTCAGCCAGCATGCCTGGTTGAGGAATTCTGGGAATTGAATTTCACAAGTCATAAAAGGCCCAAGTTTGAAGACCCCTGATCTATAGTGTAAATATGTTAGGACCTAGGTTGACAGCATCTGTAATGAACACCAAAGCTTTAAGATGCCTTATTGGTTGAATAATAAATCCATATATACCTTCTATTGCATATAGCAGGCTAGTGAAGATTAGATAAAATCTGTCCGGTATACTATGTGATTTTCTGAATAGACTCTTAGTCCATCTATATTCTCCTGTAGATTCCAGTAAAAAGTCTATAGAAAAGAACTGCTCACAGCAACCTTCTCCAGCCTCAGTGAGCTTTAGATATTTGATTCCATAATTTGCCAGCTAACATGGTCATTGCTGGCAATTTGGGGAACTGAAGTCCACAACATAACAGGCGCAAAAAATTAGAGAAGAATAATTTAGAGGGATTGAGTTGGAATTAGTTTCTTTGTAGAAAGTGGCCATTTTTTTTTAATGGGACAGTCTTTTCCATATAGTTTCTTCCAAAACTCAATAGTATGGCCAAAGTCTAGATTATGAAAGCTGAACTCCCAACACTTCTGGAAAGTACTATGATGAGTTAGATTTTGGTTTGCATGCATGATTAGCTTGATGCATGTGTTAAATAGATCACTGAATCTATTATGCCATGAATCCCGCTTGAGGAACACTATGCTCAATTTGGACATTTTCAACATTAAGAAGATGGTAGGGCATTACATTTCAATGGGTTGCCAGAACTAGATCTTTTGTGATGCACACTGCTGGTTCCAAAAGAAAGAAATATATCTGCAATTTTTAATCCTCTTACAATATCATCTTTTTATTTTTATTTATTTAGAAAATTTGTATTGCCACCTACTCGCACATGGCGACTCAAGGTGGCTTACATAAATAGAAAAACACCCTATAAAAATAAAAATAACAAGAGTAAAAATAATAAAATAATATAATAACCCCCCACCCCAGTGATAACACACATTAAACTAACCATTTGATGGGCTCTATCCTGCTCTGGGTTCCCCAGGCTATTTGGCAGAACCAGGTCTTCAGCGTCTTTCGAAAAAGTGTTAAAATGGGGGGGCAGTCTAATTTCTGGGGGAATGATGTTCCAAAGAGAGGGAGCCACCATGGAGAAGGCCCTTCTTCTGGATCCTACCAGATGCATTTCCTTAGGGGACAGGACCCACAACATTTCTTGAGTCCCCACTCTAGTGGGTTGGGTAGATGTGACTGGCAAGAGATGGTCTCTCAGATAACTTGGTCCCACGCCATGAAGGGCTTTAAAGGTGACAAGCAACACCTTGAATTGCACCTGGAAGTAAATCAGCAACCAATGCAGCTCCTGCAGGAGAGGTGTCACATGTGCACCTGAGATCTGCATAAAACCATGTGGGCTGCTGCATTTGTACCAACTGGATTTTAGGATGCTTTTCAGGGGCAGCTCCATGTAGAGCACTTTGCAATAGTCAAGACAGGAAGTGACTAAGGCATGAGTGGTCGGGAGTAGGGATTGTTGATCCAGGAAAGGGCATAACTGGCACACAATCCGCAGTTGTGCAAAGGCGCTCCTGGTCACAGCTGCTCTTCAAGCAAGAGCCACAAGTCCAGGAGTACCCCCAGATTATGCACAGGGTCTGTTTGGGGCAGTACCACCCCATCCAAGACCAAGGATAGCAATTCTCCATGGGCCAAAAAGCCCCAAACCCAGAGCCAGGGTTCAGTTTCAATCCATTGCTCCCCACTTATTGTTGTGATTCAGTGTCAGCCTGTGGGTACGGCAGCTGAATTGGACAATTCTGAGGAGGAGGAGGGGATTGGAGAGCCTGCAGAGGAAAGTTCTGAGACATTGCAGAGGTCTCAGCCAGGCCCCTCCCATCTTGTTCCTCCTCAGACCCAGCTGTGTGAGCCTGAAAGCTTGGACGAAGACGATTCACAGCTGGCTTTGTTCAAGGACACTCGAAGCAGGAGGCAGACAAATGAAGGCAATGAGGCACCTCGGGAGGAGGCAAAGAGAAGCCACGCCTTGAAACTGTGTTTAAAAGGGGAATGTGTGGGAGGTGCTGGTTGCGGAAGCTGTTTGAACAGCTTCTGATTTAGTCGTGGTTAGTATTTGTTTTGCTCTGTTTTGGATCTGTTTCGTTTCATTTGTGTAAATAAATTTGGTTGGCTTACTTTCAGCCTATTGACTTTTGAAAAGGGGTTGTCCCTGACATTTCTGCAGGGCTGGTAGTAGGCTGGAACAGAACACTTATTTCCCATATTATCTGTTAACCAAACTGAACTGGCAGAGTTGGTGCGCTCCATGTTCCTTCAGTTAAGCTCCCTCTGAGATCCAGATGGCCACCATCCTGCTGGTATTTCTAAGGGGCCTGAAGACCTGGCTCTTCACATAGGCCTTTGGTGAAGATGTCTGAAGCCTCCTTTTAATCCAGGATTTTTCTTTTGCTTCTACCCAGTTTGTTATTCTGTCATCTCTACCTTGTTTTTGTTGTTTTTAACTCTTTATTTTTATCTTTTAAATCATATGTAAACCATCTAGAATTACTGGGAATTGGGCCATGGATGAATTTAATAAACAACAGCAAATTTAGACTTTCTGGATAGAAAGAACTGTACAGGCTTATTTAAACTGAGACTTTAACTAAGCAACAAGGCCTTCCTTGCTCTGATATCCTTTTGTCCACTAGTTGTCAGCAATTACAACTCTGAATCTTCGGTTTAACTCTAAAGTCACCTAAACCTAGTCCTGACAGCTAGTGACACAGTACAGTAATCGACTAACAGATTGACTATGGATTGAGCAGGTGATAGGAGGTCAGTAACCTTGTCTGGACAGTGACATATTATGAGCATTGTGTTTAGTTGGACCAAGTTGTATACTGATGTGTACACTAGATATTGTAATCTTCCATTCTTAAAAATTAGAGGCCACATCATTAGCTAGTACTGCTGAATCCCTCACCATTCTGTAATTTAGGAATTCACATCAGGCATCAACTGATCTGCATTGGGGATAAATCTTTGATTACAGAAATTAAATCATGATAGTTTTACATTATTAACTTGGGTCACATGTTGGTTTTCTATATTTTTCATTACAAATTATTTGTAGGCACATTGACCACTGCCTGGGATGGAGATTATTTTCATGGCCTAGTTGTTGCTGAATTGTGACAGCTGCACTGTATTTAAAGAAAAAAATAGAATAACCAGAAGCTAATTTTCTTTTGACTTCCACCTTTAATTTATAATCCTATTTATGTCATCACAGTTGGTTACTGTGGAAACAATATTGGTATCAGGAAGATAGACTTATCAGAAAGTTCAAGCAAGGAAATAAGTGCTTGGAAAAAGATGACCTTTCTTCCATTTGCACAAACAAATAAATAAATGAATCAGACTAAATTTGTTTCTAATACTAAAACGTGGTTTAAAGGTGATACAGAAGATATGCAAATAAATACATTAGAGTTTTCTGCAAATCATTAGCAGAGCTGTTTCAACAAAGTAAATCTATTTATAGGGGAAAAATATGTGTGTAATTGATGGAACCTCCCTCCTTTTTATGAATGAATCTATTCTCTTCTACATATCTTGCTGTTCTTTCTTTGGCAGACCTACCCATCAAATGAAATGTGTAGTATCTCTTATTAAAGAGTGAAACCATTCTGCTGAAATCCATCCCCACTTGTTATGTTTAGAAGAAAATAATTTATGTTGAGAGCCAGTTTGGTGTAGTGGCATCAGGCTAGAAACCAGGCCATCCTGCCTTAGCTATAAAGCCAGCTGGGTCAGTCACTTTCTTTCAACCCTAGGAAGGAGGCAATGGCAAACCACTTCTAAAAACCTTGTCAGGAAAACTGCAGAGACTTGCCCAGTCAATACCCAAGAATTGGACACAATTGAGCAGAAGAAAAGAAAATCCTTAGATTAAATTGTGAGTGAGCAAATTCATTTTTCTGAGAGTTGTTGCTGTCCTTCCTTTCTCCATCCCTCAACTATAGAGTAAAGGGTAGTTGAAATTTTCGTTTATAAAATTATTTAGAGGATTGGGATTGATTTTTTTAAAAAAACACACACATTTAAACCCTGACAAATAGGTGTCTGCTTGAAAATATCCAGTTAAGAGAAGCCTACCTTCTCCTTAGAATAGATGATTGCTTCCATTCTTAAACTGCTCTTAAATTAAGAGTTGGAATTTCAGCCAGAATTTGGTTTTCAGAAAGTATGTTCTGCAGTTTGGGCTGACAAAAAACAAGTCGTAGTCAGATTCTACATTGCTTTGAATTGCAAACATGTCCCACTGCTGATCAACTATCATTACAAACTTCCTTTCAATTTCATTGTTATCGACCCAGATAACTCCCTACCTAAGGGAAGAAACAGGAGAAAACTGCTTTTCATTTACAGCCAAGTGGCAATGGTATGTTACACTGAACTGCCCAGATTGGGTTAAAAAATGTAATTATTGTACAGTTCTGATACCAGAATAACGTTTTATTGAAAGTCACTATCCTGGTGTAGCTGTATATGGTTTTGGCAAATCATGGGCAGGCAGTCTGAACAAAAAGGCCAGAGGTCTTTTCATTCAGTACATGGGAAGAAAGATGTACTTTTTAAACAAGCTCTTACACAACCCTTGAAAATACATTACATAATACAATAAAAATTATTCCATAAAGATCCTTCATATAATCCCCAGAAGCCTGACCAGAATTATAAAAATGTACTTAGTATGATTTTGAGACAGTTTTGTATAGAAAGGAATTATTCATTCCTTGGCTGATATTCTGATATTTCTCTCTCATATTAAAAGAAATATATCTGCATGCACTCTGGCTTTAGATTTACTTACAACGTGGCTACAAGTTTAAAAAGGGCTTGTCTCAAAATAGAAATATCCACTCTTGCCAGTCAAATCTATTAGCATTTAATTTTGGTAAAAAATATTTTTTTCCTTGTTTTGTCAATGAAAATGCATCCTCAAACTGTTGCTAGACTATCCCTACCCAGTGGCAGGCCTATAAGATAGATCAGATTAAGAAACACTGTGTAGAGTAGACCTAAACCTACTTGTATTATAACAATAGAATGATAGCAATAGTATCTTGCAAGTCTGGATGTACTTCTCCATCTTATTGTTTTCATAGGTGTAATGGAAGTCCTGTCTGAGGCAATTTCATAAATGACTTTCTTGGCTTTGACTCAGGCTTGCTTTATTTGATCATTGTCATGGTAATGGATCTTTCCTCTGTTCTTCAGGATCATCACTTTGTATTATGTTTTTCAAACTTGGCAATCTTAAGATATGTGAACTTCAGCTCCTAGAATTTCCCAAGCCAATTGAAATCCACACTTCTTAAAGTTGCCAAGTTTGAAAAACATTGGGGTGTCAAACTGCCGGCCCATGGGCTGGACTCGTCATACAGAAGCCGTGCCCACCCCATTGCCAGCAATGGCAAATCTCTCCCGATACATTGCACGACATCATGTGATGTCGCAAGTTTGGCCAAACTCAGACAGTGCCCACTGTTCCACCCTAACCTGCCTACTTTTTAAAAAATGTTTGGGATTTGCCAGTGTAATTCCCCATAATGCTGAATAACAGTGTAAGGTCACTGGCCCTTGGTAAAACTTGAGAAATCATAAAAATCCAATTATGAAAGGTACAGGTACAGCACTTTATTTTCAATCAAAATAAGTCCTGGATGGGAACACAATCTGAACACAGGCAGCATTGCGTTCGGAAGTGCCACATTTTAGAAAGTTAGTAGCATTGCTTTATAAACTTTGTTAGCCAATGAAAATCAGACAACAGAGTTATTACAATATAAGGAAGACATAAATCATTCCTGTACACTCCCTTATTCCCTTCTTCAGTACATCACATCCATGTACATGTTTTCCATGTTTGCATGAAATTTGTCCCTGACACAAATGCTGATTATAGACGTAAGATAGCAATAGTTAGGCTAGGCTACACAATTTGTTTCTTTTTCTAGCTCCATTTCCAGAACCCTACAACAGTATTAATCAACAGTAGAAATCAAGGTATAGATATCCTCAAATTGTTCTTTCAGTGATCAATTTGAGGACATATGCATGGATACAACTCTACTGTTTTCTTGTCAACAAGGCCAACATGATTGTCATTGAGTTTTTCATAATCAAACTCAGTGGCATTAAAAAAGAAACTTATAGGTTAAGGGCTTTTTGATTTGGTGTTGGTTTTTAAAGATCTTTTAAAGGAAATTGAAACATTAATGGAAAAACTAAAACAATTTGGTACATTAGCAGGTTTAAGATCAACAAACAGAAGACAATATTAAAAACATGAAAACAGAGGATCAAACAGAATTGATGAATAAGATTTTAAGATTGAGAAGAAAGTAAAATACCTGGGTATCACTATGACAAATTGGAATTGCATGTTATTTCAAAACAACTATGCCAAGACATGGAATGAAGTTAAAAAAGACATGTTAAGATGGGAAAAACTACAATTGTCATTGCTGGGGAAAATTTCTGTGATAAAAATGAATGTCTTACCTAGAATTATGTTTTTGTTTCAGACAATACCTGTTTTGAAAAAATGATGTACCATTTAAACAGTGGCAAAGGGATATATCTAAATTTGTGTGTGTTGGGGGGGAAAGCACAAGTTAAATAGAAGTGACTTGGTTTTTGTCCTTTTGTGAAATATAAGTTTGACAGGCCAAAGTACATATTCCCATTTCTTGATTAGATATCTAAAATCACTTTTTTTCCTGTGGTTACCTTCATGGTGAGGATTAGTTATTATTATTTTTCTTTTTCTGGGCAAGAGTAGGAGAGGATGAAAGATTAAACATGTAGTGAGTTGATAAAAGAAAGGCCAGATAGACTTAAGCACAGCACCTCTGCTGAAGGGACAGGAAAGCTTTATAGAACTAGTTATTCTGGTGAAGAGGCCTGTCCTTAGTCATATTTTTCTAGTCTCTAAATTTTGACTGTGGAAATATTATCCATAATGTACAATTACTCTCAGTAGTGATTTTGGCTGAACAAACCAAATAATTACATGAATTAAACAATATTATGTACTATGTTTCTTATCAGGGCAACCTTTCTGATTTCTATGCATCATTATTTTACTGAAAAGCCAGGAAGAAGAGACAATTGTATGCTTTGTTTGTCTGCATCCAAGAAACAGAAAGATAAACTCCCAATAAAACTGGCTTGGCAATTTATCAACGGATCTGGAAAGTGCTATATCAGGAGGCACTCCTGTAGAACATGAATTAAATTTGGTCTGGGTTTGCTGCATATATTGGCACATAAGCCAGGAAACCATTTGGCATCTTCTAAATACAGGTAGCTGGCAGTGTTCTTTGTTGGTGATTATCAAAGAGGATCTGCTTCTACTAAAAAAAGAGACAATCTTGGAACTAGCTAGAGTCACTGGGAGAAGTGATCACTGTAGTCAGTTGTCTTCTATTAGATAAGCTAGCATAGTGGTACCATGACTTTGGCTCCTGTTGCCTGTATTGCCAGTTGAATTGACAACCATGACATCCATTTTACTTGAGTGCAAGTTGTCCAATTTTCTAAGTAAAAATGGGGGATATCTGGCCTGATAACAGTATTTATAAAAAAAGGATTTTGGAACAATAGTTGATTAGTGAATTAGTCTCCACTAGTTGCAAAAAAAGGTCAATACAATTTTATGCTGCATCTATAAAAGTATAATTTCTGAATCAGGGTAAGTAATAACTTGCCATGTTCTTTGTTGGCTAGACCCAATATTCAGTATAGTGTCTACTTCTGACCACCACACTTTAAGCAGAATTCAGGCAATAAACTAGAAATTATGTTCTCTGAAGAAAAATTGGAGGAACTGTCTATGTTACAGAATTGAAAAGAGAAGATGGAGAGAGGATATTTATTGATTAAATTTACATCAACCTTTCATAGGAGGCAACAGGTAGTGTACATAGCACCCCTGCTTGCTTTTTGCATACCATCAATTTTGCAAGGTAGATTGGGCTGGCCCAAAGCCATCTAGTGAGCTTCTGGGGCTCATCTCACTCTGGCACATGGCTCTCCCTTGAGACAAGACAAACTTGAATGGATATGATAGTTCTCTTAAAGTATCTGAAAATATGTTATAGCATAGAAAAAGGCCAAGGTATGTTTTCTTTCATCCCAGATTATGCAAAATCTGAAATAATGATTTTAAGTTATAAGAAGAGCATTTTGTCCATGGAACTAATTACCCAGAGAAAAGAGGGCTCTTCTTTGCTAGAAGTGTTCAAAAAAGGCTAGAGAAGCAACCTTCACAAACTGAATTTGGATTCCTATGCCCACAGGATTGTTGTGCTCAATATCCACATGGTTCTTTCTAACTAAAAGTCTTTGAAAGTTTATTATAAACTAGTATTGTATGTTATCTCCTCAGGGCTCTTGGATTATTGTCCTTGTAATGACAATGAGGCTGAAATTATCTTGTTTCTTGCTCATATTTCAATCTGCTTTATGTTAATCCTTCAAGTTTCATAAAACCAGTTTTTCTTACTTCAGCTGATACAAAGCTCAAATATTAGATTTCATTATATTTTCTCTGTTATTGTGAGATTTTCAGTGAGGGTACTTGTATTTTACGTGGAGGTGGGCATTAGAATATATACCATTATCAGATAACCCATCTCCTCAAAATATAATAGTCATCTTCACCACCTACACTAGCCAGCTACAAAGCAAGAAGAATCAAAACAGCATATTGCTGTTTCTGTAAACTGAGGAAAGATTTTATGTGTTGGATTTTGAAGATAAAAATGTAACTGTCAAGTAAGTAAAATCATTATTTTAATTTCAGAAATATATAGATGGCATCATTAATGAGGTTTTAGAAACAAAATGTGCAATGTAAATGAATATCTTTCTGATATTTGATATTTTGTATCCCCCTGCCTTTTCTGGTTCAAATTTCTTCAGTATATCTTTCTTTTCAAAATAAAATTTTACTTTCGAGATATACTACTCAGTGATGCAAAGCCACATGTTAAAAAAATTTCTTTTAAAATTACTTTATTTGTCCTGTGACTCCTTTTGTTTATATTGAAAATCAGAGTGAGTTATGGACAAAATGAAATCAAAGCTTTAAAAAAATGAGTCACAAACTACTCAGTATTAGAGGCTGAGTCAGCTTTCAGTTCCTGATATGTGTCTGGGCACAAAAAGTGCTGAATGGAAAGATTTCTGATAAGTCTCTCTTTTCTGAAAAGGTTTGGAAGTGCCCTATGATTTTTAAATGTATGGAAGAGATATAATTTATTTATTTGGTAATAAGGAGGATTAAGTGAGTATACAATAATGAAAGAAGAAGCACTTGACCAGTGCTACCCAGCAGTTGAAACACTTACTGAAGGTGGAAAAAATAGCTTAAGGTCAGCTCAGCCAGCCCTTGAGGATGATAATAACTCCATCCAGATATGTGCTTGATGGTCTCACTCATGGTGTGAAATGAAAAAAAAATATCAGGTCAGTGGTGGGATTCAAATATGTGAACAACTGGTTCTCTGTGTGGATGTGGCTTCCAGAAGTCCATTCTGGGCCCCGGGCAACAAAAAATTAGCTACCAGTTCTGCCAAACTGGTGCAAACCTGCTGAATCCCACCATTGACCTAGGTGCAGCCAATTCAGGCAAGCTTTGCTCCTTAGTTTGTTGTGGGAAAGGATCATGGAAGTTCAGACTGCACGTTTCGTCTTGACCTTCCACTGTTTTTGTGGGAAGGTGACTTCTTTTTCTGGCTGCTGTGTTCTTTAAGCACCTTTTAGAATGCTCTTCAAATACAAGGCATTATAGCAATGGCAATAGCATAGCAATAGTATCTTGTATTTGAAAACTCCAAGAAGTAATGTATGAATGTTTACGCTGCAGGTGTAATTATGTGCCTATGGACAGTCTGACAGCCATTGTTACAAATGGATGACTCCTTGTACAGGAGGACTTTAGTTTCTGTCCTCTGCTACAGCTACAATGCTTCCCTCCTCCTTATTACCCCAATATTTTCTCTACAGCAGCAGTAGGCAACATTTCTGACCTCAGAAACAAGCAAACAAACAAAGCATATGGTGAGTCCACTCATAAAATGGTGTCCATGCAAGATTTACCTGTACATCAAAGGATTGTTATGCTGAAATGGCCAGTCGTAAAATAACTCTAAGAATGTCTCTACCAATTCTTGGGGGGCTGGAGAAATTGCTGGAACTAAAATTCTTTGCTTTACAATATGAAGGGCTACCTGCAAAAATCTGAATTACCAATTTGAATGTCAGAAGCAATTAATGTTCTGTATCTTTTTAGCCCCCCTTCATGGATTACTGCCTTGTCGTGGCGAAGGGGCTTGCGTAATTCAATGAAGCTATGAGCTATGCCGTGCAGGGCCACCCAAGACGGACAGGTCATAGCAGAGAGTTCTGACAAAACGTGATCCACTGGAGAAGGAAATGGCAACCCACTCCAGTATCTTTGCCATGAAAACCCTATGGACAGTACCAAAAGGCAAAACGATATGACGCTGGAAGATGAGCCCCTCAGGTCGGAAGGCGTCCAATATGCTACTGGGGAAGAGCAGAGGGCTAGTACTAGTAGCGCCAGAAAGAATGAAGCGACTGGGCCAAAGCCGAAAGGACGCTCAGCTGTGGATGTGTCTGGTGGTGAAAGGAAAGTCCGATGCTGTAAAGATTTTTTCTCCATAGGAACCTGGAATGTAAGATCCATGAATCAAGGAAAACTGGACGTGGTCAAACAAGAGATGACAAGACTGAACATTGACATCTTAGGTATCAGCGAACTAAAATGGACAGGAATGGGTGAATTTAATTCAGATGACCATCAGGTATACTACTGTGGGCAAGAATCCTTCAGAAGAAATGGAGTAGCCTTCATAGTCAATAAAAGAGTAGGAAAAGCAATACTGGGATACAATCCTCAAAATGACAGAATGATCTCAGTTCGAATCCAAGGCAAACCATTCAATATCACAGTAGTCCAAGTCTATGCCCCAACCACCAGTGCTGAAGAGGATGAAATTGACCAGTTCTATGAAGCACTACAGCACCTTATAGAACTAACACCAAAAAATGATGTTCTTATCATCATGGGGGATTGGAATGCTAAAGTAGGAAGCCAAAAGATAACTGGAATAACAGGCAAGTTTGGCCTTGGAGTGCAAAATGAAGCAGGGCACAGGCTGATAGAATTCTGTCAAGAGAATACGATGGTCATAGCAAACACTCTTTTCCAACAACCCAAGAGACGGCTCTACACATGGACATCACCAGATGGTCAACACAGAAATCAGATTGACTATATGCTCTGCAGCCAAAGATGGAGAAGCTCTATACAGTCAGTAAAAACAAGACCAGGAGCTGACTGTGGCTCAGACCATGAGCTTCTCCTTGCAAAGTTTAGGCTTAAACTGAAGAAAGTAGGGAAAAGCACTAGGCCAGTCAGGTATGAATTAAATCATATCCCTGTTGAATATACAGTAGAGGTGACAAATAGATTTAAGGAATTAGATCTGATAGACAGAGTGCCTGAAGAACTATGGACAGAGGTTCGTGACATTGTACAACAGGTAGCAACCAAAACCATCCCAAAGAAAAAGAAATGCAAGAAAGCAAAATGGCTGTCTGAGGAAGCTTTGCAAATAGCTGAGGAAAGGAGGGAAGCGAAAGGCAAGGGAGAAAAAGAAAGATACACCCAATTGAATGCAGAATTCCAGAGAATAGCTAGAAGAGATAAGAATGCCTTCTTAAATGAACAGTGCAAAGAAATAGAAGAAAACAATAGAATAGGGAGGACCAGAGATCTTTTCAAGAAAATTGGAGAAATGAAGGGAACGTTTAATGCAAAAATGGGCATGATAAAGGACCAAAATGGCAGGGACCTAACAGAGGCAGAAGAGATTAAGAAGAGGTGGCAAAATTACACAGAAGAACTATACAAGAATGAGCTTAACGTCCCTGATAATCACAATGAGGTGGTCACTGACCTCGAGCCAGACATCCTAGAATGTGAAGTGAAGTGGGCCTTAGAAAAGCTGAGCAACAACAAAGCTAGTGGAGGTGACAGTATTCCAGCTGAGCTATTCAAAATCTTAAAAGACAATGCAGTAAAAGTGCTACACTCAATTTGCCAGCAAATTTGGAAAACTCAACAGTGGCCACAGGATTGGAAAAGATCAGTTTACATTCCAATTCCTAAGAAAGGCAGTGCCAAAGAATGTTCAAACTATCGCACCATTGCACTCATTTCTCATGCTAGTAAAGTCATGCTTAAAATCCTACAAGCTAGACTTCAGCAGTATGTGGATCGAGAACTACCAGAAGTGCAGGCAGGATTTCGAAGAGGCAGAGGAACTAGAGATCAAATTGCCAACATACGCTGGATCATGGAGAAAGCTAGGGAGTTCCAGAAAAACATCTACTTCTGCTTCATTGACTATGCTAAAGCCTTTGATTGTGTGGATCATAACAAACTGTGGCAAGTTCTTAAAGAGATGGGAGTACCAGACCATCTTATTTGTCTCTTGAGAAACCTATATGCGGGTCAAGAAGCAACAGTGAGAACTGGACACGGAACCACTGATTGGTTCAAAATTGGGAAAGGAGTCCGGCAAGGCTGTATACTGTCGCCCTGCCTATTTAACTTATATGCAGAGCACATCATGAGAAAGGCAGGGCTAGATGAATCAAAAGTTGGAATTAAGATTGCCGGAAGAAATATCAACAACCTAAGATACGCAGATGATACCACTCTAATGGCAGAAAGTGAAGAAGAACTAAAGAGCCTCTTGTTGCAGGTGAAGAAGGAGAGTGCAAAACTTGGGTTGAAACTTAACATTAAGAAAACCAAGATCATGGCATCTGGCCCTCTCAATTCCTGGCAAATAGATGGGGAAGAAATGGAGGTAGTGACAGATTTTATTTTCCTGGGCTCCAAGATCACTGCAGATGGGGACTGTAGCCAAGAAATTAAAAGACGCTTGCTCCTGGGGAGGAAAGCCATGGCAAATCTAGACAGCACACTAAAAAGCAGAGACATCACCCTGTCAACAAAAGTGCGTATAGTCAAGGCTATGGTCTTTCCAGTTGCAATGTATGGTAGTGAAAGTTGGACCATAAGAAAGGCTGAGCGCCAAAGAATTGAGGCCTTTGAACTGTGGTGCTGGAGAAGACTCCTGCGAGTCCCTTGGACTGCAAGGCGATCAAACCAGTCAGTCCTAGAGGAGATCAATCCTGACTGCTCTTTAGAAGGCCAGATCCTGAAGCTAAAACTCAAGTACTTTGGCCACCTAATGAGAAGGAAGGACTCCCTGGAGAAGAGCCTAATGCTGGGGAAGATCGAGGGCAATAGAAGAAGGGGACGACAGAGAATGAGGTGGCTGGATGGAGTCACTGAAGCAGTAGGCGTGAGCTTAAATGGACTCCAGAAGATGGTAGAGGACAGGAAGGCCTGGAGGAATGTTGTCCATAGGGTCGCGATGGGTCGGACACAACTTCGCAGCTAACAACAACAACAACATCTTTTTAGCCAGAAATAGTAATAGAAATTTGATAGCCTGCAGTATATCAGTTGATGGGAATGAGATTTTGGGGGGTGGGGGGAGGTACCCGGGGAAGGTATTTGGTATTAACTTATTCTTATCGGGACTTCTCATCCATCTGTAAATCATCTAGTAATCATAATGTCTATATAAATAGCCAAGATATTTCAATGGTTAAATCTTGATAGTCTTCTTTGCTTGCCTATTAAATAATAAAGACATTTAGATTACCTGGGTTTCTAGGCTCAAGACAATTTTTAAAAACATGGGTTAAAAACAGTAATATGTAAATATTAGACAAAAGAAGTTGGACATTCAAATTTAAGTCTATTCTGCCCAACAGAAACATTTTGATAATTTACCAAAACCCTACATAAAGTACCAAGTCAAAATTAGAATACGGAATATCAGAGATGGTAGGATCAAAATATTTCAGAGCTGGTGAGCACATTTTGGAAGATGTGTCATGAATATTCTAAAAAAAAGGCTTGCCTGGTTAATGTGGCCAATATGAAAAGAAATAAAACTACCCTCTGTTATCCACGTAATCCTCTCTCCTAATTGCAACTGATGTTTGCCTATTGCTGAGCCAATGAGCATACAGTATGTCCTGAATTAGTGGCAGGAAAATAGGAATTCTGATAAAACTATAGTGAGGTGATAGGCCAAATGTTTTATGTCTCATGTCACATCTTTGGAACCCTGACATGTTTCATTTGTGAATTTTGGGAAACTGTGTTTTTTGTTGCTTCAGCTATTTGGATTTTCAGCAAGCCAGAGGAGCTGAAAAGAGCTACATTGGATTGGAATCATCTTGCCTTTAGCTGTTTGCAGAGCTGTATTAACTAAGGTGATTATAATAAGTGATATATAGTAAGTGAGTATAATAAGGTGAGGGGGGCAAACTATTTTCCAAAGCACCATAGGGCAAGACAAGAACCAATGGATGGAAACTAATCAAGGAGAGAACTAACTTAGAACTAAGGAGAAATTTCCTGACAGTGAGAACAACCAACCTGTGGAATGCCTTGCCTTCAGAAGTTGTGGGTGCCCCATCACTGGAGGCTTTCAAGAAGAGACTGGACAGCCATTTGTCTGAAATGTATAGACTCTTCCGTTTGAGCAGGGGATTGGACTAGATGACCTCCAAGGTCCCTTCCAACTCTGTTATTCTAATCTAAGTATTCCTAGGTCTCTTGAAAATAGATAAGATTAGAAAATTATTTGCAAAATTAGGTCATGCTTCACAATCTGTATTTTGAAATGATCAGCACAACATTGAGCAGACCCATCTAATCATGATATGTTCAAGGCAACTTCTGATCTGTCTCCAACATGTCTTGATTTCTCAAAAATCTCAGATCTAGTGCACCTTTAACTTTTGCTGTTACTATTGCTTTTGTGAATCTAAGAAGTAAAATATTAATAGAATAAGTTTTAGAGATGCATTTTGGCAGTTGATCAAGCTTTAGGAATGGTGGCAAGGGAAAAAAAGAATAACTCTTGATTCTGTGTTTAGGAAGTCATTGACCTCTTAAAGGGAGATTCCTACTCATATTAGATCTATATTTAAATTATAGGAAAGAGCAATTTTTTTTGTTCTTCTTCTTAAAATACTTTCCATGTGAGTCTTATTTCCGAGAACATTTCTCCCCCTCTTCTTCTTCTAAATCTAAGCACCACTAGACAAGGGTGAAGTGTTTCTTTCTTAGCCCACTGACAATTCAGAAGTTTTATGGTTCATGTAGGTGTGGTGAGGGACAAAATGCCACAGAAAGGAAAGGAAGGAAATGGAGAGCCAGTTTTGGGGACTGCTAAGATTGCAGGCATGCTGGATCAATGGAAAGGTAAACAAACCTGGAACAAAAGGAGGTAGGATGCTTTTAAATCTCTTTTTTGATATTTTGTTTTTAGATGGTTTTGGTGAAATCAGAAGCCAGAGAACTGCTATGGTCAGTCTGGTGCAAAAGTGACCCAAAATTTGGATTTGATTTCATTTTGAAATGTATTCTAATTAATAACTCTGCAATTAATTTTCTCGCATGTTGATCTGTATCTTTTTGTTTTGTTTTGTTTTGCTAGATTTGTTCAATTCGGCATATAGCTATTGTTTTCCTGTAACTTTGGTAGAATAATAACCACTATTAACATTCTCTGTTGTTGATTTTTTTGCAAGATTGATGATGGTTAACATATAGTAAATTTTAATGGAAGGAATTACCAAGGACAAAACAGCAGACTGGGCAAGAGACAATTTATAAACTGAAAACTCACATCATCATGGTGCCAGTTAAAGTAATGAAACATCTGTGTTTATGGGTATCTCTGCTGCTTGATTGCCTCACAGTAAATTTCTATCCACGGGGAAGAAGTAACAGGGCAGTATGTATTAGTGGAGTAAGTTAAACTTCATTTCCAAATGTGACAGTAGGTTGGTAGTTGAAAGTATCTTTCAAATCTGCAGCAAGACAAAGTCCAATTTCAAATAAAAGTCGCACATATTAATAAGAGAATTGCTGTAGACCATACATGCTTCATGAATGATCCCAAATTCAAATCTTTCTTACCTTTCCTAATAAAAATTCCAAGGGGCAACAAATAAACCATATTAGATTAAGCGCCAGATTCATTGCTGTCACTTTTGAGAAACTCTTGAGCTGAGTGCCTTCTTTTCTCTTTATGTTATGGTTATTATCTTGCTCTCTTTCTCTGTCTCCCTGTGTTGTTTTCTGGTCTGTTTTTAAATGATATATATCAAATGATATATTACATTACTTACATTGGTTTGTTGTGACTGTTGGGTTGATTTTATAGGCTTGGGTTCTGTCATATGAAAGGTAGAATATAAATGTTTACATAAAAATATGTGTGAAGCCTTTTACCACCTGACAAGTGGAAAGTGTGGGTTTAGGTGTCAATATTGATTATGAGCTGTGATGTTAGTAGACACATAAAATCAAAATATGGATGAGCTGTGTTTCCCCACTGGGCATCACTTGAGTGATTTTAGCTGTTTCGCTATGTGAAAGAACCTTATTTCAGATTTCTTAAAATGCCACAATCTTTCTTTTTCAAATTTTTACAGCAGCACTCTTAAACGTAACCCATTTATTTCACAAATTGCTGTTGGCATTTTAAAAATTCAAAGTATTTATTCACAGGTCCTTTGAGATGGAAAAAAATGAAATTCTAAACAGGAATGGAGCATAAAGGAATCCATGTAAACTTAGCAATGCTACATCTTTAAAAAGATTAGACATACAGTATTTTCATGACTGTGGACTTAGCTACTAATGTGAAGCCTGGGTTAAGTAAGTTCAGATGTAATTTAAAGGTTTGCTGAACAATTGAGCACATAGAAAGATCCAAAACATCTCAACTGCTGCAGTGCTTATAAAAATCAGTGAAGAGGAAAATGCTGGCATTAAGCAGGATGGTAAATATCTTGCCTGGGCCTGGAGGTAGCTTACACAGCCTCTACATCTAGCCAGCAAAGAGACAGATTGGGTGAGGAAGGGGCTGTTAACATTCTACTTGCTCACTCCTTTGGAAACAATTCAGGAGTGTTCATTTCTAACTAAGGTTTCAGGGAGTATCTCTTCTGCACAGGGAAGGAGTCTTTCTCTGAATCTGTATAATTTTATAGAGAAAAAAGGATCTTTCCTTCCTGGTAGACCCATAGTTTCTGCTGCATGGAGAAAGGACTGATGAAAGATGAAGGTTTGGCCCAGAAGGCTACGTTTCAGTGGTGGGAGCAGTTGTATCCAAAGCTCTATCTATTAGATAGTCCAGGGGTAGGCAACCTTGGCTCTTTTATGGCTGGCTCAGGAATTCTGGGAGTTAAAGTCCATGAGTCATAAAAGAGCCAAGGTTGCCTGCCTACCCCTGAGATAGTCAAAGATTGTGGTGAGAACATATTTCAAAATATTGCCTCTGCCTTATATTTGCAGTTGTATTTTAGTAGAGCTACCTAACTGTTATATTGCAGAGTGCCATAAAATGCTTATAAACATTTCTGGATAGAATGCAAAGCAGCAGCAAAACAGAACACCACTCTCAAGAGACAAATCCCCTCTCCTTCCAATTCTAGCTGGTTAATGGTATAAATCATTCCAGATGGAGGTAATTTTTTTTTAAAAAAAACATAACTGAAACAATTCCACCAAGAAAATATTTTTCCCGAACTACTTTGGGCTCCTCATTTTCATTGTCCACTAGCCATTTATTATTTCAATTTGGGTGGAAATTTTATGAAGCATGCTACTTTATGCACTTGCAAAATCAAGCATCTGTGGCTGTACATTTTGCAAAACCGGGCTGTACATGGCTCTACTTTTAGAACAAGAAAGGCATCTTTGGAGAGCTTTCTTTACCAGCAGCCTTGCACAGATGGTTCTGAATTAGAAACTAGGTTCATTTTGTCCTCCAGATCAGAAATGTTAAACTGTCCTTTCTCATTTGGCAAAAAAATAAAATAAAAATAAAAAAATAATAAAAAAATCTAAAGGAAGCAGTTAATGAGGAATAACAAGCTTTCTTCCAAGGGATTCATGTGGCTTGGTAGAGAAATCATTAGCTTTAGAAATTGCTGTTGTAAATGAGGGTCAAACTACACTTAACTACAAGCAGACTAAATCTTAAGAAGGGCACTTAAGAAAATGTTGCTTTGAGGCCAGTTCACTAAATCTCAGCCACTAAAACCTGGAAACTGTATTGCAAAAAGTGATATGGGACTGACTGTAAATCAACAGCTTCCAGGACTAAATCAATTTTGGGCTGCAATAGTCAATATCCTGTTGAGTTCTAGAGCAGCGTTCTCCAACCTTTCTGGCTCAGAGGACCAATGGATGTGGTGTGTGTGGGGGGCGGGGGATGATTTTATGTGCACGCACATGTGCCCACCATTTCTGCGGCCCAGTTCCAAATGGGCTGCGGCCCAGCATCAAACTGCACGACCCCTCTTCTAGAGTATGGCAGGGTTTGACAAATTTCCATAAACTATTAAAGGGATTTCTTACACATATGTAATTTTGTATAGAGAATTCAGGAAGATTAGGTACAGTACATCTAATTTTTTTTAAATTTATACTGCATATTCTACACTTTCAGATAAGGAAACTCTGTGAAGGTGTCACACACCTAAGGGCAAACTGGGAGTGCCTTTGCTTCCCTTTTCTGCTTACTATCTCTGGTGCAATTAGTAATCAGTTGCTGGGCTCCCACATCATCTTGTACAATAATACATTTTGTTCTATTTTGGGTTGGCATGCTACATGAATTCAGAATGATGATTGTTTAATAAACCATTATTAAACCTTGATTGTATGACTGTGGAATCAGATAAATTGCTACTGCTATTGATTATAAAACTGCATTCCATCTATTTCTTTTCCATCCTAATCCTTTTCCAGGCATTTTCATTTTCACTTTGTGGAGAATTTCAGAGTTTGAGACAGATTCAAAAATATATCCAATTGTCTTGCCCATTTCCTCCTTCTCTATAATTGGCCCATATCTTCAGAATTGTAGCTTTTGCTCCAGCTAACCATTTCATTTGAGATGTGGTCCAAAAATCTCAGAATTGGACCATTTTGTTAACCAGACTTTATTGAAGCTAAACAAAGGGAGACAAGAACATAGTTTATATAAATTGGGTTGCAAAAAAGGCTGGAATGACTGCATGTCAGAACTGCCTGCTTGCCTGCCTATAGAGCAGACATGTCAAACACAAGGCCCGGGGCCTGGATCTGGCCCGCGAAGTGGTTTCATGTGGCCCACAAAGCCATCCTGGAAACAGTGAGGGAACGGCCCCCACTGCCTTGGCCCTGGCCCAGAGACCCTCCTTCTGCCAGAGACCCTCAGATCTGTCCCACTCCTGCTCAGGCCCCCATAGGCACACTTGATGCGAACGATGTAGAGCTGGCCATGCCCACCCAGTAGGCCATACGCAGTCTAGCCATGCCCACCCAGTAGGCCATGCCCACCCTGGCCACACCCACCTGACCCCTTGAGGGCAACCGCAATGCTGATGCGGCCCTCAATGAAATTGAGTTTGACACCCCTGCTATAGAGAGCACAGAAAATGACTTTGACAGAGAAATGCTTTAAGTACTTATAGCTAAGGAAATGGCTCCTGTATCTCTCTGTCATTGTCATCTTCCTTATTCTTTTCACCCGCTCTTGATTTCTTCACATATTGTTTGTAGCTAAGAAATTTGAACTATTGTTCAAGTTATGTTGTGGTTGGAAAGCCTGTAGATCAAGAGGTCAAAAAGAAGGTTCGGGATCACCTGTTAAGTTAAGAGCATTCAGGAATCAAAATGAAGAGATAAAATTTAAGGCTAGAAATAAAGTATTCTTGGATATGCCTCTGACTTGATATTTGATGAAAATTACTCTTACTAATATGAGTAGTTATACTGTTCATTGGTAGTTACCAATGCACTGTGCAAGCAAATAAATGTTTTGGTGTGCACAGGGGAGGCATTGTAGTTGACTTTAATTATTTTATTTTAAACCTCATGTGTCTCTATATCGTTTTCACTACAAAGAAACAATCTTTATAGAAATAAATAACAATGGGTTAGTCTAGGAATTCTCAAACTTTGCGACTTTAAGATGTGTGGATTTCAACTCCCAGAATTCCCTAACCAACCAGAATTCCCCAGGCTGCCAGGGGAATCCTGGGAGTTGAAGTCCATACATCTTAAAGTTGCCACAGTTGAGAAAGCCTGAATTAGTACACAGTGATGGTTGTTTACACCTACAAATACAGAGACCACCAAGAGTGGACAGAAATATGAGTGGATGTAGGTAAGTGGTCCAGCAGAATGACTGAACAGAGGCAGGACACAGAATTAAGAAAAATCTGTTGCTACCTACAACTTTTATTTTTAACAAGAGGCTGAAATCAATGAGAAGAGCATAAGCAAATTAAGTTAAATGAGATTTTATAAGGTTGGAACTGGGAAATACCTTGTGACAATTTTAGCTATCAAATAAAATGGCATTAATTTGTGGTCGATGCAAGTCATACATATTGGAGGGTTAGCCAGTTTTTGCTGTTGCTATTTGCAATCTCTGAACTTGGAAGATGGGGTTGATTTTTCAGAAGCAGCGTTGCAGATATAAGGAATTTTATATTTAAGAATGTATGCATGTCATAAATTGGATAGTAAGATGGGGAACATATAAATTTAATAAATAAAATGAAATAAATAATTGTCTTGGTGATAATGGGGCTGTTCGCACATGTGTAGACCTCAGTAACAGAGCATCGGTTCATGGTTTGAGCCCTAATTGTATATACAGTGCAAATGTGCTCAGTTAAGCAAATCAATATTCATCCCTTCCCATTCTCTTTTATAAATAAGCCTAATTCTCTCCTTCCCTGTGCAACCTTGTCTTGTACAATTATTTATGTGCAGTACTGCCATAGCAAAGGTCAGCAACTATTCATCCAAAGCAGAATGATAGAGTGAATCAGTCAGCCGAAGAGATTTTAAAAGGGCTGCATGGCTGCAGAAAGGTTAATGAACTGATCTTTCACCTTGAGAGATCAGAAGCTATGTTTGATTCCAGACATTGATGTGAACTTCCCGGTTTCATCCTTTTGTTCCATACACTAACTCAAAGAGATCCAGCAGCTGCTCAAGACAGACCTGCAGTTGGGTTAGGACAGGATGGGGGATATGACCCTGAAATGATTGATGCAAGTGTCAGTGACAATAGATACTAGCAATCCATCCTAGCAATACTGTAGAACAAAGACATCTATTGATCTGTTTCCCAGCTCCTGTCCATTACTGAGTTAAAGGTGAATTCATCCTGGTTGGAGGGCGTATTTCCAGCTCCTTTTAAAGAAACATTGGTGTGTCCTCTGCTCAGAAGCCATCACTGGGCCTTATCATTCTGGACAACTTTTGTCCAATCTCCCACCTCTAGTTTTTATGGAAGATGGTTGAATACTTAGAATCATGGTTGAATGGAGTTGTCTTATTTGTGAATATGTCTGCTGTTAAATGCAACATGATTCGTTTTCTCCTCTGGCTTTACTGCTGACTCTTCTCAGCTCACAGGGAAAAGATTCGCCAATCAGAGCACTGCAGTGGGAATGAAATGGGTCTGACTTTAGCAGGAATTTGTCTAGCTTTTCTTAGGCTAGTGGATGACTTTGCTTCTTCTCACATTCTGTATGAGTATCTCTCATTCTTTTAAGGTGAAATAAACACGTAGGAAGACATAAAGGCAGAAACAGACTAAGAGAAGAGAGACAGTTACAATGTTAAATAAGCCTTTGATTTGGTGATTTGAGAATAAGGACTACACTATCATGTTTTTTTAAAATTATGTTTATACATTGTTTATGATCACAGTAAAGCACTTGAAGTGGTATATAGGTTTAAATGCTATTGCTATCAGGCACAGTCCAAGAAGGCCCTCACATTCTCTCCCATACTGCTTTCTCATATATTATCAGCATTGGCATGCTCTTACCAGTTGTACCACAGGCACTATAAAATTCAGTGGGATGACTTTTGCAGTAGTCTGTGCAGCCAAGGGTCCCAGCTGTCTCATCATGTAAGGGCCTTCTCCAATGATGGATATTGACTATCCTCACTGGCAAGTCAGTGTGATGATTGGTAATGGAAGTAAAGTGAATGCTTTGGGTACTGGATTAAACAGTAGCCAATGTGGTCTGGAGCTTGATTTGTCTTGAAGAAATCCCCAGTGACTGGTTGTTATGGCTTTATGGATGTGCAGAGCCTTGGTTATACCAAAACCCAGCTCATTTTGTTAACTTTGTATCTTAGCCTTACAAAATAAAAGAAGGAGCTTTGAGGGATTAGCCAATTTAGTCTAGCAGTTAAGGCCAACGAGAAAGTGAGAGTGTAAAGGTTAGAAAGCAAGAGATCATGAATCCTAGTCCTGACTTAGTATGAAAGCCAGGTGAGTCACCTAGGGGTGTGTGTGTGTGTGTGTACACACACACACACACACACACACACAGAAACACACACGGCCCATATATCATCTTCTTGTCCAATCCCCTGCTCAGGCAGGAAATCCTATATCATTTCAGACAAATGGTTGTCCAAACTCTTCTTAAAAATAAATACATAAATATTGAATGAATGAATAAATGAATGAATATGATCCTTCAGCATATTTGCACCTGGAGGCAAATAGATCTCTTCCACCACTGAAAGAATGCTGCTTGTAAGGAAGAGGCATACAGAATCCACTTTATCAATACTGTCACATTATACAGGGTATTCCCAAAAAGCAGTGTGAGGTTAATTGATGCCCCCCAAATATCCAGTATCCGTGTGTGTGTATAAACATTAAGCCAAAAGAGAGTGGAACTGAGCACCATGCAGTGTTTGCATTCTGGAAATTATTACATCTGGGATTAGCCCTTCAAATTGGATCAGACTAGGATGCCAGTTCCATGTAGATTGGCACTATTTTTTGTCATAAAGCTATAGTAATAGAATCTTGCAAGTCTGAATGCATTTTCCTTCTCCCTCCCTTTATCTTTGTGTGAACAAGAGAAGGAGCCTGCTGAGAGGCTTACTGTCTTTGTCCCAGGCTCAGACCTCTTTCACCTGACGGTTGCTTTGGTATTGTCTCTTTCTCCTGTCTTTTAAGGCCCTGCCCTCTCTACAGTGTGTGTGAGAATGCCGTGGAAGGAAGAGGGAAAAGACATACGCGGGGATAAGCCAAACACTCAAATGTGTTGAGATATAATAAAAATTGGTTTGGAAGCAATGAACCAGAAAACCAAAGATGTAGAGAAGTCTGAGTCATTGAAAGGCTGATGGCATAATGAGGGGGTAAGACAGAGGAGCTGCTCTCTTGGGTCGTGTTTGCAACATCAGTGGTAACTACCCTTTTAGTGGCTAATGACTACACCAGATGCTAAAAACAGCAAGGGACATTACTGGGAGCTGTAATCAAACTTACAGACGTGTTCAAAAGTACATACCCAAAACAGTGATGATCCTACTCAATATTAGCAACATACAAAGGATGAACTTTGAAACTAAAGGAAAAGGGTTTGATTAAACTCTTTGAAAGAAACTTTTGTTTGAAGTTTGAAGGGCAGTCTTTCTTGGAGAGAGCCCCATAGAATTTTTTGTAAATATAGACAGAATCAAGTGATACTGAGTTCTGCCAGATTATGGCGGAAATCCCATGTCTAGTAATATCAAAAGAGGACACAAGGACACTATAGCTTTATTCTTTTTATTTGGATAGTTGAATTTTAGTTGGAAGTTCCCAAACATCCAGGAAGTTAGTGCATATCTGAGTAGATTAGAGACAGTATTAGAGACAGCCTGATGGGAGGGGGTTGGGTTTTTATTACTTTTAAATGCGTTTTAATCTATCTAAGAGTTCTGGGCACTTGTTTAATCTTTTTTAATTTTTGTATTCTGTTTTTTAACATGTATTGCCCTGTTCACCGCCCTGAGTCCTTCGGGAGAAGGGCGGTATACAAATAAAATTAATTAATTAATTAATTAATTCCTTCTACTCATTGGATTAAAAACTGCTGAGATGCAACTTCACATAGATGAGTAGGGGGAATATATGTTTAAATCCCCCCTCTCTCTTTCTCTGTGTGTGTGAGAGAGAGGGAGAGGGAGAGGGAGAGGGAGAGGGAGAAGGGGAGGGGGAGAGGGAGAGGGAGAGGGAGAGGGAGAGGGAGAGGGAGAGGGAGAGGGAGAGAGAGAGAGAGAGAGAGAGAGAGAGAGAGAGAGAGAGAGAGAGAGAGAGAGAGAGAGAGAGAGAGAGAGAGAGAGAGAGAGATCCTATTCCTACTTCTGTCCTGGTTGTTGAAGGGGACAACAGTAGTTAATGGGTAGTTGACATGGAATTAATGACATTTTATTTTACTGGTTGCACTAATAAAAATGTTTTGATTTAGTGAGGACACAATAATTGTTCTTCCATGATTCTCAGCATGTCAGGCCTTTCTATGATGCTGAAGTAAAATCTGCAAAAATTCTTTTATATGTTCTTTTGAACTGTATGGAATTTCTGCAGATGAAAGTTCAAGGCAAAGATTTATTTACTGAAATCCATTTGCAATGCTCTACAATATGGAAGATACATGATACCAAAAGATATTTTGTCTGATTGTAGAGAATTTATGTTTATAAATTCTAATAGATTCCATTCAGATGACATGCCAAGACATAAACCAGTAATGCAAATTACATAGTCTGATTTAGGGATTGCTTGAAGTCAACCAATACAAAGGTTCAGTTTAATGGGGCTAGTCTAGTAAGTTTGAATACTCTTTTATCCTGAAAGATTTTGAAGCCAGATTCTTAACAAATGCAGTGACCTGGTTCGTAAAATATGCTAAAATATAACATAGTTTATTTTGGTTTTGTATGCTAGGTAAATCCAACCACTCTGGTTTTTAAGCCATGCTTTATGTCTTAATAAATTGTATAAACCAAGCAGGTGGCAAATATTTTGATAGACTAATTTCTGTATGTCAGGTTTATGATGTGTTCTGGAAACCTGATTATAAAGTATAAATTATGCCATCTTTAATTGCATGTTTACACAGAGTAAGCTATTACAAAAATTCTAATATAAGATGTGCTTGTATTTATAATCATTAATGACTAATATCCTTTGAGATGATTCTAGAGCAAAACTTTTAATATATTTTAGAATATAAAATAACAGATAATGGAATCAAAAAGCAAATTTGTTTTCATACCATAAAGAAATAAAAGTTATATATATATATATATCTGTTAAATGAGCGACATAACATCTTTGATGACTTATCCTAGGTATTCAATTGTTTATGTTGCAAAAACCAACAAGGATTAATAGCTGAGTAATTATACTCTTAAAAGCTCTGTTGATGCTACATAAATATTTAACTGTACTTATAGACATGACCCATATCTTGGAAGCAAGAGAAGTTGTTTGCTATTAATAGCTGTGCAAACTGTACAATAACTGTGCAAATATTGTAAAAATTGTACAAAATTACTGAGTTCACTGTGCCAAACCATCATTTGTTGTAATTATGATTTGTTGAACAGACTTCAGCATCTAACTTTACAAAACCCAATGTCAAACCAAACATACTATATTATTTTAGCATGCTCTGTGAACTCTCATTTTTAATCCGAAGCAAACTCAACCATTATACTTGGTTTTGAATATTGCCTAATATTGATTTGTCTTAAATGTCTGATCTATTTCAAAAACAGAATATTCTAAACTCTGCTTGAACAGGGACAGAGAATTAGGGTTGCACCTTATATTGGTCAAGACAAGCAAACAACAACTGCGCAGATTGGGAGGCGTGTTTTGCATCTGCTTAATCTGGATGTTTTATTTTGATAGCAGATTTCAGCCTCTGCTAAAAGAATATCTATTTGCCAGTCTTTCTATAAAAAGATAAAGGTTCCCCCACACATGCGTGCTAGTTGTTTCCAACTCGAGGGGCCGGTGTTCATCTCCATTTCAAAGCCGAAGATCTAGCGCTTGTCCGAGGACGACTCCGTGGTCATGTGGCCGGCATGACTAGATGCCAAAGGCGCACGGAACGCTGTTACCTTCCCACCGTAGTGGTCCCTATTTTTCTACTTGCATTTTTACGTGCTTTCGAACTGCTAGGTTGGCAGAAGCTGGGACGAGTAACAGGCGCTCAGTCTGTTACGCGGCGCTCGGGATTCGACCCGCCAAACTGCTGACCTTCTGATCGACAAGCTCAGTGTCCTAACCCACTGAGCCACCGTGTCCCTAGAGTCTTTCTATACTATCTCTCTAATTAATGTCTTTCAAAGCAACTTAAAAGTTAAAAACACAGTAAAATCTTTTAGTAACTTTAGCCTTACAAAATAACACATGATAACATATGTGCATGGGGTTATTTCTTAACTTACTTTAACTAAGTTTAGTACTTTATATTAGATTTTGAGCTGTGGTGGCACAGTGGTTAGAATGCAGTACTGCAGGCTACTTCTACTGGCTGCCAGCTCTTTGGCAGTTTGATTCTCACAGGCTCAAGTATGATTCAGCCTTCCATTCTTCTGAGGTCAGTAAAATGAGGACCAAGATTGTTGGGGGCAATATGCTGATTCTGTAAACTGCTTCGAGAGGGCTGTAAAGCACTGCGAAGCGGTATATAAGTCTAAGTGCTATTGCTATTGAAGGATGGCATTAAAACACTCCTGGGTTATTGCCAGAGATAATGCTTGGTGGAGAAAGCCAAAATAGAATCAAACAGTATTATAGAGTAAATTTTTTTGTCAGATGTAGTTTTCCTCTAGAAACTATTAAATGTAAGCTTATCATCTGCAAACCTCTAATACTCCCAATCCCTTTTCTTTCTCATGGTGTTCTCTTTAAGACTTATTTTTCAGAAGCATCTTTCATTGTGTTCCTCTCTTTGCACCTTAACTATTAACAGTTAATTTTATACTTAGGACACGGGTGTCAAAGTCGCCATGTCACGTGATGTGTCATGATGTATCACAACTTTTTTCGCATTGCCGGAGCTGGGGAGGGGGGGCATGGCCTCCGCATGAGGTAATTGGCCCACAGGCCAGCAGTTTGACACCCCTGCTTTACGTCACAAAAACTGGGTATGACTCTCAGAGAAAACCATTATATAGAGTGCTTAACTGCCTCCAAATTGCAGAAATCTTACTCAACTGGTGATGTGCCAAACTGTTCCCATCTGACTTAATCAACTTTTTCCTCCTTCATCTAATCTCCACAGCAGCTACATTGAATCCCATGTTGGAAGATCTTAAGAGTTTAGATGCTGTGTGAAAGATGATAGCAAAAAAGAGTTTTATTATTCTTTTTTAAGAAGAGTCAGAAAGGATGGCCTTGACACAAGATCCTTTAACAAGCAACATGGATCAAGAATAAGATTCCAATGGCAACTGACTCAGCCTCAATTAAAATTTGGGCACAGGCAAATGAGGAACAAGTTAGTTTACCACAAACTTTGATATTAGGGGAAAGAGAACAGTATTCCTGATTTATACTTTTTCCCTGTTGAAGGAAAGATTGCACTATTTGTTTTCAAAGCCAAACCAAAATTTTTCTGAGTGCTTTTTGGCATCTTTCCAAACCTCTATTTAAATATATTTAATAAAATTAAAAATTCTTCTGCTTTCCAAATACTTATATAAAGTAGCTTGGAGTATATCAATATGATTTAATACCCATATGTTATGGTTTTAGCTTCTCTTGAAAATTATTATAATAAATACCTGAATATTCATGTGATGGTTACAGCTCAATCTTGTGCCTAGTTCAACTCCATAAAACAAAGGTTAGTTCTTTTAAATAAGAAGCAGCAGAATAGACAAGATTTTACTGACACTTAAATAAAGCACAATATATCCCAACTACACAATTTTTTCACCTTATCCCTGTGCAATTGTTTTCATCACATTCCCAATATATGAAGGGGATAGATTTTTAATTTTGTAGACTTAGCTATATCTATAAAAATTAATAAAATGTGTGCCATCCACTGTCCTATTTATTTTACAAATGCTTTTACTGTATGTCGCATTAATTGCATTAATATGCAGCTTATTATGTTATGTGAATCTAGCCACTCTGGTTTGTAAACTATGAGTACAAATTATTTCCCCCCTGTAAACCATGTTTATCATCACATTCGCATTCGAACAATATTATGCTTTCTAATTTGTATGTATACTTGGCAAATTACAAGCATAATTTCACAATTTATCATAGAAGGGAAGATCAATTTAAGTGTGTCACCCGCCCCCACCCTGGTGTTTGCTCATTTCACTGATTTGGTCTTAACTGTTGGTTGAGTGAATTCTTTCTTTTGATAGACCCTGATCTTTACATTAGATATGGACTAGAAGAATACTATTCCAAAGAAGGATAAGAAATTGTATATGGTATGCAGATGATAGAAAGGTTATTTCTTAACTGTGTTTCCTCACTCCTAGCCCTTAATGGATTTCCAAGAGCTTTGAACCTTGATATCAGTGCTAGAGAAATAATAAAACTTATGTGTATCCTTCTCATAATATTCCCCAAGCACTTTTACTTCAGTTCCATTGCTATCAGCTATCCATTCCATTACTATTATATCCTTCTAGCCACAGTCAATTCACTTCTGGGCACCATTGTTTGAGAATTTCAGCCAGCACATTTCCTCCAAATGAGCTATTTCATTTCTAAAATGGCATTTTAGAAATATAATTACAAAAGCCAAATAACTTAGTCATTTTCTGTTTTTGTTCTCAGAGCGTGGGAAGGACAAAGGAGTATAGTTTTTACTCAGTTGGGGTGACATGGCAGATATCTGATATTTCAGGGTAGCCTCTTGACATGTTTTGAGATCCTTGCTAAATGTTCCTTTTTCCAACATTTGCTTTGGGCAGTTGACTAAGCAGTTCCCTTTATTTCTTCTCCTTGATTTAGTTGGCCAAGTACATCAATATAATTTCATGTTTTGGGGTGAATAAAAGAGAACCCCTTTAATGGCAACAGAATAGTTTTCTTGACAGAGTTAAGAAGAAAAAGCAAATCTGGACCCACCTCCTTTCCTCCTGCTTCTTACGTTTAATAGCAGAAGATCAGCATAGACTCTATTATCTCCACCCACTGAGGCATATATCCTAGCATGGCTTTTAATTAACTGCTGAAGTTAATGATCAGGGACAATGGGAGTTGCAATCCAACACACCTGGAGAATATTAGGTTCAGGAAGGCTGCTTCAGCATGTAAAATTTACTTAAGTGTGGAGATGTAATGATGTGAAAAAGTTTCACCAGAAAAATTTCCTCCCATCCTATTACTGTGAAACATACAAGAATATGTTGCAGAACAAAACTTGTATCTTGTGCTTCCATTGTTCTTATTCCATTGCTGGTTCACATCTTAAAATGATTTTTAAAGGAAAAATAAAAACAGTTCCCTTTCTATGTGGCAGAAGATAATAGTGCATGTCTGTCACTAAACTACAACTCCCCTCAGTTCAGGGAACCTAAGCAATAGGATGAAATGTTGAGAGTTCATCATGTCTCCTGGATCCTATAACCAGCCATGCTTAAATGACGAGAACCAGAAAATATGCCCCCCCATCTTAGAGATGGGCAGAAACAATTGGAGAGAGGTAGTTCTGCAAATATTCAAGCCCTGGACAATGAAAAGCTTTATGGATAACCAACAGCATCTTGAATTGCATCTAGAACTCTACTGGTAACCAATGAAGCTCACGAAGTAATTATATGGATACTTGCACTGCTGCTTTCCGGACCAGCCAGAGTTTCCAAATGGTTTTAAAGACAGCAATGTAAAGTGCTTTTACAAATGTAGGATAACTAAGGTCAGCTCTGTAGTTTAATGGGAGAATTATTAAGTACAAGTTTTCTGGAAAGAGCCCCTCAGACATCAGCCCTTACCGATCTGCACTAATTGGAAACCAGCTTAGCCAATCAGGAGTCAGGAATCTTGGCTATAAAGCCTGGAGCCCTTGCTCAGTTGCCTGTGGTCTACCCAACAGACTACTTTTGCCTCTGAAGATGTCAGCCAACATTGCCAGTAAAATGTCAGAAGTCTGTTCTCTGGAATATGGTCACTAAACCCTGAAACTCAGCACTATGTAACAGATACCAGCTGTGAAAGTCTTAAGTAGTACATTGTTTTCTAGACAGCTGACTCTGTTGCTAATTACAGGTACAAGAGGCGATCTCATTTGCTGTCCTCACGAAAATCCAAAGGACAAACAGAGTAATCTGATATCAGCTGTTGCTCATCTACTCTGGTGCTTTTTAATCTTGCCTTAAATCACTTTCCATAAAAGGATTAGCAAAGGCTGAAAAAGGTCATGCATTTTCTATATTATCTCTCAGCCCAGTGATCCTGTAAGAACAACTTGCATGGTTTCATCTCTGATGGGCTTTACTTAATTGTTTATTAGTATGGCTGCTGGTAAATAAATAAGTCATTTGTTTGGCTTGGGAATTGCCCAACATTGCTAGCATACAAAATAATTGATACTTATGTTTGAGGAAAATTATTGTATTGTTTTTAATGCATTAAATATTGAAAGCTTCCAGCCCAGAATGCATTTGTTTCATTTGCAGAACACAAAAATACACATTAAATTCTCTTTGTTCTCTTTTCCTCTGGTGGCGCTTAGAGATGTGAATTCATTTCTTCCACTCTGCGTTTGATCTCTTTGACTATCCTGTAGTTTTTCATGAGATCATTAGCAACTGAAAAACATCCATGGATTTAACTGGGCTCTTTCTTCAGGGTTATCTCTGAACTCTTCTACTTCTAGCCATAACTGAAATGGTATAAATTATGACTATTGCTATTATATAGCACAATGACACTAGAAAACACTACAGGAAGTCCTTGGCTTACAATCATTCAGTTAGCCACTCTGTGAAGTTACAACAATACTGAAAAAAATAACTTGCAACTGGTCCTCACATCACCATTGCTGAATCCCCCCCCAGTCATGTGATCAAAATTCAGGTGCATGGCAACTGGCATGCATTTAGAAGCCAGATTTGCCTATTGTCCATGTGATTCACTGAACAACAGTGGCAAAAAAGTTGTAAAATAGGAAATGACTCACTTAATAATTGCCTTGTAATTCTTATGGTCTTAACTGTGGTCTTAAGTTGGGGACGACTTGTATAAAGAACAAACTGAGATTCCACTTTAGAGCTCAAAGTGGCTTATCAGATCATTTAATCTAGGGATATCATGTTTGGTTGCAGAGACTGGATGATCCATTAGATGGCAGTAAAGAGGTACAGCAAAATCTAATTCTTTGCTATCATCTAGTGGCCATCTGAGTTTGTAACCCAGATATGGCAGTTCTAATCTAGTGTAATTCTCTGACAGAAGGAGAAGAAAATGACTATCACATCCTGAGAAGTGATAACTTTACTTATAAAATGTTCAAAAATGTTTCAATCCCAAGAGAACTAGTCAGACCCTCCTAAGCTATCTTCCTCATCTTAACAAATGCTATAGTTTGACAGAGTTGATAATATTACATGAGGCAGGGATTAAGAGATATTAGGGAAGGAAATTATTAGATTTCTTGTCTCATAAGCCTGGGCAAAGCTATGACATTTAGGAAATTTCTAGATAATATCAGGAACTACCAGTACTCTTCAACTACATAACTCAGAAAGATAGGAGGAAAAAGCATGGAATTTACCAAAGCAATTGGAAGATATTTTGTATGCCAGAATGCGTGCTTCAGTGTAGTTTGCAGTAAAAAAAAGTCATGTTTGTGAACCTATTGTAAAGAAGCAACTTCTTTTATCTTAAGTGTCCATAGAGTTAGGATTTATTGCCATGTCTAGTGTGAAGCCAAACTGCAATGGCATAGTCTCCCAAATGGAGACAATGGCATACACTAATAATCTGAACAAAATGGAGTCAATGTATGCTACTCACTCAACTTTTGGAGATTAGAGCCAATGAAGGCATTCAGTAGATCATTTCACCTAACTGAAAGGAAAAATTAATAATCAGAAAATCTTCATGATCTGGAAAAACTTTACTGTTTGAAATTCTTTAGGGAAGAACAAAGGTAAGGGGAGACACATTAGAGATGTGTAAAATCATGTATGATAAGAACATATGATGAGAGAAAAGCTTATTTTTTTCCTCTCTCAAAGTGATAGAACTGGTGATCACCCATTAAAACTAAATGGGGGAAAATTCAGATCAGCAAAAGTAGAATGTCCTTATTCTAATTTATGCTCTAGTTAAATCATGGCATTTGCTGCCATCAGATAAAGTGATGGCTACCAATTTAGGTTATTTTAAAAGGCCACCAGAAGAGGCTATTGTAGCTACTATTTTTATTTTTTGGCTGTTTGTGGCCTCCTAAATTACAGGCAGCATACCTTAACAACCAGCTGCTGGGAAGAGAATGGAAGAGAATTGTTACCCTGCTACTCTTGCTTGCAAATTTCCTGCTTTGCCATGCTGTGACAAGGAAGGCAGAACTGGATGGGCTGCCAGCCAGGAATATTGTATTTTACGTGCCTGGCAGATGAGTTAGAGGAGGAGCTGTAGCTAACCATATTAGAAGGTGGGACTTGAGTTATCCTAGAGCAGGGATAGGCAACCTTGGTTCTTTTATGACATGCTGGTTCAGGAATTCTGGGTGTTGAAGTCCACGAGTCATAAAAGAGCCAAGGTTGCCTACCCCTGTCCTAGAGGAATCTGATGGCATAAATTAGGTACATGCAGATAGTATTCGATATAAGGGATGTGGTGGCTCAGTGGGTTAAGACGCTGAGCTTGTCGATCAGAAGGTCGGCAGTTTGGCGGGTCAAATCCCGAGTGCTGCGTAACAGAGTGAGCGCCTGTTACTCGTCCCAGCTTCTGCCAACCTAGCAGTTCGAAAGCACGTAAAAATGCAAGTAGAAAAATAGGGACCACTACCCTGGGAAGGTAACAGCGTTCCGTGCGCCTTTGGCGTCTAGTCATTCCGGCCACATGACCACGGAGACATCCTCGGACAAGCGCTGGCTCTTCACCTTTGAAATGGAGATGAGCACTGGCCCCTAGAGTCGGAAACGACTATCACGCATGTGCAGGGGAACCTTTACCTTTACCTAGATAGTATTCGAAAAGAGGTGGTACCAAGGAGTGATGGGGAGCCCTTGGCAGAGGCAAAGCCAGTGCTGTGCAAATACTGTTGTAACTGAAAATGTACACGGGTCTTCCCCATGTAAGGTTGCATTGTACTGAGAAGAAAAAGTAACATGGCCACCTCTTCCATTAAAATGCTAAGGCTGGAAAATAAATTTAGCAGCTCTTTTCTCTTTCTTTCTTTCAGCTTTATTAGGGTGACTGATTAAGCCTGGTATTATTTCCTTGCCACTTTTGTCAATATAGAGTAATGACCAGGACATTAGCCCAATTACTAATTGTGATTTTCATGCTTGAACTGATTCCACATGACAGTCAAATTCCACCCACCTTCTCCCAGTCCTGTGTTAGTGACTTCTTCTCATCCGCACTATATTTACAGACAGGATAAAGCCAAGGATCCTCCTGAATACCATATCTCTTCTAAAATAAAAAGTACTAAGCTGAAAGGCACATTTTTCACCTGCTCTATCAAGAACACCAATTTTCCACGGTGGAGAGAATTATTTGTCTGCCCTGCATGCACAGAGAACTTGGCAGAAAACAGCTAGCATTAAGACCTGGGAAAGACTTGGCCAAGTTGGTCTTGTTTTGTGCCTATTTATAGTAGCTGCCTTTCTCCTCTCCTTGTCATTCTTTTCTTAGCATTGGCGGGAGAGGTACAGCTATCAATTATCCATGAAGTTAATGACAATATGAGCAAACTTTAGCAAAGCAGGTGCTCAGGGAAGAGAAAGGGACCGGAGGGAAAAAAGGAGTTTAAAGACGACAAAAAAGTTGTTCCTGGCCAGCAAGTACTGTAGTTATTGATTGTCTATCATCATTACCAACTGAGGCAATGTCATTGTGACTTTGTCCAGTTTTAATTCTTTCCCTGGGCCTCAAAATTGCTCCCATTATTCTTGGTTAGGAAAATGAGATGGTTGGGAAGATCTCCTTCCAACTTTTGTTTTGCTTCTTTGTCTGGCATTACCTTTACATTTAGAAAAGTTTGCCAACAATTGCTAAAACATGTCATTCAATTTTACCATGCTGCTTTTGGATTTTGTTCTAGCAATCATAATTTTCTCTCTCTCTCTCTCTTTCTGTCATTTCCTTACTTTAACTTTTTGTCAGAAATATAGCATGTAGTCTTGCAGATCCCTGGATTCACAACTTTCTGCGTTGCTTCCAAGGCCTGCTAAATACAACTAAATACAAATAATTCCTTGGATTGGCTGTTGTTATGATTTGTACTTTGAACTTGACTAAGCACTTATTTCTTTCAAATGTGGTTTATTGAATAAGGCACTGTGGCTGATTCCATTCATAACCCTAAGGCATAAATTGTTGTTTATATAAACAAAACATGGAGAGCTATAAAAAATATTAATATTAAATAATTTGCTTCTCAATATGGTAAATAAGAATGTGAAATATATTTTCAGAAGAAGAAACTACAGTCCAAGCCTACAAAGGCATCATCTGGGGACATGTATATGTATCTGTGTATGTGTCAAAGATAGTACAGGATTAAAGCCCCACCCCCTTTTAAGGACAGCTGAAACAGGATGGGGCTTCAACGCTGCATCATGGCTGCCATTTTGACTTCTTTGACACCTCCCCACCGTTCCCTCTAGGAATACAATAATTACATCAAAAAGGAAAATCTGGGGGAGAAAAAGCAGTCTTTTCTTTGCCTCCTGGTAATTCGTGGACATTATTTCTGCAATCTTGGCAAACAACAGAGAAGTGATGTACTATTGATTTCTTCCAAGGTATTTTTTTTTCAACTTTCCAACTTTCTCCTAACTTCAGGCAAGAGAGACAAGAACTAAAGAACTAAACAGAACTAAATAAAATTAGCAACAGTTCTTAAATGATTCCTGCATGGCCATAAATTACATCCGTAGAAAGTATTAATAGAGATTTTAAATCCAGCTACCTCTCAGTGGCACTGTTAGGAATGTTACTGAATCTGCTCATTCATGCATCTGCATAAATCTATAAATTTATCCTGCAAATACAGGAACATTGTATTTGTACAGTACATTGTACATCTCCTTGGCAAGAAGCAAACATTAATGTTAAAATACCAATAGTTAAAACAATGAAGTTTTATGTTATATGAATGTTTACAGAAGAGAAATAATTAATTACAAGGAATTATATGTGAAAAAGATGATCATCAATTGGTGAAGCAAATCTTAGAAAGCTACAAGGAAAATTCTTCAAATAAGAGCCATATGAAGGAAGAATGGACCGAGCTGTAGGACAATGTTATAAAGTTAATAGATATTTGTTTTTGTTTCAGAGAAAATGGAACACAGGATTTATTTCCTGATTGGTAACAATCATATATCCCAAGTAGCAGAATGGCTGATTTCAAAAAATGAAACAGAATCAGATGTGGTTAGTAAATCCCAGGTGTGGGGGTGTGTGGGGGCTGGAGGTGGGCAGACCACTTTGTGCTGTTCCCAAGAGAATTATCTGGTTGTGTCCATGTGGTCATCAAGAATTAAGATTCAAAGAAGACAACTCTTTCTTTTTCTCTCCATCTCTTTCTCTCTCCATCTGAATTGACTTTCGACACAAATAACAATGGTCTCCTGGTTATGAATTAATCAGCTCTATCTAAATAATCATTATATTACAAAAATATATCCAATAACAGGGATGCTGGGAACTGTAGTTGAGCAAATCTGAAGGATAAGAGTTCATTCCTGTGCTAAGAAGATGTCAATAGCAATGAATGTAACAAAATTATAACAATATTGTGCCTTAGATTTTCAGTAACAGAAATTAGGTCTGCTGGGAAAAATTATATAAGCAATCAGAAAAGGCAAATTAAACTACTGAATATTGGTTTAATATTGTCATCAAACATTGCCTGAAGGTAAATATGCAGATAATTTTGTAATTCTTTCTTAGAAGGAATTTCCAGGAAGTAATGATGAAAATAGCACAGCAGCCCCAAACAGTAGCAGAATATCCCTATATATTTGCATATTTAGCTTTTGAGTCTTTTTGTATTACTGTAGCTTTTGTTAACAATAAATTATTATTTGCTCATGCTTAATCTATCAGCTTTTCTTGGCATGATGCACATTTTAAAATAATCAGTATCTTTGAAGGAGTTTAGGAAAGATAAGCAAATGGAAAGATCCTGCTCAGGCAGAAATACTGTGACAAATTTTGATGACTTGGAAATAATATTGGGTGGGTGGGACTCGCAAGAGATCAGAGCTGGAGGAGGTAATGAAAGATATTTATTGGCCAGCTTTTCTTTTGACAGCAGCTCAAGTTCCATTACCATCTGTTACTGTAATCTAGTTTTCAAGTGAAGGATTGTGACAGTTGTATGTTTTCAGGCAACACGCTTTGGCCTGCATCAGTTGAAAAAGAGATACTTCTCAGCCACCGATTCCCTTGCATGCTCTTTTATTTTTTCCAAAGCAGGCTGCAGATATTCCCTTGGATAAATGCTGAGAGTTGCTGCTGATCCAAAGTGGGGAGATTAGAAAGGAATTCCCCAAGCCTTCTGATTTTCTACCACTTTCTACTTTGAAGGAATAGGTTGTATAGATAGTGGGGACTTTTTCCCCTCCTCCTTCTGAATCCTTTCTTCAAAATATGAATGTGATATGCTTGAACTTTTTTCAAAAAAATGAAAAGAAGCAGAACAATAGTCACTTTGCCATATTGAGTTCTGTGCCTGGCTGGTAAGTATATTCCTATCTCTATAGTGCAGGTGTATGAGATTGACATCCAAAGTAGGGGAAAATGGCATGATCAGGTGTGTGCATCCTTACTGTCCCCTGTAATAAAGGTGCCCACAATGGATTCCAAGCATTTTGACTATTTTGGCTCCCAATAGTTTTTTCCCCCTTCTATTTCTGCTTAATGGCTTGCATGATTGCTAACACTATTCAGAACTAAAGGATCGATTGTTTCCTCAAAAAGGAAATAAATAGAGCAAAGCTTGTATTCTAGGTACAGGTGTATTATGGGGTAAATACCAGCATTTTAAGAGAAAGGAAATTCTTTTGGGGGAAAAAAGGTTCAGTGGAAAGGTTTAAACAAATACTACCCAAAAATGATATCAAAATAGCCAATATTTTAGGGATGTGTTTTAGGGATTATTATCCAAACTTTTAAAATTTTAAAATAAACAAAATTGTTTTCAAACCTATGTACATTTTCACATTTGACCCAGAACCTCTTGTTCTATCTGATGTACACTGGTAATACCAATATCTATCCCCTGTAGATAGATCATCATAACTGTAGTTTTCGTCTCCTTCCCCTTCTGTACTTTACCCAGACATAACTTTGCATCCAAATGTTAGTTTTTCCCCCAGTGACTGTTAACCATCCTTTCCCAGTCTGATCTGGTGTGATTACCAATTATTACAATTATGGTATCTTGGTAGTTGATAGTCCCAACAATATTTAGTGTATCTAAGGAGATTAATCTTGGTGAAAAAAAGCTGGAAAATTCCATTGGAAGAGGCTGTTTTAAACCACAGAAGAGTATTTGTTTTTGGCTTGCATATTTGCACATGAAAATTGATTCTGGGAGAATCAAATGGATGGAAATAATTTTGAAGTAAATGAGTTCTACAGAATACTTAAAGCATTTTAAGCATTTTTGTTTAAAAGAATAATATTCCGCAGAACTCTTGAAAGTGTGTGCTTCAATATAGATAAGACAGGCAGACCAATTTTGATTTAAAACCTCACAACTTTACACTTATGTGTGATAGATAAGTTGCTTTCTGGTTTTTTGGATTCAGAAACTATGCTTAAACTGTAATCCACAGTTGAGAGTCCAGTGTTTGGATTCACATGATAAACAAAAACTAGACAACTCAAATTTTAATTTACTATAATTGACAAAGAGTGATTGGCCCCAACTTAGGCAGGCATTTGAATACAGTGCTTCTATAGATGAAACAAATTCCAGAACTCAGTGAGAAAGTAAAGTTAATACTAATTTCATGTTTGGACCCAAAAAAGACTGGCTTGCAGCATGAGTCCTTATGGAAGATTCATACAGCAGCACAGAGTGCCTATTTTACAAGTCTTGTTTGTAAGACTTGAGCTTTTATTTTTATTTGTAACATTTGAGCTTGTAAGCTGAGTTGTAAGTCTAATTAACAACTTGGACGATCAAGATGAACCTCTAGGAAAAAAAACCAGGAGTTTTTTTCCTGGAAAATTGAAATTACATTTGTGTTTTAAAAAGCCACAACCAACAGTTTCTATTTGCTAATAAAATAACATGCCCGTGTCTTTTAACTTTAACACACTAGATGTTGAGAGCTTGACTGAAAGGAGACTTTTAATCAGTGCATAATGTTCTGGGCCAGTGTTGAATTGGATACACCTCCATTTTTGGATTGGGATAAACAATTTAAAAAACCAGTTTTGTTCTCCCTTTACATATATCAATGGATGCTTGTTCTGAGTTTGGGAACTGTAGTGTTGACTTTACTATGGAACAGTGTTTGCACATGCACATTCTCCTGGGTTGAAGAATCTGATTGTTATCACACTGTTTCCCCCCCCCTTTCTTTTTCCTAGTAAAGTATGTTGTAAGATTTGGAAATCTCAGAGTAGCCCCAATAAATCAATGGGACTGGTTGATCTTTATGCATCTCTTCCACAGAGAATAGTGTGAAATAGCTGAACTATAGATGAGGCAGTGTGATATATCCTGACTACCAGCAGCTGTTCCTGATGACTGGAAATTATTAATATGATGCCAAGTTTCAAACAATAACCAGGAAAAAACCTGGAATGCCTGCACAAGAGATTCTTCTTTTGAAGGAGATGACTGCTGAACCAGGAATTGGGTTTTCAGCAAAAACAAATGGAAGTTTCTAGAAGTAATGTAGCATCTCGAAGAAAGATGTCTCTTTGTAAGGCTCCTATTCTATATGTACAATAGTATGGTTCAATCATAAGGGACGCGGTGGCTCAGTGGGTTAGGATGCTGAGCTGGTCAATCAGAAGGTCAGCAGTTTGGCGAGTTAAATCCCAAGTGCCGCGTAGCAGAGTGAGCGCCTGTTACTCATCCCAGCTTCTGCCAACCTAGCAGTTCGAAAGCACGTAAAAATGCAAGTAGAAAAATAGGGACCACTACGGTGGGAAGGTAACAGCGTTCCATGCGCCTTTGGCGTCTAGTCATGCCGGCCACATGACCATGGAGACGTCCTCAGACAAGCACTGGCTCTTTGGCTTTGAAATGGAGATGAGCACCAGCCCCTAGAGTCGGAAACGACTAGCACGCATGTGCAGGGGAACCTTTACCTTTACCTTACGGTTCAATCAAAAGGTGAAAAACACTGTTTGCAGGGAACAATTTCCTTTTTCAGTAAAAACTAGATCTCTATTTGAGAAAGGAATGCTGGTATGAAAAAAAACTATGTTCCTTTAATAGCACCTTCAATGACGTTGAATACAATCTGTGCCACAATACTAGCAGTTCCAAGGAATAAAAAATAAGGAGGCAAGGATGGCTTTTCAAACTAAGTTTGCCCAGACATCCCCTTCCCATTTGCATCACTGGTTGTTCTCTCTTGATTAAACAAAGACAGATATAGCAAAACCACATATCCATAAGTTAATGTTGTCAGGGCAACAGACATTTGTCAGTGACTCATTGTCATGATTACCTCATTTTTTTGAGATAGGATCAACTGAACTAGCAATACTGTTACTTCAGTGCAGAAATCTCTTATAATATGAAAAGGAAATCTCCACTTCTCTGGCATGCTTGGCTTTGCTCATCTTTCCTCACAGCTGAAGTCACTCCAAAGAAATGCAAAGAGGGATATCTGACTCTGAATTTTCCACCTCTCTTGAGAGCTCTTTTTTTTTGCTTGTCTTAGAGAGAAATCTCTTCCAGCTCTTTGAAGCTAGACCCCTGTTGCCCCACTCTCAGACCAGACTCAGCCTAGCCAAGCTTTGTTCTAGTAGTGGCCTGTTGCTCTCTTCCACTGAGTTGAACTTGCTGTACTGCCTCAAGGAGACTGTTGAGTCTTACAGAAGCTGAGTAAAATTTTCAATAGATTGCCTTCTGGGCATTCTAGGATAGACCAGCATTCCTGGTTGTCTGAAGCAGCCTGGAAGAGCCAAATACAGTATATTCATCTGAACATCTGGATCCAGAATCAGGCCAATAGCATCCCCTTTGAAGAATGATTCGCCAGCACAAGAATTATGGTTTCAGGAGACCAAGGCACATTTTGAACAAATCCATCCAATGAATACTGGCAAGCACTTATTGGTAGGGACCTTCTTCCTTGCCTTCCAAATGTTGGTGGATCAAGAACCAGAATTTGTGCACAAATGGGACAGGATCACTCCATTAGTCATCCATCTAGAAAAACGTTTTGAATTCTCTTTAAAAACATAATAAGATAAGGTTTTAAAAATTGGAAACTAGAGAGAACAAGAAGGACCTGAAGGTTAAAATTAAAGGAGAAGAATACTCAAGCATGACTTACAAAGAATTTTAACACTGCACATTTTGAAATATGTTTTTGAACAATGAATCCAGAAATTTGAAAATCTGATCTGAAAATGGATTTAAAAATGACAGGCTAGAAGAATTATATGGAAAAAGATGCTATGCTGGATATATAAAAGAAACTGGCAGATATCTTAATAATTAAGAGATTTACAAATAACAAACCAAAAGAGTGACATGGATAACTTTCCTATATTGGATTTACAAAAAAGGCTTGTTAAATTTGAAGAATTTTTTGAGAAAGGACAAAAAAAAAGGATTTCTAGGATATTACCTGAAGGGACTAAAGATTAAGATTATTAAAGGTAAAAGGAAAGAATATAAATTGGGTTCATTTGATCAAGCTTCAAATAGATATATTGTTATCTCTGGTAATCCTTAGTGGATTTTTGCCAACAGCAAGCCTGATATGATGAGGTTTTAGTATATATTTATAGATAAAAGATGGGATATGGGAAAAAGAGATGAATTGCTGTATTTTGAGAGAAAGTGATAAATTACTAAAAGTGTTTATACCTGTTATGATGAAGGAGAAAGTCACTTCTTTATATATTGCTTTTCTTTTAATGTACTGTATTTCTTTTCTATATTTCTTTCTATTTTTTCTTTTCAGCAGCTTTTTTATTTTCCTTTTTTGGTTTATATTAATTTTTACCTTTGCAACTATGAGTTCAAATAAAATTGCTATTAAAAAAACATGTAAAATTTCTCTCTTTGCTATGCTGAGACTGTAAAAAGCAAGTAACTTCTCTGAAGTTCCGCTTTAAAGAATAGAATTCCATATCTCTATATGAAAGTATATTTCTTCACAATCGTCTTTACAGCCCAAGAAACATCTAGGATATTTATCATAGCTACCATACTTCTGTGGGCTGCTTCTTACCCAAATCTGACCTAAATCTTTCTCTAGCTGTGTTTCTTCACCTTGTCTCCCAAGGTCAGTTTAACATACCATTGCAGTGTGCCTGAAAAGGGATTGTGTGTGTATACACACCAATAAGAGGAACATATAAAGCAATATTGGATTCTACCGCTGATATGGTACCACTCAAATAATATTCCAATTCGCACTCAGGTTTAGGACCACAATTGAGACCTGGATTTTAGTTGCTAAGTGATGCGTTCATTACATCAGTTATGTGACTTGATCTGATTTTTATCACCATTTTTACATTGTTATCAAGTGAATCATGTGATAAATCTGGCTTCCCCAATTGCCTTTGCTTGTCAAAAGACAACTGAGAAGGTTGTATATCATGTGATCACAACACGCTACAACCATCGTAAATGTGAGCCAGTTGCCAAGCACCCAAATTATGATCACATGACGGCAGGGGTGGTATGATGGTTGTAACCTTGAGAATAGGTTGTCACTTTTTTCAAGGCTGTTGTAACTTCAAATCATTGTTAAATGAATGGTCAAAAGTTGAGGACTATCTGTATTCTCAAGCTGGAAGGACCACTTTCCCCTGCCACTTTTCAGGGTGCAGAGGACTCTGTAATGTGTAAATGATATCTAAATATTATCAGAAAGCATCTTATCAGTTTAGTTAAGTGTAGTTAAGGCAGTGGTTAGGAAACAAGGAGACTGTCTATTCTAGTCCTGCCCTAGGCATGAAATGTGGCTGGGTGACTTTGGGCCAGTCACTGTCTTTCAGTTCACAATGTCAGGCTTGGGCAACAAGCTGGTCAGTTAATTTCTGTTTCAATTAATGGATCAACATTCATCTGACCCCCAAAGCAGATCCTGCATCTGCAGGAAAATGCTAGGAAGAATATATATATATATATCAAGAAGCATCTGTTTTTCTTCCTAGCTGCATAGCTTGACTTTTATTTATTTTGTTCAAGAGCAAGAATGACAGTTCCCAACTTGCTTTGCTAAAGAGACACCGATGAGTGGCTACCCTTTCCCCATTTCTTTAAGATCAGATTGGCATTTACAGACACTGAAATCATATAAGCTGTTTGAAAACGTTATTCTTAGTATGGGAAAGCTAGGATAGGAAGCCAAGTCAGCCCCTATAGCATTCTAATTCAGACTCAGTTCTCTTATTATGGCTGCAGCTGATTGAAATTGTAATCTGACATATCCCTAGTTGGGAAAGGAGATCTTCTGTCATTAGTTCTTTATGTTTAAGTGAAATGCAACACGTAATAAACTGTATGTAAGGGAAACTTTCCAACAAGAACATCAGTGTGTGATGAAAAGTGGATAATTTTTTAGCTAGCCCTGACTCATATGTATACCTTCAAAGCGTGCCTCCAAATGCCCTCCAGGCATATGCCAGTAGTCACCAAATCCAATGCGCAATTGCAAGGCCCTCAGCTTCATAGACATGTGAAATAAGGCATAAAATAAAATAAGGCATGTTAGAAAGGCATAAATAAATGATCTATGGCAATACACTCGCATCCACTGATCAGTAGGTTTATGAAAGCTTTATTAAAACCATCTATTAATTGCTGATCAACTATGAATGTGCTCTTAGAAATGAGATCTTCCAAACAAATGTGCTGTCTTAAATAATTCAATAAGCAATAAACAGAATTAAGAGAACCAGAAAGCAAAGAGATTGGTAGAGAAGGTTGGATATAGCTGAGCAACTTGTAAGAGACAAGCCAAGGTCTCTTTCTCAGGACAACTTGCCTTTTTTCCAATGCCCAGGCCATAATTCAGCTTTGCATGCTAAAGCACCAAGCTTAATTTATGGAGTCTTCAAGGAAGGTTGGAAAAACAGCTCCATGTCAACTTTAAAAAGTTACTTCTAGACAACCTCAGGGCTGGATAGGCTAGTATCACTAATTTTCCCTAAATATTAATTTTATTCTACAACAACAACACTGGGAGGTGGGTTGGGCTGAGAGAGAGTAACGGGCATAATATTTCTCAATTAATTTCCATGTTAAGCTTGGTCTTCCCAATATTAGCCCAACACCTTAACCACTAATACCACACTGGTATCTTGCTTTATCTCAGTCTTGTATTGTTCTGCTCCACTCATTTATTTTGGGAGACAATCCACACAACACATAACTCCAAGAACAAATATGGCCCTCAGCCCGAAAAAGAATGCCCAGCCTATATTTATTCTAATTTTGGTACAGTTGAATTTAGCTTTAGAATGAGGACATATCTATGATTTTTGTCCCATTCCATAAATCAAGACTGGGGATCCACTTGTTCTATCACGTTTTCCTGAGGTTGTTGAAAATGGATTGTTTTGAATGGGAATATTTGTCAAATTCAGTCTGAGGGGTATAATTTCTTAGACAGGTAATGTGAATTGTTATTGATTAAAGGGTCTAAGATAAGGAACACCAGGGGCATTATTCAGTTACAGCATAACATATGGCTTTCATTTTGGATGATGAATGGTAATAAAACTTTAGCATCTCCCAAGTTGAAGTCAGAAAATATTTCTTCTGAAAGCAAGATAAATTGGGACAATGGGGATTTGTATACTTAAACCAGAAAAGGGATTTTCCCTTGCAACTATGAAGGAGGTATGGGTGCAAAAACATCTGGAAGGGACAGGTCCAGCAGGCAATAGGAATAACCCTAGCAACAGAAGGAAGAGTCACAATGAAGTCAACAGTTAGATGAAAGAAATCTGAGCCCAGGACAGAAATGTAATTTGAGAAAAATTCTCTGTTTTTTTATATCCCGCCCTTCTCCGAAGACTCAGGGCGGCTTTCAATCTAAGCACAAATCAATGTGCTTAGCAGTAGCCTTCATTCTATGTATATGCCTGCTTATTAGGGCTTTCTCCCCCCCAAGCGGCATTATTACAAAGTCAGCTTATTGCCCCCAACAATCTGGGTCCTCATTTTACCTACCTCGGAAGGATGGAAGGCTGAGTCAACCTTGAGCCTGGTGGGATGCGAACCTGTACTAATTGCAGGCAGCTGGTGTTACTTAAGGAGGCATTAGCCCACTGCTCCACCAAGGTTTGACCCTTCCTAGTTCTAAGAAAGAAAGAAAAAGATAGACAGGGAAAGAATATTTAGAGTTGCAAGATTCTGTCACTGTAATTCTAAAATAAAGTAGTATTAACATTCATAACTGTGACATCCCAGCCTCGTCTGTCTTGAAGGGGTTGGGTGCCAAAAAAGTCAAGATAATGTAATGATGTGCCTTCTTCTCTACAATAGATAAGCCTGGATTTTTAGGTAATATGCACATTAAATGAAAAAGTCATTTTCATGTTAAGTTGTTCTGAACCAGTATTTTTTAGGTATTATAGATTTATATTACCTCATAATTACATCATCTACCCACCTCACCAATTTTTCAGAGTCTACCATTAACTCTGAGGGCTTCTTATTGCCTAATTAGGGAACAAATTGGTATGTATCTAAAGTAAGCTGCAGGATTGGATGCAAAATTCAACCAGCTGTCATTTTGGAAAAAGACCCCATACTAAGTGCAATTGCTTTTGATAACCCATTAGGTACCCTGAATGCATATGACTTTCTTAGGAAGCCATGGGTCTTTGAGCTACCGTTTTCCCCAACAGGGCCTCATCAATTGCATCTATGTGCCATCAGGCAGCCATTGTTGAAAGAGCTGCTTCTTTAGAATTCAGTAGCTTCTGTTCTTGAAAGAGAGTGCTGGTGGGAAATTACATGCGAACGTTTTCTAACTTTTTGATTTATCATGTCTGCGCACTGTGAGATGCTCTTTGAATTACAGGGTAAATAATTCTCTCACAAGAGCTAGAACTATAATTTAGAGCTAAATGGAGAGAGTGAAACTGAGGTAGGCAATCTCTCAAGTCAAAAAGTTGTAAAATGCCAATTGGAAGGTAATTGCTAGGTGCTCAGTGGTTGGATTTACACATTTAGGGATGCAAAAATCCTAAATCTAATTGGCCATTAGATGGCAGCAAGGAGTCAAACATTTCTGCATTAGTTTGTTTGCCATCTAGTGATTATCTGTATTTTTGCAGCCCAGTTATACAGCCCAATCCTACATATTTTATACTAGGGAGCAGTTGTGAGAACTTACTGGTTTTTGAAACAAGTGAAAATGGTGGTGTTTAATAGTGTACTTCTTTCCATGTTTTATATGAAAATGAGAACTTTTTTCATTTATACAAGCTTCTGATAGTACAAAAGCAAAGCTATTATTATTTTTTCAGCTAAAGTTTACAAGTACAACATATACCATCAGCTAATGGCTTGACTATCCATTATGAATTATGTCCCCTCTCCTTCTCTACTGATGTTTATCAGTGCGCCTGTGGCCGGTATTGAAACCTTCCCTGACCCCTGAACTCTAACTTTCAACCTTGGAACAACCCTAAGCATACTTAAGTTTACAATTTGCTAATTTCAAGTACCTATAAGGTCCCCAACTGAAATAATGTGATTCTGGCCAGCAGGCCACAAAAATAAACAATCCAGTGGAAACCCCCCCAACCATAGAGCATTAAAAATAACCCAATATAGAAGATGATGACTTTCACTCCTGATCTGGCAGAGACAGTGTCTGGGCAGGGTGCCCATACTTGAACCTTCTCCTTAGTTGCTGCCTTCTTGCAATCTGGGGCCAAATAGTGCCTTGCTTGCCATTGCAGCATTGGCACCCACAAGTCAATGGAAGTTACCAGGATGCAGTGCTGCTTTGTCTCCAGGCAGTGACTATATCACCCAGTCAACCCAGCTCTGCTATTGTGTTCACAGGCTGCATATCAAAAGGAGGGGAATTTTTATGCTGTTGCAAGCAGGTCTTTCATTTTGTTGGAGGGCTTCCTCAGATGGATAACTACCGTAGTTATCCTTGCTGTACAACATCAGCAACACCCAAACAGTATTCATGTGTCTCAATGTGCACAGTTTTGAGTCAGTTTTCTTGGCGAGGTTTTTTTGGAAGTAGTTTGCCCTTGCCTACTTTGTAGGATTGAGAGAAAGTGATTGGCCCAAGATTACCCAGTTGGCTTTGTACTTAAGGAGGGACTAGAACTCACAGCCTCCTGATTTTTAGCTTGATGCCTTACCCATTATGACAAACTGGCTTTTTTGGTAAAGCATTGTGGTCATGGAAACAGACTAAGAGGATTTTATGAGACCCATACAGTATGCTTTTGAGACCCCCAACATTAAAACAGGATATAATTGAGCTCCGCCCACTTCAAAGTGAGTGGAGTGAGGGTAATATATATATATATATTTGATTTGGTTTAAATTAAATAGAAAATCCATTCCATTCTGATAGTAGGATTATTCCCCATGTATATTAAATTTTACTTTCATATCAGAGTTTGATTGCAATATTTGAAGAGGCTGTGGGGACTAAAACTAAGGAAATTTGAGGTTCAATTTATGCATTTTTGATTTAGAGAGCATGTATGTTGCTCCCTGGACATTTGCTAGAGATGATGACTTTGCTACCTGCTTGTATATAAAAACAGCAAAAATAATTCTGTGTTTTCTTATTTGAATGCAAATTAAGCCTTATTACTTTATGTATAGAAGGGTTTTTTTACTGTTGCTTAGGAAAATTGAGAGAATTTAGTACAGTAATAGAGAATTGCTAGAAAAGCGTGCAAGTACTGTATATTTGCTGCATATTACACTCTCCAACTCCTACCACCCTTGACTTTTTCTACTTTTTCAGGAATATTGTCAAAGTTAAGAAACTTCATGATACTCAAGTTAGAAATAAATCTGCAATTCTCTTCTGTTTTGATACAACAAGATCTTTCTGTTGTACTTCAAAGCTGCATTATGTGTATTTTATCCCTCTCTAAGTGTTAATGTCTTAAATGATACATCATCAAAAAGCTTGTAATTTATGTTCTTTTGTCTCTCTTTTGTACTGCATCAAGTACCTAATCATTAAAGTCATTGCTGTTAAGGAGTTAAGTCCTTATTTCCATGGAAACACCATTAACACTGCCTTAGAAGTTAAGATGTGTTGTATTTATCTGGCAGCATTTGGTGCCTTATTGGACTAATCTATAGAACAGCAAACAAACAATAGGGGGGAAATGGATACTTTTAATATTTTTGTTTTGATACAGCAAACGATGGTTAAGGATGAGTCCTTCGGGAGAAGGGCGGTATACAAATTAAATAAATAAATAAATAAGTAAATAAATAATAAATGTGACAATTTAGTCACTAATGCTAAATTCATCTATAAAATGTCTTTCTAAAAATATCTCCCTGTCACCCCCCATTAACCAACAATAAATATTCTAAAATAATAATGAATTGATTTGTAAATAGACATAAATGACTCAAATGGGAAAATATCTCATCTAAAAGAGACATTCCATTTTACTTTTCTCTCAGCAAGTGAGGTTATTTTTTTCAGATCACCGCTTCATCTTTTTAGTCATTATCGTAACTTTTGCACTGTTTTATTCATATGCCAAACTGTGTAGCATGTACACACGCACACAGTTTTAACCATGAGATTAACTAATAGCTCGTGCAGAGAATGAGAATGGATTACATGCATTCTCAACATTGAAGGACAAGAAAAATAGAAAATCTTTGGACTTTTTCTTTTTTGTTCTTAGTTTAAACTATTCTTCCAGTGAGTGGGATGATTTAACCATTTTTAGAACCGGTAATCCAAAGCATTAAACAATATTTACAGTATTTAATTTATATAGCCACCATCTCACAAAATGTGAATCTGGGAGCATATAATAAAACCAAAACAATTAATAAATATACTGTATAAAACTTATTAATTTTTTTTTAAAAAATCTCTCTTGTTCTACAACTTATAGGACCTAAGAAAGTTTCAAACTTCAGTCTAAAGGCTTCCCAAGAATGAAATATACAGTATCTTAAAAATATCTGTTTACAAAAGTACTGTATGTTCATGGGAAGGTGATCCTGCTATTCCTTATGGATGAGAATTCCACACAGATGGAATCAGCAATAATGCTAAAGACAGCAAGTTACAAATGGATGAGGCTCGGAGCCATTTCTCCATCATACCTCTAGATAATAAAAAATAATATCTTAGAATACAATCCTAAATACAAATATTTCTTCCAAAGGAATTTTATGGCATATGCTGCAGATACTTCACGACTGGCTAAAATCTACTTTCTTCAACACCCCGTGTCCCTTATTTTTGCTTAAATTCCATTGAAATACATTATGGCAGAATTACACACAGGGACACAAGACTTCTTTTAAGTATAGTGTGCTGAAACCGGCCTTGACATTTAAACATTTTTTTTCCTGTTTCATTACTCATTTTTCTATCACTCTGAAGCTTCTGGGCTGCCCACACTTCTAAATCTGAAAAGGCCCAGTGGGAGCTCTTCAGTAACTTCAGGAATGCAGGAGTTCATTGTGAGATGATTATAAAATGAGAGGCAGGACATTCACACCTACAATCTACCCACATTGTAACTGAAGAATTGCCAAGCAGACCACACTGTATACCTATGGCTTCAATGCAATCTCTTCTCTTTTGAAATAATTTCTAAACAGAATTTTCTTTCACCAGATTGAATGAAGACCGGTAGAAAATAATGTCAGATAGGGGTTCCCCCATTAAAGTCTAGTTTAATGGTAGAAAATCTTGGGTTCAGTGTCAGATGTTTCTAGTGAAAAGGATTTCAGGTACTGGCAATTGGAAAGACTGTTCTATCTTTAGATCTGGAGCACCACCATAATTCAGAATAGAAAATTTTGGGTCAGATACATTTGAGCTGGCAGAAAATGCTTTCCCTTATGTATTCATGACTTAAATCAGGGGTCCCCATCCCCTGGTCCATGGACCACAGCATGACAGCAACTGGTCCACACAACAAGCAAAGCCCCATCCATTGGATTCAGGCAGTACACAACACCATGCATTCTCCAGTCCATGGAAAAATCTTTCTCCACGGAACCAGTCCCTGGTGCCCAAAAGGTTGGGGACCTCTGACTTAATTAACTTTTAATAATAAAATAATAATATTTTTTGCGGCACCTTGGAATTACTTTGCAGTGGCACTGAACGAGCCAAATCAGGAAGAACTGAACATATGCACCCTGAAAATGAAGATGTAAGCAACATAGGAAAATCTTTGGAAAGTATCCAAAAGTAAAAACTTTTGTGCAGATGGCTAATCTCCAGGTGTATTCCTACATGTGGATTGAAAATTCCATTCATCAGACCAGCTTATCTTTCTTTCCTTCCTTCCTTCATGAAGGTGCTTTCTTTTGGAACAAAGGTTTAACTTATGCAAGTTGTATCAACAATTTGATCAGTAACAAAGCAGTCGGGGTATAATGAAGCAATTTAAACACACTGGCTGTCGACTTCCGGTGGCAACGCTGCGCCGATGGCGGCTTTTCATGGGCTGCCCGTCCTGAGGCTTCGTTAGAACCGTGGAGACGGTGACAATCAGCTGTCCCGTGGCTCGTAAACTTCCCCCTCGGGAGAAGAGGGGGAGGTGAGCTTTCCTTGGGTAGAGTAGAGCTCCCCAGGACCTCCCAGAAATATCTGGGGGTTGGAGGGTGACAGCTCCCACGGAGCCCGAGGCTTTCTCCAAGTCCAGGACGCCTTTGCTCCGGGTTGCAGGGGCAAAGCTAGACGCCGCATCCACATCTGTGGATTATTGTGATTTGTGACTGATTTGAAAGCAGACAGAGCTGATCAGGAGGAGCTAAATTTGCAAGTATTTAAAACTTTAACTCGGGGAGCATTAATCTTCTCCACACCTTAATTTGACTTTGAAAGGAAAAGATGGTGCAGAAATGTTTTTCTTTTGTTTTTTGAAAGAATAAAGCGTGAAGAAAGAGTTATATTTTGCTGAAGTTTAAATAATATATTGGATTTTTGTGTATTTCAGAGGTTTTTTTAAAAAGTTTTTAAAGATTTTTTTTGGGGGACTTTATTTTTATTTTGAAGTGCAGAGGGAAAGTGAAAGTAATAAGAGAAAGTGAATTGTAACAAGCGGGGAAATGGCTTCAAGATGGCAGGCAATTCCTGTTGTTTCTAAAGGTTCAATTTCTTCTCTTGTAACACAGCCTGTAACGCAATCCACTTCAAAGCCCAGATCCCCTCCACCTTCTCCTCCACCTCCTGCATTTACACTTAAAGACCTGCAGGATACTTTGAAGCTTCAAGCACAACAAACAGCCCAACAAATAAAGGAGGAGATGGCTGATCTTCTTGAGGGTAAAAACAGAGAGATGAGAGAAGACATATTGCTTGCACTTCAAGGGCTGGCCACACATATTGAACGTTTAGATGACCGTGTGGATGAGGTTGTGGAAAACAGTGAAAAATTAGAAAGTAGAATTGCCAAAGCTGAAAATAAAATTGACAGAACTGAGGATGAGGTGACTATCTCACAATATAGAGACATGGAATTTGCTCTGAGAATAAGAGGATTGAAAGAGAATCCATGAGAGGATTTGCAAGAGGAGGTAGTAAAAGCTATAGCTCCCATTTTGTGATGGGATCCTGAGGAGTTATCAAAGGAGATGGATAAAATATTCAGGGTTAACTCTTGGATTGCGAGGCAGAAAAATTTACCTAGAGATGTGGTGATTTATTTTTCTAAGAGGTCACTTCAAAATGCAACTATCCAGGCCTTCTATCAACAGAGATTTCAAATTACAGGTCAAGATATTATAATTTTGAAAGAAATACCTCCTAAAATTTTGAGACAAAGGAAGGATTTTGGTTTTTTGTCTGAGGAGCTTAAAAATCAACAGATTCAGTTCAGTTGGGAGATACCTATTGGAATAGTGGTAAACTATGCAGGGACACAATACCGACTTAATACGATTACAAAGGCAAAAGATTTTTATACTTATGTCCTGAAAGCAGGTTCACCACCATCTCCACAATTTAAGAGAACAGAAGAAAGTTTGGAAGATAAACAGCAAGTTGAAGGTGCAACATCACAGTTTGCTGGAGAAGTACAGCTGGTTGAATCTACTGAACAGATTTTGGCGTTAAAGGGTGATCCAGAAGAACAGAGAATGACGCGGGCTGCACATAAACGTAAGGAAAAGGAGCAATTGAAACAGAAGATAGATTCTGGGCCTATAATACAAGGCCCTGTTACAACGGAGCCGGTGGGAGGGGTGCGACTGAAGAGACCAACTGCAGATCTCCAGGCAGTGTTCCATAGGCTTCAGGTTGCTAAGAATGGCGATAAAGCTTTTGATATGGAATGTTAATGGCCTGAACTCACCGCAAAAAAGAAAGAAAGTATTTCACTACTTGAAGCAACATAAAAATGACATTGTTTGTTTACAAGAAACTCATATTTGTACAAAAGATCAAAAGTATTTGATTAATTCCCAGTTGGGATTACATTTTACAGCATCTGCCCCAGATAAAAAGAGTGGGGTGGTTATCTATCTAAGAAGAGACTTATCGGCTAGATTAAGTGAGTCTGATCTACAGGGAAGATATGTTATTATTGAATTAGTGTTACAAGGCAAGAAAATTCTTATTATTGGATTATATGCTCCTAATCAACAGCAAGGAAAGTTTTATAAGTTTTTACATGATAAATTAACTCAACTGGATTTCAAATCTGTTATTTTGATGGGTGATTGGAACGGTGCTTTGGATTCATGCAAAGACAAGGAGGGATCTTTTAAAAATTCTCCTAACCATTCTAGATTGCCTAAAGCTTTTTTTGATTTGAAAGATGACTTGGAATTAAGAGATATTTGGCGGGATCGGAATTTGGAGGGCAGAGATTTTAATTTTTTTTCGGACAGGCATCAATTGTTTTCTAGAATTGATTTTTTCTTAATTACTGGTGATCTTATTTCCAGGGTCAAGAATGCCAAGATTTTTCCTAGGACATTGTCGGATCATAGTCCTGTATGGATGGAGTTGTTCAGGGAAGATGGGACCAGAAGATCTTGGAGATTGAATGAGAACTTATTCAGATATGATATGCTCTCAGAGAAATGTAGAGATTATTTGAAAGAATTTTTTTGTTTTGAATATGCATAAAGGTACACTGAGTGAAATGGTTTGGGATGCTAGTAAAGCTTATATGAGAGGGGTTTTGATTCATATGAATAACGGTCATAGGTGTAAGCAGATGCAAAAATGTAAAGAATTGTAAGAAGAGATTAAATTGAAAGAGAAAGCTCTTATTTTGAATCCATCAGACAAGAGACTAAGGATTTCAATAAATTTGTTGAAAGAGCAATTTAATATGTTACTGGCGGATCAGGTTGCAACTAACTTGTGATATGCGAAACATAATACCTTTTAAAATGCAAATAAGCCTGGTAGGTGGTTAGCTTATCAATTAAGGAAAAAACAGAAGTTATGTACTATAGAGAAAATAGAATACAAGGGTAAGGAAATATATCAACAAAATTTGATTAAAAAGGCTTTTTTAGATTTTTATGCAAAGTTATATGCTAGCGAGAATATACAAGCTTTAGATATTGATAGGAAGCGCATATTCCTATGCTTTCACATGAACAACGGGAAGGGATGAATTGTCTAATAACTTCTGAGGAAATTATTTCAGCAATTAAACAGTTAAAAGTGGGTAAGTCTCCTGGTACAGATGGTTTATCAGCAATTTATTATAAAATTTTACTTGTAGAGATGGTAGAACCTTTAAAGGAATTATTTAATAATATCCAGGCTGGAGGGGAAGTGCCTCCGTCCTGGAGAAGGGCTTTTATATCACTGATCCCCAAGGAGGATCAAGACCTTACCCAACCTAAGAATTACAGACCTATATCACTTTTAAATACAGATTATAAGATTTTTGTAAAAATATTGGCAAATAGATTAATGAAAGTTTTGAAACAAATGGTTCATAGTGATCAGTCTGGATTTATAACTGGAAGATATATGAAATATAATGTAAGACAAATTGTAAATTTAATAGAATATTTGGATAAGAACAACCAAGTATCTGCGGCATTGATATTTTTAGATGCTGAAAAAGCATTTGATCAGTTGAATTGGCAATTTTTATTGAAAGTTGTGGATAAGATGAATTTTGGGGATAAATTTCTCCAATCTATTAAGGCTATATATCAACAACAATTGGCACAAATTATAATTAACGGGGGACTAACAGATGCATTTAAAATTGAAAAAGGTACAAGACAGGGATGTCCCCTGTCACCATTGTTGTTTGTCTTAACATTGGAGATTTTATTGATTAAAATTCGTGAATCAACCAAAATAAAGGGAATAAAGATAAAGCAGAATGATTATAGGGTAAGGGCATTTGCGGATGACTTGTTTGTTACACTATCTCAACCGATTCAATCGGTTATAGACTTGATGGAAATTATAACTCAATATGGGAAAGTTTCTGGTTTTAAGGTAAATAATAATAAGACCAAAATATTATCTAAAAATATGACCATGAATGAAAAGCAAATGTTAGTAAAATTGACAGGTTATGAAATAGTTAAAAAGGTTAAATATTTGGGAGTATATATTACAGCTTCTAATGCAAAATTATATAAGAATAATTATGAGATGTTATGGTTAAAAGTACAAAAGGATTTAAATAATTGAAAAAAATTACAATTATCTTTGCTGGGGAAAATTGCAGCTGTTAAAATGAATGTTTTACCAAAGTTTCTCTTTTTGTTTCAAATGATACCTATTTTGAAAAAAATATGCTAATTTGGATGAATGGCAGAAGGGTATTAATAAATTTATCTGGGCGGGGGAAAAACTAAGAGTTAAACTTAAGATTTTAAAAGACGCACGGGAAAGAGGAGGACTTAAGGTGCCTAATTTGAAACTATACTATGATGTGGTGGTTTTAACACTGGTTAGTGATTGGCTTAATTTAACAAATAAAAGAATACTTTATCTTGAGGGATGGGACTTACTATATGGGTGGCATGCATATTTAATATATAACAAAAAAGTTGACAAGGCATTTAAATCTCATATTTTAAGAAGTGCTTTATTGCGTGTCTGGAAAAAGTATTATTATAAGTTGAATTATAAAATACCAATTTGGGGGATTCCTGGACACGCGATAGAGGGTGTATCTATGGGTGTGAATTTGGATATGATTTCCTATAAGGAATTACTTAGATTGGTAGGGAATGATTGGCAATTAAGGTCATTAGCTGAGTTAAAACAAGAAAATATTGTACAGTCTTGGTTCCAGTATACTCAATTGCAAGTTAGGTGGAAGTTAGATCAGAAGGTTGGTATTACATTAATGGATGAAAATTTGGTAAAACAGATTAAAGATCAAAATCGAGCACATATAAAGAGAATTTATAATGCTTTAATAGAATTGCATTCAGAAATGGAATTAGTTAAAGAAAAGATTGCATGGTAAAGTGGGCTCAAAATATTCAAGAACCGATCCCATTGGATATATGGGAGGTAATTTGGGTTAGAAATGTAAAATTTACTCAGGCCCAAAATTTAAGAGAAAATTTTTATAAAATGTTTTATAGATGGCATCTGGATCCTAAAATGTTGTCTTGTATGTATCCTAATTTACAGCCCAAATGTTGGAGATGTGGTAGTTTGGATGCTACTTATTTTCATATTTGGTGGACTTGTAGAAATATAAAAGCTTTTTGGATTAAAATTTGGTGGAACATTCAAAAGATTTTCAAGAGAAAGATAAAGTTTACTCCACAACTATTTTTATTGGGTGTTATCACAGATTGTGATACTAAAGAAATTAATTTGATGTTGAATTTGATAACAGCTACAAGGTTATTGGTAGGGCAATATTGGAAGAAGGATTGTTTGCCTACTATAGAGGAATGGACGCTTAAAGTGTCAAATTTAGCAGAAATGGCTAAGATTTCTGCTTATTTGAAGGATCATTCACAAGAAAGATACATTTCGGTCTGGAGAAGATGGATAGATTATATTCAGAATAAATATGGGACTAAAAAGTTCCATTTAGCTTATGAGTAAATTTTAGATTGTTATAGTTTATTATAGTGGAAATTTTTCTTTTTTTATTACTAGCTTTAATTATATGGTATTATTATTATTTTTAGTATTAGTATTGCTTAATAACTTGGATACTTTTATCTTACTTGTATTTATGTTATAGGGGAGTTAAAGCACATTATGAACTTGGTTATCTATATAGTTGGTTAATGTTAGTTAGATTATGATTATTATATTTGTAACTGTACTCAGCTCTGGGAAGTGGGGGAGGGGGAGGGCGGGTTTAAGGGTGGGTTGGGAAGGGAATAATATTGTAATCTTTATAAAACTTTTCAATAAAAAAAAGAAACACACTGGCTGTCAGCCTTTCCTACTGTTGGGCTGGCTTACAAGCGATGGCTGTATTTAGAGATTTGTGATAAAACGGAATTACAATGCCATCAGTCTTCCAGATTGCTGGTTCAAGAGCTACAGTGGGGAGTCAGAAAGAGTGAAAGTGCAATTCTCAGGTTGACTTTGCGACCCTCTTCTAAGATGGCTCATCAAGTTGTGTCATATGAAAGCTTATGTGGGAGATAAATAGGCTTGACATTTACATATCTATTACAGTTTATTTTTACCTCCAAAGCCTTTAATATAGTAAATATATAATTATCCTTCTGTCATCATTTAATTTTCAAAGAAAGTCAGCCTACGTTGTAAAATTGTAGCTGGAATCAGCATGCCAACTTTAACGCAATGAGAGAGTGATCTAAAGCACAGATAAGAAATATGTAACAAGTCTCCACATCCATCGCCATTTGCCGTGCGGATTGAGGAAACTATTACTGGTCTAAGGCTGCCCAATGAGATTCATAGCTTGAAATCTTAATTGGAATAATTCCTTATCAGGGATTGTTCAGAGATGAAACAGTGCAGAAGAGATAAAATGTCTTACAAGTGAGAGCCTCTGAATCACATGTACTATGGTATTTTGGCTTTTGACACCTGATCAGCTGACCACCTTTCCATGATTCCTGGAAGTTTGGACTACTGTGTTTACCTATGCTCCGATTTAGCTTTGGACTCTCACAGGGGAAGACTTTAATTCTTTAGTGTTGCTAGTGTGTATACGTGTTTCATGTGTGACGTAGTAGTGCAATCTTATGAAATCTTCCTCAGAAGATTACCTCACAGCATTTGCTAAGGGTGAGAACACTCAGTGTTGCAGCTTTAACCAGATAAAGTGGGTGCAGTAAAGAGGGTGTTTCAAAGTCTCCGGGTTTAAGCCTGATCCTGCCTCTCACTCAGTGTGAGAGTGAGGATAAATAATTCTGCTTTGAGCTTCATAGATAGAAAACAGTATGCTGGCTTGATCAAAAGCCAGATTCAGGAAGCAGATGCTAATATCCTAGGCTGTTTTGGAAGGAGTGGTAGTTGAGCACATTATGTCAATACCATTTTGCCTACACAAAGAGCTTCATGCCAAGACTGACTCATTGTGTTAGTCCCCACCCTTTAAAAATACACAGGCAGCCTAGTATACAGAAGGTGCTGTAGGAAGTGAGTTATTCTAAAAAAATGAAAAGTAACCCACCCCCAACAAAATCAGAATGGTCATACTGAAAATATTTTACAGTTAAAATGTCAAAAAGATGATGATATTCAGTTAAATGAAAAGAGAATTGCAGAAAAAATACCTAAGTTAATCCAGATGCCTCATTATAATTATTAGTTGGCTTTTTTATTTTAGCAATTAATTTGGTAATAGAAGAAAAATAGATTCATCTCTTTCAAGCATACTTTGTACTTATGCATGGCAATTTGTGCTTCCCTGGTGTACATCCAAATTTGGATTTAAATACTGTTCCATAAAATAATGAATGTGCTTCCTATATATACATTCTAATTCATTTGAAGCAAAGTAACACCTCAAGAAATTCCATTGAATATTCTTCTGTAGTTGTATGCTGTTTTGTGTCTTATTTTTTTTTAATCAAATTTTTGGTTTGCACAAAAATTTTCAAGATTTTTCATAAATATAACCTAAATTAGATTTTTTTAGATTTCCTTCTTGAAGGAAAGTACCTTTATCCTGACATTAAGGACTAAGTTTCAGAATTCACCTGGAGCATCTTTTTGGCTGGTGTTCACCATTCCACGTGAGTGTGGACTAGATATGTGATCTGGCTAAACTGTAGATTAGGTAGATTTACTTATCTAAGAGGATTTTGCAATGCCTTTTGGATATTATTCTCAATTTTACATATTCTGTCAAAACCTATTATAGACTTGCAATTCTGAAAAAATGCAAAATGGTTTCTCTGATTTTCACTCTGGTATCCTTTGAGAGCTGAGCTTGGTTGCTGGAGAAGCAAAAGTGGCAAAGGTATTAACTGGACATTGCCAGTAGCCATGATGTTAGTGGAACTATCAGTGGTTGGCTTCCCTCTTGAGGTAATAGTATGTGAGAATGACTTTGGGAGACAGGGGGAAGAGTCATAGCCAGGGTAACTGTCAGAGAAAAGGCAGCTTAGTCCTAAAAAAAGGCATGGTGAATGTCCTAGAAGGGACCATCGCTAATTTATTGGGCTGTAAAGTCAACAGGGTTTGACCTTACAGTGCAGTAGAACTAGGCTATCTGGTCATGCTTCTTGTCTGGACTACCTTGCTAGATTGACAGTTGGGAATAATTCTTCCGTGCTTCCATGTCTCTGAATCTCATGTACTTGGCTTTCTAACACCAAATCAGCTGACTATTTTCCATGACTCTTGAAAGCTTGGAGTATTCCTGGGTTATGTCAACCATGCTCTGCTTTAGCTTTGGACACTCACAGGCAAGACTTTGTTTTTTTGTTTAATGTTGCTGGTGTGCATGTTTGCTTTTACACATTATTACTCTATCTGCTGAAGCCTGTAAATGCTTGCATGTTTAGCCTGAAATAGGTCAGTACTTTACTTTCACACCATTACAAAGAATTCCCATACCTCAGATAGGGAGAATGGCTTAATCCTGTTGTCCTATAGAGATTACTAAGAATATGAAAGGAGGTGCAGGGAAAATATTTCAGTCTATCCTATTGTAGTTTTGGTGTTCGAAATGTAATCTTGAATACTGTTGTATAAAAGAATTAACCTGCATATATAAAAAAAGACAATATATGTAGCTTAGGGTTGAACTGTGGAGTACTTGGTGCTCTCTAAGCTTGGCTGTTTGGTTGCAGACATTTCATTAGGTAACATCATCAGTGCTGTGATGGGTAATGAAACAGCTTAACATTTTTCATTACTGCCTTGTTATTTGGCAAGAAATGTCAAGTGAAGAGGCAATGAAGATAAAGTAAAAGATCTGACTGTTAGTTAAAAATAATAATAATCAGGAGACCAGTTAGTTAAAAAGTGTCAAGAGAACAGAATTTGGATAACTTGTATTAACATGTATTGTCCAATACCTGATGTCTCATGTGGGTGGCCTCAATCCATATTACTGAATTGTTGTATGAAGTGCTAAAGGGCTCTCTTAAGTCTAACCAAGCAAACAGCAAAATATGTGACACAGCCATTAGTGGCTTTAAACCAGGGGTGTCCAACCTTGGCAGCAAGGCTGGCTTGGGAATTCTGTGACTTGAAGTCCACAGGTCTTATAGTTGCCAAGGCTGAACACCCATGTTTAAACTATGATTGACTGTTTTTTCTCCAGTCTGGTGTCTTGTAATTGAATTGGATTTCTGTGCTCATGATCTTATAGGCAGCCTGGTCAAAAGATGATATATTTGGTGGGAAGTAGGTTAGGAAAAGCTGGTTTGTGACTTACTGTTGTGTGGGCTTTATTTGATGAATCACATTTAAAGAAACTATGAAAAACTATAACTGTGAAGATGCCAAAGACTTTCGTAAAGCTGACAAGTGAGAGGATGACAGCAAGATGGCCTGATTTTTCTCTATGTATTTGTCCTGCATATCATTAAGTTCAAAAGAGTGAAAGTCATGCCCGTGAAGACAATTTTCTGTCAGGGGAACCTTTGGAAATATCAGTTGAAGGTTTACCCTTTGAAAATTGAACCTGCTGAATAAACTAAGTAACTCTCCAGTCACTTAATGTTGACCTCAGACCTCTGTTATTCTAGGTAGGCTGTAGAACTACTTCTGTATATTTTCTTCTGTATATATTTTCCTTATTTCTATTTGTAGGAAGTTTTTTTAATATAAAATACATTTAAAACCCCTCTAGGGCTAATGAGACTATTGCTGTAAAAGTGGCTCTGGTTGTCATGGCAACTGGATTTGGCAGAGATCTTTCACATATGCATGGATCTAATGGCAAGGAAACTTCTAGCTTTCAAAAACTGGAGACGTCTAATGTGTCCTAATATAGTTTTACACAAAAGGGATACTATATACTATTTTGAGTCATGTTTTTATAATGCTTCTTTAGTGCAACTTTAGTTAAATTTGGAGTATGAAGAAATAAGGAAAAGTAATGAAGAATTAGAGAATATGTCACAGTGAATGAGAAATTCACTGGACTACCTCACTGGGTTGACATCATTCTTGCATATTGGTGTGGTCCCTGTCTTTTGAATATATTAATCAACAGCCTACTCCTACAACTTCAGAATTTTTAAATAAATGAGAAAGTTATTGCCTGAACATGTGTGCTTGGTTACCCCACTTTATACATGGGATGATTATACTGTATATATTCTGAATATTAGAGATCAGAGATTATTTCATTTAATTGTAGCCATAAACTTTATGAAATGAGTATCAATAAGGTTATGAATTTGGGTATCAATAGCTTATGCATTTGGGGGGACACCTACCTGTGCCAAGACCTTCTCTGTAGTATAAGGCAATCTTTGGTTAGAGCCTTGGTAGAGGCAAAATCATATGAATCATTCAGAACATTCATTTTTTCATCTCTCTGGGAGTTACTTGTAGATCACCTTCCCTTTTCCTTTTAGAAGATGCCGAGTGATTCTGTGTCAGAAAAACTATCACAGAAGGAGATAGAGAAGAGGGCTGTGAATGTTATGAATACAGTACTTTTCTGGCATACATGAAAGCAACTTCTTTTTTCAGGTTTCTGTGTGAACTTACAAAAATGCAGTTGTTTAAAAAGTTGTATTAAATTTAATGCATGCATGTCCTTAGGGAGAAGGGCGGTATACAAATCAAATCAAATACACTCACATTCTTATGAGACCCAAAGCATTTCTTCTGAATCTATTTTTGAAGCATGCACAACTCTAGTAGGGAACATATTTTTCCACTTTCTGAAGCCAGTTTAATATAGTGGTTAAGACACCACGCTAGAAATCAGGAGATTGTGAGTTCTATTTCTGTCTTACGCACAAACCTAGCTGGGTGACCTCGGGCTTCTCACTCTTTCTTGGTCCCAGGAAGAAGACAGGCAAACCACTTCTGAATATTGGGTAAGGACTTGTCCAAACACACAAAAAGCTTAAGAATATAGTAAATGCAGAGTGTGCCATGTGGCAGAAAATTTACCAAATACAGAAGCTACTATTTTGAGGTGAACAAGTGTATGACAGAGTTTTGGAAACTTTGCAGGCTAAGAATGCTCTCAGAAATTCTGATTGATTCAGTAGATTTACGGTAGTTGTTCTTTCAGGTGGGAACTGCATTCTTCCATCTATGGGTCTGATGAGTTTCAGATAGTAGACAAATTTCATACCTACATGTATACATGCATATATTTATACATACATTTTGCAAATGGTCATAGTTTACTTTGTAAGGAAATCAAACTCAGATAAGCACTATGCTGCTAGAATTTAATGGTCCTCAGAGAAGTTAAGGTATATACAGTATAAAAAGTGAATAGGATATGGAAGAATGTTTATTCTAAAAATATATTAATTTGTCCCTATGTTAACCTTCCACCTTGTGGTTTCCTCCATATGTGTTATTTTTATTCTGGAATAAAGCAAAAATTGTTAATAATCCCAGGAGTTGATGTTCAAATGCTCCCTATTTAAGCAAGGCTGTTCTAGATATATCTCAACAAATATTGGCTGATTAGTAATGACTGATGCCTGACTAACCTCCCATTCAGAATGTCTGGTTTCAGTTCATGCTATTAGTAGTTATCATCACTTAAACCACTGGAGAGGAAGAACGAGCATAACAAAAAGCAGACAAGAACTCTTCCACATGTCTCTATTCAGTTCTAATTGAAAAGCATCCTTCTGGAACAGCATTTGGCAAGTCTGTGGGATTCGTCTGATGTTAACTATTTGGGCAGTAATTTCTTGATTGGGAGGTGGAAAAAAAGTTGAACACATAAGTACATGAACCAAATCGCTTATAAACGTATACAAATTTCACCTAGAATAGTCAACATCCACACATAAATATCAACATATCTAATTTTAGACATTTATTGCAACCTTTTCCTTTCTTTTTAATCCATTAAATAATAAGAATTCTTGGGAATAAAAAATAATGTGTATAGCCAACAAACAAAGTAAAAATTATTAATGAATCTATCTAACACAGCTTCATGAAAAGGATTTCCAACTTATTATAATCTAAAACTCTGAGCATGGGAGGAGGATTCTCTTTAGCTGATTCTGAAAATATAATAAAAGTTGGTACCAGATGAAGTCCTTTGATGGAGCATCCTTCAAAAAACTTCTTTGTTTTATATATATCATTCTACTCCATAGATCTAGCTTAAATAGAAGTAATGCTGAGTAATCAAAGACTACTGAAGCGTTCATGTAGGTATACATGGAATGAAGCATTTTTAAAAAGATAAAATGTGAACAATGTTTGGCTATTAAGACATTCTTCTGTATTACAGCTCCCAACACTTATTTTACTTTAGCTGAATATTGTTTATAAGAGTTGTTGGAAAACATCAGGAGGACTTCATGTCTATCCCTTTAGGAAGGTCCAAGCTTTTAGAGCTTTAAAAGATCACAGTTAAAACCTTGGACTAGACCAGGGGTCTTCAAACTTAGCCCTTTTATGACTTGTGGACTTCAACTCCCAGAATTCCTCAGCCAGGCATGCTGGCTGAGGAATTCTGGGAGTTGAAGTCCACAAGTCATAAAAGAGCCAAGTTTGAAGACCCCTGGACTAGACTGACAGATCAACTCTGCATTTATCCATCTCAGTAATTAACCTAGCATTTTTGTTAACTAAAATTTCTGAACTATTTCCAAAGGGATGTCCCATATACAATGCAATAATTCAACCAGGATGTTTCCCAGAATGATTGATGTCCAGATGGAGTTGCAGTATTGTATTGCATCCCTTGAGGTGCAGAAACTACCTGCATATTTATTGACAATGTTGGATCCAAGAATATATACAAAATATATGCGTACATATATGTGTACATGTACATATACATGTATAGATACCAATAGGATTTTTTTTGAGGCATCTGTAATCTAGTCTAGGCTGACTGGTATTCTCCTACTCAACAACAATATGTCCCAACTACACTTCAGTTTATTATACCCCAAAATAAATCCAGGATATCTATTACTTCATTGGATTTATGTAAGCAATAGAGGCAGAATGAGCAGCATTTATATATTGATAACATCCCAGCCCACACCAATCTATTATTTTTCACATAGTTCAGGTGTTTATATTTTTTGCTGTGTACGCTATATTAGTTCTTAATGCGGGGCCAATGATATTATTAAATATATTTCATCTCAATTTGATTGACATTTAATTAACATATAAGGCTACTGTGATTATACACCACTCTCAGGTTATGTATTTAATTATTTTTCACTTATATTACATGAAAAATAGAAATTTTATAACAATTTTTGAAGGGCTCTAGGGATTGTACATAGCCTTAATGAATTTGATGCACACCTTTGATGTGGTTGGCCAATGATTATGTTCATTACAATGCTATAGAAATAATGAAATAAAAAGTGACTACAGCCAGCCTCTTATTCATATGCTAAAAATAGACAAAACATATCAAGGAAACAATACGGGGATGATGGCTGAGACTACATGGGCTAACCATTTTGAAACTAAGAAAAGGTGGAGGAAATATTAAATCATAAAGACATTGAGAATGAAAGTTTGAAGGAGTCTATTTTAAAGTGGAAAGAAGTCAAATAGTGGAGATATCAGAAAAAAAAGTCTTGGTTCAGCTTTTATTTAATTTTTGCAAAAGATGATGAGCCCCAATGCTAATTGATTTGAGAAATGTGAAAAAAGAAGATAATGCTGAATTGGAATGTAAATATCCAAAATGTAGGTAAGGAAGCATCTATAAATAAACAGTTTCATATTGTTTTACTGTATTTGCTGTGGTTGGCAGATGATTACATGTTTCCTCAGTTTTATCCTTCAGAAATAAAAATTGTAGAAAAGAATTTAGAAAAAAGAAAGGGAAAAATAGTCACATTAATGTTGCCAACAATTATCTTTAAAAAGAACAGGAAAGGGAAGCATCATATATATTTTACATTTAGTATACAGGTAGTCCTCAACTAAAAGGTAAAGGTAAAGGTTCCCCCGCACATGCGTGCTAGTCGTTTCCGACTCTAGGGGCCGGTGCTCAACTCCGTTTCAAAGCCGAAGAGCCAGCGCTTGTCCGAGGACGTCTCCGTGGTCATGTGGCTGGCATGACTAGACGCCAAAGGCGCACGGAACGCTGTTACCTTCCCACCGTAGTGGTCCCTATTTTTCTACTTGCATTTTTATGTGCTTTTGAACTGCTAGGTTGGCAGAAGCTGGGACAAGTAACAGGCGCTCACTCTGTTACGCGGCACACGGGATTTGACCCACCAAACTGCCGACCTTCTGATCGACAAGCTCAGCGTCTTAACCCACTGAGCCACTGCGTCCCTTAGTCCTCAACTAATGACCTCAATTAAACCCAAATTTTCTGTCGCTAAGTGAGACATTTGTTAAGTGAATTTTGTCATATTTTACAACCTTTTTTTGCCACAGTTGTTAAGTGAATTGCTGCAGTTGTTAAGTTAGTAACATGGTTGTTAAGTGAATCTGGCTTCCCCATTGACTTTGCTTGTGAGAAGGTCGCAAAAGCTGATCACATGAACCAGGGATGCTGCAGCTGTCATAAATATAAGTCAGTTCTCAAGCATCTGACCACATGATCATGGGGATGCTGCAAAGGTTGTAAATGTGAAAAACAGTCATAAGTCACTTTTTTCAATGATGTTGTAAATTTGAATGGTCACTAAATGAACTGTTGTAAGTTGAGGACTGTATTAAAAGGCACCAGAGATTAGTCAGAAGTTTCTGTCAGAAAATAAAATCTTTTTTGGGGTGGGTGGGTGGGGGTGGAATGAGTAAAATAGATATAAACATAGGAATATATATGTCTTTCATGGAGCCATAACATCTGATCTAGGACCTGGAGCTGTGCCTTTTTGTTTAAGTAATTGTAGTGACAATTCAAACTGTTCAGTCCGAAGACTCTTAAATGTTTAACCCTGGTCAAATTACTGGTAGTCCTTAACTGTTTTAGGGCCACAACTGGGCCACAAATTTCTATTGCTAACTCAGACAGTTGATAAGTGAGTTGAATCTGATTTTACAACCTTTTTGCCACAGTTCTTAAGAAAATCACTGCAGTTATTAAATGTTTCATGTGACTGTTAAGCAAATCTGACTTCCCCCATTGACTTTGCTTGTCAGAAGACCCCTGGGAAGGTTACAAATGGTTCTGACATGATCCCATTAGGACAGTACAATTGTCATTAATACATGTCAGTTGCCAAGCAACCAATTTTGATCACGTGGCCATGGGGATAGCACAAGGGTCTTAAGTGTGAAAACTGGTCATAAGCCACTTTTTCAGTGCTGTTGTAACTTTCAACCGGTCACTAAATGAATGCTGGTAAGTCAAGGATTTAGAATGATATCTGTTCAGCAAGTATCTCCACCCTTAATTTTTCATTGGTTCTGCTCTGCTGTCTCTTTGTGTTGCGGTCTTACCCAAGATTCCCATAGTACTGAATTAAAAATTTTTAACCTTTGACTTCACACTGAGAAATGTCTGATTTTACTCATGGGACAACCAATTCACTGTGAGTAGGAAGATGTCTTCAAAGGTGTCCTGATCTTTAATTACATAGAGGTTGAGGACGGAGAAAAGTGGTTAAGTTACTGTCCATTTTCACATATACCCGGTACTTTTTGGAGTAGGTACAGTATTCCAAATTCCTAAGATAGTTGAGCTCAGGAGCAACCTATTCTTCCTATGTCAAACAGAAATCAACTGTACAGAATACCGATTAGCTTACTCTTGTGACAATTATTTTAATCTACTTCCCTCTTGCTCCAGCACTTCCGCAGTACAGAAATGAAGGGGTGCTGAACTTTTATGGGCGAGATTCATATTCAAGGCTTCACTTGACTTTGGAGTTCACTGAGTGACTTTGCACCAGGGTTATTGCAGAGATAAAATTAGGAGAGACTCATGTGTCACATGCTTTCAAGAACCAAAGGAAAGAAAGGATATAAATAAAATGAGGAAATAAATAAAAATAAATTACTCACCCTGAAGTTTTTTTAAAAGAAAACAAAATGTTCCCCCATCCATTTTCCTTTCAGTTTGCTATAAAATTAGTAAATACTTTATCTCAGGCTGACATAGTAGTTGCTCAGTTGAATTGGTTATGGACTTTAAACTGAATTACACATAAACTTTGACAAACCTATATGCTGTACTGTTTGAAGATTCTGTAATGAACAGCTGTTGGTTTCTTTATTTTTTTTCCCTGGTGTTCAAAAAGAGTATAGTTAGGGGAAATGAGAGAACTTTACCCTGTTCATCAAATAATCCCCTGAATTAGAAATTGTGAGCGAAAGGGACTCTAAATCATTGAACATGTGCCAAAATTAGGCAATAGGCATTTTGATTCAAATAATATCAATTCTCTAGGTGGTATTTTAATGAGATCAATGCTCTTGATCAATAGCTTTCTTAGTCTCTTGGAGATATAGAATACTCAGAAATGTTCCTTAGTCTTTGTATTGGCCAGAGGCTAAGAAAAAGATTGACAGAACAAGACTTAAGACACTTTCCCCTTCTCAATCATATGCTCTTTGTTGCAATGACAAGTGTCTCGCATAACATGAAGGAAATGAAGGAAACAAGTGAAAATAATCTGAAGGTGTGCCCTGATTGCTAAAATGTAGGAGACCAGCTGATTGCTTTTATTTCATTTATTGCTCAGTTGTATTCATCTTAGTGCTAACATCAGATTTCCCAGTTCCTATAAACATATATATTGCTTATGGTTGATCATTTAGTCTGCTTTCCCTTTTATGTGCCAAGACACTTAGAGGCAGTCCTGCTACTTTTTTGGAACATAGTAGGTCAGCCAGTGGCAGGTAAGCTAGCTTGAAAAAAGCTACTAAATGAAACCAATATAAACATGGTTAATAGTGTAACTTGTTCAAACGACTGCATCTTTTTTTTTTGTTTCCCCATCTCCAAAGAAAATTCACGGAATTTTCTTAGGCTGCTCAGATGCAAACTTGCAAATCTACCATCATCTTTTATATTTTACTTTTCTCCAGGAGTAATGCCTTGCATCAATTCCACTAGGTCATGGGTGTCAAACTGCCAGCCTGCGGACCAGATGCATCATCTGGAATGGCAAAACCATCCCAATAAGATGCGCGATGTCACATGACATTGCAAATTTGACATGTCTGCACTAGGTAGACAAATCAGCTCCACAGGAAAACTAAAACTAGCTTTATTAAGATTGATTATAACAATAGACTTACTTAACTGATTGCACTATACCTTCCCACCCCCTTCTTATAGTTCAGTGAATTAAGGAGGTGTCTATTTGAGCCTTTTCTGAATGTTATCTTGTAATTCTGGATTTTTTAAAAAATGCTTCAGATATTTTTTTCCTAGATAATGGTTCCTGCATATCTCCATCAAGGTTATCTTCCTAATTCTTTACACTAGGGGTGTCCAACCTTGGAAACTTGAAGACTTGTGGACTTCAACGCCCAGAATTCCCCAGGCAGCAAGGTATTCTGGGAATTGAAGTCCACAAGTCTTAAAGTTGTCAAGGTTGGATACCCCTGCTCTACATATTGGCAGCACTGCTAGAAGAACTAAATAATTTAACCTCTGAAAAGTAATATTAACAGCTAACCCAACTACAATTTCATCTTCTGGCTGACTCAGTTTATTTTCCTAGATTGCTTTGGCAATAAGGGTGAGTTGAAGACTTTCAGAAAGTCAGGGGGTGGAGAAATTGAGGAACCAGGAATTCTAAATTGGAATGGTGACTCTGCAAGTCAGTCATTTTTGGAAAAAGTCAAGTTTATGAGATTCTTCATGTAAAGCAGGGGTATCAAACTGCCGGCCCACAGGCCGGTTGCATCATACGGAGGCCATGGCCACCCCAGCTCCGGCAATGCAAAAAAAAGTTGTGATACGTCACGTCACGTCACGTGATGCAGGAGTTTGACACCTGTGGTATAAAGAATTGCACAGGATAAAGCCCAGATAATTTTAAGGTTGTGGGCATCATTATGCTATTTTACAATATATTACAGAAGCAGAGAGATATTTCAAGATTTGGTTGTCATGAGTTACTGGCTTTCCTTAATTAAAAATACTTTTAGGGATCTTCTTAACTATAAAGTCTGCTCTCAGTATTGGGTAATATCACTTCACCATTGACTACATTTATTTATTTATTATATTTTTATACTGCCCTTCTCCCGAAGGACTCAGGGCGGTATACAGGGCAATAAATACAAAACAGGATACAAAAGTTAAAAACGATTAAATAAATGCCCAAGGTTAAAACAATAATTAAAACGTATTTAAAACCCCAACCCTAACCCATCAAACCAGGTCAGACTGCTCAAATAGATATGTTTTTAGATCGCGCCGGAAGGAGCGAAGGTCGGGGGAACTATCCTTGTAAATCATTGTAAATAGGAGAAATTTGTGGAGCCCTCTTAATTAAAATATTTTGCTTGTCATTCCTTTTGTGACATGGTTACTGTGTGATAAAGGCTTCAAGTACACTGAGTATAATTCTATAAAACTGTATAAACTGGTGAAAACTACCACAGCTTTTCCCATTTTGGTGGAAGACTTTCCCTACTGTATGAACATAGGAAAGGGATTAAATAATCCAAATCAAGAATTCCATAGATGAGTTCCAGATTTGAAGAAAAGCATATTCAGGATGTTACTTTGCCATCCTTGTCTTACTTATGAGGTTTACAGAACCCTAGATACTCATTTATTAGGCCTTACGCTAATTAAGAAACAACAAAATAGCTGTTGTTTCTGCTACAAGAACTTCAGAACAAATCAATAGAAAGCAAGGTTATTTTAAACCAGGCTGAAAGAAATTGAGTTACTGAAACCAGAATGAAGCCTTTGCCAGCCAGTTAGAAAGAATCTTTCTGTGAGTAGAGGTGTACAGCCAGGTGTTTATACAGAGGATGGGCACTTCAGTTTAGCATTATTTTTTAAGGCCTTTGATATTTGTACCACTGTGGCTAGGACTTTTCAGTTCTGTGGAGAGATGCTCTGCTACATGAGTTGTGTTGGAAGAAGATATTCCCAATGAAGACAGCCATCCCTTGAAAGACTATAAGAAAGAAAGACGAGGACAAGACAATCAAAGTAATAATTGTGTTTTTCTCAGACACATGTGTAGATGTGGCTGTATTTTAATCCTGCTAGGATGTTAATGTGGGAACTGCTTCTAAAGAAATTATCTCTGCTTTATGAATATAGGTTTTGTTGGAGTGCTTCTTAAACTGGCTTCAAACTTCTGAGAATTTGTTGTTATTTTGAGGCAGTCAATGTCTTGGGTCATATTATTTGTTCGGAGGATCTGTTTGTTGCCACAGACTTGTAGCCTCCATCTTAGCAGAGGCCTTAGAGTTCAAATTAACTTCTTTATAAAATCTCATAGGAGATTATCATTGTTTACTTCCAGATTCACAATAATAAATCTTTGCTTGGCAGGTTTGGGAAATGGTTGGTGGAAAAAGGTAGCCAAAATAACCTTCTGGAAAGATCACCATTGTTAGATCAGTTTTCAGGAAGCGTGAGCCAATGAGAGGTTTTGTTACAAGAAATTTACCCACTTCTCATTCTGTCCTGAAACTATATCTGGGATATGACTTTCTACCATCTGTTGCCATTCACTTCATGTGTTATTTACTTTATGAACTGATGCGGTTCATTGATTATTGTCCAAGGTTAGCTTAATGTCAATTAGATCCATTTCAGGATTTGATTTTGTTTAAATTAATGGCAAATTGTATAGCGATGTAATAATTCTGTATGTGAAACTGGCTACACAGTTTATCATGTTTGTAAACACTGTGTTAATGATTCATCATTTTCCTCCTATTATTTAAACCCCTGCTAGAGTCCCAGCTTTTGTAAATATGAATGAATGTCATTGCTTCTAAAAATAATCCAAAGCATTGCCTGGCATACTCCCTGTAGCCAGCCAACATGTTTTATCAGCTTTGTGAACCCTGCCTATTGGAGCATTTGCCCATGATGGGGAAAGGGACAGGGAGATATATTAGTTGCTGCCGTGTTATTTCTGTCTTATGCTTTACATAGAATTTGTTAAGGCAAGTTTGCTTGGGGTGAATTAAAAACAGATTTTCCCCCCTTGCTGCTCTTTTCAATCTAGCTTACTGTTTCTTGTGTTTGATTTGTTGTTGTTGTTCAGTCGCTAAGTCATATCTGACTCTTCATGATCCCATGGACCAACAGTACACAAGCCCCCCACCTTCCACTTTCTCCTGGAGTTTGCCCAAATTCATGTTTGTTGAGTGGATAACACTCTAACCATCTCATCTTCTGCCGTCCCCTTCTCCTTTTGCATTTAATCTTTCCCAACATCAGGGCCTTTTCCAATAAGTCCTCTTTCCCATTAGATGGCCAAAGTATTTGAGCTTCAACTTCAGTATCTGTCCTTCCAAAGGGCAGTTAGGATTGATTTCCTTTAGGACTGACTGATTTGATCACTGACTTCATGTTTTTCCAAATCCATACCTTTTCATTCTTATCTTAACTCTTAATGTATTTGCTCACCAGATAGCCTATTAATCTCTGTGTCCAGTTTGTACTTCTTGAATCCTTTCTTCCCCGCCATATCCCACCTATCTCTCCAGTTTTTAAACATTAATTCTGAGTCTGCCTCACGGCCAGAATGGGTCTGAGATAATGTACTTGCTGTTGAGCTCCGTTGCAGGCTGTTCTTTGTATCAGAATAATATTGTATGTACAATGCTCACTTGTCCTATTTATTTACTTTTTAAAAAAATGGTTGCAAACTCAATGGTTAACTTTTAGAAGTTTTGTTGAACAATTTGGACATTGCTTTGTTCATCTCTGCTGACCTCCTTCTTAAAAGAAGTGCAGGTTAATATCTGAGTGAGACCTTTGAAGATAGCTAGCTTTAATTTGACAGAGTTCATGTTCTCTGAAGGGTGTACCATCCTTGCTGTGTTTATTACAGTTCTTATTTATTTGATTTCAGTTGTGCCTGACTCCAGACTGACTCTGAGTAGCAAAAAAAGTTAAAAATACAATAAAAAGCAAATGAACAAGACAGGGAATATGGTTACATAACACTGTAAAAATATGCCAAACATATAGATATCTATCCAGCAAGGAGCTCCATCCATACTAACTCAACAAATTAAAGAGTTAGAAACTCTTTGTAGTCTATGATCAAACCTTTTATTGAATCAAATCTACAGTGTTCTAACTGAATCTTGTTGCCTTTGAATCTCAGATGAAACCTAATCTTGCTACCTGGCAAATCTTTAAATTGATTGACATTTAGATTGATTCACATATTCCTTAGAAAGGCTTTCAGTAAAATTGAGTAGATCTATCAAGGTTAACTTAAAAAGTGTCTTAACTTTATATCTATTAGAAGAACCATTTTAGCCCTGACATAATTTAAAAATATTACTCCAGATTTTGATCCCACTTTTCAAGTGATGTCAGATCACAATGGTAGCTTATTTTTGTATCTGAATTCAGGCAACATACTATACTGTAGACAAATGTTATTCACTATTAGCAAAATATTGGTAGGGAGCCAGCTAGCTGATAATAAGGTGGGTCAGAAATATGTCTCAAAGTCTATGGAAATAACATCTATGAAAAGGAGTATTTGAAAACAGCCTGAGGTGCAACTTTTTCTGGCTACCCCTCTCATTCCTCAGCAACATGTTGGAACTGAATCTGAAGTATTGCACAATCTTATTGGTTATACTTATAAAGTATTACTCTCATCTTTGGATCTGCTACCTTTTGAGTGTTTATATGATTTGCAAGCAGTTATTGTATACAGGAGCACTGTTGTGAGAAAATGCATCAAAAATAGATTTCTAGTTCCATATTTTGAGACATTGTTGGAATATTTATATGTTGAACTTAAACATTGCAATGGAGTTTTATATTAGTTCTCTTTGTGTTGAATCCTGTTAAAGTAACAGTCATATCACGACTTGCTGTTTAGCCCTGGATCTTATAAACCAACCTTTTTCATATCTGATATTAGATTTTAACTCCCATAATTCTCAGCCAGTATAATCTTTGGCTAGTAAGGAATAATAACAGTTGGCATCCAATACATTTGGAGTTCACCAGACTGGAAAATGCGGTTTTAAATAATTATCAGCCATAAGCAGACATAAGAAGCCATAAAGGTTGATTACATGGGTTCTGTTCTGTACCAACCTGCTACTGGCCCTGCAGCAAAAGCAGGGACAACTCCTTTACAAACGGCAAGAGGCTGGAATAAAGCCTGCCAAATTTATTAACATAAAACAGAGCAAGACAAGACACCAACCATGAAACAGGAGCTATGAAACAGGAACTATCCAAGCGGTTGCCTTCAGCAAACCAGCCCTCCCACACATTCCCCTTAAATACAGTTCAGGGCGTGGCCTCTCTCTGCCTCCTTCCGAGGTGCCCCATTTCCTTCCTCTGTTTACTCCTGATTGACTGCCTCCTGCGTCGGGCGTCCTTGAACAGGGCCAGCTGTGGGTCATCTTCATCCACGCTGTCAGGCTCACACAGCTGGGTCTCCATCGTGACCAGGTGGGAGGGGCCCGGCTGAGGGCTCTGCGGAGGCTCAAGGCCATTATCAGCAAGCTCTTCAACACCCCCCTCCTCCTCCTCTGAGTCGTGCGACCCAACTGCCGAACCCACAGGCTGACCCTGAATCACAACAGGTTCAAAAAGAAATGAGGATAAAATAGACCTACATGGATAGCATCAGGAAGACAAAAATTAATTCATTTTACCTTTAGAAACATTTCTGGCTGACTTCACATACTAAATTAGTAGTATTTGTTTGAAGCAAGATGTGTTGATTAAATAAATCAATAAGCTGCACAACTAGGTTCAAGCAGATAGTCCTTGACTTATGACTGAAACTGAACCCAAAATTTAGGCTACTAAACATAAGTGAATTTTGCCCTATTTTATGATGTTTCTTACCACAATTGTTAAGTAAATCACTGCAGTTGTTGACAACACGGTTATTAAGTGAATCTGACTTCCCCATTGAAATAATAATAATAATAATAATAATAATAATAATAATAATAATAATAATAATAATAAAGTTGGAAGGGACCTTGGAGGTCATCTAGTCCAATCCCCTGCTCCAACCTGCTCCAACCCCCAACTTTGGTTGTCAGAAGGTCGCAAAAGATTATCACATGACCCCAGAACACTACAACTGTCATAAATATGAGCCAGTTGCCAAGCATCTGAATTTTGATCACATGACCATGGGGATGTTACAATGGTCACAAGTGTGAAAAACAGTCATAACTCACTTTTTTCCAGTGCTGTTATAACTTTGAACAGTCACTAAATAAACTTGTCAATGCTGCTAACATTGCATGTTTTTGCTTTGACAATAGATGGAAATGTAGCCATCTTTTCTCTATCACTTTTAGAGTTCGTTGATGCTGGGATGGGGGATGTGGATAAGAGTCCAGCTAGTCATAACAATAATATCTCAGCCGTGGGAATCCAAGGTTATTGTGCCCAGAGTTGATAAAGATTTGGCAGGCTGGAGAGCTGGGGAGAAAGCCCATGCTTCAAGCTAACTGGGGAATGTGATTTATGACTGTTAATTGGAGGAGGGAATTGTGCTTTACTACTTTGTGCCAAGGGGAGGGGAATTCAGTTTTTGGCTTTAACTATATAGTGCCGATACTTTGTTTCTCAAATAAAAGATTCTTTAAGGTAAACAATGCTTCAAAGTTCTTTTGAAGAGTTTCATCTGTCGGAACCATGACAGAACTGTTGTAAATCGAGGACTACCTGTATTCATATATGATAGAAAAGCCATAATTTATGCTTACAAATCACAGTGGCTGGATTCACTGTGCCAGACCCAAATAAATCATGTTATGGTTTAGGATAGTGTGTAAATCCGTACAAAATTTTTCATCTGATGTATTATAGAAAAAGTAGCTTTTTAAAAAAGTAGCAAGTTTAATTCCTGATGGCTTAATGGATGTTTCATGCTATTTTTTGGACAACAACACAGAAGTGGTTCTCCATCTCTTTCTTCTAGGATATTATTTCAGCTTTCCAAGGTAACCTACAGCCAGGGTATACTCTCCCAGTCTCTCATTCGGTAACTAACCAAAACCTGACTATGTTTTGTTTTGATGCCTAGACATGCCATCCCAGGCTGCAACTTGCTGAGATGTATGTCGTATCAGCTTTCCCCAAATTGCTGTTCTTCAGTTAAATATAATTCCAACCAATATAGCCTCATAGCTAGAGGATGCCATATTGGAGGCACCTGAATCACAGGAAAGCTTTAATAAACATGCATATACTGTAAATTCCAGTGGATATAAACAGGGCAGCAGGGATTCTGAAAATAATGGTAAGTGGGAGCACTCCTGAGTGTGTGCTCCTGGGGCTGTACTCCTGGTGGCAAATAATTTTGGGTCAGCATCAGGGAAGAACTTGTAAGCTTTTTTGTCATTTGAACGTAATACAAAGCAGTTCTAATGAAGGAATGCCTGTTCATGTTTGCTGTCTTTGCAAATGTTGCCATATGAAGAATGTATGTGTGATGCAGTATGCACCTGGAGAAAGACTGGGGGTCAATCTTGGCAGGAGCACCACGGTTTCCAAAGGCGGAGGCTGCATATTCCAAAAGTCCAAAATAAGAGACTGCGTAGTCCTGAACTGGATCACAGAGGGAGGAAAAGATCGAGGGTAGTACACACCCTAGAATCTTCCAGGGAATCTCTATTAGGTTAGAAGGTTATAGCTTTGATCTGGCAAGATTCTGTCTATTAGGTGTAAGCAAATTAAGAATTGGAATTCACTATGTCGTCTTTGGCTTTGGGCTTGACAGCATGTGAGCTCCAGGAATGCTTTTGCTGTCTCTCTTGTGATGACAGCCATGTATTGGCATGAACGCAATCTCAGAGGCATTTCAAAATAGATCATTTTAAGCTATTTGTTTAGTAGTGTTCAGTCAAAATGATTTCTCAACAATATGTTACAGCAAGAAAAGCACATTGCTATTATGCAGCAAAATATCTGCCAAGCAGAGTTAGACTTATTTCAGTAATGGGTATTTATGTCATGTTTTTAGTACTTGATAATTAGACTGGGGAAGCTGATTACAAGTCTCATAACTACATAAACTAGCAGATCTGGAGAAAAGGGAAGAAAGAGGTGGAAGAGCTGTACATCCCTGCAATATATAAATAGAACAGGAAGAGTACAAGAATAGGTACAGCCTTGGCACTATAAAAGGCATACATGGAGTTTCTACAAAGGAGATTTAGAGAGTGAGAGACTAAAATAACTGCCAAAAGGATTGTTTAACAGTCCCTTCTAGCTAGGTTGGAAGGGGCTTTACATGATGCTTTCCCTAATAATATGGGAGGCCTTGGCAAGAAACTACATTTATCTCCTTTGAATCACAAAAACGATGTATTTTGCAAGCTTATGTCTATTCAAAATGAACTTCTAGAACAATAAGGCAAAAATAAGAAGATACTGGTAGGCTGCAGGACTTGGGTTTGGTTAGTCTAAAGAAAAGAAGAAATAAGGGAGACATGATAGCAATATTCCAGTATTTGAGGGGCTGCCACAAAGAAGAGGGGGTCACATTATTCACTAAAGCATCACAGGGCAGGACAAGAAACAAGGGTTGGAAACTGATCAAAGAGGGAAGCAACCTAGAATTAAGGAGAAACTTCTTGAGAGTGAGGATAATTAACCAGTGGCATAGCTTACTCCCAGAAATCATGGGTGTTCCATCACTGGAGATTTTAAGACAGTCACTTGTCTGAGATGATATAGGTTCTTCTGCTTGAGCAGGAGGCTGGACTAGAAGACCTCAAAGGTCCCTTCCAGCTCTATTCTATTCTATTCTATTCTATTCTATTCTGTTCTGTTCTGTTCTGTTCTGTTCTGTTCCGTTCCGTTCCGTTCCGTTCCGTTCTGTTCTGTTCTGTTCTGTTCTGTTCTAGGACTAGTTAGAAATTGTCCATGGAGAACTTGCAATTGCACCATAATAGAAACTGATGATTTTTGGCCCTCTCATTTTATAAATCTAAAACCTCTGTTTGAGTTTGACTAAGATTTTATCTGGGTTAGGAGACAATATTGGCTGGAGCGAGAGACACCATAATATTCTAGATCAGAATCAATTTGCCTCCTCAGTGGTGAGAAGAACCTATTCAGTAGGGTGAGGTGAACCAGAAGGATTTGCTTCAGCCAAAATCCGAGGTGGTAAATTTTCAAGTAAGCCCCAAGAGAATTGCAGCCAAATGCAGAAGTTGAACAAGGATATTTGAAGTTGAGTAAAGGGCTTTCAGAAACTCAGATTGAACAGCTTCTGAAGAAGGAGAACAACAACAAGCCCATGATCTTCCCTTTAAACAGTTTTATTGCTGCAGAAATGTAATTACTGCCATGGTGATTTAAAGTATAGTGATGTGAGCAACACAAATTACAAAATTCATATTATTTGTGCAATGATGTCATTATGTATATGATGACATTATGGATTGCACTGGACCCCTACCGGTTATACAAAATAATGCTGTTTCTGTGGGAATTTTAGATTGCTGAGATCCCAGTTAATACCGTTCAATAAAAACACAAAATATGAAATCCTCATAAATCAAATTTAAACAGTAATGTTGAACAGTTCAACAAACCAGCTGATAATGAAAACCAACTACGGTAAGAGTAATACAGCAGAAAGATCTAAAAAAACACCTAATGAAGTCTATTGAATTTAGTTTAAACTGAAACGGAATGAAACTAATGCTTTGTTGTACCCACAACTACCTTCAATTCCAGGCTAAAAGAGGATATTATATTATTGCTATCTCAGAGCAAATTTCTGATCAACCCAGTAGATATTTCTTCCAACTGAACTTACATAGATAGCAACTTTAATTAAGAACATTGTGCATTCAAGTAATTTCCTAAAAGGAGCTTAGTCCCTGTTGCTAATGAAGTGATACATGATTAATAAATCCGTATATACTTGAGTATAAGCCGAATTTTTCAGCCCACTTTTTGGGCTGAAAAATTCCACTTCGGCTTATACTCCAGTCAACAAAAAAACTTACCGAGGACTTGTGCGCGGCCGAGGCTTTGGTGCTTCCGGGATCGCGCGCACCTCTCCCAAGCCACCGCCGTCCGCAGACCTGCCGAAGTTTGGGGAGGTTTGGGGAGGTGCGCGCGCACCTCCCCAAACCTCCCCAAACGTCGGCAGGTCTCCGGACCTCCATGCCCTGCCTGCCTGCTTCTTTCCGCTGCGGAAAGAAGCAGACCTCCGCGCCCTGCCTGCCTGCTTCTTTCCGCTGCGGAAAGAAGCAGACCTCCGCGCCCTGCCTGCCTGCTTCTTTCCGCTGCGGAAAGAAGCAGACCTCCGCGCCCTGCCTGCCTGCTTCTTTCCGCTGCGGAAAGAAGCAGACCTCCGCGCCCTGCCTGCCTGCTTCTTTCCGCTGCGGAAAGAAGCAGACCTCCGCGCCCTGCCTGCCTGCTTCTTTCCGCTGCGGAAAGAAGCAGACCTCCGCGCCCTGCCTGCCTGCTTCTTTCCGCTGCGGAAAGAAGCAGACCTCCGCGCCCTGCCTGCCTGCTTCTTTCCGCTGCGGAAAGAAGCAGACCTCCGCGCCCTGCCTGCCTGCTTCTTTCCGCTGCGGAAAGAAGCAGACCTCCGCGCCCTGCCTGCCTGCTTCTTTCCGCAGCGGAAAGAAGCAGACCTCCGCGCCCTGCTTGCCTGCTTCTTTCCACTGCGGAAAGAAGCAGACCTCCGCGCCCTGCCTGCCTGCTTCTTTCCGCTGCGGAAAGAAGCAGACCTCCGCGCCCTGCCTGCCTGCTTCTTTCCGCTGCGGAAAGAAGCAGACCTCCGCGCCCTGCCTGCCTGCTTCTTTCCGCAGCGGAAAGAAGCAGACCTCCGTGCCCTGCCTGCCTGCTTCTTTCCGCAGCGGAAAGAAGCAGGCAGGCAGGGCACGGAGGTCCGGAGACCTGCCGACGTTTGGGGAGGTTTGGAGAGGTGCGCGCGCACCTCCCCAAACCTCCCCAAACTTCAGCAGGTCTCCGGACGGCAGCGGCTTGGGAGAGGTGCGCGCGATCCTGGAAGCACCGAAGCAAGTCCTCGGTAAGCTCCGGGCGGTCACTTGCTTCGTGTCTCCTGAGGGAAGGGGGGGCGACTGGAGCGGGCGTGTTTCCTTGCCTGCTGGGCGCCGCGATTTGCCTGGGGAACGCGCGGGCCCCGAATGGCAGCGTGGAGCGAGGAAGCGGACAGCCAGGGCTTCCCCGAGAGCCGCGGCCACACAGGGTATTCCTGTGTATTCAGGCTTGCAAAATGGCGGATCGAGCCTCTGCTGGCGGCAGAGGCTTGCAGAGCGCGGATCGGCTTATACTCGAGTCAACAACTTTTTCCAGTTTTTGGGGGTGAAATTGGGGGTCTCGGCTTATACTCGAGTCGGCTTATACTCAAGTATATACGGTAGTTCCTTTTTAAAACTGCTTTTTACATGCAGATTAAGAGGAGGATGAAAGGGGATGGCAAATTCAATCATTTTAAATTTCTATTTATTATCCCTCTCTCACAGGAAAGCAATCTCCAGATCTGGCCTTCAACATTTGACTCCTGTTCAAAACCTCAACTTGGCCATCAGTAATGGACCTGTGAAGGAGCCACGAATGGCACTAGAATGGAGTGTAAGGTGTTCCTTTTATAAAATCTGGATATAATGCTATATTACTGATGCAAATGCAACACAACTATTATGAATATGTTTTGGTATTTATTGTGTACTATAGAGACTGTACATTATCTTGTGTTTATGTAAGTGATTTGTTTACATTTTGATTGAGATGGATAACTCATGGCACTTCAGCTGATGTACCTGTAACTCTTCACAGTTCCTACTCAACCTGGTAAATTGAGGGAAGGCGGAAGATGTAGTTCTGAAAAATTTGAAGATCCATAGGCAAAAGTGCATAGATATTTATTTATTTTTTAAAAAAAATATTGGTAGAGTCAAGGGTTCTCATTATGCTAGCAGTCTAGGATGAAGGACCACGTTAGGCAAGGAGGGATAATAGGATAATAGGAACTAACTGGAACAATTCTAATTTCGGCTGATTAAACATAAGATTTGCTTCTCTTGTATCCAGATATTTTTGACCTGAAATAAAGTGCTGTTCATACTGAAAGATTTGGAACTGACATGTTTAAATACTTTACAGCACAGCCCATTTTCCATGTACAGTAATGTCCATCTGTTTTGGGATAACTCTTTTGGGCTTCAATTGCAATTATCATCAGTCCAACATAGCAAAAGAGGTTATGGATGTTGTTTTCTAAAAGTAATTGCAAAGCACATTTGGAGAGGCTCATACAAATCTGCGAATTAATATGCCATTTGTATACCAGTTTCAGTTATGCCCTGGTTAGATCTTTCTGAAGCATTTGCTTATCCATCTTCTGGAATGTTGAAAATTGGATAAAATCAAACTTTCCCAGTCTGGGGCCTTCCATACATGCAGTTCTATTCAACACGGCCAGTGCTGCCTCAAAAGTTTGGGCACTGCAGTTGCATCACATCTGGAGGACACCAGGGTGGAGAATGCTATCCTATTTTTGGGTAAATCTGAACTCTTAGAATTATAGCTCACTATAACCATGCATGGTTTCTTGCAGTATATGCCTCCAATGTAGATTACAATCAGATTTATTTAGATTGAGGCAGTCTTGTAATTAGGAAGCATGTAGCAAAAATGCTTTTGTAATGTTTTCATCCATAGGAAGATTATTCTTGGCTGCTCAATAGTTTTATGTTGACATGACATAAGGAAGTAATGTGTTTCAACATATGCTATCTAGGGCTGCTTTTTCCAATTTCATGTCTTCCAGATAGGTTAGAATCTAAATGCCTATAATTCCCAGAAATTATATTTGAGGAGCACTTATTTACCGTATTTTCCAGCGTATAAGATGACTTTTTAATGCATGAAAATCTTCTCAAAAGTTGGGGGTTGTCTTATACGCCCAGTCGCCTTATACGCCGGAAAATAGTAAATCCTCGGGAGCAGAGACATTAGTGGAAATGGACAAATCCAGCGCTCGAGAATGGCAAAAGACGGCCTCCTCATAAATAAACCGACCAGCCCAACCGAGGCTGAGGCTCCAGGTTACCGGCGTCCTAGGGCAGCAGAACCCTTTTTTTTTTGAAGGGAGCAGGAGTCAAGCGCGTGCCGAGCCCCCCAGCGCTCGGCGAGCACGAGAGCTCAAGGGAACACGGAAAGCCAGGCGGAGGCTGACCTGACATGTTTGCGTGGAGCTGAGCTTCACCCGACCCTGGGAGTTCTACTTCAGGGTGTGGTGCCGTGGCCAGACCTACAGCAACACCCGCCCGGAAAGGTGCAGCTCAGGAATTGCGACAGACAGACCGCAGAGGAAAGCTGGCGCTGGGGCTTCAGCAACCCGGAGTCGCCTCTCCGCCCTGAAGTAGAAGGCAGCCTTTTGAAAAATAAATATTATAATATGTGCGGGGTTTTCCCCCTTTATTTCTTTTTCCCCTTTCTGTATACTCCAGCGATAACTTATGCAAGTGAAAGGAGGAAAAACCCCGAGTTTGCATTTTCTTGGAAAACTTTAGAAAAGCACAGCAAAATGCAGGGGAGGATAAACGGGCTTCTCGATCTCAGTGCCACACAGGGCTCCTTCTGGTTTCTAGTTACTTGGAAACTCGGGGCTTTCTTTGAGGGAATCTCAAACTTGCGGAGCAGGGCTGAGCCCTTTTCTTTCACCACCACCCCCCGCCCTCCACCGCCCTGTTCATTAACTAACCTATGGAAAGAACTGCCTTCTTTCAGACCTGGTGCCTTCCCGAAGTGTTGGGCCACAATGCTCGTCGCTCCTGGACGAAACAGCTAGCGCGTGTGGCTGAAGTAGAAGGGGGTGCCAACGCGAGAGGAGACGAGGTTTAGGTGAGGCAGAGCAAAGCTGATCTTGAGGCCAAAAGCTCTTGATAAACCTTCACCTAATTGAGAAGCAGCCCTGACTTCCTACTTACCCGTATTTTCCGGTGTATAAGACTTTAACCCATGAAAATCATCTCAAAAGTTGGGGGTCGTCTTATACGCCCAGTCGTCTTATATGCCGGAAAATACGGTAGGTATGACAATGAGCACCATGGATTGTGCCCATAGTGGTCTTGAAAACCCTACTGGTTTGTGGAAGACCAGTATATTGTGTTTTGAAACACTTATTTTCATTTTTACTTATGGGAATAGTGACATAATTTATTAGGGAAATTGCTTATTGAAGGACTTATACAAGAAGGAAAAATGAAATGATTTCCTATAATAGTTTACCTTTAGGGATCTAACCCCTTCATGGATTACTGCCTTGTCATGGTGAAAGGGCTTGCGTAATTCTATGAAGCTATGAGCTATGCCGTGCAGGGCCACCCAAGATGGACAGGTCGTAGCAGAGAGTTCTCACAAAACGTGATCCACTGGAGAAGGAAATGGCAACCCACTCCAGTATCTTTGCCATGAAAACCCCATGGACAGTATCAAAAGGAAAAAAAGATATGATGCTGGAAAATGAGACCATCAGGTTTGAAGGTGTCCAATATGCTACTGGGGAAGAGCAGAGGGCTAGTACTAGTAGTGCCAGAAAGAATGAAGTGACTGGGCCAAAGCCGAAAGGACGCTCAGCTGTGGATGTATCTGGTTGTGAAAGGAAAGTCCGATGCTGTAAAGATTTTTTCTCCATAGGAACCTGTAATGTAAGATCCATGAATCAAGGCAAGCTGAACGTGGTCAAACAAGAGATGACAAGACTGAACATCGACATCGTAGGAATCAGTGAACTAAAATGGACAGGAATGGGTGAATTTAATTCAGATGACCATCAGGTATACTGTGGGCAAGAATCCCTCAGAAGAAATGGAGTAGCCTTCATAGTCAATAAAAGAGTAAAAAAAGGTAAAGGTAAAGGTTCCCCCACACATGCGTGCTAGTCGTTTCCAACTCTAGTGGCCGATGCTCATCTCCGTTTTAAAGCCAAAGAGCCAGCGCTTGTCCGAGGATGTCTCCATGGTCATGTGGCCGGCATGACTAGATGCCAAAGGCGCACGGAATGCTGTTACCTTCCCACCGTAGTGGTGCCTATTCTTCTACTTCCATTTTTACGTTCTTTCGAACTGCTAGGTTGGCAGAAGCTGGGACGAGTAACAGGTGCTCACTCTGTTACGCGGCACTTGGGATTCGACCGGCCAAACTGCCGACCTTCTGATTGACAAGCTCAGCATACTAACCCACTGAGCCACTGCATCCCTAATAAAAAAGTAGGAAAAGCAATACTGGGATACAATCCCCAAAATGACAGAATGATCTCAGTTCGAATCCAAGGCAAACCATTCAATATCACAGTAGTCCAAGTGTATGCCCCAACCACTGGTGCTGAAGAGGATGAAATTGACCAGTTCTATGAAGCCCTACAGCACCTTATAGAACTAACTCCAAAAAATGATGTCCTTATCATCATGGGGGATTGGAATGCTAAAGTAGGAAGCCAAAAGATAACTGGACTAACAGGCAAATTTGGCCTTGGACTACAAAATGAAGCAGGGCACAGGCTGATAGAATTTTGTCAAGAGAATACGATGGTCATAGCAACACTCTTTTCCAACAACCCAAGAGATGGCTCTACACATGGACATCACCAGACGGTCAACACAGAAATCAGATTGACTATGTGCTCTGCAGCCAAAGATGGAGAAGCTCTATACCAGGGGTCAGCAACCTGAAACAGTGAAAGAGCCACTCAGAACCGGTTCCTTCACAAAAGGAAAAACTGGGAGCCGCAAAAAAATGTGTGCACATGCACATACATGGGCTCATGCACAGAACAGGGGTTGACTGAAGAGTGGAGCCAAGGCGAGATATGCACCTACCCTGCATATTTGAATTGATTGGTTGAAGTTTTTTAGTCCCACTTTTTTTTTTGGACTGCACATGGCAGAGGACTGGGAGCCGCAGGAGACAGCTGAAAGAGCCGCATGCAGACCCTAGTAAAAATAAGACCAGGAGCTGACTGTGGCTCAGACCATTAGCTCCTCGTTGCAAAATTTAGGCTTAATCTGAAGAAAAGCACTAGGCCACTCAGGTATGAACTAAATCATATCCCTGACGAATATAAAGTAGAGGTGACAAATAGATTTAAGGTATTAGATCTGATAGACAGAGTGCCTGAAGAACTATGGATGGAGGTTCGCAACATTGTAGAAGAAGTAGCAACTAAAACCTTCCCAAAGAAAAAGAAATGCAAGAAAGCAAAATGGCTGTCTGAGGAAGCTTTGCAAATAGCTGAGGACAGGAGGGAAGCGAAAGGCAAGGGAAAAAAAGAAAGATACAGCCAATTGAATGTAGAATTCCAGACAATAGCTAGAAGAGATAAGAATGCCTTCTTAAATGAACAGTGCAAAGAAATAGAAGAATACAATAGAATAGGGAGGATTAGAGATCTCTTCAAGAAAATTGGAGAGATGAAGGGAACGTTTAATGCAAAAATGGGCATGATAAAGGACCAAAATGGCAGGGACCTAACAGAGGCAGAAGAGATTAAGAAGAGGTGGCAAAATTACACAGAAGAACTATACAAGAACGAGCTTAACGTCCCTGATAACCACGATGAGGTGGTCACTGACCTTGAGCCAGACATCCTAGAATGTGAAGTGAAATGGGTCTTAGGAAAGCTGAGCAACAACAAGCTAGTGGAGGAGACAGTATTCCAGCTGAGCTATTCAAAATCTTAAAAGACGATGCAGTAAAAGTGCTACACTCAATTTGCCAGCAAATTTGGAAAACTCAACAGTGGCCACAGGATTGGAAAAGATTAGTTTACATTCCAATTCCAAAGAAAGGCAGTGCCAAAGAATGTTCAAACTACCGCACCATTTCACTCATTTCTCATGCTAGTAAAGTTATGCTTAAAATTCTACAAGCTAGACTCCAGCAGTATGTGGATCGAGAACTACCAGAAGTACAGGCAGGATTTCGAAGAGGCAGAGGAACTAGAGATCAAATTGCTAACATACGCTGGATCATGGAGAAAGCTAGGGAGTTCCAGAAAAACATCTACTTCTGCTTCATTGACTATGCTAAAGCCTTTGATTGTGTGGATCATAACAAACTCTGGCAAGTCCTTAAAGAGATGGGCATACCAGACCATCTTATTTGCCTCTTGAGAAATCTATATGCGGGCCAAGAAGCAACAGTGAGAACTGGACACGGAACCACTGATTGGTTCAAAATTGGGAAAGGAGTCTGGCAAGGCTGTATACTGTCGACTTGCCTATTTAACTTATATGCAGAGCACATCATGAGAAAGGCAGGGCTAGATGAATCAAAAGTTGGAATTAAGATTGCCGGAAGAAACATCAACAACCTAAGATATGCAGATGATACCACTCTAATGGCAGAAAGTGAAGAAGAACTAAAGAGCTTCTTGTTGCGGGTGAAGAAGGAGAGTGCAAACCTTGGGTTGAAACTAAACATTAAGAAAACCAAGATCATGGCATCTGGCCCTCTCAATTCCTGGCAAATAGATGGGGAAGAAATGGAGGTAGTGACAGATTTTATTTTCCTGGGCTCCAAGATCACTGCAGAGGGGACTGCAGCCAAGAAATTAAAAGAGTGTTTGCTATGACCATCGTACTTTCTTGACAAAATTCTATCAGCCTGTGCCCTGCTTTATTTTGTAGTCCAGGGCCAAACTTGCCTGTTATTCCGGTTATCTTTTGGCTTCCTACTTTAGCATTCCAATCCCCCATGATGATAAGGACATCATTTTTTGGTGTTAGTTCTATAAGGTGCTGTAGGGCTTCATAGAACCGGTCAATTTCATCCTCTTCAGCACCGGTGGTTGGGGCATAGACTTGGACTACTGTGATATTGAATGGTTTGCCTTGGATTCGAACTGAGATCATTCTGTCATTTTGAGGATTGTATCCCAGTATTGCTTTTCCTATTTTTTTATTGACTATGAAGGCTACTCCATTTCTTCTGAGGGATTCTTGCCCGCAGTAGTATACCTGATGGTCATCTGAATTAAATTCACCCATTCCTGTCCATTTTAATTCGTTGATACCTAAGATGTCGATGTTCAGTCTTGTCATCTCTTGTTTGACCACGTCCAGCTTGCCTTGATTCATGGATCTTACATTCCAGGTTCCTATGGAGAAAAAAATCTTTACAGCATCGGACTTTCCTTTCACCACCAGACACATCCACAGCTGAGCGTCCTTTCGGCTTTGGCCCAGTCGCTTCATTCTTTCTGGCGCTACTAGTACTAGCCCTCTGCTCTTCCCCAGTAGCATATTGGACGCCTTCCGACCTGAGGGGCTCATCTTCCAGCATCCTATCTTTTTTCCTTTTGGTACTGTCCATGGGGTTTTCATGGCAAAGATACTGGAGTGGTTTGCCATTTCCTTCTCCAGTGGATCACATTTTGTCAGAACTCTCTGCTATGACCTGTCCGTCTTCGGTGGCCCTGCACGGCATAGCTCATAGCTTCATTGAATTACGCAAGCCCCTTCGCCACGAGAAGGCAGGGATCCATGAAGGGGTGATAGATTCTTACAGGTTCTCTAAGGAAAGGGATAGTAAGATCTTTTCATTTTGACCTCTTGGTGGACCACAGTAAAATACAAAGGAAAATTGCTTTGGTAATTGCTTTGGAGTTAAGGGCTGAAAACTGATGTCAGGGAGAGATTGACAGAGGTTCTCTAAGGAAAGCTACTGTGACTGTTTTTCATTTGGACTTCTTTGTGGACTACAATAAAATACATGGGAAAATCTCATTTCCAATGAAAAGTATACTAATTTAGGGTTAGGGTTAGAGTTAAATTTCCTTGGAGTTCAACTTGAAAACTTATGTTAGGGATAGATTCTTCGAGTTTCTTTAATGAGAGAGAACATCGCAGCTTTTTGTTTGGATGTCTACAACTATAAAATAAATGGGAAAATTCCATTGCGAATGAAAATTAAACAAGGGTTTTCATTAACCCTAACCTCTGTGGCATGCTTCCTACAGTCTAGCATTCTTCTCTTCTTCCTTCTGCCTTCTTTCCCTGCAACACCTCCATATTTGTATCTCCACTTTAATGATTTTAATGATATTGATTTTCCTGTCATGCTTATATAACATATTTTGCTTTAGTGTTATAAGCCACCTTGGGTCCTTACTGCAAGAGAATGGCAAGATGTAAACATAATGATAAATAGAAAAACCAAATGATGGAGCTAAGTTTGATAAGAGAAAAACAACAGGCCATAAGCCTGTGTGATACAGTGCTCAGTTGGTGTGTGGAAAAATGCATGTTTGGTGGAGCAGTGGGCCAATGCCTCCTTATGTAACACCAGCTGCCTGCAATTAGTGCAGGTTCGAGTCCCACCAGGCTCAAGGTTGACTCAGCCTTCCATCCTTCCGTGGTAGGTAAAAATGAGGACCCAGATTGTTGGGGGCAATTAAGCTGACTTTGTAATAATGCCGCTTGGTGGGGGCTGAAAGCCCTAATAAGCAGGCATATACATAGAATGAAGGCTATTGCTAAGCACATTGGTTTGTGCTTTAAATTGTAAGCCGCCCTGAGTCTTCGGAGAAGGGCGGGATATAAATGGGATTAAAATAAATAAATAAATAAATGTTCAATTGTTATGTGATAGAATTGATTGAGGTTAGTCCTTGTTTCTGAGCCAAGCTATCTCTTCAAGTTGGTTTTTGTCAGTGCTTTTTTTGTAAAAGAAAAAGGTGCCGGAACTCACACACGTCATACAACCCGCCTTGCCCTACCCTACAAGGTTCCACCCAAAAAAGGTGCCGGAACTCCGTTCTGAGCGTTCTATGAGAAAAAAAGCCCTGTTTTTTGTGAACATGAATTGTGGAGGGACACTCATTTGTGCTTTTTGGAGCTTTCTGCAAGAAAAATGGGATAGAAATAATAAAGGGCCTATGATCAGACATGACTTCGTGTTCTTCCTTCAGATTTCAGTTTTGAGAAGGATTTGAACTTTGGTTGCTTTTCCTTTGAGCTAAGCTTCAAGAAGCCACTGAGGCTGGACCAGCCAAATTTTATTAGTGCTTTTAACTGCCAGGTTATTTAGAATCATGAAGTCAAATGACCAATGTGTAAAAAAACTCAACAGACTTGAGTTTGCAAATAATATAAATAGAAGTAAATCACCTATTTACATTTATGTGAAATATTGTGATATTCATGCAGGAAAGGAGTCTACTTTTTTTAACCTATGCAGCTAAGTAAATCTTTTTAAACTTACAGGTTTTATGAATAGATCTATATAATATAAATATGAATCCACAGGAAAGAGATCAACACAGCTTTATTTTATTATTTTTTGATTTAAACAGTTGAGTTGTAATTAGCCAACTGTTTTTTTCTGTGTGTGTGTACACACACATAAAACAGTTGGCTATATACTTATTCCCTGTCATCCCCTTCTTCTATTGCCCTCAATCTTTCCCAGCATTAGGAAGTGAGTCCTTCCTTCTCATATTAAAAAAAAAACTAAATTATTTTTTCAATCAAAGTTACATAGTAGTTACAGGCTTTCATATTTTTCAGAACTCTTCTATTGCATTATTTTCATTAGACTAAAGGAATGACTTTAGTTATTACTGCTAAAGTATTTTTGCAGTCTTAACAATAAATTTGCCATTTGGATGAATTACCTTTTAACAAGTACCATTGATAGAAGGAAAGCATTTAATAACTCTGCAGTTTAAACAGTCCGGGATATTGAAAATGAGTTTTAAAAGGTGACTGTACAGGTGATCTACAAGCAATTTGCTATCAGACACCATCTGGCTGGGAGGCACAAAAATCTTTTGTGACTTTTTGTTTTCAAGTGGGAACCAAAATGTGAGTTCTGTGCAATGTATCACAGTTTGATGTGCATTCATGTTTGTTTGTGTGTATTTGTATATATATATAAGTGTGTGCGCATGTTTATGTATGTATGTATACATATGTTTCTGGTTTTATGTGTATGCACACATGCAACAAAACAGGGTTTTCTCATTCACATATTTCTATCAAGATTTTTTGTGTGCTTGTGAAAGTTGGTATCAGAACTGCTTTATTTTTTTTCTTCTTAAATTTATTCTGAATTGTGAGCTTCAAGTTCCTAAAGCATGGGATTGATATACCAGTAAAAATTTATTAGGCAAATTTCATTTCACATTCTTTCGTACCAATTACATTGGCAGTCAATTATAGAGTGTCTCCTGAGTATTGTGGAAAGAAATTATGTGGTTGCTAAGAATCCCTAAGAGACTTGATGACACATAATCAACCAATCAATCAAATTTAAGAATCTGAAATAAATAAATGATTGGCTGAGACTTTTGAGATGTTAATTAGAACAAGCAGAAGAATGTATTTAGATGAGTTTAGGAACAATTGAGGTACCTGCATTTTGATAATGTGGTCATGAATGTGCCCAAAGGATAGACACAATGAAATCCTTGGGACTACTATATTTCTACTAGATAAAGCAAGATTTTGTGCACTCTTTTATTTTTCCTTCTGAGTCAAAAAGCTTGATTTTCATATCTGCTATGTTACCATGGTAGAGGGCAGATGGTTTACTAAATAAATCACAATGTTTGTGTTCACCCAAGATGCTTAAACATAAACCATAGTTTACAAATGACACTGGTTGGAGTTATAGAGTTCACTGGCTGAATGTAATGTGTGAACCCAGGCATGCTTGTTTAGTTCACATTAGAGGCCCTGGTAAGCAGCTTTGCAATAAGTTTAATTGTGTGATGGCTGGATGAAGCAGCTGCATAAACCTTAGAATGAGAGGTGAATCCTGCTATTATCTTTTATTCCAGCAAATTTATTTATTTATCTATTCATTCAATTTCTATAGTGGTCATCTCAATCAATGGCTCTAGGCAGCTTACAATTCAAAAAAATATACAAATAAACAATAAAAAATGTTCAGATTCACATATGAAGCTCATGCATTGAACAGACTTTTTCAAGCAAGTTTGGGATGATTGGAATAATTATCAACTGTATATTGGGTGTCCATGCATTTTGAAATATAGGATTAAAAAAACATTAAAACAACAGCAAAACATAGACCAGAGGTTTCTAAAGTTGACTTCAGACTTTTAGCTAATTTCTGTAAAACAGCAGAGCTCCTAGTTCTTTTTTATTTGTGTAAGCCTTTTAAACAGGGTGAGTTTATGTATGTTTACTTAGAAATATGAGCTACTGTGTTAAATAGGACTTATTCCAGGAAAACATGGAAATATTAACAAATTTTCTTAAAAAAGAAAGTAGTGACATATATTATTAGAATTAGCCTGGTAATATTTTAATATGCAGTGTCATTTTTTTTATCTTGAATCACCTTGTTAATGTTGTATTAACATAGTCAATTAAATATTTTTGTCAATATAAATGTGTTAAGTAGTTAATTTCTGAAAGCATAGCATTAATAAAATCTAAGAAATGAGCCTACTAATTTGTTTTAGAAGTAATCTATGTATGTATATGTCTTTCCAGGAAAATGCAATAAATGGTGAACATCTCTGGCTGGAGACCAATGTATCTGGGGATCTGTGTTATCTGGGAGAGGAAGGCTGCCAAGTTAAATTCTCAGTGAGTGTCCTATTTTCAGAATTTCTGCAATAAATCACTCCACTGTACACATACACTGTGAACTCTCTTCATTGGAACATGGTGGGATCATGCCTATACATCTGGGTGCCTTAGATGGAGATGGTACCGATGGAAACTGGCTGATCCATCAGAGATCATAGACTATAATAACCACTTGAGGATTTCCAGCAAAGAAGACCAAAAGACATTCCATATAATTTTGGCTGTATTATTTTATTTCTAATTAAGAAACTACTGCTATAATCTGTTGCAGATGTTAGAAGATGTTTCTGCTATGGCAGGGAACACTATGATCAGAAAACTTATGAAGTCACTCAGTTGAATGTTAATTGCTGAAGGACCACACCATAGTCATGGTCTTCCTTCTCAGTATTCTTTGAGGATTTTTACTCTAGCAATACATAGTGCTATTCTCCTCCCCTCATGTTATCATTTTATATTTTTAAAAGAATATAAGAGATGATGCGGGTAGAAGAATCAAGTACAATAAAATGCAGGTGGAGAAACAAATCTAAAATAGCAAAAACTATATTAATTGGAAGCTTATGTTATTGTAAGAAATTTTATAATGTTGAATTTTGAGCTAAAATGTTTGGCCAACATGGGTCAACCTATTAAGGGAACATTGTCCGGCATACATTAAATCAGTGCTCAAAGTTGTATGTCAAGCGTCTAACTCAAACACCCAAATTTTGAATGTGGCATGATTTCCTGTATAAGATTGTAGTCCAAAGATGGTTTCATAGTGTCATTCTGTCATCTTGGCTTATATTGCCAAGGTGATAGTATAGAACGTCTCCAGATCCTACCCACAGATTTGGAGTGGACTGCTCCAAATCAAATATAATCTTATTTGCAAAGTAAGGTACATGCTGCCATATCTACTCAGTAGAGAGCTGTTAATAACACCTTCATCACTGTGTATTTTATGTACACTGAATCATGAAAGAAGTCAAGTGGAAAATCAACTGAAGGCATATAGGAAGAGGAAGACTTATCACCGGCACCTGCTCTGCAGTGTCCTTGTACAATTAATGTGTGTGTAGGAAAAAGTATAGATTGCATTCATATCTACAGGCTTCCCTTGCTGTATGCAAATTCACTATAATACAATTGATCATTTTTGTCAAAAAATGTTTTTTAAAATCCCTCTATTATTCCATTTGTGCCAGCATAGTCAATTTGCACTAAAAATCTGAAAACATGTCAACTTCTTTTCACCAATACCACTGATTCTAACCCCCCCATAAAAAACGCCTTTCTGCCATTATTTATTGGGATATTTTTCCTTAGGTCCTCTGCTTACTTCTATACCTGCAGTGGTTACTATTGATATCATGGCTTCAAAAAGGCCATCAACATCTTGCCCACCCCCCACCCCCAGAAATGAATATAAAAAAAACCTAACACTAGAAACAAAGTTGGATATATTGTGTCAAGCTGAGGTAGGTCCTCAATCATAGCTTTTATCCTGGGAAAATCTACATTTTGTTATTCACATATACATTTTTGCACATGTATTTTCAGCATAAAGTAATTAACAATAGAGAATGCACATTCTGGGACAAATGGACACTTCCCTTTGCTTTGTTTTTCTTCTGTTAATATTTCAGAAGTCAGCTGTTCGAAGAAAATGTGCTGCCTGCAAGATTGTGGTCCACAATGCATGCATGGAGCAACTGGAAAAGGTAAGATGATGCCACCTGCTGGCCTACAGGTGGCAAAGAGCACACTTCAACAAAATCATTTCTTTAGAAATTGAAGCAGCCTTTAAAATGAGATTTAGGTCGAAGTGCAACCATTCTACATGCCCAGTTTCCACTCCCTCATTTACAACAGTCACCATGGCTATAACCTGTATTCAGTTTTACACAAAGAACTGTTTTTACACAAAAACTGTATTCAGTTTTACACAAAGCACCTTTTCTGACTCACAGATTTTATTAAAAGCCAAAATCTGCAGCTCACTTCTGTGAGATGCAAAAATGGGTGGGGATGGGGGGAAGAAAGGGTGGAGAAGTTGGCTGCTTATGCAGGCGCAGCTATATGTGAAACAAATTACAAGAGCCTTATCAATTAGTAATTATACTGTGTTAAAAATCCAATTTTCTATTAGTCCATGCATCTGATGAAGTGGGCAGTAGCTCATAAAATTTTATGCTTTTTAAAAATGAAATATGTCAGTTGAAAAAGGTGCTACCAGACCCCTCCTAATTTTTTGACACAGTAAACCAGGATTCCCCAACCTTTCTGGCTTTGTGGACTGGTGGTGGTGGGGAGAGGAGAGGGGATGGTTCCGTGCAACTGGCTGGCAAACATGCATGTGCGCATGCAGCTCCATTTGCGCAAGCAGTGGGCATGCAGAGAAGTGCTTGCCAGCAGCTTGTGCAAGTGGGGATGTATGCACATGCATGCATGCTCACCCACTGCTTCTGTGGCCTAGTTCCAAATGGGGACCCCTGCAATAGACTAATACAGTGCTCACCCTATTCATTTTTTATTGAATTCTTCTGTTTTTTTGTCAGCCTTCCAAGGTAGTCCAGTTCACCCATCAGTACCAACTCTAACTTTATTGTAAGGTTAATTAACAGAATTGTGTAAGTCTGAAAGTACATCTCTCCTCCCTCATCTTTGCAATCCAAGAAACTAAGGAGGGTACCTTCTGAGATGTTTGCCATGCTCCCATTCCTTCTGGGGGCTCAGCTGCCTCTTATCTGACTGTTGCCTAGTCTGTGGCTCTTCCTCTTGTTTCCCAAGGTCAGTCTCACATACCATTACCAATTTTTCTTCTGGTTGCTGCAGAAATGATGATGTTTCCCTGCACCTCTTATTTGGTCAGGGTATAGAACAGGGATCTCCAAACCTGGCAACTTGAAGACTTGTGGACTTCAACTCCCAGAATTCCTCAGCCAGCCATGCTGGTTGGAGAATTCTGGGAGTTGAAGTCCACAGGTCTTCAAGTTGCCAAATTTGGGGACCCCTGGTATAGAAAGTAATAGGTCAAGGTATCAATACTCCTCACAAAGCTAACTGGATATAAAGTTAATTAACTTTTAATTAAATATTGGTGAAGTTATTTAACTTATAATAGAATATCTTCCACTGGCCCAAGGACAGACAACTTTGGGTTGCAGAGCAAACCTTATAGACGTGACAGTTTGATCCTTCCTACTTTCTTAGTTTGGGTCCATTCTGCCTAATGTTAGAGACAACCCAAGTTTGAGTTAAATAAGCAAAGGTATTCATCTATAATATGGAGAGGATGATGAGTTAACACAATATATGTGATGTTTGTTCTCTAATGCAAATGCTAGATTTCTTTACTGTGGTTATTCTCTATTCATCAGCACATATGAAAAGAATATTCTGATTTATCTTCTGGTAACAATAAACTGTAGAAGAGTAACCAGATTGTATTTCCTCTAAGGAAATACATATCCTGTGATATGTTAGAGAATAAATTTGTTTTGAATGTCTTATTTTTTCGAATAGTCAAGAACAGGTTGAATATAATGTCCCAAAGTAGCCTTTTCCTTATGAAAGCTCATGCCACAAATCAATGCCTTTTTATCGTGCTGCAAACAATCTGCTTTTTAATTGATTTGAAAGAAAAAACACATTTCTATTACATATAATTGTTGTGTGTGGAGCAGGCAAGAGTAAAGATAATGTGTTTTTTTTAATTTGCAAAAAAGAAGCAATCATCCTGGTAATTTTATACATCACCAAGGAGTCGTGTTTGGTTCTGTTTTGTTTTGATTACCAAGAGCAAATAGACTTGTGGCACAGGAAAGAGCAATGAATACATTGTGTCATAGACTTTTATTTTCAGTAATCTGATTTTGTCAGTTGCATGAAGGGATGCCTTAATTGTGCACACTAGTGTGCATTGCAGATGTGTGTTGGGGTCATTAAAATGCATATTTTTAAATGCATATTTCTCTGCTAGGCAGGGAAGAAAGTTCTAAAAGGCTGGAAGTTCTAAAAGGCCCTGTTGGTCCACTTTTCTTGGTGACCTTTAACAGAAATAACCAATATCTCTCCCTACAAATTTGTTATTCAAGGTGTCTCAAGGAATTCATCACGAATATAGTTATAAAGGATTCTAGATCAGTTATTGCCAATCAATTAAGCGATATTTTAATAGTAATCTGGCTGTGGGTTATCTTTTCTTCAAAACTATGTTAATCTAGATTAGTTTATGAGGAAAATTCATGACCAGCTCATTATTTAAATCTCCCTTAAACTTATCTTGTAGTACTCTGGCTGAGGAATTCTGGGAGTTATTATTATTATTATTATTAATTTTATTTGTATACTGCCCTTCTCCTGAAGGACTCAGGGTGGTGAACAGAGCAGTACATGTTAAAAGACAAAATACAAAAATTAAAAGAGATTAAACAAAATGCCCACAACTCTTACAATAAGTTAAAACACGTTAAAAAATAGGTTAAAACACATTAATAAAACCCAACCCCATCCCATCAGGCCAGGCCTGATGTAATATATTATCTACTCTATTGAATGCCTAGAATATAAAATGCAATTTTAAACAGTCTGATTATATTTTAGGTAGTATTTTTGTATTGTGACATGATTTAGAATAGAATAGAATAACAGAGTTGGAAGGGACTTTTGAAGTCTTCTTGTCCAACCCCCTGCTTAAGCAGGAAACCCTATATCATTTCGGAAGAATGTTGTCCAATCTCTTCTTAAAAACTTCAATTGTTGGCACATTCACCACTTCTGGATGCAAGTTGTTCCACTGATTAATTGTTCTGTCAGGAGATTTCGCCTTTGCTTCTCTCTATGATCAGTTTCCATCCATTGTTTCTTGTCCTGCCTTCAGGTGCTTTGGAGAATAGCTTGACTCCCTCTTCTTTGTGGCAGCCCCTGAAATATTGGAATACTGCTATCATGTCACCCCTCACCCTTCTCTTCATTAAACTAGACATACCCAATTCCAGCAACTGGTCTTGATAGATCCCCTAATCATTTTTGTTGCTCTTCTCTGCACTCTTTCTAGAGCCTTAACATCTTTTTTATATCGTGGCGACCAAAACTGGATGCAGTATTCCAAATGTGGCCTTATCAAGGAATTATAAAATGGTATTAACACTTCATGTGATCTTGATTCTGTCCCTCTGTTAATGTAGCCTAGAACTGTGTTTTTTTTTGGCAGCTGAGCACACTGTTGGCTCATATTTAAGTGATCCAAGATCCCTCTCACAGTTACTACTATTGAGCCAGGTACCACCTATACCAGGGGTCAGCAACCTGAAACAGTGAAAGAGCCACTCGGAATCGGTTCCCTCCCAAAAGGAAAAACTGGGAGCCGCAAAAAATGTGTGAACATGCGCGTACATGCGCACATGCGCAGAACAGGGTTTGACTGAAGAGTGGAGCCAAGGCGAGATATGCACCTACCCTGCATATTTCAATTGATTGGTTGAACTTTTTTAGTCCCACCTTTTTGGGGGGGGACTGCACATGGCAGAGGACTGGGAGCCGCAGGGTTGCAGACCTGTGACCTATACTATACCAATGCATTTGGTTTTTCTTGCCTAAATGTTGAACCTTATTTTTTCCACCATTGAATTTTATTTTGTTACATAGCACCCAATGTTAAGATCCTTCTATATCTTAACCCTATCTTCTGGAGTGTTGGCTATTCCTACCAGTTAGGTGTCATCTACAAATCTGATGAGTGCTTCATCTATCCTCTCATCCAAATCATTGATGAAGATGTTGAAAAGTACTGGGCCTAAAGTAGAGCCTTGGGGTATCCCATTGCATACTCCATGTAGCTGTAGTTCCATTGAGGACCACACATTGAGTGTGCTTGGTCAGCCAATTATGAATCCATCTCGTGGTGATGCTGTCTAACCCACATTTTTCTATCTTATCAAGTAGCAGATTGTGGTCTATTTTATCAAATGCCCTACTGAAGTCCAAGTAAATTATATCAACAGTATTCCTCTGGTCCACTAATTTTGTCACTTTGTCAAAAATGCAATAAGGTTTGTCTGGCATGATCTGTTTTTGCAAACCTGTGTTGGTTTTTGGTTATGACTTTGTTTGTCTCTAGGTGTTTGCTGATTGGTTGCTTGATTATCTTTTCCAGAATCTTCCCAGGTATTGAGATGCAGCTGATAGGGCTGTAGTTTCGGGGATCTATTTTCTGTAGTTTCCTGGATCCATTTCCCCCCCCTAGCAAAAATAAAAATAAAAATCTATCAAGCTATTGGAAATGAAAAAGCAACACTTAAGGCAGATTATCAAAATCAGTACTTTGATCACTATACATATATATATTTACATTATAATTTTAGATGAATTTATAGTTAGGAGACTTAATGATGTTTTATTGTGTGAGCCACTTAAAGGTTGATAATGTGATTGGCTTACAAATAATTTTAAATAAACAGTTATTAATGGGTGAGGGTTTACTTACATTCTCTAGGAGCTCTATAAGTCTAGAACACTTAGGAATTTGATTTGTTTTTTTTCTCTGTTTTTAAGGATAACATGTTTTATTCTAATTTTGTTTAAGATTCTGTTCACTTCTCTTGTAAACTGTGTAAGCTGTGAGCTTCTCTGGGAGAAAGAAGAGTAAATGATTATAATAACCAATACTTAATTAATTTCTAAATTGCAAAACAGAATCAAATCTTAAATATTCATTCTCAAATGTGAAGAGAATTCAGAAGAAGATTAATTATATTTTCTCAGTCCTTGGCTTTGTGGTCTTTTGAGGATTGGGCTGAAAATAATTTATTTATATTTACTTTAATAACATTTAGCAAGAGACTACACATCTGCTATCTCATTCTCCTTTTCTTCTCTCTTCCAATAACATCTGGTAATATCACACATATGATGCAATGTTGGAATTTTTAATCTGCATTTCCAGGATTTTGTAAAAATAGTGATATTCATTACAAAGTACTTTGCATCACACATTCCTACTGATCCACTTATATTACCTGCAGGCATTTTATAAGCTATGGATCTTCCAATCTAATCTCAAAGGATTGTAATAGCCAATCCATTAAAAATACAGTGAAATGGTTAAAATAGAGTAGCTAAAAAGAGACAAAACCAAATAGAAAAATATTCAGTTAAAAGAGAATGTGCTAAAGAAAGGTAAGTCTTTCATCAGACACTGAAATCAAGTTAGATTCATTGGTAAATGTGACTTCCAATAGATAACATTATCCTGGTATGGAAGAGAATATCACATAGGACCTTTCTCCCCTTCAATTATTTTTTTTTAATCCCACATGAAACTTTACAGCCCCTTCATTGCTGTTTTGCCTGACCCCTGTTGTTGAAAGCTGGTGGCATGATTTCTTAACATTTTGAACAATTTTGTATGTTCCACCCAATGTCATTCTAAGGTTTGCAAACTATATTAAATGTTCTTCTGAGCCACCAAAACACTGTCCATTCCTGCTATTGTCCTACGGAATAGTATAGTTATAGTAGAGGGTGGTAATTCTTTATGTTTTTACTCACCACAAATGGATAAACTACCATGAGGTTTGCTAGCTGATAGATACATATTGATTGTGGTGTCTTTGGTACTCTTTGAGTGTGGTGGTTGTCTTGCAGATGCTTCATTGGCAAATTAGGTAACATCATTAATGCTACTAATGAAACATCTGCAAGAGAACCACCAAGCTCAGAGACCACCAAGAACTTCACAGTTCAACCTTGAGCTACAAATACTCTCTTCTATTGATTGACTCAAAGTCATTCAGGGGAGTATTTGAAGTTTTGTCCTCCCTATTGTACTCTTTTATCTTAACTATTACAGCATATAATATTTTCTGGAGAAAATCATCATGTTGCATTTGGAAAAGGTTTGAAATTTTTTGGGACTGGACTATGAGCCTCTTCCATTAAGCTGATGTTCCTATTACGCATACTATCCGTGTGTACCATCACATATTCGGGTAATGAAATATTCACGTGTCCTCCAGTCCATGTCTCTGACTATCATGCTTTGAACATATTACAAAAGAGGACACTACATTTATGCATGGAGGCATTCTCCATTCTCCATCCAGCTGGGAAATCTGGCTTCACACAGATGAGTGGTTTTTCCCATGTACGAGCTTGGCATCCCATTCCAGAAACTGGACAGGGCCACAGAGGCAAAAGCAGTGGAGTCAACTGGCACTGAGAAAAGATGAAGAATGCCCTTGTCATTCCCATTATATACACTTCTAGCTCAAAGTGTACCTCTGTAAGCATTGGTATGGTATATATACTGTATTGTACATCGAAAGAGAATGACAAGAGAGAAGTGTGTTTCTTCCCTTAGTGTTATTCCCACAAAATGCCATTTGAAATGATACTGAGAATTTCTATAGAGGAAGGATATTCTCACTCATGGTCTCTGAACATGGAGGGTGATAGAGGGAAGAGAATTAGTGCATTCGTTCCTTTCCTCTTTTTGTGCTCATTCTTTTAAAAATGCTTGGAGTGAGCTCTAAAGTTCAATACATTCAGTAGTCATTTTACACCTCCGTATATCTGTTTTCTGGCACTATGAGCATTTGAATCCTGGCAATATAAATGACATATCTTGAATTGCCTAGAAATGATTTGCAAATTACTTTGGGAATCTGCCATTGAAATGTAACTATCAAACTGAATGTGGTCCTCTGCTTTCTCATTAGCTTTCAGTACTTTATTTTGGCTTTCTGGCTCATTGCTTCTATTATCCCTAATACCAAATTTGAGCAAATAATAATTTGTAACATGGAGCCAAGTTAGTTTGGGGAATTATCATAGTCTGGAGTAATTTGTGAGGCTTGTTGTGGATTTTCTGCTAGATTGTTCTAGAGACAAATTGGTAATCATTACTGTTTGGTCTCTTGGTTTGCTTCCCTCCTGACAGATTAACTTCCGGTGCAAGCCAACTTTTCGAGAAGGCAGCTCCAGATCACCAAGAGAGGTGAGTGGCAGGAGACAGATTGTCTCTGAATGATACAGGTAGCCTTACCTGAATGACACTTATTACTAAGGAGTCTTGAGTGTGATGGAATGAAATAAGATGGATTCCCAGAAGGGAGGGGTGCATTCCAGAGGAGTAAGAGGCATCTCAATCTGAATATTATGTGTGACAGTGTCAGGCAAAAAGGATCAGGACCATTTGTTGAGTTTCAACACAGAAGATTTATTCAAGCCTATACACAAGAACCCAGTCAACTAAAGTTCAATACTAAATTGGTGCCAGATAAGGCTTAATGGAATTCAAGAGGGGTTGGACTTGGATCGTTTATGGCCATGTAAGGACTCTAAGCTGATGACATGCTTAACTCTGTCCCCCAGCTCTGCCTGCTTTTCTCCTACCATTTTAATAATTTCCAGAGTATATTGTAGATGCAGAGAGTAGAGTCCTCAGTCCAGGGGTGGGATTCAGCCAGTTCTCACCTCTTCAACAGAACCAGCAGCTAATTTTTTTTGCCTAGGCCCAGAATGGACTTCCAGAACTGGCTTCCACATAGAGAACTGGTTGTTCACATATTTGAATCTCACCACTGCCTCAGTCTGGTGAAATTTGGGCTATAGGTGTGAAAATAAGAAAGAACTCAGCTTGGAAGGATCACCACGTCATTCTTCGTTTTAGGCCTGAAAGTGATTGTCCAATAGCCCTGTGCAGGATGACTTTTGTTTTGATAAAGTGCTCTGTGCTATGGAAGTAAAATGAGTTTTCTCACTAAAACAAAAAGGAGACACATTGAACTCAGCCCATATAATTTTGTGCATTATGCAAATGCAGAATAGAGTTAATTCAGTAAGTGGATTAGGGGTATTGGGTAGGCATATTTGGCCGTAATAACTGGAAAGGACCGGAAAGTAAACATTTCACAGAAATAACCACAACGGATAAGTATGGGAGTTCTAATCCCACACACCTAAAAGGCATCAGATTTCAAAAGGTTAAACTAGGAAGTCCTGCGGCTTAGATCTAGCCTAAAAATTACAGTGGCTTTGAGAGTTATTAAAGATTGGAAGGTTCCAGGTTGCAGCCAGTTCTTTTCAGCCTCGTGGCAAGTTACTACTATAATTTTAATTTTTGCGGCTAGACTTAATTTAATTTTAATTTTAATTTTATATTGTATTGTTTTTAAATTTTGCCTTGTAAACCGCCCTGAGTCCTTTGGGAGTAGGGCGGTATATAAACCGAATTAATAAATAAATAAAATAAATAAAAAAGATCTCTTGGTATGCCTCAGAACATCTTATGAGCTATTACTCCTTTACTTATAATGCATGATTACATTTTGCCAGTGTGAGGCAATGTCTTCACCCTCTTATTACATATGAGTTGATCAAGGTTCTATAAATAGAGTTGGGGTTTGATTGGAGTGTATTTTAAATCAATTCTATTCCTCGGTTCTTTTTTCCTACTCTACAGAATTTCGTTCGACATCACTGGGTTCACAGAAGACGACAGGAAGGGAAATGTAAACAGTGTGGAAAGGTAGAAATAATGCAATCAAAATCTGTAAAAAAAGTAATTATAAGTTCTAGTCTTCGGGTGTCCTTTCTTCTAGCAATATAATAAACCTCTTTAAAAGTTTTTTGTTCTGCTTTTTCTGTTTTCCTGTTCATATATTAAAATTGAAGCCTGTACTGTAAATTTTAATGACTTCAGCTCATTTTTGCCATTCCTCCCTTCCCTACCAAATTTTGAAAGGAGTCCTCTGTCTGCCAGATACTTACCCACCTGTGTTACAGCTGTGACTGGGCTGCAAAAAATCAGATAAAAAAATAAGGTGACAGCAATGTTAGAATCTATATTTTTAATACCTCTTTACTGCTATCTAGTGGATGTTCAGATGTTTGCAACTCAGACATATTAGTCTTATCAGAGTACATAGATATTGTTTGTCTCACTCAAGAATTTTTTTTGGTTTAAGATTTAGAAATCTATGTAAACCTCTGATAGGATCTGAGCAAACTGATATTCAAAAATATCAACTTCTGGGACTTTTAAAAACTGCTTCCTTGTAAAGTCGTATTTAATGTTCTTTATTGCCCCAGTTCTCAATTTAGCAAATCTGAAAAAAGAAGAAGCAATTTGTCAGACATGCAGAAAAGAATAATGGCTCTATTATCTGCAAGCAGCAACTTTTATTTTTCACATCATTCATTCCTCTGAGAAGTCATTTTTTAAAATTATTACTTTTGTAATAAACTAGATAATTTCACCATCTTTCTCCTACTCTTAAAAAAGCTCAAATCTCTGATCCTCAAAATGTACCAGTTATACAGTTGATGCAGTTTCTGAACTGCATTCATTGAATTCCCCAAAACCAAACTTCTGTGTTAATATGAATTAACAGGAGATAATAGATTGTGTTGTCAGTGGTGGGATTCAGCCAGTTCGCACCACTTCGGCAGAACTGGCAGCTGATTTTTTGTTGCCCAGGGCCAGAATGGACTTCCAGAAGTGGCATTCACACAGACAACTGGTTGTTCACATATTTGAATCTCACCACTGTTATCTAGGGATAACAGCTAGAAGCTATAGATGAAGGTCTAAAAATATTTGCTGTGTACATGAGGTCCAAGATTAAAAACAACAATATGTCATTACTACTTGTTGTATCATGGCCAGTATCACAAATATCAAATATGGACATTTATCAGAAATCCTAAATCAATGAAGGAGATACTTCTAACAATGCAAACGTTATTATAAACAGTGCAACCATGATTGTTGTATGCTACCCAGAGTTGCTCTTGGTGTGATGGGCAGACATATAAATTTAATCAATAAATTAAATACATACATACATACATACATACATACATACATACATACATACAGTACATACATACATACATACCCACTTTGCACCAAGGTTTCAGCTTCTACCTTAGTATTCTAGTTTCCACACCCCATTTCTTCAGGATTAATATTGCTAATTGGGATTCTTTTCTTGATTTGTAGAACCATGACAGTGACCCTGAGTAAATCAAAAGTAGGACCTGCAGTTTGAGAACTTCTTGTTTTTGTTTTTGGTTCCTTGGTTGTTTGTTTCTGCCAAGGGATCTGAATGAAGCTATTTGGATTAGTTATAAATGATAAATTTTGGCACTGTGTTCTGGATAGCAGCATGTATATATAATGGTCCATTGGATTGTTTTTATATATATAAAGATTTAGTTACATGTCCATTGTGTAATCTCAGAGTATTCTATTTATTTATATTCATGCAGAGTTGCCTTGAACTGCAAGATGGATGGCAAAGAAATTTGATTGATGAATGAATGAATGAATGAATGAATAAATGAATGAATGAATGAATGAATGAATGAATAAATAAATAAATAAATAAATAAATAAATAAATAAATAAATAAATAAATAAGAGATTTCTAAAGCTTCTCATCTCACAATTTGTGACTCTGGGTGATATACAACAATCAAAATTAATAAATAAATATTTATAAAGGAAGAATTTTTATGCAAAACCAAAATAAGCAACCCCCACCCCCCATAATTCACACATGATTGAGGCTGGCAACAATAATATACACTCTCATCACATCCTCTACAGCAGCCTACAACCCAGAATTTAACTCTCAGCTAGATATACAGTATTATGTTCTATTAGAGTTACCGTGTATCTCACCTCTATCCAAAAGTTGATGGTTTGGTCTATATCAGCTCTAGGCTCAGGTTGGTAAAATATATTTTTTCCTATATTGAATATAGAACATTTAAGTATTCTATATTGAATAACAGTAAACTGTTATTTCAGAAATTTTGGAAGCCCTTAACCAGAGCATTTTGAGATGATTTTGGAAAGTAAAGGTATCATCAGTGAATACAGCTTTGACTTTGGCAGCTGTCATATATCATGTGACTATTAAAGCTAGGTGTTAGCCATTAACAGCCTCAATTATATCTGGGGAAAAAATATGTGAAATGTTAATTGGTGATGCAACAAACTCTTATGATTTCAGGGATTTCAACAAAAGTTCTCCTTTCACAGTAAAGAGATTGTGGCTATCAGCTGTTCATGGTGCAAGCAAGCGGTAAGTCATTTTCTCAAAGGGCTCCTGCAAATGTTAGCCTAGCTTTGATGCTGTGATTTCACACATAGCATCCCCATGAAACAAGAGCCCATGGGTGGACTCAATTCTGCTTTTCATCCCCCATTTCTTTCCTGTTATAGAAATATCGAAAACTGACAGCAGAAAAAGACCTAGTATGCCCATGGAGTCTGCCCTTTGAGTTTTTTTTAAAATTTTTAAAAATCTTTTTGCCAGATAATGGACATTTGTTTATCCCAAGCAGGCTAAATCACTGGAAGTTGGTTCCGAGCTTCCACTATTCTTTCTTTGAAGTAATATTTTTCTAACATTACTATTATACTTCCCTCCTGTCAGTTTGAGATTATGCCCCATGTTCTTGATTTTTGTTTAATATTAAAAATAACTGCCTACTAGAACCTTGTTTACATTCTGAATATATTTAAAGGTTTCAGCCACATCCCCCATTTTCCTTCTGTCCTCTATGTGTTATATATGTAAACAGTTCAATAATACTTCATCGACAAAGTATATAAACTAAGAAGCCGTCTGACAGGAAAACACGCGGGAACTTTGACAGCTGTCAAAGTTCCCCGCACAGCGCAGGCGCCACCACTGACAGCTCGCGGCTGTCAAACTCCGGACCATGAGGAAGCCTGAGCTGTCAAAGCGTCCACCGCACAGCGCAGGCGCAACCACTGACAGCTCGCGGCTGTCAAAACACCAACCATGCGGAAGCCGGAGCTGTCAAGAGAAGACGGCGCGGATTGGTCCCTGCTTGACACGGCGCCAAAATAAACACCTCTGATTGGTCCTCGCTTCCAGCTGCCGGCTATAAAAGCCGGACAAGTTATTCTATGTTTGCCTTGCTCTTAATAAACCTGTTGTTAACTAGCCTGTCGTCCTGAGTGGTCCTTAGGCTACTTCACTGGCGACGAGGATGGGATCGCTCCGGAGCTGAAGTCACGGCCGAGGAAGAAAGTTCCCGGCAAGAGCTGTCACGGAAGTTTTAACTTCCATCGGAGCAACCCAGGACCGGACGACATGGCAAACTTCGGCCGTGTGAGGGAATTTGACACCCGCCATCCCGAGAGATGGCAATCACACCTTGGCCAGGTCGAGGGATTCCTCCTCGTCAGTAAAATCACTGACGACAGAGCAAAGGCCGCCGCTCTGCTGTACATCAGCGGACCTCCTGTGTACGATGCAGCCGTCGGGTTGTTCAGCCCGGTGCCCATCACAGAAGTCTCCTACGCGGACCTGGTGGACCAGCTGAACAAGTACTACATGCCGGCTCGTTCAGAACTATACTGGCGGGTGCAATTCGCCCAAAAGAAACAACGGCCGGACGAGCCCGCCAACGAGTTCATCGCCGGGGTCCGACACGCCGCACGGAACTGCTGTTTCCCCGACCTGGAAGACCGCATCAGAGACCAGGTGGTGATCGGTCTGAGGGACGAGAGGCTACAGAAGAAACTAACTTCCAAACCCGACATGAGCCTGGCAGAGCTGACCAGAGAGATCATGGCTTACGAGCACAGCCACAAGAAGAAGCCGGCAAACACGACCCCAGAGAGCCCCGCGACCGTCTATCAAGAAAGCGCAACCTTCAGCGACAGCGGAGAGTCGGTGGATTTCACTGATGGAGAAGCCCTGCAGCGCAGGATGGAGCGCCGGCAACCGAGGAGAGGCGACCCGTCGGACCGCCGTAGGTCCAGGAACCCCCCTCCGCCGCCACCGCGTTACGAGCAACGAGCCGCCTGTGCCAGCTGCGGGGGCAATCATGCCCGAGGAAGCTGCCGCTTTAGAAACGCGAAATGCCACAATTGCGGGAAGACTGGCCACATCAAGCCGGTGTGCCGCAGCAAGGGCCGGGACAACATCAATGATGTGGAGGCAAATTCCCCAGGTAGGCCGGCTGCCCAGGCCAGCAGAGAAAACCCACCAGGGCCCCTGGTAGAGGCAATTGACAGGGTAAACAGCATAAGCTCCAAGGTTAAGATCTGGGTCAAAATTCAGGGGGTGCCCTGCCACATGGAAGTGGACTCAGGGTCAGCAGTCTCCTTAATTTCGCTAACAACATACCAGGAGATCTGTCAGCAAGGCCAAGAACAAATTCCCTTGAGACAAACCCAGGTACATCTAGCGGATTTCCAGAAAACCCCCATTCCTCTGGAAGGGAGAGCTAAGGTCGTAGTGCAGTACAAGGGGTTCAAGGGTCCCTTAGAGGTTTTAGTTACGCCGGGGAACCGTACTAACTTGATAGGGCTAAACTGGTTCGGCCCACTAGGTATCGCCTTAACGGGGGTAAATACCATTCAAGCACCCAGCCTGGAAGCCGTTTGCGACAAGTATGCCGACGTCTTCGATGGCACTTTAGGGAAATATACCGGTCCCCCCATTTCCTTGCAGCTAAACCCAGCAATCCAACCAATTAAAATAAGAGCTAGGAGGGTACCCTTTGCCCTTAAAGAAAAAATTGAAAATGAACTAGATCGCCTCATAGGACTTGGGGTGCTTGAGCCAACAGAGGGGGGAACCTGGGAGACCCCTATTGTCACCCCAATCAAACCTAATGGTGAGGTGAGAGTGTGCGCAGACTATAAGGCGACAATCAACCTAGCCCTCAGCCCCCATGCTTACCCGGTGCCAGCGGTAAGGGACGTATTTGCTTCCATCCGCTCTGGCGCCATTTTCGCCAAACTTGATCTCACGCAGGCGTATTTGCAACTGCCTGTCACTGACGACACCGCGGAAGCTCAGACTATTGTCACCCACCGCGGTGCCTTTAAAGTAAAAAGGCTCCAATTTGGCATATCGGCAGCCCCGGGTATCTTCCAGGGTATCATGGAGAAGACCCTGAAGGGAATACCCGGGGTCTGCCCCTATTTCGACGATGTTCTCATCGCCGGGGAAAACGAAGCTAGTCTAGCTGACAGGCTGTCAGCTGTGCTGAGCCGGCTCAGAGAAGCCGGCCTCAAACTTAAGCGTGAAAAGTGCTCTATTGGAGTCACATCTACAGAATTCCTAGGGTACAAAATTGATAGCCAGGGCATTCACCCCACCACTGAAAAACTAAAGGCTATTCAAACCGCACCCAGCCCTAGGAATAAGCAAGAGCTTCAATCCTTTTTAGGACTATTAAACTTTTACCATGCCTTCATCCCCCATAAAGCCACCATTGCGGAACCTCTGCATAGGCTCCTGGACAAGGGCACAGCTTGGTCCTGGACCAAGGAACATGAAAATAGTTTCCAATCGTTAAAAAAGATTATTTGTCACAGCTCAACTATTACCCTTTTCAGGGAAGACACCCCAATATGCATCGCTTGTGATGCCTCTCCCTATGGAATCGGGGCTGTGTTAAGTCACTTATTCAAGGACGGTACACAAAGACCCATAGCATTCTATTCACGCACTCTGACCAAAGCTGAAAGAAACTACGCACAAAGCTACGCATGCCCAAGATGGAGGACGCGCTCGGCTGAGCTCCGCGAGCTCCAGCTGATAGGCGTCCCCTGGGAGCCCCTCACAAGCCTTATGGCTTGCTGGGATGGGATTGGGGTTTGTTGTGGGGCAGTGTGACAACGCGGAGGCTGTTGAAGCCAGCAGCGGATTTGAGCTGTTTGAACGACCGGCTGCCGGCTGCTGGCCCTGCTACCTACCAGCTGTTTCCTCCCGCCGTTTCTTGCTTTCTCTGGAGCGTTCGGGCTGCTTGTGTCTGGCGCGGCGCTCCCCGCCGCTTTCGGGCCGTCCGGGCCACTTTGCTTGTTCTCGGACCGGCTCGAGCTGCTGGGGAGGATGCCTGTCGGTGAGGGGTGCACCCGTGAGGTCCGCTGGGCTGTCCGGTCGGCGGCGGTGAAGATGGCGGCGACGGCGTGGGCGTCGGCCTTGGCTCAAGTAGTAGCCTGCATGACGATGCCTGTCGGTGAGGGGTGCGCCCGTGAGGTCCGCTGGGCTGTCCGGTCGGCGGCGGTGAAGATGGCGGCGACGGCGTGGGCGTCGGCCTTGGCTCGAGTAGTAGCCTGCACGACGATGCCTGTCGGTGAGGGGTGCGCTCGTGAGGTCCGCTGGGCTGTCCGGTCGGCGGCGGTGAAGATGGCGGCGACGGCGTGGGCGTCGGCCTTGGCGCGAGTGGCAGCCTGCACGACGATTTGTTTGGGCCGCGCTCGGCGGTGGTGGCGATGGCGGCGGCGGCCCGGCTTTGGTGGTGACAGGGACGATGATATGCTCCGGACGCTCGGGGATTCATCAGCTGGCTTTAGGGCCATTTTTGTTTGTGCCGGCGTTCTGAGACTGTCGCCGGCACAAACAAAAATGGCCCTAAAGCCAGCTGTCGCGGGGGCCGGCTGCTGACTCTGGTGCCTTTGGGCTTTTGATCTTTTCGCCGGCGGCGGGACTTCCATGTGGCCCCAAGCCGCCTTGGTCCGCTTTGGTGGTGGTGTCGCCCTCGGGCCGTTTTGGCGGTGGAGAGGGTGACTATTATTACTCACCTTGGCGACGATGGTGGACCTATTCTCTTGCTTCAGGCCGCCTCTTATGGCGACGGCGTCTTCGGACCGCTTGGCTGGCGAAGAAGACGACCGGGAGTCATCTTACCGGAGCAAGGACGACATGGGGCTCCTGCATCGTGTATCATCTTTGGACTGCTTTTGCAGTGACGCCGGTGATTTAGACTACTTTTACTCTGGCCTGCCTATCCTCCTTGCCTTGGACACACTTTTTACCATCTGCCTACCTATCCTCTCCCCTCTCCCTTTGGACTTTCGACATACCTGGGTATCGGCCACGGTGGGAGAGTGGCTGGACTTTTCCATCTGCAACCACATAGAGGTGGGAGCTCTATGGGTTTGCCTAATCAGAGGATATCTGGTCCACCCCCAGGAACGGAGCCTCTACCCGTTGTGAGAGAACGGGCTGCGGCCTGTCTTGGGGGCCACCCAACTGAGTGGCAGTGAAGTTGGGTGGATCCAGGTTTCTGTCATGTTCAATCCTCCCATGGACAACTAGGGATGCCTATCCTGGACTGTTTGGACTTTTATACTTATGCGGCAATATACGAGTATGCGTTTGTACGCCCTCAGGGGTGCCCCCCTCTCCTGGGTGCGACCTGCCTCCTTAAATGTTGATGGCCTTGATGACGGGCCCGAGTTTTGGGTCTCTGAGAGATGGCTGGGCAGGGGCAGGGGCTATCCATGTAATTCTAGGAAGCCTCTGATTATTTTTTTATCCAAATTTTTTATAAGGTTAGGGAGCGGGGTGGGAGATAGTGGTGGTTTGGCTATGGGGGGTGGCCGATCTACCATGGTTCAGACCAGCCTTGGGTCTGATGGCACGGGGGGAGAACGGGGTGGCGTTGTCGCCGGGGCTCATGAGCGGGTCGTGGGATTATCAATTCCCACGACGGGGAAAGGCAGCAGGCGGATAGACAGGGGGCCGTATCGTTACCGGGAGGGCCGTCCCCGCTATTTGCAAGCGGTGAGGCGCTCCGACCCTCTGCTTCTTCCCCGAGGTTCCGGGAGCGAGGATGTGCAGCCTCCTGAGCTCCGGCTGGTGTACCTGAATGCCAGGTCCGTGGTTAATAAAGCTCCCCTCGTTAGGGATTTAGTTGAGGGTGAGCAGGCGGACCTGGCTTGCATCACGGAGACTTGGTTGGGCCCAGAGGGTGGGGTCCCTTTGGTTGACCTCTGCCCACCAGGCTTCCGGGTGCTGCACCGGCCAAGAGCTCAAGGTAGGGGTGGGGGAGTGGCGGTTATTATTAGGGAGACCTTATGTCCGCGGGAGACCACCGTTTCTCAGATAGTCGGGTGTGAGTCTCTCTTTGTGAGATTTGGTTCTGGGGCGCAGTTGGGTTTGCTGCTGACGTACATTTCGCCTAGTCGTGCAGCGGCAGCCCTGCCCGAGCTGCTTGATATCCTCTCAGGGTTGGTGGTTGAGTTTCCCAAACTTATAGTTTTGGGAGACTTCAATCTACCATCCCTGGGAGGCTCATCTGAGCTAGCTCGGGAGTTCATGGCTTCCATGACGGCCATGGACCTGACGCAAGTAATTTCTGAACCAACTCATGAGGGAGGCCACACTCTTGACCTGATTTTTTTATCTAGACGGTGGTTGGATGATCTTGGTGGGGGCTCTCCATTTATTATGCCCCTGTCATGGACCGATCATCATCTCCTGCGGATGGTCTTCCGTTTTGCCACCCCCCGCCGTGGGGATACGGAACCAATTAGATGGTACCGCCCCAGACGCTTAATGGATCCTGATAGATTCCAAGCGGCGCTGGGGTCCCCACCTGCCTCCATTGCTCACAGCTCGGCGGATGCCTTAGTGGAAACCTGGGAAAGGGCAGCCACTGAGGCACTTGACCGGGTTGTACCCTTGCGGCCCCTGACCCGGCGCAGATCCCAGCGAGCTCCATGGTTCTCCGCAGAGCTCCGGGAGATGAAGCGTCGGAAACGGGGCCTAGAGAGCTGTTGGAGGTCGAGCCGATCCGAACCCGACCGGTTGCGGTTAAGAACCTATATTAGGTCTTATCTCGCAGCGATGAGGGTGGCGAGGTGTAATTACTTCTCTACCCTCATTGCGTCCGCAGATAATCGCCCGGCCGCCCTGTTTAGGGTGACTTGCTCGCTCCTTAATCAGGAGGTGAGGGAGGATCCCTTGCAGGGTCGTGCTGAGGAATTTAGTCAACATCTGTCGGATAAAATCGCTCGGATTCGGACCGGTTTGGACTCCAGCTGGGCAGAGTCAGGCGATCAGGACACGGACGGTCTTGTCAATGTTATCTGGGAAGAGTTTGATTCTGTGACCCCTGATGAAGTGGACAGGATTATGGGGAGGCTGAGCTCCTCCACATGTTTGTTGGATCCGTGCCCTTCCTGGCTGGTTTATGCAGCTAGGGAGAGGACACGAGGCTGGCTCCAGGTGGTTATATCTGCTTCTTTGAGTGAGGGTTATTTCCCCACCGTCTTGAAGGAGGCGGTGGTGAGACCTCTCCTCAAGAAGCCTGCCTTGGACCCAGCTGTATTGAACAACTTTCGTCCAGTCTCCAACCTTCGCTTTCTTGCGAAGGTTGTTGAGAGTGTGGTGGCGCATCAGCTCCCTCTGGTCCTGGATGAAGCGGATTATCTGGACCCCTACCAATCGGGTTTCAGGCCCGGGTACAGCACGGAGACGGCATTGGTCGCTCTGGTGAATGATCTCTGGAGGGCTCGAGACAGGGGATATTCCTCTGTCCTAGTCCTATTAGACCTCTCGGCGGCTTTCGATACCATCGACCATGGTATCTTGCTGCGGCGTCTCAGGGGATTGGGAGTGGGAGGCACGGTTCTTCGGTGGTTCTCCTCCTATCTCCTGGGACGTTCGCAGTCGGTGTTGGCAGGGGGGCAGAGATCGGCCCCTAGGTCTCTCGTTTGTGGAGTTCCTCAGGGGTCGGTTCTCTCGCCTCTCCTGTTCAACATCTACATGAAACCGCTGGGTGAGATCATTCGTGGTTTTGGAGTTGGGTATCATCAATATGCCGATGATACCCAACTTTTCTTTTCGACCCCAAACCACCCCAGTGATGCCCTCGCTGTGATGTCCCGTTGCCTGGAGGCGGTTCGGGTCTGGATGGGGAGGAACAGACTTCAGCTCAACCCTGACAAGACTGAGTGGCTGTGCATTCCGGCATCCCGGGACATTCAAAATGTTCCATCTCTTTCTATGGGGGGTGAGCTCTTACCCCCCGTGGATAGGGCTCGCAACTTGGGAGTCCTCCTATATTCACGGCTTACCCTAGAAGATCATGTAGTGGCCGTGACTAGGGGGGCTTTTGCCCAGGTTCGCCTGGTGCGCCAGTTGCGGCCCTATCTGGACCGGGATGCCCTGTGCACGGTCACTCATGCGCTCGTGACCTCTCGCCTTGACTACTGTAATGCTCTCTACATGGGGCTTCCCTTGAAGACCACTCGGAGGCTCCAACTGGTACAGAATGCGGCCGCGAGAGTTGTCTTGGGAGTTTCCCGGTACTCCCATGTTACACCTTTGCTCCGCGAGCTGCATTGGTTACCAGTTGTCTTCCGGGTGAGGTTCAAGGTCTTGGTTATGATCTTTAAGTCCCTACATGGCATGGGTCCGGGGTACCTCGGGGACCACCTGCTGCCGGCTTCAACTCCCCTCCGCCCTGTGCGTTCCCACAGAGAGGGCCTCCTCAGGGTGCCTCCGGTCAGGGAATGCCGACTGGCGGCCCCCAGGGGGAGAGCCTTCTCTGTGGGTGCCCCGGCTTTGTGGAACCAACTGCCGGTGGAGCTCCGGACGGCATCGGACCTCCGAACTTTCCGTCGTGGTCTGAAGACCCATTTGTTTGAATTGGCCGGTCTGGCCTGATGGGGGAGCTGGGTTTTAAATTGTTATTTTAGATTGTATTATTGTTTTTTAATTGGGCATTGATTTAATCTCTGTTTTAACTTTTGTATAGTATTGTATTTTTATTTATATGCCCTGTGAACCGCCCTGAGTCCCCAGGGAGAAGGGCGGTATATAAATTAAATAAAACGTAAAACGTAAACGTAAACGTAAATAGACAGGGAAGCCCTAGCGATAGTAGCAGGGGTCAAAAAATTTCACGACTACTTGTATGGAAGACCATTTACTATAATTACGGATCACAAACCCCTGTTAGGCATATTCACCTGGAATAAAACTACTCCACAAATTCTCTCTCCGAGAATATTACGATGGTCAACATTCTTAGCAGCCTATTCCTATCAACTAATACATAAGCCAGGTAAAGAATTGGGACACGCTGACTGCCTCAGCAGACTACCCATGCAAAACATAGACTCAGACCCAGCCCCTGCCGGTCAGATTTTAGCAATCTCCCAACTCCCAGAATGCCCCTTGACTGCAAACATTATAGCCAGTAATTCAGCTAAAGATAAAATACTTACCAGAGTCCTCAAATGGGCCACAACAGGGTGGCCAGCTCAAAACCCACAACCCCAATTCCAACCATATTTTAACAGGAAAAATGAGATCTCAACACATAGAGGATGCCTGCTGTGGGGAAATAGGGTCATCATACCAGAGAAAAACATAGACCAAACATTACACATTTTACATGAAGGACACCCAGGCATTGTAAAGATGAAGGCGATGGCTAGAAGTTATGTGTGGTGACCAGGCATAGATAAACAAATAGAAAAGTATGTGGGTGGGTGTTATACCTGTCAAGCGACCAGGAACGAGCCACCCCAAGCGCCAATCCATAAATGGGAAACTACAAGGAACCCTTGGTCACGTATACATATAGATTTTGCAGGACCTATCCAGGGCCAAAGTTTCTTAATTGTAGTGGACAGCCATTCTAAATGGCTGGAAGTCACTCCCCTTAGAAAAACAACGTCCGAAGCCACTATTCAAGCCTTACGAAAAATATTCGCTACCCACGGCCTTCCAGACACCATAGTTTCAGACAACGGACCTCAATTCACCTCTCGTGAATTTCAGATGTTCGCTATGAAGAATTGTATTAGGCTGGTCACGTCGGCGCCGTTCCACCCATCGTCGAACGGGATGGCTGAGATTATGGTACGGTCCACAAAAGAAGCTTTGAAAAAATTCATTAAAGGGAACTGGCAGAGGCGTCTCAGCCAGTTCCTCTTGGCACAACACACAACTCCTTGCACAACAACGGGCAAATCACCGGCTGAATTAAGATGGGGGAGGCGGCTAATAACAAGACTCGACAGACTGCACCCTGACACATGTCCAGAAGAAAAAGAGCACCCCCACACCACCCGCACACTCAACCCTGGTCAATTGATATGGGCACGATCATACACAGATAAAAACAAGTGGGTCCAAGGGACAGTAATAAAACAAACGGGGCCCATCTCATACCTTATAGCCACGCAAGCACATGGCAACATACGCCGCCATATTGACCAGCTCAGACCCAGACAACCACCACACAATTCTGAGCAACCAGACAATACCGGGATACAACTCCCACCGGAAATGCTGCCTATCCCAAACCAGGAAGAGGAACAACAAAACGAACAACCAGAACCAGACCAGCCTCCACCCCTTCGCCGCTCAAACAGGAATCGAAGACCACCCACCTACCTAAAAGACTATCAGTGGGCAGGTTCAAACGTCCAAGAAGGAAGGAACGCGCCAGGGGAGGGGTAAGGGGTGTGTTATATATGTAAACAGTTCAATAATACTTCATCGACAAAGTATATAAACTAAGAAGCCGTCTGACAGGAAAACACGCGGGAACTTTGACAGCTGTCAAAGTTCCCCGCACAGCGCAGGCGCCACCACTGACAGCTCGCGGCTGTCAAACTCCGGACCATGAGGAAGCCTGAGCTGTCAAAGCGTCCACCGCACAGCGCAGGCGCAACCACTGACAGCTCGCGGCTGTCAAAACACCAACCATGCGGAAGCCGGAGCTGTCAAGAGAAGACGGCGCGGATTGGTCCCTGCTTGACACGGCGCCAAAATAAACACCTCTGATTGGTCCTCGCTTCCAGCTGCCGGCTATAAAAGCCGGACAAGTTATTCTATGTTTGCCTTGCTCTTAATAAACCTGTTGTTAACTAGCCTGTCGTCCTGAGTGGTCCTTAGGCTACTTCACTCTAGGCTGTACATATTGTGTACCTCAACCTCTCCTGATATTGTTTCATCCCTCAGACCTTGCACCATTTTTGTTGTCCATCTCTGGATTTGCTCAATCTTAAAATACCTTTTAAAAAAAAGGAAGGACTTCAGAACCGGACATAGTATTCCAAATGGGGGTCTGACTTAAAGTGCTATATAGCAAGATTAGGACCTCCTTTTCCCTCTAGTGATGTATCCCAGAATTTTGCTTGCCTTCACAGCTGCCACACTGTGTACTCATTTTGCAGTCATCTGTTATGAGCACGCCTAAATCCTTTTCTTCTCTTCTTCTAATCCCCAATTCTGTATCCTGACAGAGGTTTCTTTTTCCCAAGCACATAATCTTACATTTAGAAACATTGAATTGCAGTTTCCACATTTTTGATCAATTTTCCAGCAATGCGAAATCATTTTCTGGGTTACGAATGAGCACAGGAGCATCAACCCCATTACACATCTTTGCGTCATCAGCGTTATGTACTTACTATCTAAATAAAGAGGAACATCTGTTGGGTTATTGAATTAGAAGGTCATCATTCACCACAAAACATACAAAAAAAAGCAAGGGATTGGCTATGCACTTGTTTGGGGAATATAAAAAAGAGAAAGTGTGAAATAGCTTATGGGCCGTGGTGGCGCAATGGTTAGAATGCAGTACTGCAGGCTAATTCTGCTGCCTGCTGGCTGCCAGACGTTTGGCAGTTCAATTCTCACCGGCTCAAGGTTGACTCAGCCTTCCATCCTTCCAAGGTCATTAAACTGAGGACTCAGATTGTTGGGGACAATATGCTGACTCTGTAAACCCCTTAGAGAGGGCTGTAAAGCACTATGAAGCAGTATATAAGTCTAAGTGCTATTGCTATTGCTTATGGTTAGGTTAATTGTGCCAATTGTGATCTGGGCTGAAAGAAGGCAAAGCAGCATAGATGTACATGAATTTCACATATCCTTTTTTCATATGGAACCCTCTTTTCTCTCAATACAGAACATGTTCTGTGTGGACAGAACAGTGTTAAAGATATGCATTCTTTGGGCCTAAAATGCTGCAAAGCAAGAGAAGAGGAAGATTGGGATATGTCTTTTCCCTAATACTGATGTCTTTATTTGCCCCCTCTTCTCATGTTTGCCTTTCTCCATACTCTTCATTGCACAGAGGCCTCTGCTTTTCTTTCCTCTAGTTTCACAATAAAGTCACCTGCTTCCTGCTGCAGCACATTGAGGAGCCCTGTTCCCTAGGAGCTCATGCTGCTGTTATTGTCCCCCCCACCTGGATCATTAAGGTGAAGAAACCTCAGGTAACAGCATGCTTCTGCCTGTTCTGACAGTGTGGATTGGTTCACTTGGCTAAAGACTGCTGGTATTCCTGTGGGGAAAAACATGCTATACTGCCTTTGGTTGCCATCAGCTATTACCCCTATTTGCTATAAGACATTGTCTTCTCTTTCCATATAGTTTTTCTAAAACTTTATTTTATGTAACTATTTAAAACCTGGTACAGTGAAATGTTAGACCTTCGGAATTGTGGTCAAAAGCAACCATTTCTTCCTTCCAAGAAGTAGTTTAAATATACATGTAGTAATTAGGATTGTTAAACAGCCATTTTAAGAATCTGGAGAAATCCTTTCTTGTTGAGATCTCAAATGAAAACTGATTTCCACGTTCAGCCTTCCAGCAGTGGGTGTAGCCAGAAGCAAAAGCAGGCATGATCAGATCCCACAGGAAACATACTGTAGTTGAAGTCAAATGAACAGGCTTTTCAAACTGAACAATTTGGAAAGTGGCCATGGTTCATGTAAAGCTAGCCCAGATTTTCCAGATGAGCCTTGGTCTGCTTTAATGAGGTAGTTGCTCAACTCCAGTTTGTTCCTCCATAAGTCTCTTGATTCAATCTGTGGTCTGCTGGATTGAACATTATTTTCCAAACTGGAGAATGTGGAGAAGGGACATATTATAAAATGTTGTATTGGAAGTCACATTCTTATCTACTGCCTTGGAACTTGGGATATTTTCATTTTGCAATCTATATATATACTAGTAGATTTGCTATTTTTGAGTTTGAGAAGGTATTTTAAACTAAATTATTTTAGGAAAAATATATATAGTGCAGCAGAACAACCATTCATAATCTTTGACAGATTATATCATCCAATGGACCTTTGGGCTAACATATCTATTTCTGTTTTAAACATCTATAGGTAGATAATAAAACAATATTCAAAGTTGTTTTTAGGGGATTTTTTTGTTTTCTTTTTAAAAAGGGCTTTGCTCCATAGAGATATCTGAAAATCACAGTATCTTCCCTTGGAATTGCTGTACTGTGATAAATGCTTTCCCTTTTCACAGCAAATGATACTTTGGTGATTTGAAATACTTTGAGTTCTCTCCATTATGAAGAGATGGAATACATGGAGTGGAGAAAAGTGTTCATGTATTCAGAAAAATTATGAAAGGAGCTGTTGTGTGGATTCCAGACTTTCTATTAAATGCATGGATAAATATGGAAAATTGAGCCTGGAGGTACAGTTGGGTAACTCCTTCAGAAGGAAGATGAAAATAATCTCTGCAATGGAATATATAATTTTTGGATCTTGGATTTGCAAGAGAATCCAAAACACTAACAACAACAACAACAACAAACAAACAGACCAAGAATAATAAATAAGAATAATAATTTCTTTGTGCTTCAACTGGAATTATTGTGATGGATTTTTTTTAAATATTCCTTAATGAGGAGCAATATGACTATTGAAATTTGTTTTACTAAAAGAGGAATTTGGCTTCACAACCCTGTTATAAAGAGCTCTGGGTTGAAATGTGCTTCCAGTTGCTCAGAAATTCTCTTCCCCTGCAAAAGAAGCATTGATTTTTTTAAACCTTTTTTAAGAATTTTAAGAATACATGAACATGTCTCATGTCGTTGAGCTTATTTTATACCTGGAGATGGCAGAAGGTGCTAAAGCTGTGATTATTTTTGCAACACATCTCTCCATGACTTTGAAGCCTGCCTGGCTTCATGGGAAGTCTTCCTGCATGCTTCCCTCCTTTGTGTTTTAGTAGAAACATGGGACACTAAAGAGGCTGTGGAAGTGTTTCTAAAAAGGAAGATCAGCACTTGGTCTTTCTTTTTAACTGAAGAAGGCAATGTACTCTACCCATCAGTGCATCACTGGAACAATCTTCTCCATTGAAAGATATCACCAATACCTTTTCATCAATTTAGATAAGGTGAAGAAAAATTCAGGAATAGTTTTTTTCTGTATGGAACTGTTATCAATTCAAGTGACCTGTATAGAAATGTGGGCTATTAGACCGAAGTGGTTGTGTATGCCTGAGGCATTCATTTTATGATGAAAAGGGGAAACATGTCTCATTGTGGATAACATTGCTGTATTTATCATTAGATGTAAAAGAATAACTTTAATGATATTCCTCAGCCACGTAGCTTTCATAGAATTATAATGTTGAAGGTGGACGTTTAGGCTATTGTCCAACTCCTGTATAGTGCAGAAATATAATTAAAGCATTCCCAAGAGATGGTTATTAAGCAACTGCTTGAACAAATTTGGTGAAGCGAATCCTGCAGCTCTCTGGATAATTGGGTCCACTGTCACATTACTTGTACTTTCTGGAAGGTTTTTTCTAACATTCACTTGGAATCTGCCTTCCTGTAAATTAAATCCATTATTCTATGTCATGCACTCAGAAGACAGGCCTTGGCCTTCCTTTCAAAAATTTGATGAGGGACATCATATCCCATCTCAGTCATTGTTTTTTAAGGGAAAAGATACCCAGTTCCTTCAATCATTCTTCATAAGACTGAAATTTTCTGTTTCTTTGAATAATTGTAAAAGCAAACTCTTGAGTTATCCATCTATTGGGATAGTTTGCATTATTCCTTTGTGGTATACACAGAAGTGCTTTTTTCATTTTCATTATACTTTCAAGGAATTTCAACACTGGGGAAAATGGTTGTGTGATTTTACAACATTATCCAAGAGACACACAACTTGCATTCTGGAATGTTCAGGGACTCAGTATTGAGTGGCACTGAATTCAATGGCAATACTCTCAAACCTCGTCCGGAGAGCAGGAAATTCAAGCAACCGAGACGTAAGCTGAGTTTCCAAAGTGGTTTACTAAGCAAAGCAAACGATCTTCAAACGGAACAAAGCCAGCATTGGCTGCTACCCGCATCCAACGCCTTTAAATACACATTTCATGTATACACCCACGCCCCACCCAACCGCACCCGCTTCCGCCCATTCCCTACTTAATTCCCGTTTCTCCCAAACACCTCCCTTTGTTACCCGGCACCCTCTCCCTCCCAGGTGAGTCTCCCCGCGAACGCTCTCCCCCTTGCTGCTAATCACCACCCCCACCCCCGTCCCTGTACCCGGCACCTTCCCTCCTGTCACGGACCCACCGCTGCCCTGCTGCCCGGCCTCCCCTTGCAAGACAGGCAAGCCCCCAGTCTTTTCCTCACGCAGACGGGCTCCGCTGCCGAAAGCCCCGCCCGCCATCGCCGCAAGGGCCGAGTGTTCATTTGGTTTGGCCTCATGGTCCTGTGAGGCCGCCGTAGTTGGCAGGGCGGGGCCAAGTCGCACGTCGCGCGCGCGCACTCTCAGGGCTGCAACCGGTCCGGGCGTCGTGCAGCTGCCGGGCGGCCTCAACCGGCTCAGCCGCCGTCGCAGCTGATGAGCGGGCGAAGGAGGAGGCCGTCGACGCAGCTGGTGGTCTTGCGAGGGGAAAGGCCGTCGTCGTTCCAGGCCGCCAGGCACTCTCCCAGGCCGTGCAGGAGGAGGAGGAGCAACCAGCGGAGCAACCGGCGCTGGTGAATGTCGCGCCCGTGGCGCCGCTGGGCGTCGAGTCCACGGGGCGCGACAAATACTTCATGGGGACAGAGAGGAGAAATGGTTTGCTCACATATAAACCAAACAAATCCCAGATAATTAAAACAAAGACCAAAGTCTTCATTATACTTCATTATACATTATACCAGAGGAAGTGGACAGGATTATGGGGAGGCTGAGCTCCACCACATGTTTATTGGACCCGTGCCCTTCCTGGCTGGTTTATGCAGCCCGGGATGGGACACGAGGCTGGTTCCAGGCGGTTATATCTGCCTCTTTAAGTGAGGGTAATTTCCCCACCGTCTTGAAGGAGGCGGTGGTGAGACCTCTCCTCAAGAAGCCTGCCCTGGACCCAGCTGTGTTAAATAACTTTCGTCCGGTCTCCAACCTTCGCTTTCTTGTGAAGGTTGTTGAGAGTGTGGTGGCGCATCAGCTCCCTCTGGTTCTGGATGAAGCGGATTATCTAGACCCGTACCAATCGGGCTTCAGGCCCGGGTACAGCATGGAGACGGCATTGGTCACTCTGGTGAATGATCTCTGGAGGGCTCGGGACAGGAGATATTCCTCTGTCCTAGTCCTATTAGACCTCTCAGCGGCTTTCGATACCATCGACCATGGTATCTTGCCGCGGCATCTCAGGGGATTGGGAGTAGGAGGCATGGTCCTTCAGTGGTTCTCCTCCTATCTCCTGGGACGCTCACAGTCAGTGTTGGCAGGGGGGCAGAGGTCGACCTCGAGGCCTCTCGCTTGTGGAGTCCCTCAGGGGTCGGTCCTCTCGCCTCTCCTGTTCAACATCTATATGAAACCACTGGGTGAGATCATTCGTGGTTTTGGAGTTGGGTATCATCAGTATGCTGATGATACCCAGCTTTTCATTTTGACCCCAAACCACCCCAGTGATGCCCTCAACGTGATGTCCCGCTGCCTGGAGGCGGTTCGGGTCTGGATGGGGAGGAACAGGCTTCGACTCAACCCTGACAAGACCGAGTGGCTGTGCGTACCGGCATCTCGGGATATTCAGGATATCCCATCTCTCTCTATGGGGGGTGAGTTATTACCCCCCGTAGATAGGGCTCGCAACTTGGGAGTGCTCCTAGATTCACAGCTTTCTCTAGAAGACCATATAGTAGCTGTGACTAGGGGGGCCTTCGCCCAGGTTCGCCTGGTGCGCCAGTTGCGGCCCTATCTAGACCGGGATGCCTTACATACGGTCACTCACGCCCTTGTGATCTCTCGTCTGGACTACTGCAACGCTCTCTACATGGGGCTACCCTTGAAGACCACTCGGAGGCTCCAACTGGTACAGAATGCAGCCGTGAGAGTTGTGTTGGGAGTTTCCCGACACTCCCATGTTACACCTCTGCTCCGCGAGCTGCATTGGCTTCCAGTTGTCTTCCGGGTGAGATTCAAGGTGTTGGTAATGACCTACAAAGCCCTACATGGCATGGGTCCGGAATACCTTGGGGAGCACCTGCGGCCGGCGTCAACTTCCCTCCGCCCAGTACGCTCCCACAGAGAGGGCCTCCTCAGGGTGCCACCAGTCAAAGAATGTTGACTGGTGGCCCCCAGGGGGAGGGCGTTCTCTGTGGGCGTGCCGGATATATGGAACCATCTTCCAGTCGAGCTCCGGATGGCGCCTGACCTCCGCTCCTTCCGGCGCGATCTCAAAACCTACCTTTTCGAACAAGCTGGCCTGGCCTGATGGGATGGCGTTGGGTTTTATTAATCTATTTTAATCTATTTTAATGTCTTTTAACTTATTCATGGGCAGTTGTTTAATCGTTTTTAATTTTTGTATCTTGTTTTTTTAATATGTATTGCCTTGTTCACCGCCCTGAGTTCTTCGGGAGAAGGGCGGTATACAAATAAAATTTAATAATAATAATAATAATAATAATAATAATAATAATAATAATAATAATAATAATAATAATACTTATTTTTAGTTACTTTAAAAACTAGAGACAAATAAATTTAAATGCTAAGTGTAATTCAGCCAGCTCAATGTTGGGAGAATATCTCTAATAAAATTTAAGTGACCAACAATGAGGTTTTCTTTGGACTTTTTCCTACAGGATATCTTATAAGTCATGACTTTGTTTGATAATTCTTGCAAAGGAACACACTTTTGGCAGCCATTGCCGACATTTTTTGAACAGGAACTTGGTATTTCTTAACCCAACCTGTTTGATGCATATTTTTTGCAAAATACAAGTAGAGAATTCATTGTAATCCTCTTTTACTCTACAGGTGATCCTTAGTTAACAACCACTTAGTCAGTGACCATTCAGATTTGCAACAACTGAATGAGTGGTAGTTATGAACAGTTCTCAAAGTTCTGATCAATGCAGTCCTCCCAGGGACACATGATTGCAAACCAGCTGCTCAGCAACTGGCTCAGATTTCTGACTGCTGCAGAATCCTGTGATCATGATTTGTGACCCTCCCTGTCACAAGTAAAGTTAATGGGGAAGCTAGCAGGAAGTCACAATCATTTAGGTCCTTGCCTAATGACTCATGTGGTTCTTGGCTAATAATGGTAATTGGGGACTGTTGCAATTTCTGCTGCTAAATATCACATTAACATCATGTCATACTTTGACTGCATGCTGTAGAAACAGAAATTCTGATTCCAATTATTGTTAACTGAGGACTACCTGTACATTTAAAATCAATAGTCTGTGAATCATCTCTAAAAATGTTTAGCATTATCTCGACAAAGTCATCTGTGATATCACACATCAACTAATATGAGACAGGAGGACATACCTAACTTACACATGGTTAATTACCCTACTGGTAAATGCCATTGGTTTAAAAAGAAGACGTAGAAGAAAAGGCCCCTGGAGCATAGCTGGCTTTATCTTGTTCTCCTTAACCTTTTTATGTAGGTGGTCTCCACACCAGGAGACGAACCTGATTGGGCGGGAGACTGGAGCCCCGGAAGGAAAACGGGCGTCTCCTACCTGAATTGGGAGGGTTGGCAGGTACAGCATGTGCTCTTATGTGAGTCTTTGGGAGCATCTAGTTTTCTTCTCCCTCACAGCATTGGAAGTCTCCAGTTCTGAAAGTACCAGTCTGGTCTTAGTCTGTGGCTTTCTCCATAACAGTGATGTGAAAATGTAAAGCATGAGACGCATGTCCTTTCAACTCATGCATGTGTGCCAGGTGGTGTACCATCCTCCACAGGTACTGTCACAAAGGTGTTTCTTATAGGGAGGTCTTCTGTTTGGCATAATTGTTTTTAAATTCTCCTCCTTCTCCTTCTCTTCTTAAAAAAAACAAAACAAAACAGAATTCACTGAAAAATTCGACCAGGCGGAAGAAAAGAACCTCTTTTAAAAGGAAAGCCAGTAAAAGAGGAAATGAGGTAAGTCTTTCTAACAATTTATTATGGTTATAAGTTAGGGGGAAAATAATCATAACAAATCAAAACAACCGATCCAGTCTGATCCTTTTCAGTTATATTAGCTGACATATCCCATTCTATTCTAGAAGCATGTTATAAAGGTAAAGGTTCCCCCGCACATACGTGCTAGTCGTTTCCAACTCTAGGGGCTGGTGCTCATCTCCGTTTCAAAGCCGAAGAGCCAGCGCTTGTCCGAGGACATCTCTGTGGTCATGTGGCCGGCATGACTAGATGCCAAAGGCGCACGGAACACTGTTACCTTCCCACCGTAGTGGTCCCTATTTTTCTACTTGCATTGCTATGTGCTTTCGAACTGCTAGGTTGGCAGAAGCTGGGATGAGTAACAGGCGCTCACTCTGTTACACGGCACTCGGGATTTGACCCGCCAAACTGCCGACCTTCTGATCGACAAGCTCAGCGTCCTAATCCACTGAGCCACCGCGTCCCTTTTAGAAGCATGTTATACTTATGCTAAATATGATATGTTTGATGATTAATGATTAATTAGTGATTATTAATTAGAGGAATTAATGACTAATTCATGATTATTACTTGGGGAAATTGTCATAACAAAACAGCTGATCCAATCTGATTCCTTTCAGTTATATTAGCTGACATATCCCTTTATATTCTAGAAGCATGTTATACTTATACTAAATATAATGTATATTTAGAGAATTCTTTCTCCTCTCCTCCCCAAATCCCATCCCAAACCCAGTTCACATTTTCTGCTGTGTTGAAAATGCATATCCCCAAACTGTTATCTGTGGAGACTCCTGTCTCCACCGTTCAGGACATTTGGATTGAATTTTACAAAGATGTAGAATGGGGTTAACTGTCCCTCATCTTCCTCATCAACCTGTAGTGCGGAATCACATTCTGAATCTTTATGATGACTTACTCTTTTCTTAATAAGAAGTAGCTTGGGAATTTTATGGCTGGGAATTCTGTACCACTAATTAAAGTGCCTGCTGCAACCTTCTGCTGATGTTTTCCTTTTCTTTCTCTAGGAGAACAAAGGACGACCTTTTGTGATTAAGCCTATCTCTTCCCCTCTCATGAAACCCTTGCTTGTATTTGTGAATCCAAAAAGTGGAGGGAATCAGGTAAATATGGGGCATCAAACACAGAATGTGCTTGTACCAAGAAAGGGATTTAGAAGGTATGTCAGAAAAAAGATGTCTCAAATTTGATGAAAGAGTTAAAGGTTGGAAGGAGGTTCTAAAATAAGATAGAAGAGAATATTGCAGCTCGTGGTTGAACTGAGGGTCCTTGGTGCTCTCTAAACTTGGTGGCTTTCTTGCAGATGTTTCACTACCAAACTAAATAATACCGTCAATGCATCGAAAATAAGAGTTCTCTTAACGTGACACGAGTGAAATACTTCATCATGCATTTTAAGACTGAGTTACAAGTTAATTGATAGCTTTCTTTTTTGTCCTTTTCAGGGTACTAAAGTGCTCCAAATGTTTATGTGGTACTTGAATCCACGTCAGGTCTTTGACCTATCTCAGGAAGGACCAAGAGATGCGTACGTTCTGGGCTGTTTAGTTTGACTCATTCCTTATTTTCATGTGAGGCAACTCAAAACACATTGGAGGCGAACATTGCCATCTCTAATGATTAAAAACATGAAATGGCTTCTGGTCATGATGCCTGAAAGTTATGGGAATTCCAGTTTCAACAAATGCAGAGAGAATTAACTTGAGAAAGAGGACTTGACAGCAACTATGCCTTAAACTGCTCAGTTGTGACAATTAAATTTATACCTCCTGTTGCTTATTATTACCTTCCTCAGTGGGCACCAGGCAATTTTGAACAGCTAGGAGCCATACTTTAAAAAATGGGGAGGGGTGGCAGTGGAAGAGTGTAATAGACACAAAAAGTATATGAGAATGACAAGTAACTGAATTATATGGGCATTTCCAGTAGTAATATAAAAATGGTTTGAATTTTTAAGGGGAAAATTTAAGGTGTGTCAATGAATACATTAATTTTACAAATGGCAGTGAAAATGACTATTGTCAGTGGTGGGATTCAGCTGGTTTGCACTACTTCGGCAGAACTGGTAGCTAATTTTTTGTTGCCCAGGCCCAGAATGGACTTCCGGAAGCGGCATCCACACAAAGAACTGGTTGTTCACCTATTTGAATCCCACCACTGATTATTGTGTATCCATAATAATAATAATAATAATAATAATAATAATAATAATAATAATAATAATAATAATAATAATAATAATAATAATAAATAATAATTTTATTTATATACCGCCCTTCTCCCAAAGGACTCAGGGCGGTGAATAGGGCAAGAATAAAAAAATACAAAGTTACAAAAGCTAAAAAAGAATTAAATATATGCCCACTAAAACAGTAAATACAAATATTAAAATAACAATAAAAAACCCCACCAATCCCCCATCAGGCCAGGCCGGCTTGTTCAAATAAGAATGTCTTTAGATCGCGATGGAAGGAGCGAAGATCGGGCGCCATCCGGAGCTCTACCGGTAGCTGATTCCACAGCTCCGGAGCGCCCACAGAGAAGGATCTCCCCCTGGGGGCCACCAATCGACATTCTCTGATCGGTGGCACCCTGAGGAGGCCCTCTCTGTGGGAACGTACAGGGTGAAGGGAAGTTGATGCCGGCAGCAGGTGTTCCCTAAGGTACTCCGGACCCCTGCCATGTAGGGCCTTAAACACCATTACTAGTACCTTGAAGGACAGCAAGCCATGAAACGTGTATTGATACATTATTAAAAACTTCAAACCATCCTTCCTTCCTTCCTTCCTTCCTTCCTTCCTTCCTTCCTTCCTTCCTTCCTTCCTTCCTTTTTTTTTACAAATAACTTAAGGCAGCAAACATATCCAACACACCTTCCTTCTCCTATTTTCCCCACAACCACAACCCTGTGATGTGAGTTGGGCTGAAAATGACTGGCCTGAGGTCACCAGGCTGGCTTTCATGGCTAAGGCAGGACTAGAACTCACATTTCTAACCTGATGCTTTACCCACTAAACCAAACTGGCTCACATATTAATGTGTGACTGGACATGAAGCCAGAATAACCTGAGGCAAATGGTGGGAGTAGAAGAGAATATTAATTTCTTCCTCTTGGCCAAAATCCTGATTAAGTGCCATATAAGAGTCCTAGTGGTGCAACGGTTAGAATGAAGTATTGCAGGCTAATTTCACTGATTGCCAGGAGTTCAATCCTGACTGGCTCAAGGTTGACTCAGCTTTCCATCCTTCTGAGGTTGGTAAAATGAGGACCCAGATTGTTGGGGGCAATAAGCTGACATTTTTAAATGGCTTGGAGAGGGCTGTAAAACATTCTGAACTGGTATGTAGGTTTAAGTGCTGTTGATATTTCCCCCCCCAAGCTTTAGTTTGCAGTTCAAAGAATATCCCCAGTAGCATTTGCAAGGCAAGGCAAAATAAATAAATAGATCCAGATAGTTGTGGTTGTTTAGATAGTTTTACTCCAGTTTCCAAGAGTCACAATCCAAATCTGGTCAGGCTTCAACTCCTTGGGGACACTAAGAATTGAAGTACACACATCTTAAAGTTGCTGAAATTGGTGATCCCAAAATGCTAAACAAAGTCAGATCTGGTTAAAACCTGGATGGGAGATTATTAATAAAACCGAGACTGGGAGGTTACAAATAATCTAAAAGAGGACCATAGTTTGCAATGTCTCTGTTGTTACCAAGAAATGTTTTAGTGTCACGGAACACTCTTTGAAGGTTTATAAAAATCTTCTTTTAAACATTTGCTCCATAAATTCCTGTAACAGAATGTTTTTAAAGCCACAAGATGGCACTCTTGGATATTGGCTCATTCTCATCTGATGTGCCCGTATTCCTGGTATTTTCAAAAGCAGAACCGTCTTGCGTTGTTTTGTTTTGTTTTTAATGTTTTCACTATGTCTGTATGTGAAAAAAGGCTTGATGTAACCAAGAGAATTGCTAGCTGATACCAAGCCAAGCTTTATAAAACAACAGATCCATATAAATGCTTATTGCTGTTTTTGTTTAAGCATCAGAGTACAATTTGTTATTTCTGGAGTAACATTCTGCCAATCAATTTGCATAATTGCTTTAAACCAAGGAACTGTTTTGTGACATAGTGCAAAACGTGTGATTTAGGCTGCTAACTGGTAAAAAAAAAACCCTCAAAACTCATTTTCTTCGATACGGAAAAAACCCCTGCATCAATTACCAACTGTTTTCCAGGATCAGTTGCCATTGGTGGCTTTAACTTTTCAAGTCCAGAATATTTTAAAGTTTGGCTAATTACTGGTATACCTGTTTCTGAAAGGCCTTTTTTAAAAATGATATGAACCCGGAGTACTATTCTGAGAAACTTGAACCAGTAATCCCAAAGGTGCTTTCTTTCTCTCAAAAGGCAACTGGACTTTCTTGGGGTTTTTTTTTCTTTGAAAATATTTCGCTTCTCATTCAAGAACCTTCTTCAGTTCTAACTAATTGGTGGGGAGCGGAAAGAATTATCCAAATCGTATAAATAAGGATCATGTAAGGCCTTCCATTTTCCACCGCTTAGTTAGAACTGAAAACCTTTCTGGGATTAGAAGTGAAACATTTTCACAAGGAAAAAACCCCAAGAAAGTCTAGTTTATTTATTTATTTATTTATTTATTTATTTATTTATTTATTTATTTATTTATTTTATTACATTTATATACCGCCCTTTCCCGAAGGACTCAGGGCGGTTTACAGGGTAATTAAAAACCAAAAATACAAAAGTTAAAAAAACAAGTTTAAAAAGATTAAATTTATCCCTGTATAAGTAAAACCCCGATTAAAATAAATTAATCTTCAGCCTGGGCCAGAGAGCTCGAAGAGCCAGGTCTTCAGGCCCCGGCGGAATGAACGGAGGTCGGGGGCAGTCCTCAGCTCCACTGGCAGCTGGTTCCAAAGGGCAGGTGCCCCCACTGAGAAGGCCCTATCCCTGGGTGTCGTCCGCTGGCAATCTCTTACCGGTGGCACCCTGAGAAGACCCTCCCTGTGGGAGCGCACTGGACGAAGGGAACTTGATGCCGGCAGCAGGTGTTCCCTCAGATATCCCGGACCCAAGCCATGTAGGGCTTTATAGGTCATCACCAGCACCTTGAATTGACTTTTGAGGGAGGGGGGGAAAGCACCTTTGCGACAACTATGACCTGGATAATTGAGAATTGCCATAGACACATGATCCAGTAACTTCTGTAAAGTATGTATTGCCTCCCTCACCATATCTGATTTTAGAAAAGGGACTGACTTTAGAAGAGTCTGACTTTGCCCGAATGAAGCAGTTGGTATGGCAAAATCAATTTCTGTTTCTTGTGTGAGTCCAATTTCATTTGGGCTCCTGATAATAAATGCTCGACTAGGATGCCTTGATCATACAGCGGCATTTCTAAAATCTGTCTTCATGATTAAAAAAAAACCCAAAAACTTTTGTCCTCTGGTTTCTTCCACTAGGCTTGAATTGTACAGAAAAATCCCAAATCTGCGAATCTTGGCTTGTGGTGGCGATGGAACAGTAAGGCCGATTCCTTTTCATTAGCTTTTCTTTTTAACAGTAGGAGGCACTGCCAATGATTGCTGGTGAAATTACGAAAATAAAATAGGTTTTAACTCTTTTTAATTGACTTTAATAGTTGAATTTTTGTGATCGTTATCTTGGGTTTGAACTGTGTACGCTACTCGGAGTCACATGCAAGTGAGATGAGCGGCTATAGAAATTCAATCAATTAATCAATCAATCAATCAAATCTCACAGAGTATAGTTATCTCTCTATCTCTCTATCTCTCTATGTCTCCTTCTCTTCTTCCCCCCATCTCTCCCTCTGTCTCTCCATGAAATATTGAAGAATGTAATATTGACCTAACTATTCAATATCACCTATCAAAACCTTTAAACATAATATATTTTAATGAGGGTTATTCACTCACTCCTTTCACACATGCTTGTCCAACATTTGTCCTGTAGAACAGAGTATTGATTGTTTCTTTTGTGAATGGAACAATCTAAATGTTTGATAATGTTTTTTTTAATCTATGCCTTGTTCTATTCACACAAGGAAATTATGTTGCAGTAGTCAGGTATTCATCGTGAGAACAGTGTGCAGAACTGAAGTCTGCAAAAATCAAACAATGCCCATGCGTATGTGCTCATAGAATCCTATGAATGCTTACTGTTTGGTTTTATTCTTCCTTTTTTTCCAAGATGGCTTTCTAAGATACATTTATGGAAGACTGGGCTCATCTGTTTAATGGATTTGGAACCCCTCTATGCCATCGGGTTGGATTTATTGCTTTCGATATCTTTTCCCTTGCATTTCACATTTTGAGCGAATGGGGGCAGTACCATCTCATCAGTATGAGCAGTGCCTGATTTATCTTTCCTGAGATTATATTTGAAGGAAATTAATGTTGTGTTGTTCCAAAAGCCATTACATTTAGAAATGAAAATCTTGTTCAAATGGATCTAGTGAATATTCAGTAGACTAGTTATTACTTTGCATTATTGAAAGGAAACAGAAAGGAGAAGATTTTTCTCATGTCTCTGTTCAAGATTAACCTTTTTTTAAAAAAAAAAATGATAAATGGAATATTGTCAGTTCAAATTCTTCCTAGCCTCAGATTTTTCCATCAAGCTTCAAAACTAATCAGGTGGCATCCTATCCCAAATCCAAAATGTCGTGCTGAGGAATTAAGTCTCTGTGAATTATTTTATTATGACTTCTAGCATACATAACAATGTCATTTCCTAAAAGGCAAATGTTAAGAGCAACACTCAGCCATATTTAGAATTCCCAAATTTTTGTATATCCAAAAATAAATCTAAGGTCAATTCATTTTTATTGATGCTGTTCCATATAATTTTCAACGGAAGGCATCTCACTGATTGTTCTTATAGCAATTCCCTTAAATATTCTTCCTTAACTAATATGAATTGGTGTTTGGTAGGGGAACAGGGGAAATGTGGATAAAGTGTTATTGACATCAAGAGCGCTGGTGGCATAGTGGTTAAACTGCAGTATTTCAGGCAAATTCTGCCCATAGCTTAGAGTTCGATCCTGATGAGGCTTAAGGTTGACTCAGCCTTCCATCCTTCCAAAATTGGTAAAATGAGGCCCCAGATTGTTGGGGGCAATGTGCAAATAATGCTTACATTGTAAACTGCACAGAGTGCTGCAAAGCACTATGGGCAGTATATACGTCTAAATGATATTGTTATTGCTACCTATATGCTTTTCTCTTGGACAGGATGGAAGCAGTATGTGTTAAATTGTTTGGTTATACCTTATATTGTATCATTCACAAAGAAAACAAACCATAGCTAGTGTAATATAGCTCATTCTTTGCAGACATCCACTGATCATTCAGATTTTTGCAACACAGATATGGTAGCCCCATACTGTATCTATAATTCCATGAGTCTTCAGGTCCTGACTCTTCTTCATCAATATCTTCTATGAACCACACATTGACAGGAATAAATAGCACTACCTAGAATTGTAACTATACCTTCTGGTTAGACCCATTTTCTGTGGGGTCTAGACGTTTACTTCCAAATCTGTAATTGTTGATGCTTAGGTTGGCTGGATCCTTTCCATTCTGGATGAGTTACAGTTGAATCCCCAGCCTCCTGTGGCTGTGCTTCCACTCGGCACTGGGAATGATCTTGCTCGGACTCTCAACTGGGGAGGGGTAAGTCTGAAGAGAGATGTGGCTGGTTGTCATTTCAATTTTTGTTGAAAGTAAAGGAGGTGGCTCAAACTGTGGAAGGAAATGTATAAAAATATTCTTCTAACTGGTGCATTATTTTTCTTGCATAGAGTAGAAAGTTTCTACTTCAACTTTCACTTTTATTCCTTTCTTTTTTCCATTAAATGAAATAAACATAACCATGGCAGAGCTAGTTGGTTAGTTGAGCTGAAAACTTTACTTAGTTTCACATCATTCCCAGTATAATCTAACATTTGTAACATTTTATGGATAACATTTTATGAATTTCTTGTGCCTGGTCATGTCCATGTACCAGTTATGGAAATTATCAAGATTTAATTAGCTGCATTTGAGTAAATACTGATGAATATCCCATAGATTAATCAATGCATCATTCATTCAGACAAAATATTGATTATTTATACTTGCTTGTTTTGTATCCTACTTCAGGGATATACTGATGAACCTGTTGCGAAAATTCTCTGTCATGTAGAAGATGGGGCCATTGTTCAATTAGATCGTTGGAATCTTCAGGTTGAGAGAAACCCTGATTTACCCCCAAAAGAACTTGAAGATGGAACACAGAAGGTTAGTGTGAAATCTTCCTCCATAAAATAAACTAGAATTGGGAGATCAGTCACTATTCAGAGTGGCTATGGAATGTTTCCAGACACGGAATCCTACTATTTGTTCAGTTTTGACCAGCTATTTTGGCTATTGTTTCCAGACCTGTCAACAATTAGCCAGTAAACAGGAAATAAAACCCACTCATTAATGAAAGTGTTAGGAGATCCATTTGTGCAAATCCCTTGTCTATCTACTAGCAATTCAAATTTACATTCTACTTTACGAGTATGAGTAGACAATAGTTCCAAAATTACACATAGTTTTACCTGTAATAACAAAGTCAACTTTGCTTAGTGAGTCTTACTGTTTGCAATTCTATTTTTATTTTTCTATATTGCCTTTTCTACAAAATGTCTTCCTTTCTTTCTTTCTTTACTTCTGATCTCATCACTGCAGCTCCCCCTGAATGTTTTCAATAATTACTTCAGCCTCGGATTTGATGCCCATGTCACGCTGGAATTTCATGAATCTCGAGGTGAGAGAACTAAAGCTATCTCTCTTAGGGTGTGTGTCATGCCAAAGGATTTGATACACTTAACATGTGCCCTAAAGATGGCCAGTTTTTTTAAATGCCTATGGAATAGATAGCATTTTGCCAGCTGTGAAATTCCAGTATAGAGTGGGAGAAAAGGGGGATGAAAACAATTCCTATTCTTAAAATAATAGGATAGATAAGAAAAAAAAGGGAGAAATGTTCGTTTCTCTTCAGAGAGAATATGTATTGTATTTATTGTTAGTTTAGGCAAACAGTATCAGCAACAGTTAAAAGATTAGCATGTGCTAGTGCTCTGAATGAATTAAAGATACTGTAGATATTTAGTCAAAGGATGAGGAAAATGTTATCTGATATATTTTTTACCTATTGTGAAGGTTTCAACAAACAATGCACCCCAAATCATGGCCAGGTTAATAACTACCACTGTGGAGGTGATTTATTTCCAGCTTAGAAAACATATCAAGATTTGGAATAACCTTGTCTAGCTAATTTTGGCTGATTTAAAAAGCAAAACTGGACTTACAGAGATCAGCAGAGAATGTTAGATTAGTAGGGGATATTACATGCCAAATACGTTTTTGTTTAGGTCACCTGAATCAGACTTGGCACGACATTTGCTCTCTATTTTTGCTGTCTGATTTCATTGAGAAATTCTGTATTTTGCAATGAAAGGATGTATTATAAGTACTGTTGTACACAAAGAGCATGTGTGGCTGTTTCAGGAGCAATATTGATATCTCAAGTAAAAATGTATCATACAAAAGCAATAGCAATAGCACTTAGACTTATATACTGCTCCACACTGCTTTACAGAACTCTCTGAGCAGTCAGCATATTGTCCCCAACAATCTTGGTCCTATTTTACTGACTTCGGAAGGAAGGCTGAGTCAACCTCAAGCCCATCATGATTGAACTCCAGACTGTGGGCAGAGTTTGCTTGCAATACTTCATTCTAACAATCTGCCTTTCTTCATGTAAACAAAGTAGTCTGTCTTACAATAGAGTAGTATCCTTCTATTAATAAAAAATCTGAACACGATTATTATAGATAATATATGGAATAGCTTTGAGGCAGTGGTGGTATTCAAATACCTGAACAACTGGTTCTCTTATTTGATGCCTCTGAGGCCTAGAAAGGATTTCCGGAAGTGGCATCCATGCACTTCCGGTGGGCTGTTCTAGACCTGGGAGGCCTCCTCCAGGCCTCTGAGAGCTAGAATGGACTTCTGGAAGTGGCATCCACACACTTCTGGTGGGCCGTCCTAGGTCTGGGAGGCCTCCCAGGCCTAGACTGGACTTCTGGAAGCCAGCCAGTACTTTGAATGCAGCAAAATTTAGCTACTAGTTCTACCAAACCGGTGTGAACCAGCTGAATCCCTCCACTGCTATGAGGGCTCGGAGATAGGTCACCACCAAGAAAATGATCAGATAAAAGAAACCTAAGGATTGTAACCTGAGAAAATCTCTCAGATAAAATCTTCCAAGGAAGGAAGGAAGGAAGGAAGGAAGGAAGGAAGGAAGGAAGGAAGGAAGGAAGGAAGGAGCCCATTCAGCCTTTCAATATTCTGTTACTATAGCTTTACTATAAAAGTAGTACCGACCTACATGGCATTGGATTGTTATTCTGATCTACCCTGAAGGGCTGACAATTACCAAGCAAGCATTCATGAATCATATTATGTCATCCCTGTATGGTAGGCCAGATGCCACATATACCTACAATTACTTTTATTAGAATGAATCTTCCAAGTGTAAATATGCTTGCCTGCCTCCCTCTTTTATCTTCCTGAGTAGTAGGCGGGTGCCTGTCTGAGATGTTTTCATAAACCCTTCATATTGGCTTAAGCCATGTTATTGCCTTATCAAAGTCCCTATATACTGTATACTCTCTGTTTATTACAATTAATTCAGAATCTGTGACCTGTGGAGAAATTAGATTTCACTCCCTCCTATCTGGGAATTATGATAATTCAAATCTTGTACACTTGAAAGGCACCAAGTTTATCAAAAGTTGCATTAGAGTAATTTTTCCTGGGTGGCGGAAAAAGACATTGACAATACCTAAAACTATCTAGAATCTGGATGATTTATTCCTATGAATTTGGAATATCAAACTTTATTTGTCCTTGTTTTCATGCTATCATCAAGCTCAATTGAAAATGTTTCTCTCCACCACCTCATTTTTCTTAACATGCCAGATTAAATAAAGATCTGACTGCATGATGGTAAGAGTGAATGCATATTTTTTCCCCATGTTATAAAGGCTGAAGCAGTCCAATTCATAATGAAGGCTCATGGAAAGGGGAAGAAATGACAGGGTGACAGTAGCACTTTTATTCTGTATGAACATGTGCTGGAATACTTGCCAAATACGCCTGCAGCTAAATATTTTGTCTGATGATTTATACATCAGATGATTTATTTAATAATGAAGTGATAACGCTTAATAAAGAATAAATGAAAGTTATTCCAAAGATGTCAGTGTAATACATGCATATGCATTTCAATAAACAGAGGAGACAGAAAAACTATGGCAAGACAAGTTGCAGATTTTTAAGCAAGAATTTGGTCAGATAGCATCTATATTTTCCTTTAACATTTTTCTGTTCTACACACACCTTTGCTTTAACATAATAGGGAAAAAATAGTTTTTTGTTTTAAAGATTTTGCTATTTTCTTATTGCATGTTGCATTTGGTTGATGGGGTCAGCCAGCTTCTCTTCACCCCCCCCACACGCAACCTCAGATCTCCTTCCTTCTGCCATTTCCTTTCTTTCCCAAGTCTTACATTTAGTTTATAGGAGCTAAATTGCTGTTTTTCTACTGCTGCCATTAGCAGAAAACTGGGTATTCCAAAGGATTGGAAGAGCTCTCTTCATGTCCCTTAGCTGCCAGGTAATGCAAATTCATAGTTAATTGGGCCATAAGCTAAAATATCTTCTATATAAATCAAAGGAAGTGATGCTTTGGTTTACATGAAGATCAGAGTTTCTCTCTCCAAGTACTGTGCTCCAAAGAGTAGGTGAAAAATATGAAGCAAACCAGGAATTCCCAGGTAGACAGAACTGTTATATCAGCATATATTAAGTGCCTTCCAATGGCTTAGAAAGGCAGTATAAAACATAATCTTAATACATAGACTTTGACTTGTATATACAGGCAGCTCTTGACTTATGAGCACAATTGAGCTCAAAATTTCTGTTGCTAAGTGAGACAGTTATTAAGTGAATGTTTTGCTCCATTTTATGATCTTTCTTGCCAGTTAACGTGGTTGTTAAGTGAACCAGGCTTCCCCATTGACTTTGCTTGTTAGAAGCTTGCAAAAGATGATCACATGACCCCATGGCACTGCAAACGTCATAAATAGGAACCAGTAGCCAAGCATCTGAATTTTGATCATGTGACCATGGAGATGCTGCAATGGTCATAAGTGTGAAAAATGGTCGTATGCCACTTTTTCAGTGCCGTTATAACTTTGAATGGTCACTAAATGAACTGTTGTTAGTCGAGGACTATCTGTAGTGCAGTAGGCAACATTTCTGTGTGCATGTAACTTCAGTCTTGTCTGCAGTAAAGAGATTAATCTTGCCAAGTTGAGAACTGACTGATGTGTCAAGCCTGACAGCAAGTAAAAACAGGACAGTTAATAAATAAAATCAATTGGATTTAGGACGCTGAGCTTGTCGACCAGATGGTCGGCAGTTTGGCGGGTCAAATCCCGAGTGCCGCGTAACAGAGTGAGCGCCTGTTACTCGTCCCAGCTTCTGCCAACCTAGCAGTTCGAAAGCACGTAAAAAGGCAAGTAGAAAAATAGGGACCACTATGGTGGGAAGGTAACAGCATTCCATGCGCCTTTGGCGTCTAGTCATGCCGGCCACATGACCACGGAGACGTCCTCAGACAAGCGCTGGCTCTTCGGCTTTGAAATGGAGATGAGCACCGGCCCCTAGAGTCGGAAACGACTAGCACGCATGTGCGGGGGAACCTTTACCTTTACCTTTACCTAAAATAAACAAAATTAATATGGCTGCTTTTTAATAATTTATGTAACAATGCTCTCTGCCATATTAAAAATTGTACCTTGGCATCAACTATTGGAGGTTTTTGGGTGCTGCAGCTATCTCTCCTCTGAACTAGGCAAGTTAAGAATTTTGTAGCCTTAGAAAATTGGTAATTCAGTAATATGTTAGTCTTCAAGATAGTATTATTCTTTCTCTCTTTTCTTAAGTAAATATTCAATCTTCCTTGAATTATGAAAAGGCATTACTTAATTTAGGTAACATTTCTTTACTGCCAGTTCATAACACCATTTGATTCACTGTTATTTCTTGAAAAAGCTAAGTGTGTCAAGCCACTGCAGTGTATAATGGACTTTGTAAAAGAGTTTTTAAATTCTGCTTTCTTTTTCTTCCTTCTTACAGAGGCAAATCCTGAAAAATTCAACAGCCGGTTTCGAAATAAAATGTTTTATGCCGGGGTGAGTTGACATAGTCTCTTTCTCCTCTGATTTCTTTTTTTCTTTTTTTCTTTTGAGCAATTAGCAATAAATAAATAAGCCAGTATCTTTCTAGGAGCTCAGTCCCAGGCATATCTAATGAGGAAAAATGTCTATTGAATTCAGTAGGTCTTAAAGCTACTTATATCTGCATATAGCATTATCACATCAAAGCTTTAAAAAGGAACAAGGGTTTTGTATAGATTGTAATAGAAAAGCAACACTGGGTACTTTTCCTGTGGGCTTGTACTTTAGATGAGGAATCAGAAAGACACTTTAGATAGATTTTCATCTATCAGAGTGCTTCTGCCTATATACTATGTATTTATTAGATTTTTTTAAAAAATCCCCTTTATTACTTTATAAATAACCCAAGGGGGCAAGCATACAGAGTACGGCTCCCTCCTCCTATTTCCCCCATAGCAACAGCCCTGTGAGGTCCAGCCAGTTTTTATGCCTAAGACAGGACTAAAGTAGAGGTCCCCAACCTTTTGGGCACGTGGAGAGAGGTTTTTTCATGGACCGGAGGGGACATGGTTTTGTGTGCTGCCTGCATCCTGCAGATGGGGCTTTGCTTGTTTGTGTGGACCGGTTGCTGGCATGCCGTGGTCTGGGGGTTGGGGACCCCTGGACTAAAGCACATGGACTCCTGGTTTTTGGCTTGATGCCTTATCCAACAGACCAAACTCTCTTCATGGTGTCATACCATTCTAAGTGTATCCAGTTATGGGTACTACTTTGATCATTGACTGCTTGTAAATGGAAGCTGTATGCAGCCAGAAGCCTCCAGAAAAACTAAACCAAATGCCCATGCTAAAAATAAGCTAATGCATCCAGAAGCCAATTTTTCATTCTTCTGTCAATGTATTGAACTGATACAGGATAAAGACAAGAAGGAAGAGAGTGTGAATTATCAGACACAGAATACTGATTATGCTTCTGGTGTATTTTGGTCTTATTTTCCATTCTGTTTTTTTAATGTCTTCCAGTTCCTTTTTTTAAAAAAGACATTACTAAGAAGCAGACACTGCTTCCAAATGCTTCTATAGTTGATGACAGAGAAAATAAGTCATAATCCAGAGAAGAAATCACATACTTTGTTTTGCACAGAGTGCTCTCTATGGCAGGGGTCCCCAACCCCCAG